>NC_054826.1:77020375-78236803 GCF_018345385.1 Vulpes lagopus
CACCTCTGATTGATTTCTTGAGTGGTCTGAGTGATTTGATAACTATCTAGTGTTTGAAGGACAAGACAAGCTTAGGGTCCCACAATTCTTCCGCCTATTTTGACTCCACCTCTGCCACATACTCCTCTATTATAGGTTTTTGATTTGTGGTTACCATTAGGTTTTTATATAACCTCTAAGTGTATAGCATATGTATTAATTTGATAGTTGCATAAATTCAAACACATTCTAAAAGCACTAAAGTTTTACTCTTCTCTCCACATTTTATGTATATTATATAATATTTTATGTATCTTTATTTTTTGTATGCCTGAACTATTTTTTGTAGATATTATTATTACTTTTGTGTTTTAACCTCCATAATGGCTTTGCAAGTGACTAATTTACTACCTTTACTATATGCTTGCTTTTACTTGTAATTTCTTTTCCTTTCAACTGTTTTCCTCCAGTGATGATCTTTTTCTTTCCACTTAAAGAATTCTCTTTAACATTTTTTGTTAGGATGATTTAGTGGTAATATGTTCCTTTGACTTTTGTTTGAGAAACTCTATGTCTTCTTCTGTTGGGAATGATAATCTTGCTATGTAGAACATTCTTAGTTTTAGGTATTTTCCTTTCAATTTTAAATATATCATGCCACTCTCTTCTGGCTTGCAACATTTCTTCTGAAAAATCAGCTGATGGCCTTATGGGGTTTCCTTTGTATATAACTGTTTCCTTCTTCTTGCTGCTCTTAAAATTCTCTATTATTACATTTTTCCATTTTAATTGTCATGTGTTGTGGTGGGACCTCTGTGAGCTCATTTTGTTACAGTCTCCCTGTACTTCCTGGATTTGGGATGTCTGTTTCCTTTTCTAGATTGAGGAAATTTTTGCCTAATATTTCTTCAAATAAGTTTTCTGTTCCCTTCAATCTCCTTTTTCTGGGGTTCCTAGAATGCAAATGTTATTATGCTTCATGATGTCACTGGGTTCCATTAAGCTGGTTTTCACCTATTTTTTTTATTTTTGCTGTTCAGTTTAGTTATTTTCCATTATTCTGTATTCTAGTTCACTGATTTGTTCTTTTGCATCCTCTAATTTGCTGTTGATTCCCTCTGGTGTATATTTTATATTTGTCATTGAATTCTTCAACTCTCGCTGGTTCCTTTTTTTTTATATATATTTTCTCTGTCTTTGTTGAAGTTCTCACCGAGTTCATCCACTATTTCTCAAGTCCATTGAGTATCTTTATGACCATTACTTTGAATTCCTTATTAGACACACTGCTTATCTCTTATTTCATTTAGCTCCTTTACTGTAATTTTGTCTTGTTCTTTAATTTGGGACATATTCCTCTGTCTCTTCATTTTGTCTAACTCACTGTGTTTGTTTCTATATATTAGGTAGGTCAGCCCTGTCTCCTGATCTTGAAAGTAGTGGCCTTATGTAGAAGAGGTCTTATGCCCTGTAGTGCAGTGCCCGCCCTGGTAATCAGAACCAAGCTCTCCAAGGCTGTTGCCTGTATTGGCTGCATGTGCCCTACTATTGTGGCTGAGCCCTGACCACCTTCAGCCCAGCTGACCCAGTTTATTTGCACTGGGTACTCTGAATAGGATTTGGTTCCCTTATTGTTTACAAGCCCACATAAGGATGCTGCTGTCTTGTTGGTGGACAGGGAGAGCAGTCAGCATAGCTGTCTACCATTAGCTTCTCTGCCAGAGTTGCAGGCAGATGGGGAGCACTTGTTCTCTGATGGGCCAACTGAGAGGTTCTCATTAAGAGATGGTTGCTGGAACTGAGGACATACTAGTGTGTGAGATTATTTCCCTCACTCTTCAGGGAAGGAGTAACATTGGAGTGGTGCTGCTCCCCTCTGCCAGGGCTGCTTGGAGGATGTGGTGAAGCAGGAGCTTCTTAGAAGGGATGCCTGTGGAGGCAGGCAGGTTGTTTTGGGTGGGTCCTCAGGGAAATGTTGGGGCAGGCATACATTACTAGCAAGGTAGATGGAGAGTGTTATAACTGGCTCCTGTAAGCATCTGGCTATCTAGGCTGGGGAGTGTAAGAAAAATGGCACCCAGCAGCACTTATATTCCCAGAGAAATTTCCTGAATTTCCTTGTCCCTCCATCACATGTTCTAAGATTAGTCAGTAAATCTCCCTCATGTATACCCCAGGTGATTTTCAAACTAGTATGTCTGTGTTGTGTCTTGGGCTTAAGTTATTTATTATGCTGGTTCTCAATTTTTCTATAATACTTTGGATCTTCCAGAGTGAAGCCTGCTGACTTTTAAAGCTACTAAAGTTGAGGCCCACTGGTTTTCAAAGCCAGATGTTATGGGGATGTATTTTCCCAGTGTGGGTCCCCAGTGCCAGGGGTGCATGATGTGGGGTCTGATGCTTGTGATGTCTCTCTTATTTGTGATTAGTCTTCCTGGGGGGTGGGGGAGGATTGGTTTTCAACTATGTCTCTGCCCTCCTACTGTTTTCATTGTGACTTTCTTTCTGTGATTAGCTGTGGAAGGTTTGTTCTGCTAGTCTTTGGGTCATTTTCAGAGTTAGTTTCATAGATTTAGCTTTTATTTCTGTGTTGCTGTGGGATAAGATGGGCTCAGAATCTACTTCACCATCTTCCTGCCTCACCCCAGCTCTTAATTTTATTAATTTGAATCTCTATTTATTTATGATCTGAGATTTATTATTTCTTTCCTTCTTACTTAGGACTTTGTTCTTCTTTTCTAGTTGCTTTAGGTGTAAGATTAGTTTGAGTTTTTTGTTGTTGTTTCTTAAGGTGGGCCTGAATCATAATAAACTTCCCTCTTAGAACTGCTTTTGATGTGTCCCATATTTTGGAGCACCGTATTTTCATTTTCATATGTCTCAAGGTGTTTTTTGATTTCCTCTTTAATTTCTTCATTGACCCATTTGCTGTTTTGCGGTACATTGTTTAATCTTTACATGTCTGTGCTTCCCCAGTTTTCTTCTTGTAGTTGATTTCTAGTTTCATAGTGCTGTAGTCAGAAAAGATGCTTAATATGATTTCAATCTTCTTAAATTTATTGAGACTTGTTTTGGGGCTAAGGTGATCTATCCTGGAGATTGTTACATGTGCACTCGAGAAGAAAATGTATTCTCTTGTTTTAGGCAGAATATTATGTGTGTATCTGTTAAGTCCATCTGGTCTGATGTGTTGTTCAGTGTCAGTGTTTTTTTATTGATTTTCTGTCCAGATGATTTACCCATTGATGTAAGTGAGATATTAAAGTTCCCTACTATTATTATATTACTGTCAATTTCTCCCATTGCATTTGTTAACATTTGCTTTATATATTTAGGTGCTCCTATGTTGGGTGCATAAATATATATGTACAGTGTTTTATCTTATTTTTTGACTGATCTCTTTATCATTATGTAACATTCTGCTTTGTGTCTTGTTACAACATTGTTTTAATGCCTATTTTATCTAATATAAATATAGCTATTCCAGATTTTTGTTTGTTTCTATTTGCACAGAATATACTTCACTCCTTTCATTTACAGTCTGTTTGTATCTTTAGATCTAAAGTGAATGGCTTGCAGGCAGCATATAGATGGGTCTTGTTTTTTGGGCTTTTTTCCTTCCATTTTCCATTTAGCTACCCTGTCTTTTGGTTCAAACATTTAACCCATTTATATGCAAACTAATTATTGTTAGGTATGTATTTATTTCCATTTTGTTAATTGTTTTGTTTTTGTAGTTCTTTTCTGTTCTTTTCTCTTTATTCACTAGTGATTTGATGATTTTCTGTAGTGTTATGTTTGTATTCCTTTCTATTTACTTTTATGTATCTATTATAGGTTTTTGGTTTGTGCTTACTGTGAATTTCTTATATAAACACTTATGTATATAACAGTCTATTTTGGTTGGTGATTGTTTAAGTTCAAATGCATTCTGAGAGTGCCACATTTTTATTCCTCCTCCAACACAGTTTGTATTTTTGATGTCATATTTTACATATTTTTATTTAGTGTATCCCTTATACAATTATTGTAGATTTAGTTAATTTTACTACTTTTGTCTTTTAAGTCTCATACTAGCTTTATAAATGGTTGATCCATTAGCTTTTCTCTTAGCTTGCCTTTAGCATCAGATTTTTTCTTTCAAATATTTCTAGTTATGATCTTTTCCTTTCTTTTCTTTTCTTTTTTTTCTTTTCTTTTCTCTTTTCTTTTCTCTTTTCTTTTCTTTTCTTTTCTTTTCTGTCAGTTCAGAAAGAACTGCTTTTCTTGCTTGAGAAACTCTTTATATCCCCTTCAATTCTGAATGGTAATCTTATTGAAAAGAGTATCCACAGTTGTAAGGTGTTTTTGTTTTCTTTCAGCATTTTGAATATGTTGTGCTATTTTCTTCTGACTTACAGTGTTTCTGCTGAAAAATCAGCTGAAAACCTCGTTGGGGGAAGAGTTGCCTTTATGTAACAAATTGATTTCTCAGGCAGCCCAGGTAGCTCAGGGGTTTAGTGCCACCTTCAGCCCAGGGTGTGATCCTGGAGGGAAGCCCCGGATCAAGTCCCACGTTGGGCTCCCTGCATGGATCCTGCTTCCCTCTGCTTGAGTCTCTGCCTTTCTCTCTCTCTCTCTCTCTATGTCTCTCTTGAATAAATAAATAAAATCTTACCCAAATTGATTTCTCTTACTGCTTTTCAGAGTGTCTTTTTATTTTTAATTTTTGAAAATTTAATTTGAATTTTGATGTGTTTTGGTGTGAATCTCTTTGGGTTCATCCTATTTTGAATTCTCCTTACTTCCTGTACCTGAATGTCTGTTACTTTCCCCAGGCTAGGGAAATTTTCAGCTGTTATTTCTTCAAAGAAGTTTTCTGCTCACTTCTCTCTCTTTTCTCACTCTGGGACCCTCATAATGAGAATGTCAGTATGCTTGATGCTGTCCCAGAGGTCCCTTAAACTATCCTCATTGCTTTAAATTCTTTTCTCTTTCTGCTCTTCAGTTTGAATGATTGCCACCACCCTATCAGCTCACTAATCATTTCTTCTTTATCCTCTAATCTACTCTTTATTCCTTTTAGTGTATTTTTCAATACTATTATATTCTTCAGACCTGTGACTTATATATGGTACTTTCTTATATTCTTTATCTCACCAGCTTCATTCATTCTTCTCCCAAGTTTGGTGAACATCTTTATGACCATTACTTTGAATTTTTTGTATTAGGTAGATTACTTATCTCCATTTTATTAAGTTGTTTTTCATGAGGTTTTAGTTAGTTCTTTTATTTGGAACATGGTCTTCTGTTTTTCCATTTTGATTGACTCTGTTTTTTTCCCAAGTATTAGGGGAAACAGCTATCTCTCCCAGTCTTGAAGGAGGGCCTTATATAAGAGATGAACCTTATTTTTCAACCCTACCCTGGTTCTTGGTTGTCTCTAGAATCTTTGCAATTGTCTAAGCCGCCTCATTTATTCTTGGCAGGTCCCATTTGTTGAGGGTGTGCCAAGACTTGACAGTGTTCCAAAGAGAGAGATCTCAGTCAGCACCTAGTTTCAGGTATTGGAAGCCAGACTGTCAAGCAGCAACTTTTAAAGTTTGCAAATATATAAATATATACTCCTGTGGTACTACAGTTGTAAATCCTGCTGGTTTCCAGACAGGTCATTTGGTATCCCTTGGGTGACAAGTGCAAAACTCAGAGCTTCAGATAAGTATGGATGCTCCTTTCTGGAAGATATTGGCATATGCTATAGCAAGGCCAAAGCAGAATGCAAAGATGGTGTCCCTGTCTAGGTTCCTTGAGAATAGCCCCATAGGCCTCTAGATTTTGGCAAACCTGAATCCTGTCCCTCATGCTGAAGGTCTAGAACAAGTAAATATGCATTTTTAAAAGAAAGACTGGGAGTGTCTTTCAGTCTACTCTTTGTATTCCCATAGGGGCAGTAGTAGTCTGCCAAGAATTGTCTCCAATTGTTATTGTCTTGTGGAACTCAGGAACATAATTGTGGTTGGCCAGAAGAGTAAGTGATCAAGGAGTGTTCCCTACGTGGACTGTGCATGCCCACTGGCCTTTGCAAGGCAGTGGGAGAACACAGGTCTGGAATGTACCTGCAGGCCATAGCATGACAGTGGGAGACTGCAGGGCCAGGGTGTGCCTGCCAGCTTTAGCACGGCAGTGGGAAAGTGCAGGGATAGGGCACAACTGCCTATACTATCAAGTTAGAGAGTGTAAAAGTGGCACCTGCTAATGCCTCTGTCCCCATAGAGAATCCATATAGGTCCCTGCCTCTCTAGTAGATGGTTTAAGATTTAAAAAATGAATCTTGGGGGATCCTTGGGTGGCTCAGTGGTTTAGCGCCTGCCTTTGGCCCGGGGCACCATCCTGGGATTCCAGGGTCGAGTCCCACATCGGGCTCCTGGTATGGAGCCTGCTTCTCCCTCCTCCTGTGTCTCTGCCTCTCTCTCTCTCTCTCTCTATCATTATTAAATAAATAAAATCTTTTAAAAAAATAAAAAATAAGAAATGAATCTTTAGAGTGTCTTAGTTTAGGCACTTTTCAAACTGCTGCTTTTGTTTGTTTTTTTAAAGGTTTATTTATTCATTTTAGAGAGAAAGAGTGAGAGAGCATATAGAAGCAGGGGGAGAGACAAAGGGGAAAAAATCTCAAGTAGACTCCCCAATGGGTGTGGAACCCAACACAGGGCTCAATCTCATGACCCTGAGATCATGGCCTGAGCTAAAACTGAGAATTAGGTGCTCAACCAGCTGAGGCCCCCAGGTGCCCTATGAACTGCTGCTTTTGTGCTAGTCCCTAGGGTTAGTCTGCATGTAAGTTAGTGATTTCTGTACAGTCCCCCGGGTTTCCTGGATATGGTTTTGAAAGTCAGATGTTTTGGGGGTTTATATCTCCATTGTGGGTTCCAGGGGTTGGGGTATCTGATGTAGGACACAAAGCCCTTGCTCCTTAGGGAGAAGCTTTATATTTGTGAGATCCCTGCTGATTGTGGATCACCATGCTAGGGGTGGGGTTTTTTGGCAAGATCTCAGTCTGCTTCTCCTACCTTTCTCAATATGGCCCTTTTGTCCTTTGTTGTGGAAAAGTTGTTTAGCTAGTTTACAGGTTTTTTTCAGAAAGGATGGTTCCTTAGGTAGCTATAGATTTGATATGGATATGATATGTTCAGGATCCTCCTACATCCCCATCTTGAACGATACCATCTTATTAAGTATAGTTTTTAGGCAGAATTTTTGGCATTTTTCTTATAGTCATCACCTTTGGAAGAAGTCCCACTTCTTTTGGCAAGAACATTCAGAGATCAGCAACAGACATTCAGGAGGCAGCACTGCCTTGCTTCTGAGCAGTTCAAAATTTATGTGTCCTGGTATGTGTTTGGATGCAGAGAGAGGTGGGATGGAGGAGGAGCAGCCCTCAAGGGGTGTCCAGAGCAGGAAGCTAGTGAGGGTGTCAGTGGGTGAGGAGTCCGGGAAAACTGAGAGTCAGATGCTCAACCAACTATTGTTCCTGGGGCAGGTGGAGCTAAGCAGGCAAGCATTTAGAGTGAGTCAAATCCCTATAGGGCATAGGGCTACATCTCTCAAAGTATGCACCTCAGACCTCCTGTATCTAAATGACCCTACCCTGGACCACAGAATCTGAATCTCTGGGGTGTTCTCAACGGGAATGCACATCTTTAACAAATTCCCTAGGGATTTGTAATCATTTTAAAGTTTCTGGGCCAGGCAGCAGGGAAGCTTGAAATTGGATACTCAGAGGGGCCTAAAGAGTCCAGGAAATAAAAACTAAAATTCAATGGCCATCCTTTTATTGGTTGGCTCCTGCTGCACTACTCATTGTGCTAGGTATGGTAGTGAACAATGGAGGCTGGCTCCAGCCCTTTTGGAGTTGGAAAGAGCCAATAAACAAGTGGAGAAATGAATGAAATTACATATTATAATGAGCGTTGGAAAGGAAATAAACAAGATACTACCAGAGAAATTGGGAGGTGCTGTTTAGAACTGGCTCAAGAATTTGAGAGAAATTTGACTGTGAAGCAACTATAGCTAAATCAGGCCTGGGGAGGTGGAGTCAGGAAGCAGATGGAAAGAAAGGGTAGTGTGTGGGGGGGTGCATTGGAGAGGTGAGTAATGAAGGAAATATACACAGAAAACATTAAAATCAGGGAAGAAAAACAGTAAGTAGAACTGGTAATGTTCAGGAACCCAGTTGTACCTCCAACTTTGAGCAAATACTCAAATTGATATTCATATCACCGTAGAGAATCTACATACAGTTTTCAGATAAAAGTATAAAAGTATATGAGAGGACCACTAAATTTCTTCACAGAAATTAAAAGTAAGTTGTCCCTACTCTGCAACTGGTGAATTGCAGACAAAGGCACCTTAAAATAGTATTTAAGGTGTGGGTGTTCTCCATTCTAACCCAACTAAAGAGGGACCTGGTAATTGCATAGGAGAGAAAAGTGAATAGAGTATTTTCTAAAACAAGTAGCATATTTTCCATTATGCAAAAGAGGAAAATTAGCTTTTAGAAAGCCACACCTAGGTTTCACAGACTTCTCTTTGGTTTCTTTCATATCCAAATGGGAGACCTCAGAATGAGAGATAGTCATTGTTCTTTAGAGGTTTCATCAGCCTTTGTCAGTTTTCTTGAAGATCCTAAAGATCTATCCATGGAGACCTGGGATGTGAATCTGAAAAAGTGCTAGCAGGCTGGCTCTGAGGGCTAGGCTAGGGGCAGCCTATAGGGGGTGGAGGTCCTAATGAGAGAAGGGTAGCACCAGGACCCCAGGGATTTACTGAGCTTAGTTTTTCTGTAGGGGGAAAATGTGTTCCTGCATTAAAGCCACTAAGTCAGGCATAAGCAGAGTTGAACAAGCGCTTACTCTTTCCTTTGGTTTATGGTTTCTTTCCTCCATCACCCTATGACAGTAGAAACTTGTTGTTTGACTTGCTTGCTTATTTCTTGGACACCTCCCCACTAGACTGAAAGCCACATGGGGAAGGGGCTGATACTAGTCTCACCAGAGCCTAGTGCAACTCTCTGTGCATTAAAAGCTGCCAGAAGCTGGGAGCTGCATGTGTGGTATTACAATCTGTGTAGGGGCATAACCCTCATGTGTGCAGTGTGAGTCCATGGGCCTTCTCAAGGGTGGCTTTTGGGGCTCAGCCCTGATGAGACAGGCTTCTGTTGCCCCCTGGAAGGACATATGATGGTGGCATAGATTGCTTATAAAGCCCCCACCCACACCCCTGGCCTGGGTCTCCTGGTTATCAGGAGAGGTGTCCCTTTAGGGGCCCACCCCACACACGATGTCCAAGCCCTTCCTCTCAATTCCTATGTTGAGATCATCTTCAGGTAATGGGTCAGTTTGGGATGGAGAAGGAATATAGTTGATTACAGCAGGTCTGAAGAGTTTCTTCCATTCTGCTTTCTTGTCCTCAATAATAGCAGCTTATTTTTTCCCTTCTACTTAGAGATGGTCTTATACCTTGAGACCTTCATCTTCTCTCTCCTGTTTCATTTGCCACTTGTTTTCTTCTCCATTCCTTTAAGCTTACTCTTGTTATCTCAGAGAGGAATAAACCAGCCATACAGATGGATCTCCCTTGACAAACTTAGTCTTGTTTTTGCTTCAGTATGAGTACAAGGGAGGAAGAGGTGAGAGAGGAGGATGAATGACAACCCAGTTACTACTTTTAGCCATAACTGGGTTTCAGCATTATACTTCACTCCCTGTGGGAGTTAAGAGGCCTCTGAATGTGAGCTGACTTACTCCTATGCATTGAAATTCTTTGCTATTTATTTGTATTGCAGGAACACTTAGTTCAGTTCCAGAAACACTGTCCAAGCACCCATTCTGTGCCAGATTCTGTACACCCTCCTCAGTATATTGCATGTTTGCTTTCCTTTCCTTTAGAGTTGGAGAGGAATTTAGAAGTCATCTAGTCTCAGGCCTTTTATAGGCAGATGCAGAGAGTAGGGCCCTTGGAGATAAAGTGATGAGTGAAGGCCTCAGAGTTGGTGTAGAGTTTGGCGTCACATGTGACCAGAGCTCTACCCAATGGCCTCTGGGGTGCGGAGACAGTTCATAATAAACCTAATGTTCAGTCTTTGATTGTTTGTCATATGCTAGTGCTATACAAAGTGCATTTCATGCCTTCCATTTAATTCTGAGAACAGGTGCCATTGTTACTGGTATTATTGCCTTTCTTTTCTTTTCTTTTCTTTTCTTTTCTTTTCTTTTCTTTTCTTCTTTTCTTTTCTTCTTTTCTTTTCTTTCTCTTTTCTTTTCTTTTCTTTTCTTTTTTCTTCTTTCTTCTTTCTTTTCTCTCTTACACATGAAGAAATTAAGGTCTAGAATAGCAAAGAATTTTGCTCAAAGTCAGATGCATAGGATGTAGCAGAGCTGACATGTCCTCTTCCACTTTGTAAACCATATAAGAACATATGCTACAAGGAACAGCAGGCTCTACACCCGTCCTCTAAATGTAGGGAGGGACTTGATTCCTTCCTTTCTTCCCTCCTCTTTACTTTTTTTTTTAGTTGTAGCAAAGTATACATAACAACATTTACTATTTTAACCATTTTTAAGTAAATAGTTTACTGGTACTAAATGTGCAACCATCATCTCCATCCATCTCCAGAATTTTATTCATTTTACCAATCTGAGACTCTGCCCATTAAATCTAACTCCTTTTCACTCACCACCAGCCCTGGCATGACCATCCTATTTTCTGTTTCTATGAATCTTATACCCTAGATATTATCTTCATGACTGGGTTATTTCACTTAGCAAATGTCATCAGGCTTCATCTTTGTTCTAACATGTATCAGAATTTCTTCATTTTTAAGACTAAATAATACTCCATTGTATGTATATCACATTTTATCAATTCATCTTTCAATGGACACTTGGATTGGTTCTACCTGGTATTAGTCTGCCAATGCTCTGTTAGAGCTGCTATTAAAAAAGATGCTACAGACTGGGTTGCTGAAAAAACAAACATTTATTTTCTCAGGCCTGCAGGCTAAAAGTTCAAGATCAAGGTGCTGGCAGAGTTAGTTTCTCCTGAAACCTTTTTCCTTAGCTGGCAAATAGCCACCTTCTCACATGGCCTTTCCTATGTGGGTGCATCCCTGGTCTCTCTCTCTCTCTGTATTTATAATGATACCAATCATATTGAAACAGGATGCCAACCTTAGGCCTCATTTTTTCTTTAAAAGCCTTATCTCCAAGTACAATTACATTAGGGGTTAGGTCTTCAACATATGAACTTGAGGAAGACACAAATCAGTCCATAATGTAACTCTTGGATATTGTGAATAATATTGCTATGAATATAGGTGCATAAATATCTTGTTTGATTCCCTACTTTCAATTCTTTTGGGATATATATGCGGTAGCAGAATTACTGGATCATATGCTTATTCTATTTTTAATTTTTTGAGGAAATGCCATACTGTTTTCTATAGCAGCTGCACCATTTTACATTCACATGTCATCGTTTCTTAATTTTCAGAATAGTTTTGCTCTTTTTTGAAAGGTCACTCTGATCTCTAAGGTCCTCCAGTAGGAAGCTTGTCTGGAGTTGTTCTTTTTGTCTCCCAGATGCCTAGAACTCTTTTCAGAAACTTGGTGCCCTTGCTCCTCTGCACCTCCTGTCAGTAACCTTGGGCTTTTCCACATTTAGGTGCTGGGAGAACATCCCAGAAAGGAGAAGGGACCAGTAAAAAAGTGACCTGATCTCAGGTAGATGCTTCATCTGAGCTGTGGGCTCTCATTCAGCAGTCACTGCACAGAGGAGGTTTATGCCTTCATCTCTGAGCACGTCAAAGGAGGTATCGGGAGCCCTCTTAGCAGTGAACACCTTTGAAAAGACTGCTGTCGGCTTGTATTTACTCATATCAACAGCATGGATGAGGATATGTTTGTGGGAGTGGGTATTGTGTGGGGGGAGGGGTTTGGTGTGAAGAGATGTCTGAGGTGGATGTTTATACGAGGTGAGGTGTGAGGGTATATATGTGGGTAGGGGAGTGTGTGTGCTGAATAGATGTGAGAGTGGGAGTTGAGTATAAGGGATAATATATGGTGTATGGTAGGTTGTTTCTGTGTGTGTGTGTGTATATATGTGTGTAGTAGGGGATAAAGGAGTGAAGGGTAGGAATGAAAGTGTATATGGGGTTATTTGGGGGTCAAATATATGCACAGAGTAGTGTGAGGGTGTGGGGGTTGGGCACGCAGGTGTGGAGAACAGGAGGTGAAGGTGTATATAGGGTAGGGTATCAAGGTATGTGTGGGATAGGGAAGGATGTGTGTGTATGGAGTAGGGTGTAGTGGTTGGGTATGACGGTGTGTGGGGAGTAGGGTATGTGAAGGGTAGGGTGTGAGTAGAGTAAGTATATCCTGGAGGGTCATAGTAGGTACAGGATCAATGGTTCCACTCCAAGTAGCCACCCCTGCCAGGAGCTCTGTGGGTGGAGACGCTGCTGAGGCCTGCAGAGCTTTCCTGTTGCAGGGGAGTGGAATCCAGCCAAGGCCTCAGGCATGACTCACTTTCACCTGGTCAGGGGAATTAATTTGCTGGGCATCTGCATCATGGCAGGATGCGTGCGTCAGTCTGTATGACTCCGTTCTTATTAAGAACCATGGGAGAAATTTAAAATGAGAAATGAAGGGTGTGGAGGGTGTGGGGGAAGGTTGTTCTGGGAGCTAAGAAATTGCTTCTCCCTCAGTCGCTGTGTCACTCTCAGCGACCAAGGCCCTCTCCTTTGCTCCCTCCACTCTGTTTTTGGTACAGGCAGCTATAGCCATCCTATTGAGAGAAGCAACTTCGGAAGACACACATATGTGCATGTGCATGCATACACCCCCCCCCCCAGTACAGATGCATATCAGGAGCTCAGAAGCACCTCCCAGATGCCAGGCAGCCTCTGCAGCAGTAACTCTTTATGCACTGCAGTCTGCTGCAGCCTTCATGGTTAAGGGATGCTGGCTTTTATGAATGGTAGCCTGGGAGGGGCCTAATGTCACTTGCTCCTGATGTCAGCACAATGAATGAAACACTTCCAAAGCGTAAAGCCTCAAGCACCCGGGAAGCAGATACCGTCTCAGATTGGCTCTCCTGGTGCAGCGTCTCCTGCTGACGAAATCACCAGTCCCATGTGTGACATATAAAGCCATTTACGTTAGTATTGCAATGAGGCAGAAACTGAGGCTGCATGTGGAATAATGTGTATCTGATTCTGGCACAGTCAGCCCTGCCTGATGCAGCTGTAGCTGAGACTCTCCCCTTGCCAGGCGCTGGAGGAAGGTGTTTTGCAGGAGCTGCGGACTCACCGTTGTGGATTAGGCAGTTACTTAGCTAGCCTGATGTTCTGCTTTTGCTTGCAGAATTCCTTGCTGAAGCTCCAAGCCCTGGAAACTGATCTGTGTTCTGCATTTTTGACAAACCAGGAGGAAGCTGCTCAGGTGCATGGACTCAAGGACCCAGCCCCAGCATCGACCCAGAGTGTGCCCGAGGAAGACGCAGATGCTGCAGGTAAGAGGCTGGGCTGGGAGCAGGTCTTCACTTGTACTCTCAACCTCTTGTTGCTTTCCTAAACCTGGCCTCTTGTGGGAAACCATGCTTGGTGCAACCGAAAAGCTGAAGAGGTACTTGAGTTGCAGTGGGGGAGCTGAGAGGGAACGGAGGAATTAAGGTGCGTTCTGATACTGGAGCATTCTTTCCAGCTGGGAGCCAAGCGTCAGATTTACACATAAAAAGGTGTCAGGTGAAAAACACTCACCACAACTCCTGGTCCTAGTGAATTCCTAACTGGTTTCCTGTGACAAACAAGTGGTGTGCTTATTTTCTATTATTGGATGTAGATAATCTGTACTGTCTTGATACTTACGGTATTTTTGCGGTATTCAATGATGGGAGAGTTTTAACATTACTACTTGATTTCTTCTATTACCTACTTGTAAGATGATTCATCAACACAGGGAAAGTGGAGGTGAGTGGTGTAGCTCATTCTGACCCTATATTGTCGTTTTCTGTCTCCGTTTTTTTCCTCATTAACTTCTGTGTTGAAAATTCTCAAAACTGGTTCTCATTTGTCTGATAAGTTCTCTGGTTTTAACCCCAGAGATGGTAGATTGGCTAAGAAGCAGAAGGCAAATTGATACTTCCAGGAAGACTTAGTTAGGAAAGAAACACTAATTTATGTGAGTAGAAATGAGAGCACAGCTTATTTTTTATAACCCAGATGGGTCAGAGTTTTGCAGACTGGTTTCTGGATGGCTAGTAGAAATAGGTTTAGGTGAACTTGCTTCATGAAATGTCCTTTTTTCTCCAGCAATTGAACGAAGAGATTTAAAAAGATAATGTATTTCAGTGTCATCAGAAATAACTCATTTAACACATTACTGCTTAAAACAGATCTATATAGTCTAAGTAGGTAAAACCATCAACCCCAGTGTTTATTAATGATGCTAATTAATAACTAAGTATATTAATAATAGTGGCTAATAATAAAGCCGCTAATAGTAACTACTATTATTAAAGATTTCTGTGATCTAGGCACTGTTCTTAGTACTTTATATATTTTATATTAAATCCTCAAACTGATTTGTGAATAATATGCTTCACAGTAAGGACAATGAGGCCTAGTGTAACCCTGCTGGTAAGTGGTAAATTATTTCCCAATGGATGCAGGTGGCTAGTTGGCTATCTTTATTTCCTGGTGACCTCCCCTTGCTCTGCTGGCCATTGTGTTTTGATAAAAGGCACATAAAAGTGGGAAGGACCCAATGTCAATCCAATTAGAGTTTTAAGTCAGATTTTAGGCACACTTTTCTTCTCCCACCAACCCCAACAAACAACATGTAAAACACATAAAGAAGTCTTAAGCCAGATACAAATTGACTTTTGAGTTATCTGATGTTTTGTATCTCCGTATCTGGCAAAGAGTTACAAAATATTTGCATGTTGGATATAGATATATCTTTTCTATTTTAAAACCTGACTTTTATGTGTGTCTTATATTCTCCAAGAGTCAAGAGTAGTTTTGCATTTTCTCATTCTGGATGGGCAGGATTTTGAACACGCTTATTAGCAGACCTCGTATAATGGAATTGCCCATACAAAGGAACCATCAATACATTTCCTATTAAGTGTTAAATGGTAGAAATGGACAAAGGACTCTTTACAGAGGCGGCTTGTAGGTTGGAGGCTGGATTTTCCAAAATGTAGGTGAATCTGAGATGTCCTAGAGCCCTTCCAAGAGAATCTATAAAAAAGATTTTCACTCTGTGTGTGTGTGGGGAGAGGGGGGCGGGGGAGGGGTGTATACACACACTAGCCAAGATTTCCAGCAAGTGTTCAAAGATAAAAATCTATCTTGATGTTTTTCATTTTGTAGAGCTTGTGTATAAGGAGTCTCATGTAGCCAACATGACTGCATGAGAGTGAAGAAGCTCCAGCCCCTATATTGAAACTTGTGATTCTTTATCTGACACATTTCTTTTTTTTTTTTAAATTAATTTTTATTGGTGTTCAATTTACCAACATACAGAAAAACACCCAGTGCTCATCCCATCAAGTGTCCACCTCAGTGCCCATCACCCATTCCCCTCCAACACCCACCCTCCTCCCCTTCCACCACCCCTAGTTCGTTTCCCCGAGTTAGGAGTCTTTATGTTCTGTCTCCCTTCCTGATATTTCCCAACATTTCTTTTCCCTTCCTTTATATTCCCTTTCACTATTATTCATATTCCCCAAATGAATGAGAACATACACTGTCCTTCTCCGATTGACTTATTTCACTCAGCATAATACCCTCCAGTTCCATCCACGTTGAAGCAAATGGTGGGTATTTGTCGTTTCCAATTGCTGAGTAATATTCCATTGTATACATAAACCACATCTTCTTTATCCATTCATCTTTCGATGGACACCGAGGCTCCTTCCACAGTTTGGCTATTGTATCTGACACATTTCTTCTCTAATTTTTCAATAACCCTGTGACACAATCTGGGAACCGCTGGCTAGATGTTTTCAGGGACCTAAAGAGTCTCATCATTTGGCAGGGATATTGCCAAAGTGGCAGGCATTTGGAATAGGCTTTCACAGATTAATTTATGGGATCATTAGGTCTTACTGGCTTCCAAGATTAGTGTTTATAGGAAGGTCATATATATTTTTTAAAAATTTATTTAATTGATTTTTTTGTCATATATTTTCTAATCTATGTGTCACTCAGAAGGAAGAAATGTCTGCTGTTTGTAGAGGCTCAGGAACTGTTAAAGGATTTCTGGAGTGATCTTTGACCACCTTGAAGCTAGTGTTTATAGGTGTAAAAATCTCTGTTGAGAGTGTGATCACATGAGATTAGTATAGATGGCCATAAGTCTATAAAAGATTATAGTAACTTAAAATTTTCTTCCCAAAGTTTGCCCTCCAGCTCTGAGCCTTACATGCATATAAATATTCAATTACTAATTGTTGATTTCAGTATTTGGTATAACAAAGACAAAGCTCAACAGGTGATTTTTACAGGAATATCTGGATATAATATGCTACAAATTCACTATTAAAGGCAAGCATTTATAAATTGATGTGACTTAAATAGGTTTCAAGCTTACTTTAGACTCAATTAATGGCTTGATAAGTAGTAACTTTTGCAGTAGGCATTTGAAATGATGGTTTGAGCAAAGTATTATAGTCTTTTATCTTGAGATCCAAATATTGGGTTTTAACTTGGGTTTATGGGTTACAAAGGTAAGTCCTTCCTAGTAAAATATCTGAAATGTGTTCCCATTCTGGAAATGCAATTATAAACTGCACTTGCAGCAAAAACACATTTCATGGCACTCCTGGAAGAGCATTGTGTTCTAAATATTGCTCATGAGCCTTCCTGCACATCATAATTACCAGAAAGGTCTTCAAGTATGGGGATTCTTAAGTCCTCATCTCCAGACAGTCTGAGGTAGAAGTCCTGTAATCTTTATATTTCATAAACACTCCCAAATAGTGGAAACCATTATTTAAGTGTCTTGAATTAGAGAGAAGATCAAGTTCTCTCAGATTCTCTCTGATTCTGCTTCACCTCAATTTCCTGGACTATGTGGACTTACAATGCAGGGTCTGTGACTAGTCAGCTTAGTCCCTTTATTTTAGGAGGAGAAAAGTGCTCAAGCACCCAAGTCCTCAGGCTAAAAATAGGTGGGATGGGGACATGGACAAGGGACAGGGACAGATTAGAGGTATGTAGAAAAAAGTGATAGAGAGGAAACCAGCTGCAAGATGACTTCAAGACTGTACATCAGATACTAGTTGTCATGGTTTGTCCAGGAATGTCCAAGTTTTACACTGGAAGTCCCACATGCTGGGAAATTCTCAGTCCCAGGCAATCTATGACAACTGGTCACCCTACCTGGAGGTTGCAAATTGCATAATTTGAGATGGAAACCCTTACCACACGTAGGCTCAAATCCTTCCAACTACATCGTAGCTTCTTAAAGCAGAAGCCAGTGCTTCCTCCGTTGCATTAGTAAGGATCTGTTCTGATGTTGTTGAACAGAAAATGGAATGAACATTTTCTTTTCAAGTGCTTATAATTTTCAGAGTTTGCAGAAGGACTGTTTGTTCCACATGACTAAGCATAGTAACCCCTGTTCTGTCTGAACATGGGTGATTGATGGAATGGAGTTTGTAGCAAAAGCTGTCACCAGATATAACTGAAGACCAGAAATAATAAACCACAGCAGTTCCTAATTCTTTTATTATAAAATCTTGGTTTTCAAACTTTCTATTTGGGTAAGAGCTTTGTTCCTAACATTGTTAGCAAAAACTAATGTAATGTATCAATTTATAGGCTATAATTATTCACAAAGAATTCTGCATGGTGTGTTGGTCTCTTCCTGATGTCAAAGTTAAGATGGGGCAGAGTTCAAGGGAACCTGACCTTCTCTCTCACATTTCAAGGCATTGTCGACTGGATCAGATATTCCCAATTACTTAGGAGGACTAACTTAACTTACAGATAGGTGTAAAATGCAAAATTAAAATGTAGGGATGAGGCCTGGAAATGTCCATGTTTGCAAAGTTCCCCTGGTAATTATGAGAGATTCAGGAACAGTTTCTAGGATATAGTGCTCTAGTGTTTCTCTGAAGGATGCTATGAAATGTGTTCTTGCTGCAGGTGGAGTTTATAATTGGCTTTCTGGAACATGGGGGCATCTCTGGTGTCCCACTAGGTGGGTTATCCACCTAACTTGATGTTTCATTCTATCTGGCAGCAGCCCCACACAATGTTTGAAAGTTAGTAAGAAGGTGTCTCTGTTACTTCAATCTCATAAGTGCACACAATTCCAAATATAATTTAGAAACTTTGTTCACTATGGGTCTATGTGTATCTATATGTGTTATTTCTCAGTACTTTCTGAAACTTTTTATATTTTCAGTATGTATCACCTATTGCTTTAACTAAGAAATGGTGATCACCATGGAAAGTAGCACTTCATCTTTTTGCCCTAAATTAGTTCCTTTAAAGCAATGATTTTCAGCCAGGGTTGACTATTATTATTATTTTTTTGGATCCATCCACCCACCCATCTCAACCCTCAGTCTTGGAGATATTTGGCTATCTAAGGACATTTTTGGTATTACAGCTGAAAGATAAGTGCTACATCTAATGAGTAGAGGCCAGGGAGGCTGCTAAACATTTACAATGCACAGGAACCCCTTATGTCCACCCCCACTGCACCAACAAAGAATTATCTTGCCCAAGATGTCAATAGTGCCAAGTGTTTAAAAAGTTTTAAAAGCTTTTAAATGTATGACATTAGCATTGACTAATAATGACATTTTCATTTGTGTCAGACATTGTTATCTGGGTTTTCCTATTTTATCTTCACAACCTTATGAGGTATATGCATTATTTTCCCCAGAAGAAAGATAAGGAAATAAGCTTGGAGAGTTAGTGTAACGTGTTGAAGATCCCACAGCTACTAAGTGGTAGAGGTTGGTAAGAAATGGAAGGAAGGGAAGGGTTTTCCCAGTTAGACTTCATAGTTTAGTGCTTCACACTATGCTATTTGCTATCCTGTCTAAATATTAAGTTCCCATAGTTCTAATATTCTAGAATTTGAAATAAGCCCATAGCCAGTGCATATCCTCTCTGCTAATGTGTTTTGAAAATCCGGTTTTCTTTATACATTTCTAACTTTGTCAACCTGAAGTGACCTAGATTTGTAGTTGATTTACCTGTCACAACCTGTCTTCTCATAGTTATTTTATTTTATTTAAGATTTCATTTATTTATTCATGAGAGACAAAAAGAGAGAGGCAGAGACACAGGTAGAGGGAGAAGCAGGCTCCCTGCAGGAAGCCCAATGTGGGATCAATCCCCATATTCGGGATCACACCTTGAGCCGAAGGCAGATGCTCAACCGCTGAGCCACCCAGGCGTCCCTTCTCATAGTTATTTTAGCTCCTGTGATCTAAACCATTTCTAGAACCCTGTGCCTTTCTTGATGTGCATTTACTTAACCTGCATAGTGTATTCCAGATGGAGTCAAATCGAATTTTATTTGTAAATATGATACCACTGGGGGAAATTGGCAAAGTGTCCAAGGGATCCCTCTATTATTTCTTACACCTACATATGAAACTATGATGATCTCAATAAAAAAGAATGAATACCTAAAAAAAATATGGACATGAGGGTGTTTTATTAAATACAAAATATTATGCATGTTGAATTGTTTTCTGAACTCTTCCTAGAGATGCATACTCTTGGCTTTTTTTTTTTTGTCGTCATATCACTGTATTCCATTAGAATTCCAAAAATCCCCTTCTCTACCAAACTAATCATTTAGTGCTTATTAAGAGTACATGGATGGTTTTCTCCAACTGCAATACCTACTGGCCCACATTTATGGTCATCTGTCACTGTTGAGACATGCTTTGTGAGCTGCTTCTTTGGTTGCTTGGCATTTTATCCTTTGAAAAATATCAATATCATCTGCAAACTCATGACCCTACTTCCTCTGCCATGCCACTTTTGAAATTTAAAATAAGATTAATCCAGGATCCATTTGCAAGGATTAGTGCTGACGTGTCCATCATAAAAGATGCTAATCCACTCTGTTCTTTGCTGCATATTGTTAAGTGGATTTTGTAATCCACTGAAAAACATTAGCTCAGTCATCATTTGGTTTTGTTTTTAAACAGCTTCTGATATAAAAACCATGCCATGGACTTCTTGAAAGCCCAAATAAATTATATTCATTGGCTCTGCCTTGTTCAGAAACATAATTCTCTGCAGAACTTGATGTGCTGGCTGGGTGATCTCAGACAAGTGATTTGATCTCTCTGTGTGTCATTTTCTTTAAAATGGAGGGAAAAAAGAAGAGTATCTACTTTTTAAGATTATTGTAATAATAATGAAGCATAATACGTATGAGTCATTTAGCACATTTCTTCTTAGTAAATGCTCAATAAATGTCAGCTATTACTTTTTAAAAAGCTGGGCATTTTTGCCATAGAGCTTATGTTGCCTCTCTTCCAGTTAATAATGCTTACATTTGTCTTTATCTGCTGTCATAATCCTAACTACTTTGAAGGTGTGGAAATGCCATTAGTACTGTTCATTCCCTAGATCTCCTCTGGAATCTTGCATATGATTGACATTACACTAATTCCCTTTAGCAAAAGATATTTATAACAGCAATAATCTATAGAGCTGATGGTCAAATAATTACCTCCTATTCAGGTTGAAACTACATTTGTTACCATAAAATCTATCCTTTGCTAAATCTATGATATAACTGAGCTGGAAATGATCTTTACTGTTAACATTTCTCCTGTGTTCTTATAACCATCTTTATAGCATCTCCGAGAGCTTCAAATTACCCCTTGTTTTCCAAGGAAAGTATTTTTTTTAATGATTTCATAATTTGTAGATGACAATATATTCTCTGAGGCTGTTTCTATAACTGCTTTATAGAGAAAAAAAATCAGCCTATAGCTTAAACTGCCAGGTTATTATTTTTAAAAAGATTTTTAAATTCAGTTTTTAAGGCAGGCCAACTGTGGTAACAAGTTACCCCATTTGTTCTTGCTACAACTCTTTACAAATGAGGATTCTGAGTTAGAAGAGCCTTGCCTGGCCAAGGACATAACAATTGTGAGCAAGTGGCATCTCAGACCAACCCTGTGGCTCTAACTCAAGAGACCAGGCTTTTAACTAGTAGGTTTATAGTCATTTAAAAAAATTAATTGATTTTATTTTTAAGGAATTTTAGGTTTATAGAAAATTGAGAAACGATACAGAAAGTTTTCATATACCCTTTAACCCTTGCACACAGTTTCCCATACATTATTATGGTCATTTAAAAAACTTCCTGATAAAAAAAAAAAATAAAAAAAAAATAAAAAACTTCCTGGTTATTTTATTTTTTTTAAAGACTGTTTCTTTTTTTTTTAAGATTTTTATTTATTCATGAGAGACAGAGACACAGGCAGAGAGAGAAGCAGGCTCCATGCAGGAAACCCGATGTGGGACTCGATCCCAGCACCCCAGGACCATGCCCTGGGCCGAAGGCAGACGCTCAACCGCTGAGCCACCTGGGCATCCCCAACTTCCTGGTTATTCCTTCTTTCATGCTTATGATGAGTGCAGTCTGGAAGCAACCAGATGGCCTGGGCAGATACTTGGTGTCTGACACTGTTCTGCACCCCCCCCCCCCCCACCCTACCACCCCCTAAGCCCAGGGTGAACAGCCTCCACTATCTCTTCCAGTTCCCTGAGAATCATATTTTTCTGTGGCTCTTTGTGAAGCTTTGGTACCAACTTCTTTGACTAAGTTTTTCTAACTAATATTGCATGAGCCTAGTAAAGATACAGACCCCCCCCCCCATTTTCTTGTATATTCAATTTTCCTTCTGCTTTGCAAAATACATTTGCTTATAAATGAAAATGCTTTGAAAAATAGCTCATTATCTTAATAGCAGATTTTAATCAGCTATACCACTGAGGTGGTCAGTTGTGCAGGAATTGGCTACAAAACCCGGAGGGTCGTTTAGGCTGAAAAATAATCAGAGCACAGCATCCAGCTTTCTCTGTATATCAGGAGAGTGCTTCTTAATATTGGACACCTATCATGGATGACAGCTGCTCTTTCCCTGGTCCCACAACTCAAGCAGAGCTCTGTAATCTGAGCAATTTTGGCTCCCCTTTTATGACACAGGGAGGAAAAAAGTTGTTCATTGGCCTTGGCCATTTCCCTTGGTTATTTCTCAACTGGTCTTTGGTAGTATGCATATAGGCAAAGGATTAAGTCTTGAATAATCAGAGAGTAAAGTGCAAAGATTCATTTAGTCACCTGGTAGATCTGTCTAGAAGATTGTTTCTTCTTTCCTCCCCAAGTTGGACATTTAGTTTGGTGCCTCCAAAAATATGAATTATTCTTGTTTCAGATGTTCTACTCCAAAACAATACACAGCATGGATTTCTTCCCTTTCTCATTATTACAGGATCTGGAGATCTTGCATCTTTCTCAGCATAGGTCATGTTACCAAAGCCCACAGTAGAGTTCTGATTTAAGGTAAAAGTCACTAAGAGTCTGAAGACCTCAATCTTTCATGGGCTAGAAGTTGATGTTTGCTGTATGTTTCCTCAGTGCAAACTCAACCTTTGTCACCTACCTCTCCTTCCTTCTCACCCATCCCTACCACCATGGTGTCTCTTTGCTTTTATTCTTATTCTTCTCCCACAGCTTTCTGGTTGCTTCTTTTTCTCACACACAACCTTGCCACTTTGTCTTCCTCTGTCTGTATTCATTCTAGTTGTCCTTACTGTCTCTTTGTCTTTTTTTTTTTTTTACCTTGGGACTTTACTTTGCTAAGCTAGTTATGAAATTAAAATATATTTAAGATATTTAATTTTGTCTAGGCACTTAAAGTTAGTGAATATTATTTTTATACTGAAAATTTGGATGAGTTCAAACTGTTTACTCTTCCTAAAATTATACTACTGTGTTAGCATAATATAATAGTATATAGTATAAACAACATGTTAGCGAAATTACAATGTGATTTTTCCTTTGGTTGGGCTTTTGTTGATACTGCTTTTTTAAGATTTTAAAAAATTTTTTTTAATTTTTAATTTTTTGCTTTTTTTAACTAGAGGTCATTTATTCCTTATTCATACCATTGAGACTAAAAATTCTAAAAAAAAATTAAGAGTCCATTATGAAGCTGCATATAAGTTATAATTGGATTTATAAAATAATCAGTGTCAACATACCCTGAAGATTTATGTATTTAGGCATTTCTGTGATTTAAATGTTATGTTCACTTGGTTAAAAAGTGCTGTATATGTTAGGTATAATTGCAATGACTCAAGAAAAAAATATTCTGAAATTGTCCTCTTAAAATATTCTAGGGAACAAGAGGGATGGGATTAAATTTAAGAACTACTCACAGGGGTGCCTGGCTGGCTTAGTTGTTACAGCATGTGACTCTTGATCATGAGGTTGTGAGTTCAAGCCCCACAGTGGGTGTGGGACTTACTTTAAAAATTTGTTCTTGGTTGTCCTTACAATAATCATGCAGTAAATAAAAATACAATAAAAAATATAAAAGAACTACTCACAAACCTAAAACCTAAATCTGTATTTACTGGTGAAAATTTAATTAGAAGATTGTAATAAAAAATGCAGAGGCAAAGAATAAGGTTAGATCTGAGCTGAATGAGGCTTCTTTATCCATGTAATTTTCTGGGTTTTAGGGAGAATTTTGGGATTTTTCATTGCTTAGCTAACCAAGTGCCCTAATCTATTAGCCATTCATTTTAATTGAAGCCAATACATTGACTCCTTCAAAATGAAACTGTAGAAGGCAGATTTGAGGAGGTGCATGCTGAGATCAGACTCAGACTCTGTCTTCTGAACTCCATACCTACACATATCCAGGGCCTACTGGGCATCTCCACTGGATGACTAAAAGTGCCTCTTTAACTCAGTGTATCCAGAACTGAATTCATCTTTCTCTATCCCAGCCAACTCCTCTCCTAAATTCCGTCTCTAGGTAAGAGGTGTAATACAAAACAATAGCAACTAACATTGATGGATTATTATGTCCCCTCCCTTGGGCACTGTCCTAAGTACCTGAGATTCCTTGTCTTCTTTTAACCTTTTTAACACTTTATGAAATGGATACTATCATCATCTTACCCTGAAACAGGCCTTTAGCATGCAATAGACGGTTAATAAACATTTGTTGACTGAATGAATTCCCTTAATATAGATAGGAAAACTGAGAAGGTAAAAGATTGAATAATCTGCCCCAGGTCACACATATGACAAAACTGGAGCTTGAATCTAAGTGTTTCTGAGCCTATATTCTATGCTAAAAAAATAGATTTATTTGAGAGACAGAAAGAGAGAGAAAGGGTAAGAGAAAAAGAGAAAGAGAGAGAGAGCACGAGCAGGGGGAGTGGGAGAGGAAGAGAGAATCTCAAGCAGAGTCCCCACTGAGCATGGAGTCTGACCTGGGCCTTGATCACATGACCCTGAGATCATGACCTGACCTGACCTGAGCTGAAACCAAGAGTTGGATGCTTGACTGACTGAGCCACCAGGTGCCCCTAGATCCTATGCTTTTATCCATGATGGTAAGGTGGCTCTTATACCTGCAGAGTGCCTGCCATAAAGCCTAGTCCTCCTTTCACAATGACAAATTTCTTACCCTTGTAGCTCCCAGGTGTTTCTATTGTGGCTGTCCACAGAAGCTGGCACTAAGAAACCTATTTGGAGTGCCAGCCACACCCCACTCAGTAACTTGGCTAGCTTCATAACCCAGAATCTCTTTTCATCTGTCCTCATTCCTACCCCACCCATTCTAACCTTGGAGATACTGTTCCTCCTCTCTTGGTAGTCTCGAAGGAAGCAAGCTCACCTGTCTCCCTAGATTTAGTTACTGAGGTGACCTCAAGTTTACCCATGTTCTCTCTTTTGTGACTTCCTTTGTACCTTCAGATGCTCAAACTCAACATACCTAAAATTGGACCCATTGTATATCCATCCATCAGATATTTTGGAGTTGTTTCTAGTTTTTGTTTTGCTGGCCCTCTTTGGGTGAGGCTGGTTGAGAACTCTGATTCTTTTCCCTTTTTAGAGTGATGGACATAGTTATGGTTCATCTAGCTTTTAAAACCAAAAAGGCTGACAATTTGGCATTTTGGAATGTCCTGAATGCCCACCTATAAAAGCTGAATGCCCACCATGAAGGACAAATTTGGACAAGAGTGCAAATTAGCAAATCCACAAGACTATGACTAATTTATTACTTGATTAGATTTCAGCAGTACATCTCAACTGGTTGCAGATAGAGATTTATTTGAATTTTGAATTGCTTTAAAAATTCACATTAGATATATTTAAAAATCTGACTAACTCATTCAACAGCTGTAATACAGCATCTGTTTCTACCTGGGGTTGCAGCAAGATCAGAAGTGGTCTCTTGGCTTTGACATAATGATGATAATTATTTCTCTTCTGTTCCCTATTGTTCAGTGAGTCGGCTGCCGAAAACACTGTTTGGTTCCCAGGGTCAGAGATGTGGAATCATCTACCATGTGCAATGGTCAGACCTTCCTTGGTGATAATATAATTTATATCACCTTCCATACTGAATTTAAAATGGAAATCTTTTTTTATTATCAGCCTCATGTAGTTATTATTAAGATTAAATACATGCAAAAACTCTTACAAGTTGAGCACATAGTGAGTCACTCCAGATATATTACATATGATTATTTTTACTTATTTATAAATAAGAACTGGTAGGAGGGACAATATGTTGAAGGGTATATTGGTTCTCATTTCCCATATTAACCCCATAGGGACTTGAGTGTATAGTTGGTGTTCAATAGGAGAGCATAATATTCAATTCCTTATTCTGATGGTAATGCTTATTAAAATGATAGTTCTCATGTCTGCTGTGTTTAGCAGCTTCTGTGTCTTATCTCAGTGTTGCACCAAATATGCTATAAAAAGTTGCATGGACAAACATTGTTAGTTTTAATAGGAATTTTAATGTGTATCAGTTAAAAAAAAAGTAACTAGCACATCAAATCCATTATTTCTTGGCCATCATAACCTAAGATGAAGCTGAAATTAAAAAAAAGAAAACAAAAACTACTGGTTCAAATTTATCTAAAATACATAGTAAATATATTAATTTATGTAAAATATGTACTTCTTTGCTCTATTTATCTATCATTTATATATATCTACATACAGATATAGATCTTTCTTGACTTACAGTGGGGTTACATACAGATAAACCCACTGTAAATTGAAAATATTGTAAGTCAAAAGTGCACTGAATCCATAGCCTACTAAACATCCTAGCTTAGCCTAGCCTACCTGAAAGGAACTCAGAGCATGTATATGAGGGCAGCCCGGGTAGCTCAGCAGTTTAGCGCAGCCTTTGGCCCAGGTTGTCCCACAACCTGGAGACCCAGGATTGAGTCCCACATCATGCTGCTTGCATGGAGCCTGCTTGCATGGAGCCTGCATCTCCCTCTGCCTGTGTCTCTGCCTCTCTCGCTCTGTGTCTCTCATGAATAAATCTTAAAAAAAAAAAAAAACTTATATGAGCCTACAGTTGGGCAAAATTCTCTAACACAAAAAGCCAACCTTATAATAAAATGTTGAATATCTCATAAAACTTACTGAATACTATACTGAAAGTGGAAACAGAATGGCTGTATGGAGAATAGTTTTAAGTGTGTTGGTTGCTTCCCCTCGAGACTATGTTGTTGACTGGGAGCTGTGGCTCGCTGCCACTGCCCAGAATCACAAGAGTATTGTAGTATTGTACTCTGTGGACCCTTTTCAGTCAGATGTCCAGGAGCCCAAGCGCTTCCATTTTAGCATTATAAAACAGCACTAAGAGACTCATGTTAGTTTTGACCTTAGGGCCACCGCTGAGCTGAAGAGCTGGAGGCCTCAGACCTTTCCCATTTCAACAAAAATACACTGGTCCCAGGTGCTTGCTAAAGATTCTTTTCTTCCCCGTCATTATTAGCAAAATACTCTGTTCAGAAAGAGGTATTATGAATAAAATGCCTTTCTTCTTGGTAACTTCTTGGTAACTTCTTAAACCTAGTGGTTTAAGAAAAGGATTTGGTAAAGAAATTGTACACTTCCTGGTGGGTTTTGAAGGTGATTGTTAGCATATGTTGTGATTTATTGATTAGTAACTCTTACTCAATGTTACTCCTCAGGGCTCCTGCCAAACCGTGTTTTCTGGGTAAATGATTTTTAGCAAGGGTGTTGCCTGTGGTGAGTTGTCAGATAGGAACACCCCTTGCTTGCAGGCCTGGGCACTGGTGTTCATCTGACCCCACCTCTCAGGCGCTGATAAAATGCTGTCAGTGAGCTTCAGAAGCACAAATAGGAGGCATTATCTGGGCTCCCAGTCTGCAGCTCAACAGCAAAGAAGCCAGTTGAAAACACAGAAGGGATCAGACCTTTGATGTTACACAAAGCAAATTGCATTTCAAGCTCTAAAGAACATGAGCCATTCTAAACCTGATTAAGAGTCATCCGGCACCAAATTTTGATAAATGTTTATTTTGGAAAAGTAGATTGCAGGGTTTTCCGATTCTGCTTATTCACCCAGAAAACATTTCTTCATTTGAGGTAGGAGTAAGAGAAAGCCTTGAGTTGTTCTGAGTTATTTGCTGGGAAAAATTGAGGAATTTGTTTTGGTTGCTGCTTGATTAACTGTCTGGAGCCCATGATGTAGAGATTCTCATCCTGTCCACTCAGACTCCATATCCTGATGTTCCTCACTTCCCTGCCCTCACCTCCATAGCACAGGTGTGCCCACCTTCTGGACTGACCCTGGGGTGGGAAGCTAATGAGTTCATTTAGAGGGGGAATGATCATAGAATTCAGGCACAGACCTAGCATCCTAGTTGGGGAGAGGCCTTAGAGCAGGTTTCTGTTCTTATTTTTTATTTTTGTCAAAAACAAAATGCTACATAAAATTTTTAAAAAGAAACAGAATCACTCCTAATTCTTCCATGCTTTGTAGTTGCTAAATAGCTTCTTTGATCTTTTGGTGCATTTATTTGTATATAAATATATGCTTTTTACAGAAAATGGAATCCTTACTGCTTTGTTTTGAAATCTGTGGTTTTCATTTAGTATATTCTGAACATCATTCCATATTGATGAGTAGAGTTCTCCATCACTGCTGAGTGATTTTTTTTTTTTTTTTGCCTCTCCCTTCCTCCTTCCCTTTTTCTCTCCTGCCTTCACTGGCATTTCTGTTGTCCCTTCTCTTCCTCATCGTCTATCCTCTTCTGCTCTAGTTTCATTTATTATTTCCTTTTTTCACTGTAACATTTTGTAATACAGCCTCCAACATATGCCAAATAATATAAAATAGAGGGGTTTTGTAGTTTGGGGCTCTGCTGATTTTATAATTCATACCAAAATAATTTGTGCTTCCATTTTTGTTGTTGTTGGTGGCAACTTTAAAATTTTCTGTCCAGGTTTTCAGAGAACAAACATGACAGTAGTTTGAAAGCCTTTCTTATCCTCAGAAGGAAGACATAACAGAGGCAAGACATTATAATGAATGTTTATGGTCTCTACTTAGGAACATAAGTGACCTCTGTCACTGTGAGGTCTTGACAACTACTCTTGTTTCCTCAGGCCCTGCACCAGTCCACAAAGATGGGCAGAATGAGGCAGATGGTGCACCAGAAGACCTCCAGTCTGTTGGGACTAGCAGGCTGCTCTTTCACATCACTGATGGTGACAACCCACTGCTGTCACCACGCTGCTCCATCTTCAGCCAAAGCCAGAGATTCAATTTAGACCCTGAATCAGCCCCTTCTCCACCCAGCACTCAACAGTTTATGATGTAAGAAAACATTGTTATCTTCGTTTCATACAGTTTTTCAAATACTACATGCATAACCTACAATGAAATATATATCTGAAACAGTGCATTCTGCCTGCCAAACATAACTGTGAGTCCTGAACAATGAATGGCGAAAATCAGTGTACTTTTTAGTTGGGAATGCTGTGTTAGATCTTCCTGTCTCAGGAAGAAATGGCCATGAAATGCAGGATACTCCAGGGCTTTCATGTTTGAACATTTTTGGTGAAATGACCAGAGTCCTACGTAAGAATATGTATATGCAGATATTGGGAATATCCTTCTTGGTGAGCTTAATATTTGTATTCTAGAAAAATGATGGCTTACAATAGCTGCCCTCCACCCCCAAAAGTGTGGAACTGCATACTTTTTTAAAAAAAATCCTATCAATAATTTTGATGCAGCTAAAATAAGTGCCCCTTGCCTGAAAATACATGCAGGGAGTCTCTAGTTTCTCACTGGTAACTTCTGTTAGAGCAGCGTTATGGGAAGACCGTGGGTTTTGATGACTGTCCCTCCCTGCAATTGTTGCAGGCCCCGAAGTTCTTCACGTTGCAGTTGTGGCGATGGCAAGGAGCTGCAGACCATTACCCAGCTCACCAAGCACATCCAGAGCCTCAAGCGAAAAATTCGGAAATTTGAAGAAAAATTTGAACAAGAAAAAAAATACCGGGTAAGGGCCCTGTGGTTTAAAATAAGAGTGAATTGTATTAGAGGTATGTGGGCTTTCCTGTCCTTCCTTTCTGGGTACCCCTCTGTGCCAGGGGGCAGCTGTTTCCACTTGCCAACTCAGGACCCATCGTAAATTGAGTTCCCTCTCTGGATCTGTCCTATTCTCACAGGCTGTAATTGGACCCTGTTAAGATATTTCCTAGTAATGGATTATAACTCTTGTTTCCAAACTGATTTGATTATTGGTCCCCCCACCCCCACCCCCAGGAGCACAACTATCACTAATGTTTCTAGGACTGAAATTTGGATAGCTTTTGAATTATGATCTTATTTTTTTTCTTTAACCTTTTACCATTTATAGTTTTGTAAGAACCTATTAAGGACCCAAAGGTCAGAATCTCTAAATTGTAGAACAGAATGAGGGGCAGAGAGAGAGCGAGAGAGAGTGCACCTTCTTTGACATAAGAGTACCTCTGGTTGGTAGATGAGGACCTATCAAGTGACATTTGTTTAGGCCACTCATAACAACAAATCCCAGTCCATCCTTTCCTGTCAGAGAGACACCAGTCTCTTCATGCTGGTGCTGCAGTGTTGTAATGATGAACCTTTTCTTTTATTATATGAGAAGCAGTAGAGAGGTAGGTGTCCTCATTGCCAATGCTAGTTTTATTTATTTTCCTTAATGGTGACCATGGCATAGACAAAAATCATATTCTATAGAATTGCACAAAGATATTGGGTCTTTGGCAGAGGGCCCAGACAGCTTGTTATCAGAATAAAAGAGAACAGGGAATAATGTCTCATACATCTTGAAATATTTAAAGGCTTACTAAGCACTTGGTACAGAGGCAATTGGCACATCCCAGTGAGTGGGATAAGATCTGGAGAGGGAGGTGAGAGTGGGTGATATTCCACTCTTCCGTTCTTCCTATCCTATCCTATTTCCCACACTGGCTTCAAATTCACTAAAAGAGGGGGATAAGGAATGATTTTTTTTAGCTTGGCACATTAAAAAAAAATAAGACTGCTTTTCAAGACAACCTTAGGGTGTTGAAGATTCTTTTCTTCTTTAAAGTCAGGGAGTGACAGCTACTTACTGTCTTTTACCTCTTTAGAATAGGAAGGAACTCTACACATAATGAGTACAGCTTTTATTTTATAGATAAGGAAACTGAAGCCAAGAAAAGACTTGTAACCTGCCTGGGGTAGTCGTGCTCTATCTGCTCAGATTGAGGGTGGTAGATTAAAGATGAGTAGGTTTTGCAATGGAGGAATAGAACTAAAACTTGTTAGTGCCCACATTTTTTAAAGTTTTAGATATCTTGAGAGAAGCTGATTTTCTATTTACTGCTGGAATATTATTGGATCTGTTATATCCTCACATTGGAAACAGTAGAGTAACAGCTAGGGGCTCCATTCCCAGGGCCTGCTAATAGTTATTACCTGGCAATCTTTAAACGAAGCTGATCTGGATTTGAATCTGACACGGCTCATTAGGGACTTTGTGACTTTGGACTTGTTACTTTATCTTTCTGAGTCTCAGTTCATCCATCTGCATAGTGGAGTTAATATTACTAGTGAGTATTAAATGAGGGGATGCATATAAAATGTTTATTTTAGTGTTTGGCACAAAGTAAGTAAGTGGACCTAGGCATCATTAACTTTTTAATCTGTTTGAATGATATTTGACCATGCAATCCCATAACAGCCTGTGCCTTGTCCAAAAATGAAGAAGAATTGTATACATTCTTTACTAAATTTTCCTACCTACAGCTACAGACCCTAGACTACTTCTCTTACCTATAGCATCCACCCAACAGGCTGCTTATTTTGGAAAAGAATTTCTCCTGGCACCTCCTGCCAGGATAAATTTGTCTAGAGAAGTTTCCAAGCAAATGCATGGCGAAACAACACATTTAAACATTCACAAATGCTGGTGGATGAATTTGGGAGCAATAGAGGAAGGCCTCATGGTCACCACTGCCTCTGTGTGTATAGACATCTCTGGTGTAACCAGAACCTTCCATGTCTCAGGGAACGGGGCTTCCCTTCACCTATCCTGTCAGGGTGCCAGGCTGTGGTTAGAGGTTTGACATGGCAGTGGACTTTTAATTGGTTGCTGTGTGTAAGGATTTCCTTCCTGGTGGGCTGGTTGTGGAATTAATAGCACCACAGCTAATGTTTTAGTTTGAGCTCTTGCTGAGCCTCGGTGTTAGTCCAGTGCCTTGGCACACACATATCTTTTCCCTGTTGAATGTGGCCATTGTACATTCCTATCCAAAACCATATTTATTCCCTACAATTTTAATTTAATTTAACTATAGTTAGACTAATGGAGTTAGAAGAGGCTGTTTCAGCCAGATGTCCACTGTTTGTGAAATTAGAGAATGTTAAAATTAAAGGGGTCGGTCAGTCTTCATTTTCATTTGACCATTGGAGGGATTGAAGCTTAAAGAAGGGAAGATGACACAGTGAAGAATTGACCTAGCTAAGACAACTCAAGCCTTTTCATTCCTAATCCAGAATTCTTTCTAATGTGTCTTTTGAACTGTCTTTGACAGACCATAAATCTGATCCAGTGGTACCCTCAGTCATGTGCTTTGGAGGTCCCATTTTAATTGCACTGAACAAAATACAGCTAATTAGGAACTTTGTGACTTTGAACTTGTTACTTTATCTTTCTGAGTTTGTAATTTGGGGGTTTATATCTTCTTGGAGTCTATTAAACTGGAATATTTCAGTTTAGAAGTTAGGGGGCTTGAAGAGCCACAGCTTATATATGAAAACTTTCATGTAGTTTGAAAGCTGTCACCTTGTGAGCTTATTTAACCTCTTTTGAAAGCTTCTCCGGGAGTAGAGATATAAAAAATTTATTTCAGAAGATGATTTCAAGCTTTAAAATATTTTGTCAGAAAAAAAATCAGCCTAAAATTTTTCCTGAGTCCATTTGTGGTAATGAAAGCTGGTGGTCCTTGGTGTAGCTGGTGTTTTAGGTTTCTGTTCTTGTTCTCAACATTGTTTTAAAAGATGGAACTGTATAGAGCATATCCAATGAGAAAAATGTGTTCCAGATGAACAAGATGTGTTTTCAGATCAAAGTGGAGAATTCTGTGAGGATTTTTAGAAACCAAATGTAAAATATTGGCTGTCTATACAATCAGACTGTTACCCAAAGCCAGCACTATAAACTACATATTAGGGAAGTGGTACAGTGCATCATTCTAGTACATCCTGGATAGAGGAGGTGTGTCCTCGTGCCACTGTCCGTGGTACTGAAACCAGGGCTTCACTCAGGGAAACATCCATACTATTCCGTTTGAGCAACACTAGGAAATAACCACTGTTATTTTCCTTCAGTCTTCTTTTTTTCACCTTGATTTTTAAATGTATGTTTTTACATCACTCTAGAAGTGATGGAACCATGCCTTGTGTTTCACAATTAATATATTTAATCTCATGTACATTTTTTTAATAGAGTACATGTGTAAGCTGGAGGAGGAGGGATAAAGAGAGAGAGGGAAAGAGACACTCTCACGCTGAGTGTGGAGCCTGATACTGGGCTCGATCTCAGGACCATAAGATCATGACCTGAGCCAAAATCAAGAGTCAGACACCCAACCAATAAGCCACCCAGGTACCCCTAATCCCATGTACTTTTGATGACCATGTCATACAAGCACTGTTTTTTCCTTTGAACCTAGGAGGGATATATTTCTCTCTCGATGCATCTCTCACCAACAACTTTCTGATGTTACATGGACTTAGTGGATCCTTAAAAAAACATATGGCAGAGCCCCTAGACTTAGCCGCTGTCAAATGTACACATTCCTGGCGATATTATAATTATGATCAAGGCATCTTGAACATTCCTATATAGTCCTGTGTATACACAATTCAGAGTAACTGTTAAGCTTCTTGAGCCTTCATTGAGGTTAACAAGGTGGCTTTATTTATTTAAGAAAGATCTTACTGACCTATTGGGGTGTAGGCTAAATATGTTTGGCCACCCTTCTTTCTTTGTTTCTCTTTCCTGTGGAAAATCCACTTTTATGTTCTGAGAAAAAAATCCAGAAATCAAAGTGAATGATTTGTTTTAATGGATTTATGTCTTTCCAGAATAAAATATATGTTCCTATTGCCACCTCCAAGTTCTATTAACTACTTGGTAAGATACACAACCCCTACATATATGTTTGTTGGTGAAGACTTATCCAGAATTCTTGTGAGTCTGGTAGTAACACTACTACCATCACCACTGCCAGTAATAATATTTGTAATTCTAGTTAACACACCTGTAGGGTGTAGCATATGCCAGTAACTGATTTCACTATTTTATATATACCAACTAATTTACCCCTCACAGTAATTCTATGGAGATGCTGTTATAATCCTCATCTGGTAGATGAAGCTGAAGCTAAGTAATTTGCCCAAGGTCACACACATACGATTAAGTTTTACTTTAATGCTAGCCCAGTAGGATACTCAGTCTATAGACAGTGAGATGGTTAGAAATCTGGGTATCCCCCTGAAGTACTAACTTCTCAGACTGTTGTCAGGTTTTAGAGATCCTGGTGTCTCCTTTCTCCAGTTTCATGGAAATAACTGATAGGAGCTAAATCTTCCAGCTTGTCAGTATAACCCAGATATGTTGTGGTCATAAACTATGTGTGTGAGCACAGGCGAGGTAGTAAGCACTGCTTCATATTAGTGTAGCTGTCTATACTGATATGATGAATGGCCAGGCAACCAAGTGTGGGATGACTGACTGTTAGACTGCAGGAGACTCTGGTGTGGTTAGGGCTATGTGAAAAGTGTTGAGTAACTGAGCATGTTTAGATACAGTGCCCTTCCATGACAAGAATGAAAGTGTGGAGGAGGTCAAGAATGTTTGCTCTATTTTTCAGAAGGAACTCTACAGCTGGAATTATCACATCTGACTCTCCAGGTTTATATGTTTCTGAACTACCTTTGTGTGTCTCAGCTATTTAAAAATGTTTTTCCTTTTTTCTTTTTCTTTTCCTCTCTACCTCCCTCCTACCCACACTTTCCCCTCCTTGTAGCCTTCACATGGTGACAAGACTTCTAATCCTGAAGTCCTGAAATGGATGAATGATTTGGCTAAAGGTCGTAAACAACTCAAAGGTAAGGGCCAGTCAAGGGTTTCTTTGTCCAGAAAGGAAGCAGTTAAAATATTGCTAATGTGCTTCCAGGCACTTTTTATTCTTTTCCACTTATGCCCCCTTTAACCTTGCCTCTCACCTAGATTGGAGGCTTCATTCTGAAATAAAGGGTCTTGGGTCTCCTTCATTATTTGGCCCCATCTAATAATTCCCCTTATAAAGAGACTGGGGAACTCCAGAGTCTGAAGTGGAATGATTCACTTCAGTGCCAGAAACATTTCAACATGTGGAGTATTACCTTCCCTGGGTTACTAGATTCTTGGATATTAAAGGCCTGAGCAATCATTTACTCTGCATACCCCATTGCACAGATGCAGACATTTATGTCCAGAGATAGTGACAAGTTATGTAGCTGGGAAGTAGTAGGTGTAAAATTCAGTTCTCCTACCTCCTAATCCAGTATTCTTTTTCTGTATTTCTCTAGAGATGGTGATCTGAGTATTAATTAACTCTAAAATTCATTTAAAAATACTATGATATTTATCCATAAAATTTATTTTCTTCCTTTCTCCACATTCTTATTTCAAAACTTAGAGATGTGGGAATTTTTCCAAATTTCTAAAAGGGTGGCAATAAGAAACTGAAAGGGAATATTAATTCAGTGGTATTAAACTGTAATGATGTCACAGGTTTATAAAATATGCAGTATTTAAACACAGCAGGGTCTAACTAAAAAACAAACATCAAACAAACAAAATGAGCTATGTAATTGAGAAATCAATACAAATGGCCATGTTGAAATGATCAGTCTCTTAGCATTTTCTGAAATGTAATTTCCTGACATGTCCCAGGTGGCTTTTTTATTTTTAACTATGTAGGCTTATATAAAACCACATTGAAATAATGGCCATTCCTGGTCATTCCTGTTAGAAGATAACATTAAACATAATTATGAAATCTGTTAAGTTGGGACTGGCACTCCCATCTCCCCTTTCCCATCCCTCCTGCATTTCCTCAGATGTCTGCATGTGTAATGCCTTACAGAAGTGCTTGCATTTATATACACAGGGGGATCATAATGGCACAAAACTTCCAAACTCAAGTAAATGAACCTTTGTGTGTAGAATTCTAGATGTTATGGTGGGTAATGGGTGAAAACTTTGGGGCAGTACCACTGGTCTTCCTCTAGAACTCATCCTCTGAAATCTAAACCACTGAGTTACTTCTATACATTAGTTACTCCATTTACATGAGATTCCAGCCTCTAGAGCCCTTTGTTTCTACATCTGATTGGGAGTTAATGCTGTTGGTTCTGGTTTTAGGGCTCCCCTTGCCATGGAAAGCCATCAGCAATACCATCCATTTCTACTGACTTCATATCAGTGATTGGAATTTCTGAAGGGCTCTCTACTCTTAAGCCCAGTGAGTTCTTGTTCATGGTAACTCATGGCATTTCTCTTAGAACTAAAGCTGAAGCTCTCAGAAGAACAAGGAAGTGCCCCCAAAGGCCCACCTAGAAACCTGTCCTGTGAGCAACCTGCAGTCGCCAGAGAGAATGGGAAGCCAGAAGCTGTGGGCCCTGAGCCATGCTCCTCTGGAGAGGAGACTCCAGATGCTGTGTTGACATGCCTGAAGGAGAAGAGAGAGCAGCTTCCTGCTCAGGAGGATTCTAAGGTACCTTACCATATCTGCATAGGCCCCAACACTCAATACAGTGCCAGTGAGATGATGGGTTTGACCAATTTATAAGAGCACTTGGCACCACATTACCATCTTTAGGAGACTGGCTCTGAAATTTCAGTCAGGTGAATTATTAGTAAGTTATTGGCCATGACCAAGGGTGTTGCCGCTTAATTCCAGGATGTCATTCTAGAAGTTAATAGTATTCTATGTTGGTGGGAAGCAAATGGCAAAGATATTAGGGTATGTCATATCCCTCCTCTACTTCCCCCAATAAGTTAGCAAATCAACCCAAGATTAGTATCATGATCCCATTTCACCAGTTTTACTAAAAATATAATGAAGCCAGGATGAGGTATACATAGTAAGGAAAATGGTTTAGTATCTTATATAATAAGAATAGAAAAGTATGGGGATCCCTGGGTGGCGCAGCGGTTTGGCGCCTGCCTTTGGCCCAGGGCGCGATCCTGGAGACCCGGGATCGAATCCCACATCGGGCTCCCGGTGCATGGAGCCTGCTTCTCCCTCCGCCTGTGTCTCTGCCTCTCTCTCTCTCTCTCTCTGTGACTATCAAAAATTAAAAAAAAAAAAAAAATTAAAAAAAAAAAAGAAAAGAAAAGTAGCCTTTTTCGAAGAGTGTTAGGTAATAAGATTCAGACATTCAGGTAGGGTTGTCAATTAGGATTTTGGATATATGAGCCTAGAGCTTGAAGAAGATATTTATTGTATTTTACAAAGAAGATAATGAAAGCAAGTAGTATTTACATGGTTAGTGCCTCCTCATCCTGTACATTTATGTTTACATTTCACTTATGCCAGAGTACCTTCTTTGTAGTCTTTTTTTTAAAGATTTTATTTATTTATGAGAAAGAGAGAGAGAGAGAGAGAGCCAGAGAGCATGATCAGGGAGAGGGGCAGAGGGTAAAGCAGATTCCCCACTGGGCAAGGAGCCTGATGTGGGGTTTAATTCCAGGACCATGAGATCATGACCTGAGCCAAAGGCAGACACCTAACTGACTGGGCCACCCAGACACCTCTTTTGTAGTCCTTTCTGTTTCAACTCTAAAAGTGGATTGGTTGCCTTTAATTTCTTGAATAAGAGTTGTAGCTCTCCTATCATAGCTCTAATTATGCTGTATGACATTTTTTGTCTCTCATTTGATACTTTAGACCTCTTGAGTTAGGAGAGCTGTTTGTAGCTCATGATCCTACACTGTCTGTACATAGTGGTATTGAGAAAATGTTTGCTGAGTGAATGGACAGATGAATGAACTAGCATATTTAACTTTGAAAGCAAGTCTTCTTGAGGAGAATGCTGTCTTTACCTGTTCGATTGCACATTATCTAGTCTTAGTCATAAGATGGCAACATACACTAAATCCCCAAAGGCTCACCATATGTTCCTGGACTTGTCTTTTACATAGAGACTTGTGATCTACAATCAGAAATGGGCCTTTGGCCACCTCTATTTTTTATGAAATATGTTTATAATTAAAAATAGTCGATTATATGTTGTGAGAAGTGAATAGGTTTTCATCTACTTGGCCAACCCATTCCCTCCCCACCATAGATTCTAGATTTTTGTGGTAGCCAGTGGATAAGTGGGTAACACACACACACACACACACACACACCTGTGGTTTTTCCATCTTTTAGTGCTTCTGATGGTCTTTCTTGTATTTTCTAGTTACCTTAGTCACATCTATAAAATAAGGTTGGCAGCACCGAAGTTCTAATTCTATGTTCTACTTGATTAGTGCAGTGAAGAATGACTTAGGATTGGTATAGTAGATTTAGATCAGTGCTCAACAGCCACTTTCTAGTCATGTACACTTAGCAAGTAAACTAATTGAGATTCAGTTTCCTTATCTATAAAATACAGACAGTACCTACTTACATAATTATTGTGACAATAAGGAAGATTCCATGGACTGGTGGGCAGTCATTCATTTGCAAAGATATTCGAGTGCCTATTACATGTTGTGAAGTATGATATACATCCTGGATATAATACAATAGAGAAGTTATGGGGATTTCTGCCCTCACAGAGCTCATGTGCTTCTGGGAATGGGATACAATAACAAACAGCTCAATAAATAAAATTATTAGAAATTTTCATAAGTACTGTGCAAAGAATTAAACAGATACTATTATAGAAAATAATGGGTATGGTTTCTATTTGTATAGGGTGATTAGGAAGGCCAATAGGTGACACATTAAATTCTTCATTAAGAAGAAGCTACAGGCCAAGAGAGCAACAAAAAGCATTTTTGGCAGATGGAAATGCAAATATGAAGACCTTGACGGAAGAGCTTGCATGTACTTGGAATTCTTGGGTCTGAGGGCTAGAGCACAGGATGGTATGAGATGAAGTCAGAAAGATAGATTGGGGGCCTTGACACAGTACCTTTTAGGGTAGTAGAAAGTATTGGAAAGCTGTTGAGTGGTTGAAAACAGGAAAGTGACACAGTGTGATTTACATCTAAAAGATCTGATTGCTATGTGAAGAATAAAAATGATAGGGGGAAAGAGTGGAAAGGGAAGATGAAATAGGTGGTTTGGATTAGCATGATAGCCCTAGAGAGGGAAAGATATAGACACATTCAAAGTATATTTTGGATGTAGAATCAAAAGGATATGATGAATCATTGGGTGGTAGGGAGTAAAGGAAAGCAAGAATCCAAGATGATAATGGGTCCATTTACTGAGATGGGGAATACTATAGGAGGAACAGGTTGGGGATGAGACTGGAAACTTAAAAGGTCTGTTTTGAACATGTTTATTTTGAGATCTTTGAGCAATACTGTGAACAACCATCCTTGGTTTCCTTGGATTTTCCTGGATGCTGAAAATGTCAAATACTTTCATCCTGGGAAGATACAGATGGTTGGTCACCCTACTGAGGCATCTAAGTCAAATACAGGCACAAGCACATGAGAGTCTACAGATCAGAGAAGCATGTTTGTGTTCTTTGGAAGTTATCTGCACTTAAATGACAATTTATTTCTATTATTTTAAATCAAGTGTCTGTTGAATTGTTTAATAAATGTCAGAAGCCCCTTCAGATAAAGCTAGTATCTCTGCTGTAGGTTAAAGTTAGGCCCTTTAAGGACACCTGGGTGGCTGAGTCAGTTAAGCATCTGCCTTTGGCTCAGATCATGATCCTGGTGTCCTGAGATTGAGTCCTACATTGGGCTCCCTGCTCAGTGGGGAGCCTGCTTCTCCGTCTCCCTGCTTGTACTCTCTCTCACTTTTACTCTGTCTCTTGAGAGTTAATAAATTTTAAAAAATCTTTAAAGTTAGGTCTTTTAAATAGAAAGCATAGTGGAACATGTGGCCCTCAGTATCTATCTAATGCTGTAGTATTGTTCCTGGGGAAGTTTAATATAGCAGACCTTAATGTGGCTAGTTAGCTATTAGGTGGTTCCTAATGGAGAATCCAAAAATCATAGCAGAAACGAACGAAGGTTTGCAAATTTTCACAGTAGCTATATTATTCCTGGCTCCTCAGTGAGCTCATTAGTGTTTGAGATTATCTGATTAGGTCCCATTTCTTTAAACTCAAATTGACAGATGATTTCCATCTGGGATCCTTGCTTTACTGCTGAAAATACATTAAATATTAAAACTTCCAAGGTGAAGAATTGTTTCTTCTCCAAAGAGACTTTTGTGAAATTTTTGCATTTGGTGTTTGGTCAGAGCCCATATTAAAGCTGACAAATCTTACAGCATTGCCTTGTCAGTCTACTGCTATAGAGCAATTTTCCTCCTCTTCTATTTATGTATGATTTTTGGAGGTACTTACTTCTGGGCCACAGGTTATCCACTGAGCCCTGAAAGTGAATGTATCATCTTCTGGGTCTGATTGTGGTGTTTTTTTTTTAATGTCCTTTTCTTTTGAAAATACTGAATTGGTGTTGGCACATTATACCCATTTTATTGCTCTTTCTGAGAAGTGTAGGTGGTGTTAGGGGCATGGCACAAACTACCAACTGGATGAGTAACAGCAGTAACTTCTGGCCCTTTACCAACTGCAGCATCTTTGAGGAGGAAAGATTTTTAAAAATCATTTTATTTTTTAAAATCAAAGGAAAATACAGTGATTAGTGTGTTGTTATATATCGAAGAGAGGGAAACTTATAGGTAAAGGGCACCAAAAGGAAGATCCCATTAAATTCTTTTGCCTACTTTTCCATTTAAAAAATAAAAAAATAATTTTCTTAATAGATACTACCTCACATAGTTTAAAACAAAATGTAAAAGGCTACACATTAAAAAGACTCACCCCATCTGCCCACTCTAGCTCTGAAGTCTCCCATCCTCAAGCAGGTTACTATTGTTAGTGTGTTATGTGTACTTTTTGAGTTTCTATATAAAGTATATACAAGAAAATATCAATATACATTCTTAAATTGTCCTCTTTTAAAACAAAAAATAACACATTATATAATTATCCCTTTTCCCTTTGTATATTCTGCATAGCTTTTTGTATAAAGAAATAGTCACATTCTTTTATTTTTAAAATTTATTTAATAGCACCATGGTATTCCTTTTTTAGTAATGTACAACATGATAGTAACCTGAAATCAGCTAGTTTGTAGCTTAAATAACCTGACTCTTTGCCAGGGACATTTACATATGCTAACTTATAAAAACAATACAATATCAGTATAATGGTATTATTTCTGCATATTAAAGATCTAAGGTTCCAACCTTAAATAATTTTCCATGTTAAAAATAGGTAAGTTTTAAAGCTGGTTGTCTGAACTTATGTCCTCTGGTTTCAAGGCCAATATTAATCTGCAGTCTCCTGCTTAGAAGTCTTTTAAATTTACCAAGCCATTCTCTTTGGCAGTTGCTTTGTATGATTATGTTCATTACTGATTTTCCACATTGTTTGACTTGCTAGTTCAAAAGTCAGATGTGTTCCCTATATACTTTCTCACTTGGTGAGGGGCTGAGGAGGCCCAGACACAGGGAAGGCTTGGCAACACTTGACTCTCTAAAGTTAGAGTAATTGATTCCCATCATCACTCATTGTCCAGAGAGGAGAATGTTCTTTTACTTCCCTCTTTAGGAGAGATCTTAGTAATGGGGCTTATTTTTTCAAATATGAAATGTGAAGGTTTAATGTGAAGGAATACATGGGAGTAATGCCATGGGGATAAAGGAAAACAAGCATGATGGTAAAAGCATATAAGTTATGGCAGTTTTTCCCCAAACAACTTTCTTACCAGGGCCTAGAAAGAAATATACATAGGATTTCTACTCAGCCACAGTTCTGTCTTGCCAGCTTGTTTGGGATCTACTATTCCAAATAACCTACTAGGTTGATGATTCAAAAAACCTACTAGTTAAGGGTCTAGAAATTTTTTTGTGGCAAAGTTATCAAGCTGTCGACAAATCATATCAAACTGTCCTATGCACATCCCCTCCTGCTCACCCTCTTATACTGTCCACTCTTTATGATGCCATAAAAAAATGGAGAAGGAAGTTAGAGTAGGTATCTTTGGAACTTCTCTCCTTTTGTCTTTAAATCTGACAACCCATTCATGCTCTGGATCTCTCTCTCTCTCTCTGGCTATTTCAGGTTACTCAACATTGTCTTTGGTTCCCCCATTCATAAAACAAAAATCAAATTTAGATACATCTGACATACCATGGACAGTCACCAATATGCAGAACTAGGCAGGGAGGATGCATTTCAGAAATAGTCATTGAATATAGAGGGAACAATAGTCTGATTCTTAGGAGAAAATGGCTGAGGAATAGCCATGTTGAAATGTATGTCTGCCCCCTTAGATTTGAGGTACCTATTCAAGCAGAGCCTACCTCTTGACTGATCTTCCTTCATGGAGATTGGCTTTGCTGGCCTTCCATAGCTTCTCTCTATAGGTCTGTGAGTGGAAGACTGCTCCTGGCATATAGGCTGATGAGTAACACTTCTTGTTCAGACAGTCTGTCTTCCTATTTGAGGATGAGCACTTACAGAATTACTTTTGACAATGTCTTGTACTTGTAGCCATTGAACCCTCATGTCTCTTTGAGGATTGCTTTGATAATAATTCTAAGAGTAAAATCATGCACTCATCAGAGTGAAAGATGAGTGCTTACATTGTACATGGATGCTGATTTTCATCTGGCATCTGTGGAAGATACTTTTCTGCAATGGCATTCATCATTTTAACAAGCCTTTGGGTCACTTTCTTTTTCTCTTTTAAGAATAAATTTAGCTTTTCTAGAATCCAAAGAGAATATACTAAAAATAAAATCACAAAAATCTAACTGATGCTTTATAACAGTTAAATGCATCATTTTCTGAAGTGCTTTCTATGGAATATAAGTCCCAATGAGATACTGAATAAAAAAAAACACTAAATATTTTCTGAACTTGGCCTGAGAATTTTCTTTATTACCTATTAAAATCCCATGGCATACATGAAAGGATGTTTTTTTCATGGTAAGATGTATCATGACCAAGAAAATATTTAAGGAATGATTGGGCCAGTAAATGAAAGGCTCTTGGGGTTACTTAACCAATATCTAAAATACTTCTACAGAAAGAAATCATCTTTCTTTCTACTGAAAACAAAACAGCCTTATGGTATAGTCTGAGGAATTACATGAAGATTGTTAAAAATTAGGGTGCCTTTGCTTATAAACCTGGATTGAAAAATTTATAGCAGGGAAGGGGATATGTAAGGTACTATGAAAATTTCTTAAAATAATGTGATATAATCTTTGTTCTCAAGAAATTTCTAATTCATTTGGGCAGACAAAACTGAAACGCAGAAAATAATCAAGGTCCAGATAATAAAACAGAGAAGTTCAGAATAGAGGGACATAAATATGGGCCAGAACGATTCTCAACTGGGACAAGGGTAGCATGTGAATAACTAGGAAATTTAAAAAAAAACACATATTTAAGCCATGTTCTTTTCCTTCAAAATCCCTCTGGGGGATCTGGAAGACAGAGAACCAGGCAGCACACTTAGGTATTTGTATTTTGACAAAGGATACTTGGATGATTATGCTATGTGCTATTTCTGCTACTCCCTTCCTGCCATCTGATCAGAGTGAAAGGGAAATTGTACGTAGTAAATAAGTAGCAAATTAATGTAGGATACATAGCAGGGAGGAAAACCAAGGCAAGCAGAGGTTTGGTTACTTTGGACGGAAATGTGATGGTGGGGTAGATAGGTAGAGGACTGATAAATAGGAAGCTATTTAAACTCTTATGCACAACGTGACCTGTTAAAAATAGTGCTTTGGGATGGATCATACAGCAGAGAGTTAGGAGAATACATTCTTGGACCAAGAGGTTGTGAAATTTTTTAGTTGGGAGGAGCTTTGTAATTCCAGCCTCCTTGTTGTGTAGGTAAGAAATTGAGTCAAATAAGTTATTGTTGTATCCAAAATACACTGTCAGAGCTAGCCAGTAAGCTAATATATACTCCAAGCTTGATTGTGATAAAGAACTAAATGAGGTTGATTTTGTGAATATAATCATGAAAATCCAGATAAAATACATGTATCAAAAGAAAAATTGATAGGTCTCAATCACATACTGGTTTTTCAAGAATGAAGAAGTAAATAACAGGCTTCTTACCATTTACATATTTAGAATTCCTTCAGAAAGCTTTAAAAACATCTTTCTAAGCTTGGACCTAGCCTTTAAGAAACTTTATCTAGCCTTTAAGAAACATTGGCATGTACTTTAAACAGTATCTTATAAGTGATTTCCCTTTTTCTAATTACTGTTGCATTATAGTATTTATTAATCCCTTATTTTGAGGCTTCAAAACTGTTTTTTTTTTTTGCCTGCTAAAAATACTGACATGTTTTTATTCTTGTCTAAGAAAGGAACAATAATTAATTTCATGTTTTTCAGGTAGCTAAGCAAGACAAGAACCTCATAAAGCCTCTTTATGACCGATACAGGATTATCAAGCAAATCTTGTCAACACCTTCCCTTATTCCAACAATTGTAAGTCAGGATGCTCATCTAACTAGAAACCTTTACTTGTGTTTGGTATTGTTTAGGTAGGAAAACAGCACAATGACAGTTATAAAGAAGCTTTCTTGGCAATATATACTGCTAACAAGGCCAGTTGTTATTTCAAAAAATAGAAATGTGGTCTCCTTCAAACCCAGTATTATACTTAACATGGCTGATAATTAAAATTACTATGAAAAATGAATTTATAGCAATTGCATTTTTAAGTCAGTTTTAATGCTTTCATTTCTTGGGTGAGGATAACAAATGATGAACTTCAATTTGGCATTATCTAATCTACAACACAGCTAGACCAAACAGAGCCTTTCTATTCTGTGTGTTAATTTTTCTTCTTGAATAAGAAAATTGACTACATGTTCCTTGAGATAATGTGATATTTGTTTTTGGTACTATTTGACCATCGTTATGTAAGATGTAAGATTTATTTCAAAAGAAAATATGGCTACTGAAATTGAATTAGACTATTTTTAATAAAGAATGACTTATGGGAATACAGAACTAGAAAAGCACCACAAATTCTACTCCATTAATATTCAAACAGTCACTTGCTCAAGATATCAGTATAAAAAGGAATAAATGTTAACAAATATACATTTAAGTATACCTGACTACATTTATACTTTCACAATTTTAAAGACAAAGACAATAGTGAGTCATAATCTCTAAAATTTTTCCATTAAGGAAGCATGATTTAAAATGGTTTGTGATTTTCAGATTTCCTTGTAAGAAAATCTTTTAGTTGTGATAAGCAATAGCAGAACACATTAAGGAATAACTCCGTTTTGCTTTGGACTTCATAGAGCTCTTACCTGAATTTGTCAGTTTTCTCAATATCCTCCAAATGTAGTCCACACCAGGACCTGCTTTTGGGTATTTCTGGATGACAAAAGGTGTCTGAAATCCATCTCATCCTAATTCATGTAACTGTTATGAAGCTGCAGGCCCAGAAGGTCTGGGTGAAAGGGAGAAACTAGTCGGTAGTGCAGCCCAGATTGACCATAACCTGGATTCTGTGCCACCTTTAGCCCAGCAGAGATGAACTTACTGACCACTTTAGCCCAGCATGGGTACCTCTTTGCTCATTAACTTTGCGAGTTTTTTGATGCAACTAAGGAAGAGTTCCTCTTGGTAGCTTCCTTCTGGTTTTTCAGTAGACACAGGTGTCACCTACTCTTTTCATAGTATCTGTTTATGGTTCCTCTTCCTGTTTTTAGTTCAAAAGGCACATAGCATTTTGTGACTTTAACTCTGCTTGTGATAAGCAGGAGGAAGAGGACTCTGATGAAGACTGTCCACAGGGAAGCCAACAACCGTCTTTGCTAGATCCAGCAGCTCACCTTCCTGTTGGCGACCACCTCACCTTCTCTAATGAGACTGAGCCTGTTAGGGTCCTGCTGCCAGATGAAAAAAAAGAAATTAAACAACCAGCCCTATCCATGTCCAATTTACATGAGGCCACTATGTGAGTGTGAATCCTAAGTATGGAGACTCTTTTCAACTCCTTCTGGTCTGGGATAACTTATACGTGCATACAAAATTCATAAGAACTATTAGATTCTCTAAAAAATGTGAACCACCAGAGGGTAGCCTAAATGCATAATCTGGTTGCTCTCTTGACTAGAGAATGGAGAAGACAAAGCTTGAGGAACCAACACTCCCAATAAGACATAAAGGTGCCACAAATGCTAACATTCAGTTTCCTATAGTTGCACAGTTTTCTCAGCAGAGTCTGGTACCAGTCTAATTCTCAGCAACGTGTGAAGCAGAGCTGGCTTTTGAAAATGCTGGAAAAAAAGGAATTGGGATCCTATGTGGGTCAACACTTATTAGGCCTTTATCCTAGTCTGTTCCATTTAGATGAGATGGTTTCTCCAGCCTGGGAATCCCCTTGGCCATAAGTAAATGAGCCCTTCAAGAACTATTTGTATTTTCATTAACATTATTATTAATGTTATGTGATTCAGTAGCTGGCATTCCTCTTGATCATTTGACCTTCTTCAGTTTGTATATTACAGGCCAGTTTATAAGATTTCCTTTAACATGTATTACTATAGTGTGGTGATTGTATACCTCAAGATAGGGAGGGAACCCCCCAAAATATCTGAGGTGAGACTAAGAACTAAGTTGTAAATTGGTATTTTAGTGTGCTTGTAGAATTAGCTGGTACCTCAGTCAGTTTCAACTCAGAGAAGTAACCTGTTTGGAAGCAGAAAATCAATCTTCCTTCAGCCTCTCTTTTTCCCTTTTTTCTCCCTCTATTCCCTCTTTCCTTTATTTATTCTTGGTTGGTTGTTCTTAAGCAGCTGTTCTTAACTTTTGGGAGTTGTTGGAATCTTTTCTTCTTCTTCTTCTTCTTTTTCTTCTTCTTTTCTTCTTTTTTTTTCTTAGAAAATGTCAATATATTATTTCAAGGGGTTCAAAGTTCTAAAACCATGTACAAGTTCCCTACATAAAAATTTCTGCTCTAAAAGTGTGTCTTTTCTCTTGTCTTAGTAGAATGAAGTAGAATTTGCAGTGTAATTCTAGCTTTATTTTAAATAAGATCTGTTTCATTCCCAAGGGTTTCACTATTTTCTCCATACTCTATATTAAGGATAGAATTGTCTTCAAACTCTCTTCTTCTTGTGCCTCTTAGGTCTAGTCTATCATCAAATACTGATGAGTATTCTTTCAAAATGTCTCTTTCTCCCTCATCCCTTCATATGGTCATTATTCTCACCACATCTTATAATGGACTCTGTTGGGCTTGCCTTCTGTCTGTCCTTTCTCTTCTCCTATGACATTGTTTTCATCATCTGTTTATGTGATTCCCTATGATCAGGTTCTACATGTATGTATTTATTCAAAATATACTCTTTTAGGCAGAACCCTTCTGTATCATAATATGATTGACTGAATAGATAAATTATATGATGTCTCAATCATGCCAGAACTCAGTAATGGCATATATATTTTTTACTTGATATAGGCCTGTACTTCTTGACCATCTCCGAGAAACTAGGGCTGACAAGAAGAGACTTCGGAAAGCCTTAAGGGACTTTGAAGAACAGTTTTTTAAACAAACGGGAAGGTAAGTGTGGGTGGAGATTTTTTTAAGCTAGTATTTCTTAGGGAACTATTGTTAAGAATGAGTTTCTGGCAGGAACAGTGACTTTATATAAGATATAAATTTCCACAGTGACTTAGACTCAAGATCTGTCTAATGCAACATTCTAATAGTGCCATTATTAGGTTATGTTTTATGGGAGGCTGTAGCTATCAAGTTTGACATCAGGCTTTAAAAAATAAAGGATGAAATCCAAAAATCCCTAACTTTGCATAATAAATCTCTTTATAATTTTTGAATTTATCTAAACATTTAGAGATCTATTTGATTTTTAAATCCATATAACTTTTGGTTCATGGTTACTTAGTTTCACAAGTTATTCCCTGTTTCACTAAATAATTTTTCTTTTGCTTCAAATATATCTTTTAAACTTCAGGGTCTGCCCTTAATTATTTATTTTCAGGTCAAAAGTTCATAGCTATTCCTTCTATCCCTAAAATAAATGTTTAGCTATATCCTCACTTTGTCTACTTTTCTTTGTCAACCTAAGTCTTATTAGGCATTTCAATTAGTTTCCTCTAAATTATGGTGTATTGTCAATGTATATGTCAACTTTTATATGTACAAGTTATATATGTATTTATATGCATATAATTATGTATGTGTATATACATATACATATATATGCATATATACATACACATATAATATACATATACATATACATATATATATATATATAATCATAAGATTCAGGATTATTGATCTACTTCTGGAAGAGACAAATCATTTAGCTATCCTGAGTCTGTTTCCATGGTTACAAGAAGAAATGGTTGGACTTCCTGGAATACTTTGGGAAGCTATAGTTGTCATGTGGGATGTCAATATTAAAAATAATAAAGTGTTTGCCAAAGCACAAAGATATTAAGGTGGCAGAGGCAGGAGTCAGTGATACAACTGGCCCCTCGGTATTCTTCTCCATCTATGTTATCTGTCCTTCCTGAGTTGGCTTTGATTATAGCAGACTGAGGGTCGACCTGATGGGCTGGGACTATTTTCTATAGCATCCTGAAAGATTAGTCTACTCACCTCTTAGCAGCTTTTCCATTTCAGTCCTCCAGAGCTGTACACTAGAACTGGACCTATTGAATCAGAAACTTTTTGTCTTCAGCAAATACAAATGTAACCCACTTTGTTTTCTACCTGGAATCTCCCATTTCCAGTTGATTGCTACAAGTCCAAGTTATTTACCCTTCTGCTGATATTAACTATCTAGTGAAAAATGTTATGTGGCTGTTAAATTTGAAATATAGGGATGTCTGGGTGGCTCAGTGGTTGAGCACCTGCCTTTGGCCCAGGGCATGATCCTGGAACCTGAGATCAAGTCCCATGTTGGGCTCCCTGCATGGAGCCCACTTTTCTCTCTGGCTATGTCTCTGCCTCTCTCTCGCTGTGTCTTTCATGAATGAATGAATGAATAAATAAATAAATAAACAAACAAACAAACAAACAAAATCTTTAAAAAAGATTTAGAATATAAAACATAGTTTTCTTTTTCCATTTCCATTTTTTCCCTTTACAGAATTTCCATACAGATGTAAATTTACATTTACATTTTTTTAAACTATATGTACCCAGGAGTCTAAAGAGCTTGAGGAAAAAAATAAAATAAAAAAATAAAGAGCTTGAGAGCACTCTAGTGTGCTAAGGGAGATCCAGTGGTATTTAGCATACCTTTTGATGTACAGGGAAGTTAGTGATGTTCCATGTATAGTATTCTGCACCTTTGAGTCTTAATCCCACTTCAGCTATGCCTATATTTTACTAAGGTTGTATGCCCTCTTGTGGTAATATACTTACTAAATGCCAAAGCAGTGGTATATCACAACTAAAATCAAAGGGTTGAATGGCTAGGAAATATGGATCTTAATCTCATTTTCCTAAGGCATTTTATTAGGAAGGTCTAATCCCGTCCATAAGGTAAAATAACCATGTAAATGGATGACTAAAAATTTAAGTTACTGTAAATGTTCTTGGTAATATTTGCCAAGCAAGAGGAATAATCATGTAGATATGACATTAACAGTTATGAGCCAAGAACTGCATTAAGCACGTTAGCATGTTTTACATAATGGGAAAACTGCTTTAGGAAATACTTTTCATTCTGGTCAATACACTCTTGTTTATTAGCCAAAATGGAGTATGCAGGACCAGGGAAAATTTGCATGATGGGTTACTAGTGTTTCCCAATAAATTAGACCATTTCTTCACTTAGATATGTTCACATAAATGAAGGTGATATTTAGACGCCCAGTTAAAATTGTTCCATAATACAGAATGGAGGCAAAGGAGTTCTGTCAAATAACTTATATTTAAGAAAAACCCTGTCTACAGATTTGTGTACTGCTCTGAGCTCTGTACTAGAAATTCCAGGTCAATATATAGTGGTGTATCACAAGCAGATAATTACATTCTTAGGAAATTTTTATAGATTCATGCTTTTAATTTGTGATACTTTTTATCAGTAGTGGGAAAATAGAAGGGAGTATAGGTAAAAATTTAAGTGCTTGCTATTTACCTACATTCAGCCATACTAATATTAGAGAGTATCTGTGTTTATATTCAGTAGCAACTGTGATGTTTCATCTGTTTTCCACCTCTTGTATTTCAAAGTCATAAATGAAAAGTTCTAAAAGCAACTGGTAATTTTAGCAAGCAAGGAGACAAGAGTCTTCTAAGATCCTAAAGCAATTACTGCCCTTTAGAAAATGTATCCTGGCAACATATTTTTGTGGGAAGGAAATGGTTTTAATTCCAGATGTTACCCAAACATTCTTCAAAGTAAATGGCAAGAACATATAGTAGTTAGTTAGAATTCATATGTATAAAATATGCATTGTCAGATGTCTAGCCTTAGAATTAGTGTGCAAAGAGAACCACTGCAATTCAGATTTATATAAATTCAATCCATGAACATTTCACTGATTCTACTAAACATTATAAGAGACAGGTATTATAATTAAAGCTTGGAAGTATTTCATGTTTATAAGATAGCCATTGAGCTTTTTTCTCCCATTACCATAAATTTATAAATTGTTAATTTATGTAGTTTTTAGGTTGAATTTTTAACAACTCTCATTGTAAGGACTGAACATTCTGCATAGGTGTGAACTGTTGCATGAGTAATGGGAGAATGGCTAGCCTAAGAATGCCTTGAGAGTTGTGTTTTTTTTTTTTCCTTTTTACTTGCTCCATTGTTGTATGTCTATGCAGTAGACCATATACTTGGAAAACATCTATGACATTCAAGTTCTCAAAGGGTACTGTTATACAAAAACCTAAGAACACATGGAGGAGGGAGGGAGTGAAGGTGGAAGGGAAGGTAAAAAAGACATGATGCAAAAACCAAGTGGAAACTTCTACTTTGTACTTTCTCCTGTAAAAAATATAAGGACTGTTAATGACTTGATTTATTATGAGCCAACAGACAGTATTTTTTTTTTGTTTTGCAGAAGTCCACAAAAGGAAGATAGGATACCAATGGCAGATGAGTACTATGAATACAAGCACATAAAAGCCAAACTGAGATTATTAGAGGTCCTCATCAGCAAGCAAGACGTGGCCAAAACAATCTGAGGTTCAGGAAATGTTTGTGCTCACTTTCAACCAAGATAAGGTCAAGTTTATTTTCCTCTGCCATTCTTGCTAAGTAGTTTTGACATACTGAAAATTGAAGCACTTTAGTGGTAATATTAGCTGTTTTTAAGAAGGGATAGCAAATATAATTATAAATGAGAAGAGAAAATTTAAATGGGGGGAAATATAACAACTAACAGTATAATTGGAAACAAATTCAGTCTCCTCCATGCCAGGGAGAAAATGCACAGTCAGTATAATTATTTCAAAAAACATTTAAATATTTTATCAAATCTAAATAATACTATTCAATGGGCTACGTGATAGGGAAAGTCTATTTAGTGTCCAAAAATTGCTTCTGTTAGTATATGGAAAAGAGCATGATTTTTTAAAAAATCAATAAAAGGAGGGAAAGAAAATCTTTTTACGTTGGAAGGAATACAGATAGTAAGAATATAATTTATTTGAATCTTCTAATAGATTTTTAATGATAAAAAAAAATCTATCTGTCCTTTAAGTCTGCTAGGCTAAAGTATACTAGAATGTGTCACTGCTAATTTTTTATTTCTATATAAAAATAGCACATTATTTTATCTGTTCTTTGAAATTTTACATTTCTGGTTACCAAAGTTCATTCTGATAGCATGTAGTTTGTGAATTACCTTTGTCTATAATTAACAGATGTTTATATTAAAATAAAATATTGTATTAAAATTTGAAAATAGGTATTTTGGATAGATCTGTGGTCTCAGTATATAATCTAATGTGATCATAGTTACGATTGCTAATCTTTTTGTTTACTATAAGAGTATATAACTATTTTTCCATTGGGAATATGCATTTTTCTTAATGTTCCAAGGTCTAAACTTTGTAGAGTCACAAAGATTTCTCATGAGTTGTAGGTATTCTTCATTCTGTACAAAATGAAAAGTTTGGAAATTGTTAAGATACCTTGGAAAAGAAGATAGAATATTTTATTTGCTTCATCATTTTTAGTGCATATAGTTTCGTGTTATTTTGTACTAAAACACACATTTATTATTTTTGCCTTTGTAAAAATAAGTAAAAGGTCAACATTTTCTCTCTTGTACCAACCACATTTGTATTTCTGTTTTCTGTAATGTTTAAGCATGATGTTGGACAAATTCACATTTTCATATAGTTTGGATGGGAAGAATATTGACTCTCAGAAGCAGAGTGTTTCAGAGGCTCGTTGTTTTCTCTGTATTTACCTGATATTTTATAACTTCTATGAATCAGATTGATGTCCTTCATAAATTTGTTTAATTGAAATCATCTACTTGTAACAGGACAGATACACAACTATTTGAAGTTTACAAACCACATCTTTGATAAGGGAAATGGTTTCATGACATGTATACAATTGCTATTAAAATGTAACTCTATATATTCTATATGATTGTAAATATTTTATACAACAATACAAATAAAATATTTTTCTATTATATTTATTATGTTGAACACAATAGTTGTTTCCTGTTAGCTAATATAAATAACATAAATAACACTGTCAAACAACAAGTTGGAAGTGCTGACAATTCTAGGCTTCAAGATTTAACTCATGCTGCAATTACACCCTTTCATGCGGTTTGGAGTTATCCCAATATTTGTTCAGTAGATTAAAATGAATGCATATTTAAACACCATTTATAAGCCGTTATTTTGTATTTTGCTAAAGCAGTTTATATAATTGTTTTGTTATGTTTGGCATAAAGGAAAAATAAAAACATTGCAGCATCTAGGCAATAAAGTGTCAGAGGAGAACTTTCATCATTGAAAGTAATGGGAAGGGCAGGGAGTAGGAAACACTAAAACGGCTCTGAATGATATCTGAAAAATGACAATTTGCTTTTGGTGATAGCGGTATGTGCATGCTTCAGTGGAAAACATCTGGTGATGAAAATGGACAACAGAGGATCAATGCTCCTACAGGAAGAAAAGGGACTGAGTAAGAATAAGAAAAGTGGGCATTAACGTCCAACACTGATATTACAGGTTTTGCAGCTGGGATCTTTCTTTGCATTTGCAGTAGACAAACTCATGAGCTGATGACCAGTGATTTCTGCTACAGTGCCCAGAGAAAGATCCACAGGGTCAGTGTAAATGACTTCTAAAATGACATCCTGGGCATGGTGGTAAACCAGCACCCCATCTTCTTCTGCGCAGGTCAAAAATTTATTATCCTTGGAATTTAGCTGAGGAAGGCGCAGCTTACAAAATTCATCTCCTGGTGATCCCACAGGGGCAATAACAAGAATCACATAATGATAAGCAGTGTACATACAGTAGAAGTCCCCAAAGTATAAGTTAGTATTGGGGTTAAAAAGTTTTTCTGCTGCAATCTCAAACCTGTATCTTCCATAAGGTGAATCCTGGGGTGGCTTCCCAGTATTGAATTCAGTGCTGCAGCTGAAGAAGATGCCTTCTAATTTTCCACTGATAGGAGAGCCATGGCTACCACTGTTATCCTTGACAGATGGTTGCATTGCATTCCCATGATGTTCTCTGCAAGAGAAAAGAAATGGTTACTTCTTGGTATAATAGTTGTAAAGCTACTAATTTACATATAGATCTGATTGGTGCTAGGCCCAAAAGTCTGAATCAGATCAAGGGGAATCTATCTTTTGACCTACTTTACTTTTTTTGTATTTTAATGCAAGAATGTTCTGCTACAAACCTTGGAGGTCTTTACATAATAAATATACTGGGGGCAGCCCGGGTGGCTCAGCTGTTTAGCGCCACCTTCAGCCCAGGGCCTGATCCTAGAGACCCGGGCTGGAGTCCCACGTTAGGCTCCCTGCATGGAGTCTGCTTCTCCCTCTGCCTGTGTCTCTGCCTCTCTTTTCTCTCTGTGTCTCATGAATAAATGGATAAAATCTTTAAAACAAACAAACTAACTAACTAACTAACTAACCTGGCCAGAAAACTAAACTGGAATTAGAAATCTTACAACTGAAATCACAACCATTATACGCCTATTGGGTTTCAGAAGTAGCTCTTTGAAAAGAAAACTGGACTAACAGTATTGGTTAAATATACTAGATGTTTCTTTAAAGTATGCCAGAATTTAGTCCTAATATAAGTGCTGTCCGTACATATATTGGCACAAAAGAATCTTGTTTTACTTTGTGTCTTAATTTTTTTCCTAGATACAGTTTTCTAATCAGGTCCTCTCTCCTGCATTTTTCTTACATCAGAGCTGGTTATTCTCCCTTTACCATCTCCCCTCAGATCTATTCTCCATCCTTCTTGTCTTTCACTGTAGGTTGGGACTTTATCATTTGGTTCATCTTTGTCCCTTCCATTTCAGTTCTGCTTATGGGAGGCACCAGCAGATCTGGAGGAGAAGGAAGTAAAGCCTTGAGTGTGCTTTCACTTCTTCCATGCTTCAGAACCTTGTGGTTCTGGTGTGGTTGGATTCATATGTACTATATGTTTCTGACTACTTCTCTACTGGGTGTCCTCTATTCCTCTACCCAAGAGTAGTAAAACCTTTCAACTCCTGATAGTTCCTGTTTGCTTTAGCATCCCTTATTAGTTGCCTTAACCCTACCTATACCTTTGTGAATGGTGCTTTTGTCAAATTTTCTCCGGAATCCCCACTAAATGTGCCATCTCTTTCTTGCTGGGTCCTTAACCAGTATGACTTGGGATGAAAAGTACAATCTACCACACAGGTATGAGAAACTTCTCCCAGTCAGCATGCTCCTAAAAAAGCTTCACTGTGGGTCAGTGAGGTATGCCTACGATCTCCTCTAACTTTAGAGCAGCAATGAGCCTCAAATTCTAGTGCCTAAGAACTACCAAGGAAGCTTATTAAAAATGCAGATTCAAGAGAAGACCAAGAAACTCACATATTAGAGGACATAAGAGATGTATGAATATTCTGGATTGGACTCCATATTTTTATTCCTACTCTTCTTCCTTTCTTCCTGATGTTCCAAAATTCCTTCTATTATCATTCTCTTCCTTTTTCAAAAACTTCTTTTAGAAAACACAATGGTTCAAAATTTTGGGGATGCAACAAAAGGAGTTCTAAGATGGCAGTTTATACCGGCCTACCTCAAGAAGCAAGAAAAAAATCTCAAGCAATCTTACTTTATACCTACAGTAGCTACAAAAAGAACAAATAAAAACCAAACCCAGAAAAGGAAGGAAATAATAAAGATCAGAGTAGAAATAAATGATACAGAAAACACAAAATAGAACAGTTCAATGAAACCAGGAGCTGGTTCTTTGAAACAATCAACAGAATTGATAAACCTCTAGCCAGACTCATAAAAAAAAAAAAAAAAAAAAAAAAAAAAACACCCAAATACACAAAATTACTAATGAAAGAGGGGAAATAGTAACCAACACTACAGAAATACAAACAATTCTAACAGATCCTATATGCCAACAAAGTGGACAACTTGGAAGAAATGGATAAATTCCTGGAAATCTACAACCTACCAAAACTAAAGCAGGAAGAAATAGAAAGTTTGAACAGATAAATTACAGCAATGAAGTTGAATTGGTAATTCAAAAAACTTTCAAAAAACAAAAGTCCAGAACCAGACAACCTCACAGGCAAATTCTACTAAACATTTACAAAAGAGTTAATATCCATTCTTCTCAAACTCTCCCAAAAATTACAAGAGGAAGGAAAACTTACAAATTCACTCTATGAAGCTTAGTATCACCCTGATACCAAAACCAGTTAAAGACACCACAAAAAAAAGAGAACTATAGGCCAACATCATTCATTAATATTAGCAAACTAATAATACATTTAAAAAGTCATACACCACAATCGAATGGGACTTATTCCCAGGATGCAAAGGTGGTTCAATATCCACAAAACAATCAATATGATACATTACATCAATAGGAGAAAGGGTAAGAACCATATGATCATTTCAATAGATGCAGAAAAAAACATTTGACAAAGTATAGCATCCATTCAAGATAAAACCATCAACAAAGTACATTGAGATGATACATATACCTCAACATAATAAAGACCTTATGTGAAAAACCCACAGAGGGGACACCTGGGTGGCTCAGTTGTTGGGCACCTGCCTTTGCTCAGGTTGTGATCCCAGGATCCGGGATAGAGTCCCGCATCAGGCTCCTTGTAAGGAGCCTGCTTCTCCCTCTGCCTATGTCTCTGCCTCTCTCTCAGTCTATGTCTCTCATGAATAAATAAATCAATCTTTAAAAAAAAAAGAAGAAGAAAAACCCACAGAGAAAATCACACTCAATGGCAAAAAACTCAGGTTTTCTCCTAAGGTCAGGAGCAAGACAAGGATGTCCACTCTTACCACTTTTAGTCAACATGATACTGGAAATCTTAGCCACAGCAATCAAACAACATAAAGAAATAAAAGGTATCCAAACTGGTAAGAAACAAGTAAAACTCTCACTATGCAGATGACATGATACTTATATAGAAATCCTAAAGAGTTCACCAAAAAATATTAGAACTGACAAATCAAATCAATTCAGTAAAGTCAGAGGATACAAAGTCAAGGTACAGAAACCCATTGCATTCCTATACACTAATAATCTAGCAGCAGAAAGAGAAATTAAGAAAACAATTCAATTTACAAATGCACCAAAAACAAAATATCTAGGTATAAACTCAGCCAAAGAGGTGAAAGACCTAAACTTCAAAAACTATAAAACAATGATGAAAAGAATTCAAGATCACACAAAGAAATGGAAAGACATTCCATGCTTATGGGTGGGAAGAACAAATATTAAAATGTCTCTAGTACCCAAAGTGATCTACAAATTTAATATAATCCCTATCAAAATAGCTACAGCATTTGTCATAGAAATAGAACAAACAGTCCCAAAATTTGTATGGAACCACGAAAAACCTTGAATAGCCAAAGCAATCTTGGAAAATAAAAAGCTGGGTATCACAATTTCAGATTTCAAATTATATTACAAAGTGGTAACAAAACCGTATGCTACTGGAACAAAAATAACCATGGAGATCAATGGAAAATAACAGAAAACCTGGAAATAAACCCACAATTATATGGATCAAACTTATTATTGACAAAGGAGGAAAGAATGAAATGGAGATGGAGATGGAAAGATGGAAATGGAGATGACTACTGGATGGACTTAAGAATTTAGGCTCTCATTAGGCTTCTGCTAATACTATCTAGCTGGGAGAAGGAGATGGTGTCTCAGTACTGCTCATTGACACTGTGGCCTTCATTGACACTGCAGAGGCAAGCCTTATTCCTGGGCTACAATGAAAAGTCCTACTTTTCATTAGGCCATCTATGACACCATCCCAGTAGGGAGGTTGACAGGTACCACACTGCCACTGGTGGCAGGGGGTTGGGGGTATAAATCCAGTTTCCCCATTCAGCTTTTTCTGATACCACCCCAATAGGAGATAGGGGAGGAGGAAAGGGTGTTTCCTTACAACTAGGAGAAGGTGGAAGTCTAGGTTCCCTACTTGGCTTGGCTGGTGAGGGTGGGAAAACAGGGTTTTTTGTTTTTTGTTTTTTTTTCCCCTATGGTGTTTGGCTGAAGTAGGGCATTATTGTCTAAAAACTGTCTTCATGGTTATCCCTTTGCTGGTCATTTGGATAAATAAAGCAGACTTTGGTTTTTGTGGTTTTTGTTTTGGTTTGATTTTTGTTTTTGTTTTTGGTTTGTGCCCATCAGGATTTTCTGGCTTCTTTAGAACTCAGTACAGAATATAAGAGCTAAAAATAAAACTCAAGGAACTCATCACTGTATTTTCCCTCAAGTCTCATGGTCCCTAACTGGCTTATCTTCTCTCCACCTTTCAGTCTTCTTCTACCTTTCAGATTCTTGTTTCTTTTATATATAAAGTCCAGAGCTTTTAGTCATACTTAGTTGCAAAATATGGAGAAATATTTCCACTCCATCTTGTTCTGGGTCAAAATTCTTAACCTTTATTACTGCTCCATGCTCATTAACAAAAACCAAATATTGATAGGATGTGTGTCCAACATGAATCTACAAGTTCAATTTATAAAATAATCACAGCAAAAAATATAGAGACAAATAAATAAATAAATAAATAAATAAATAAATAAATGAAGATATAGAGATAGGAGCTGAGATTAGGAGAAATGTATTAGCAGTAATAACAGACATCAACTTGAAGGATATACAATCTCACACCTAAAAGCACCAGGAATTCCTATACTTGTCTACTAATCATAGTGGATGGGTAAAGAAAAAAAGTTTCTCATCTAGAGAGGTGTTTTATAGTAAGACTACCTAGTGAACTTGAAGGAGTAAGATAGAGAGTGGTATTTTGATCTGGGGTAAGGGAAAGCAATATTCACTTAGAAATTTATTTCCAGAGAAAAATCAAAATGAGCTCAATGCATATGACTGAGTCAGAACTTAGCTAACACTTTTTCATAATTTATAACAATTTGGAAAGACTGTAGTTAGGTAAGTGAAAGAAAGAAATTAGAAATTTCTAATTTCTATTGTAGCATTTGATTAACAAGATGACATTTTAAATGGATTCTGATAAAGGAAGTGTGTCCTTAATAGAATTCAATACCTAGGGATGCCTGGGTGGCTCAGCGATTGAGCGTCTGCCTTTGGCTCAGGGTCTCATCCCAGGATCTGGGATAGAGTCCCACACTGGGCTCCTTGCAGGAAGCCTGCTTCTTCCTCTGCCTGTGTCTCTGCCTGTCTCTCTCTCTCTCTCTTTCTCTCTCTCTCTGTGTGTGTGTGTGTGTGTGTGTCTCATGAATAAATAAATAAAATCTTTAAAAAAAATTAAGTACCTAAAAAGTATACTAAGATCCATTGAAGCTAATGTCTACTATTTTTTTTAATAAAGTGTATTAGAAAAGCAATGTTGAAGAATTGTACCCACACCCTGGGAAGTATATTTATTTATATATACTGCAGCAAGATATAATTTACACAGATTTTACAACTGTCATGGAAACTCCCAACAAAAGTAAATAAATTTCCTTGTTAGTAATACATCTTTCATACTAGTAGACTGGAATCAATTATATAATATACACAATGACTTTTTCCTGGCTGTCTTTATCATCTTTTTTCTTCTTGAAAGAATATTTGAAAACAGATGATGCAAATTTTAGTATCTCAGGACCTGAAAATAGGCTAGTTTCTGCCCAAAGGGCAAGTGAAAATCAGGGAAATACTGACCTCCAGTGGCCACCTAAAATAGACCTTGGCAATATTCTAAGAATCTAAACCTAGTACCAAAGATGTATTTACTATGTTGATATGTTTCTTATTAAAGAAAACAGCAATAGATCTTTTTTGTTTTCAAATTTTATGCATAAAGAAAACCTTTCTTGTTGAATATATATGGTCATTCCCATTCACAATTGACAGGTACAATAATTTGTGCTATATCTGTTTGTACTCTGTAAGTGAATGGCATCCACCATGAAATATGTAGACACAAGGGTAAATAATTTACCAGCTAAAAGAATTATGGGCTAAACTTTATGCTTACTTTTTATTTTTTAAAAGATATTTTATTTATTTATTCATGAGAGACACAGAGAGAGAGACATAGAGAGGGAGAAGCAGGCTCCATGCAGGAAGCCCCATGTGGGACTCGATCCCGAGACTCCAGGATCATGCCCTGAGTCAAAGGCAGACCTGAACCACTGAGCCACCCAGGTGTTCATAAACTTTGTATTTATAAGATATTCAACCTGATGGTTTGCAGAATCAAAATATATTTTAAAAACATGATATTGCTAACTAAGTATTTCTTTCCTTCTTTTTTTTTTTTTTTTTTTTTTTTTTACTAAGTATTTCTTTTGATGAAATCAGGTACCTAAATTCACTTCTCTCTCTCTGATTCCCTTTGCATTTTCCACAGTTTGGAGCTGATTTAAATCAAAACCATGACCTTGATTTAAGAAAACTAGAAAAGGGGATCCCTGGGTGGCGCAGCGGTTTGGCGCCTGCCTTTGGCCCAGGGCGCGATCCTGGAGATCCGGGATCGAATCCCACGTCAGGCTCCCGGTGCATGGAGCCTGCTTCTCCCTCTGCCTGTGTCTCTGCCTCTCTCTCTCACTGTGTTCCTATCATAAATAAATAAAAATTAAAAAAAAAATAAAGAAGAAAACTAGAAAAGTAAGAAACAAATAACAAAGCTTCCCAATTTTTTTCATATATAATCTTTATGATTTAAAGTTTAAAGTGAGACCAAAGCTGTTAAAATGACAAATTATAGAGATTACTATGTAAAAGTTTTAGAACCTATATAACACTTGGCATTTTAAAAGCCTTAGTCTTATTTTAAAACATACATCTCCCTATTCACTGTTCTGAAATTTTTATCTGCAAATATAAAAGGATTATTAAGAATTAAAACTACATATAGCATGAATCTCTTTTGAATTTTTGGAAACTACTTCCCAGTGTAAACACAGGCTATCTTAGAAATACTAATTGAACACTAGAATTCAAAAGTAAAGCAGAGTGTCCTCATGATTAATTAATCCAAGATAATGGGAAAAGAGCTCCACTTAGAAGCCTGAAAAGTCCTACTTGATTGACTATATTTCATGAAAGTTACCTCCCTACCCTCATTTGCAACATTTTAAAACAATCCACAAGAACAGACTATTTCTTTGAGTTATTGGATATTAGAGGAGTTTTTCATGGATGGTCATCAGTCTAAGCCCTGGAGGTTTAAGACCTTCTACTCAAATAGACAGGAATTGGCGGAACAAATGATTATAGAAAGGAATGTAAGGAAAGTGAGAAAAAAAATCCCACAATCTGATTTCTTCTACTCAATTATTCTGGGAAATAAAAGATTATAATTATTTTGAAAAGGAAACAAAATTGCTATTTCACAGAACTAGACTCAAGGAAAACCTGAGCATAGAGCTTGGAATGGCATTTTGTAAAGCACATCACTATATATTTTTTTATTCTTACCGAATATAGTCAAAATATTCTTTGTGTTGGTTACGATAAAAAACAGAAAATTTAAGCATCCGTCCTGAAATCACTTCGGCTTTCTCCAACAGCTGTGTTAGATGAACTTTTGAATAGTCTGAAAACAATAACAAAAAAAATTCTCTTACTAAAAAATATATTACCGAAGGTATCAACTACATGTTTAATAAATTGGAAATTATTAAAATTCACCTTTAGGAAACTTATCTTAGTGAATAGGAAACTGTACTGAAAAAAACACTCATTGTCTTTTATACATTTTTATTTCTACAAATGGTATTTATTATGGTTTATGGTTTCGTTTTTTGTTTTAGGATACCCATGCATTTGTTTCACTCTTTGAAATGAAAGATCCTGAAACAAAAATGTTAAGTAAGGAATGAAGACCCTGCATAACCTAAGTAATGTCAATTGGTACCATACTGGCATTTCTTGAATCAATAGATAGTCAAATAAAAGAAGCTTCTAACCTGCAATTGGTAGCAAATAGAATTCAAAAGGATAGCAATAATAATGTTCATTTACTTTACTCTTTAAATCTACAAGGTTGGTGAGGTAGATTAAATATGACCATTTTATTGATGCAGAAATTGAGGCTTTCACAATTTGATTCACCAAAAGTTCATAGAGCTAGGTCTCTGGTTTTTAATTGATGGTTTTCAGTTATGCAAGACCCTTGTAAATCTAAAGCTTCTCTCCAAGTATTTGATTCTTTTACCAACTTTTTGTTTTGAAAATTGAGGACTGCTGTCAAACTCCTCTACCAAAATCTAAGCAAAAATTATTGTCTATAAAGATTATAAGACCTTCCAAATAAAAGCAACCTAGTTGAATTGCTTATGGCAGCACATTTTGTTTACTAACTGCTTCACTGGCTCACATTTATTTAGATTAGAACATATGATGCAGAAGGCACCATGCAAAATTGGATGATCGGGTTAAAAGATCAAAAAGAATATTCTTCCTCTCAACTCACAATCTAAATTTACATATAAATATATGTAGATAAATATATCGATAACTGACTTGTGGGGCAAGCACAGGGTTTTATCTGTGACATAGACTAGGTTAGTTGGTGGCATCCTATTTTATGTCAACATTTTGCACAGTACATAGCACAGAGTATATATATGCTCAATAAATGTTGAGTGAATTAGCTATCCAGAATAAAAGACAATTTATACAAAAAGTTTCCTCAAAATCTACAGTAAAGGTTATTGATAAAGCATAGGTAAACATCTCTGAATTATTTTGATAAACTGAAACAATAAGGTTCAAAAAGCTGAAGTTCTCTTTAGATTTTACTCATGGAAATTAAAAATGCAAAATAATGTATAGAAAACTATTGTGGCACATTTAAAAGCTAGCATTTTATGATTCACTCCATAGCATTCTTAGGAGAATTATGAAATGTGGTGAAGTGAAAAAGCAACAGGGTGATTACTCAAAGTGAAAGAAGACATAAGGTTTTCCTTCATACACATAGAAATAAAACATGTACTTAAATAGATTATAGAACAGAGTGAATATGTATGCATCTATAGACAGACAAATATTTTTGAACTGGAAATGCCAAAGGTCTTTCTTAGCCAAAGAAGAAATAATATTGCACACCTTTCCCTATGTCAAATGGGATTTTTAGCAGGTAAATTATAGCTCTTTTAATTGGACAAATACTATGACTCTGTTTAGTGCAGTCCTATGGAAAATAGCATATATTAAAACAATATCAAAAAAGACTGTGTCTCTTACTTATGTGTCTGTCTTAGATTAAGCCTCCCTAGTCAGGGGCAATGAAAGTAAATGCAGCAGAAAAAGTAAACACGAGGTAGACTCCAAAAAAGAATTTTATTTCAGGAAAAAACTGAGGGGATAGATTAACTCCAATAATACATCAAATATAGTTAAAAGTTCATTTAGAATTTTTTACTCACTATTAATGTTATTATTAATACAATATGAAAATTAGCTGTTTCAATACTGAACTATGATTAATACCATATTTCATCTATTCCAAAATATATTTTTTCACATTTAGCTTCTTTGATATGAGTTCAACAATAACTGTAATATGAAAAAACACTGTTTCATAGTTTAATTGACAGTATAAAACGGTGGATCTCATAATCAGTGTCTTAGATAGGAAGAAATACAGTACAAGAGAAAGACTATTTTCCTTGCTCTTGAAGACTGAAATCCTTAACAATCAAGATGTTATAATCCTTAGCAACTTCCTCAAAATCACAAGGGTTGAAGATAAAATCAAAATAACATAGAATTAAAATTTCATCCATTTAACATATCCATAGGAAAAGCTTTACACTGAGTTTGAGATTAAGAAACAACACAAGACAATGAAGTAAAGCAATTGCTAAGTATGTACTGAGTCTAAAATAATGCATGTGTATGCTGTAGGGAGAAAAAAAGTCGTCTATCTGAAGAATGCCTCAGCTGGGGGAAGTTGAAGCAACCTACAATAGTTGAGGCACATTTTTTAAAGATTTTTTTTCAAGCTCCTTTATGTTACAAAAACACTTAGCCTTTCTCTACAGTTTTTTAGAGGAAACAATCACCTATACCAAGAGGAATTACAGCCCTGTTCTAAGAGACAAGGAAAGGATGACAGATGTATTTAGGTAATACATCTGATAAAGTGGTATCTTTGTATCACTTCAACACCTATTTAAGTGCTCACTAAATATTTGTTTCTTAAATGAATGAATAAACAGATAAATGAATGAGATGACTGGTAAAATTTCCAATCCAATGGTATATTAAAGTATAGTTCAAAATCAAAGGGGGTAGGCTCTCCTAATCAGATAGCTCAATGCAAAATGACTATGAGGTACTTTCTAAGGAAGCAAAGACAAACACACACACACACACACACACACACACACACACACACACGCACCACTAGTTTAGATATAGATTTTCAACACTCAAGTGAAAAATCCAATAACACTTCTGCTAGGTACAGTCATTAAGATCTGCATCCATTCCCTAAGTTAGAGAAAGAGGTTCCTGACTTGTTTCAATATCTGTGAAAAAATTTTTTAAAAATATTTTGTTTATTTATTTAGTGGAGAGAGAGAGCACACCTGCACACAAGCAGGGGGAGCAGAAGGCAGGGGAGAGGGAGAAGCAGGCTTCTTGCTGAGCAGGGAGCCATTCCATGATGGCTCAGGCTTCTTGCTGAGCAGGTCAAGCCACTCCATGATGCCCACGGCTTGACCCCAGAATCATGGGATTATAACCTGTGCCTAAGACAGATGCTTAACCGACTGAGCCACCCAGCCACCATCAATATCTGTGAAAATTAAAAAAAAAAAAGAAAGAAAGAAAGAAAAGAAAACGCTCTCTCTCAAAATGAAGCTCAAAACATGCTTCAGTATATTTTCAAACTGAACCAATTTCATTTGCAAAGCTTTTACTTTGAAAAATCAAATTATGTATCAAAGAACTGATTTAAAGCCCTTACTCAGCTTTTGCTGAGAATCTAAGCTCACTCCAACCAATATAGCATAGTTTGTTCTATTATACAATGCTATTGTCAATGCAAAAATAACCCAATGCATTTCATATCACCTTATAATTAAATTTTTCTTTCTGTAATTAGCTTTTAAGGAACTAATATTAAGGGTTTTTTTTTTTTATTTATACCTACTTCTCTTACCTGCTGTGCAGAATTCTATAATTTCACTCCATTCAGACACAACATAATCACCATCAACCTGTTTTGAAGCAGTCTGCACTGCTACTGTATACTCAGTTCTTGGGCTCAAAAACCAGTGTCCACGGACCGTCATGGGCAAGGGAACAGCTTTTGCTACCAATTTTGTTGGAACATCCTAAGACAAAAACAGGAAAGAAGGAAGGGTGGAAGGGAGGTAGGGAGGGAGGAAATAATTTAGCAGTAGAAATAATTTAGCAGTATAACTTGAATCAATTATAAACAATATATAGCAAGTTGTTAAATTCCTGGCTGATGATAGAATTATCCTTTTTAAAGATATCAACAATTATTATATTCAAATCTCTTATTCTCCAGATGCAAAAAATAATCAAAAGACATGCCCAAGGTCATACAGCTAGTTTATGACACAAATGTATTTAGATTCCTGTTTTCTTGATTCTTGTTTTCTGAACACTCCTTATATATTATGCTCCTTAAAATGCAATATTCTAATATTAAATGATAAAACAAAATCAAACCTTCCAAAACCCAGAAACATGACAAATAAAATTCAGTGATTTTTTTTATAAATTTATTTTTTATTTGTGTTCAATTGTGATTTTGTATTTTAAAATATATTTGCTTAATTTATACTACTCAATAATTTTCCCAGAGTAGCCCATTACTAAATATTTTACATGTGAAGGGAGAACATTTTTAAAATAACGATTTTAAGATAAATGAATCAGTTTTATATACAAAAGAGGTAATATCCACTTCAGTTATATTCAAGTATGGAGCTTATGTGTCACAGGAATGTTTGTGTATTTCTAAACAATGATTAATAAGGTTATTAAACTTGCTAGTTGAATATTCACTACGTTTCCAAAGACACAGCTTTCTAAATGTAGAATGAAGAAAAGAGGGTCAAATCTTGACCTAATCATCATTTAACATTATTTCAAAGCTAATTTCAAGGAAATATTTTAAAACTACTTCAAGAAGGCAAATGTCAACAAAGAGAATATCCATAACCAGAAAATGGGAACATGGTTAGAATGACTTATCAATTTTGTTCTCTCACACTTATCTATACAAATACTCCTCACTTATCATTAGTGTGTATAACTGGGCATTTGGTAAAAGATGTAATTCCCAGAAAAGATAAGGCAGCTCTTCTAAAAGATTTGCCAAGCTAAATTTAGTATCAAAATTTTAAAAAGACCAGTTTTCATAGTGAAAATACTGAAACATAAGAATACTTAATAACTATTACATCTCTATACTACCTCTAATGTGTATGTAGAGAGATATATATCAGCAAAGCTATGTGATAAGTAGACTGTTATAAGAAGTAAAAACAAAGAGGTGTAGTATGTCATATTAAGACATATTAAGGTTAATTTTCATTCTCAAACCACAAAATAAAATCGACTACATAAAGCAACTTTCAGTCCTAAAGTATTTTACAAATACTCTAAAGTTTATAAGTTATATCACATTCCTCTCTCAAAAGTTATTATATGGAAAAATGTATGCTTTAATGAAAACTATGCATTGCCTATAGCACACTCTTATTGCTATTTTCTTCTGATTCTGTGGAAGCTGTTTTATAACACTGTGATTTGTAGATAACTGATAACTGTTATTTAAATATATGCAAATGAATTTTGTCCATCCATTTCTTCTGGCCCTTGTTCCTTTCTGACCCCAAATAAGTTTTGCCCCTAGTTATACATTTATTTCAATATCCTGATCTATGACTGTGTCTATTCTTTGGATTATACTTTGAACTGGTTGTAACACTTCATTAGTTACCTCATTAATTAGTTAAATCTTTAACACATGTTCACTTTTATGTCTATATGAGAGTCATAATTTTATCTTTTTTGGGAAAAATGTATTTTAATATTATACTTGGCATTTCATTTCTTACAAAATTTCTTAAAGGAATTGAGCTTTAAAATGACATGTAATTTTTATTCTTCCCAATGTCAAATGCATCATATAAGTAATTAATAGAATATTAATTTTTCTTTTCAAACACCCTCATACTCAGATTTTAAGATGCAAATGCATGTAAGTATGTGTTAAGATTTTACCTTGTGTTTAAATTTATTAGAGTTCTTGTTCTCTTTCTTATTGAGGTCAATGAAATAGTGTGTAATACGGTCCTTTGACTTTGAATCCATTTCCCATGAAATCTTGAATGAGTCACATGTGATGTTGCTTATTTTGATGTTATGTGGTACGGGAAGTTCTTCCATCTCTGCTATGCCACTGTCTTGTGATTTGTTCCCTGCAAGAAAACAATGCACAGATAGTTTCCAACTAATATATTTTTCCAGCTTGTGAGGCTATCAGTTATATATATATATATTTCTGAACTTAACTACCTAATTACTAAAACTGAGTTTCATTTTTGTTCATGAAATAGTTTGAGTGTTAATGATAAATACCATTTACAAAGTCATTTTACCAATAAAATCAGAACTGAATTAATCTTTAGCACCTCTACTTTTTCAAATTTTCCAGTTTCTGCTTTCATAGAAATAAACAAAAACAATGAAAATCCATCTTTCTAATCTATGAAAGATTGGTTTTACACAGTAGGTTCCACCTGGAAAGTCCTAGAGATGATTTTTCCTACAGGACCAATCAATTCTGCTCTAATATCAGGGGTTTTAAATTAGATGAGGTCACAAGTGTTGCTAATGAAAGAATCCAGTCAAATAAAAAAAAAAGGTTCTCCCTCTGCCTGTGTATCTGCCTCTCTCTCTGTCATGAATAAATAAATAAAATCTTTTAAAAAATAAAATAAATAAAAAACGAACACATTTCTTTTTTTTTTCCGAACACATTTCTTTAAAAAAAATCTATGAAGTACCAGTGAAAGTCTAAAAATTGCTCTTCCTTTTTCCTTTTGGAAATCTATATATAGAAACAGCACATAATAATTATACAATATATACAAATAATACTGAAGAACATTCTCTTAAAAGTTATGATGTCAAGGATTATTCTAGGAATCTTTTTACCAGTTATGTCTTGAGCAATTTAATTTTGAGTATTAAAATAACAGATAAGGCTAAAAAGGAAAAAAACCCCACAATTGCCATGTTGATTGGTATCATTAAATCTTGAAGAATTGATCTGAAACCTGGTTACTTTAGAGACTGCATCCTGCATTTCCAGTTAGAGAAAATGAGAAACTAAAAGAGAAACTTTGGCTAAGAGTATAGAGTAGAATATGCTGGGTAACAGGTCAAAAATAGAAAAAATACAGACTTGCCAAGTTTATTTCATAGATAGAAAAGACATACTGGATCAAATTTTATTCTACTCCTCCTTCCTATGCTCTCTTCCCCAAGCCAACATAAAATTGAATGCCCCAGAGGAGAAAAAATACATGTAATTGTTATTTTTGTGATAAAAGTGGTAGATCATAAATCAGCTACATAACTAGTTCCTTATCAGAATAAAATAGCAAATTGCAATCAACAAAAATTAAAAACAACAATGAATATTATCTTGTGGCAATACTTTCCAATTCCCCCCACATTCCCATCTCAATTGTTGATACAAAACTACTGACAATTCTTATTTAAATCTTTGACCCATATTGTCTCATCTCTCAAGCTGTGTTGTGGCCAGAGGAACCTGATGACAGTTGAAAACTAATTTCAAAATAACTTAAGTTCTTTATTGTCATTTCTTGAGCAATACTTTTAAAAATCCTTCTTTGTATCTTCCCCTTACACTGGAGTTTCTCCAAATTCCCTCTTCATAAAACTCCCACAAAAATCATTCTCTCATCCTTTTCTTTCCTTCCATCTGGCCTAATAGAATCCTCAAATTGCCTGTGACCTGAATAAAGGCCTTTTAGAAGTCAAAGGAACGGAAGAAACTAAGTGAAATCCTTTTAATGAAATCCTTTAATGAAAAGGGAAAGGCAATAAATACTCTAACATTAGAAATTTTTGTTCTATTTAGAAAAGTTCAAAGTTTTTACCTATTATTCTGATTGCAGTTATCTTTAAAATATATATAACACTACAGAAAAACATTCTGGACACTAATGGTAAAAGTTTCTGTAGAACTCATCTGTATTATGATTCTCCATATAAATTTCATACCTGAGTGAAAAAATTGTTATTTAAGATCATATAGAGAAAAAGAAAGCTATTTTGCGCTTGATCCAAGTCAATGAAAATGTAATTTCAATAATACTAAATTATTTGCTATTTAAATTTACACTTATAAAAAAAGCAGAGGGAGAAGCAGGCTCCATGCACTGGGAGCCCGATGTGGGATTCGATCCCAGGTCTCCAGGATCGTGCCCTGGCCAAAGGCAGGCACCAAACCACTGCACCACCCAGGGATCCCTGTGAATCAATTTTTAACTGAGATCTTTGAGATGAGTGACAGAAGACAGTGTTTAGTCTGTAAAATCAGTGAAACAACAGTGATTCACATGACACTAATAATAAATAACCAGGCAATAATATCTTAGAACTGTATAATCAAGTGTATTTCTAAAATGCAGCTTCCATTTCTTAGTAAGACTTCATCTTAAGGGTAATTCTGGCTACATTTTTCTACTTAATATGACAAGTAATTCTAATATCTGTGATTATATTGCTGATTGGTAATACCGAATGGAAAACAAATTAATAACACTTTTATCTGGCCAAAATATGAAAACTGCTTTCCGAACAAATATTTCAAAAGCACATTTGCAACAAATTCAATCACTTTTAAGAATTTTTTTCCTCTGTGATAAATCTTTTTTTTTTTTTTAATTTTTATTTATTTATGATAGCCACAGAGAGAGAGAGAGGGGCAGAGACACAGGCAGAGGGAGAAGCAGGCTCCATGCACCGGGAGCCCGAGGTGGGATTCGATCCCAGGTCTCCAGGATCGCGCCCTGGGCCAAAGGCAGGCGCCAAACCGCTGCACCACCCAGGGATCCCTCTCTGTGATAAATCTAATCATTGTTGGAAAGCATATTTTTTACCTGTATTTTTAATTTTATTAAACTCCCTGAAAACTACCTATTACCATCTGTATATTAACTCTAGAAAACTTCCTAAGATCACTAAAAATCAGAATGTGGTATCAATCTTCTTAAAATATTTTAAAATACCAAAAATATATATATATATTTTAAAATAAAATCTCTACCTTCAATGATTTGTTGCTATACTTTTAGCAAGCTGTTGAATTCAAGTGACTTCTCTTATTGACCCTAACACATCAATTACGTTTGTAAAGCTGGTCAAGGATCTTTATCACACTGCCATGTAGCTATGTGTTCCTTCGTATTTATTTTTGTTAGTTATTACAACTTTTACTAAGTTGAAATTATTTATATATCAAAAGTACACAACAGAAAAAGTACAAAGATTTATAAACTAGCTCCTACCTCAAGGATATAAAATTGGGAAGATGTGGAAAATATAATAAAATTATGTTATATATTAACATAAGTGAAAAGCCATATTAAGGGAATCAAATTATGCTTCAGAAAACATGATACTCTTTGTTGTAGGAAAAGTAAATTTTAAAAAATTGAGATATCATTGATATATAACATTGTGTGAGTTTAAAGTTTACAACTCTGTTGATTTGATATGTAATTATATATATTTATATATTGCAATATGATTACTACTGTAGAATTCACTAATAGCTCCATCACGTCCCAAATTTAACATTTCCTTTTTGTGGTGAGAACATTTAAGATCGGTTTCTTAGCAATTCTAAAGTATATAATATAGTATTGTTAACTTTATCCACAATGCTATGGGAGAAGCAGAATTTCAACAAGTGAAAACAGTAGTGAAAAGTTAAGGACATGGCATTCTAAATGAAGGCAAAAGAACAAGCATTAAGTAACAGTGCATCTTCATTTTAGTTAATTCAGCACAGGGTATAGGAAAAAATACCCAGTGAGAACACTAAAGGGAGACTAGAAATGTATCATGAAAGTTGAGGAATTATATAAGAGAAAAAAAACCTTATGGTTGATTTAGACAGATTTCAATATGTGCAATACTGAAGATAAAATTTTATTAAAATGAATTGTCAGGCTCCTATATTTAGTTCAATTGTGTCCTTCAAACACACTATGAAAGCAATTTTTAAATATTCATGAGTGTATAAACACACATTTTTAAGAAGATGGCTGAGAAATACACACATGCTCTGTATTTAAAGGACCTTAAGAAGATCTAGATTCATCTAAAACATTTTAAGTGTACAAAAAAATAATAGCCTACTTCATCTACCTTCAGTATCACACACTTCAATCTATGAATAAAAACCAGTGTTATTATGACATTATGAATTTTTTTATTTTTCTATATAGTTCCATATATTACTATATGTCAATATATCCTGTAAATTATCCAATCTATAAGAAATAGAGATCCTTCAAATTTGCTACTTTTTTTGTTTTTTCCCCCTTCTCCTTCAAGAATTGGTAAAAGTGTTCTAAACAAACATTACTAATTACAATTCTTATTCCTTCATTTTAGGACATTTCAGAATAGAAATCATGCAACATAATCTTTTGGTCTCATTTATAAAATATGCATATGTATTCATCTTTGTGAATATACAATACACACATAATGATATTATATTTTTTCTTTTAATAACCTTATACAAAAATTTAAGTTACTTAGCTCTCTAAGTCCTTAGCTAAACTCCTTAGAACCTGAGATGTTTTCTTTTTATTTATCTTTTTGAAAGATATAGCACAGAAAAAAATTACTTGGTTATCAAGATTACCTACCTTATGAAGTGTATGAATAAAAATTAAAAGTATCACCTGCTTAATAACCTAGATGTACTCAGGCAACAATTGCAATAGAGCATGTTTCTTTTTATTGAGGACCTCTATATTTTTAGCATATTTATTATACCATTGTTCCTTTGCTCCACCAGTTTTGCTATGAAAATGAGTGATTTTTCTTCCCTATAGCACTACAATAGAAGTCAATATAAAATCGTAGTTACAGTAGTTAAAGGAGCATAAATTACTCAGTGTGAAAAAAGTAAGAAAATGTTTCTTGAAGATAATAAAGGTAGTTAATTTTAATAATAAGCCTTGAGCTATCTAAGAAAGAAATTGCAGGTTACTTCCCTTACAAATAGAAACCATGGAGTAATTTTTTCATATATCTTTTTTCTTTTCTAAAATTTAGTAATAGAAAATCTGTCACTATAGTACATATAGGAGGATTTATTTAGGGATCCCTGGGTGGCGCAGCGGTTTGGCGCCTGCCTTTGGCCCAGGGCGCGATCCTGGAGACCCGGGATCGAATCCCACATCGGGCTCCCGGTGCATGGAGCCTGCTTCTCCTTCTGCCTGTGTCCCTGCCTCTCTCTCTCTCTCTCTCTCTGTGTGACTATCATAAATAAATTAAAAAAAAAAAAAAAGGAGGATTTATTTAAAATTAAAATTACATGTGTGTAATTATATTTAAATTAATATATATTTTAATAATTTTTATTACAAAGTCAAAAATATAGTCTGCTGAGGGAAAAGTACTTTCCTTTTCATAAAAATAACATTAAAATGCTGCACTACTTTTATTATTATTTTTAAGTGCTGCAAAACTTTTAAAGTCATGAAAGAATAACTAATTAAAACAATAGTAACCACAATAAAATGCAAAACTGTTCTATGCTTTATTTACAGTAAGTTCTCAAAATAAAAAATACGCTCAGTGGTAACACTGAATATTGCTAGAACTTTTAGAAAAAAAACACAAAATAAAAATCACTTGTAATCTCTATTAACATTGTGCTTAATGTTTTGTAAACTGTTTTTCATTTAATAGGCTGTGAACATTTTCACATGACTACACATAATTCTAATCTTGGTGTATTTTATTCTACTAATCAGTCATCCTGCTACTGGACATGTAGATTGTTTCCAGTGTTTCCTGTATTAACACTTTAGTCAACTCTATTCTATGCATATCTTTGTAAACATCTCTGATTATTTATCTTTGGAAAAATACCAAGAAATGCAAATGCTGTATCACATTTGTTTTCACCAATTTGTATTTTCAACTACTCTAAGTGCCTTTTGCACCCTTATCAATTCCATTTATAGCTATTTAAAATATCCATGTGTTTTTGTGGGCAAAAATTGAAACTTTATCTTAAAAAAGCAAAAAAAAAAAAAAAAAAAAAAAAGAACCTTGACCTGGACCTCACACCATACACAAAAATTAGCTCAAAAGTGGCTTTTAAAATGTAAAACACAGAAATCATAAAATTTTTATAAAACAAAAAAATAGAAGCAAATCTTTGGGAACTAGTTTAAGTGAAGAGTTCTTACACTTAGACCAAAAGAACAATTCACAAAAGGAAAAACATTCAGATCTTCCCATCCATCAGATCCTCCTGCTTACTTGAAGTGTCCTTCTACCATTGTGTTTCAGCTAATTTCCCTTTAGGTGTCCAAAACATTTTGCTTTGTATATCTTGATGCCACTGTATTTATATTGTATAAAAATATAAATATACTTATTTTAAGTATCAGAGTTATACACAAACTTACAGACTGTATATGGCACCATTTGCACCCAAGAGAAATGTAAACAAACATAAAGATGCAGTATTAAATCATAACTCCACAAAATTAACTGTAGCAATACTGCAATACTAATAATAGTCTCATAGCCACCATCTGTTGCTATTGCAATGAGCTCAAGTGTTGCAAGTACATGTTTAAAATGCTGTGTGATGCTAATCATCTCCACATGAGCAGTCTGTCTCTCCACTAAACTGAATATTGCAATAAAAAGTGATCTCTCGGGCAGCCCGGGTGGCTCAGCGGTTTAGCGCCACCTTCAGCCCAGGGCGTGATCCTGGAGTCCCGGGATGGAGTTCCACATTAGGCTCCCTGCATGGAGCCTGCTTCTCCCTCTGCCTGTGTCTCTGCTTCTCTCTCTGTGTGTCTCTCATGAATAAATAAATAAAATCTTTAAAAAATAATAAAATATAAAAGAGTAACTTTTTAAAAGTGATCTCTTGCAGTCCTCAATATTTTTCATTGTGCTTACTGCAATACCGCAAACCTTGAATAACACCATGAGACCCACATGAAGTTGGAAGTGCTCCCAAACAGCAGAAAAATGTCATGACATTACAGGAAAAAGTTGAATTGTTTTACATGTACTGTAGATTGTGATCTGAAGCTGTGGTTGCCCACCATTTCAAGATAAAGGAGTCCAGTGTAAGAATGATCGTGAAAGAAAGAAAAGAAAGAAAGAAAAGAAAAAGAGAAAGAAGAAAAAGAAGAAAGAAAGAAAGAAAGAAAGAAGAAAGAAAGAAAGAAAGAAAGAAAGAAAGAAAGAAAGAAAGAAAGAAAATGGAATTCATGAAGCTGTCCGGAATGAAAATCTTGCACTTTTTGTGATATTTAAAAAAATCTCATAATGAAAATGCAACTTTTATGTGCGTGCAGAATTGCAATAAGAAAGGCATATCTAAGCAGCAATGTATAGCCAAACTGTGGAAGGAGCCTTGGTGTCCATCGAAAGATGAATGGATAAAGAAGATGTGGTCTATGTATACAATGGAATATTACTCAGCCATTAGAAACGACAAATACCCACCATTTGCTTTGACGTGGATGGAACTGGAAGGTATTATGCTGAGTGAAATAAGTCAATCAGAGAAGGACAAACATTATTTGGTCTCATTCGTTTGGGGAATATAGAGAATAGTGAAAGGGAATAAAGGGGAAAGGAGAGAAAATGAGTGAAAATATCATTGAGGATGACAGTACATGAGAGACTCCTAACTCTGGGAAACGAACAAGGGGTAGTGGAAAGGGGGGTGGGCAGGGGGTTGGGGTGACTGGGTGACAGGCACTGAGGGGAGCACTTGACGAGATGAACACTGGGTGATATGCTATATACGTTGGCAAACTGAACTCCAAAAAAAGAAAAAAAAAAAGAAAGGCATATCTATAGACTCTAACATAATTCAAGAAAAAAAAACTATATGAGAACTTAAAATAGAAGGAAGGCAAAAGATCTAAAGCTAATGCATTTACTGCCAGCAAAGGATGGTTTGATAATTTTAGAAAGAGCTTTGGCTTAAAAAAAATGTCAGGATAACAAGAGAGGCAACTTCTGACAACCATGTGGCAGCAGATGAATTCCCAGGTGCCATTACAAAAATCACTGAAGAGAAATGATATATGCCTGAGCAGGTATTTAATGCAAATGAAAAGTGCTTTATTCTGGAAAAAAATGCCACAGAGAACATTATTAACAAGGGAGAGAAGTGATCATCAGGATTTACGGCAGAGAGAAACAGGTTAACAAATGCAGTTAGGGTTATGATCAGGACTGTTATTATCTATAAAGCTGCTAGCTCCCAAGTCTTAGAGAGAAAAGATAAATACCAGCTGCCAGTCTTCTGGTTACACAAGAAGAAGGCCTGGACATTGAGAACCCTTTGTCTGGATTGATTCTATAGATGCTTTGTCCCTGAAGTCATGAAGTACCTTGCCAGTAAGGGACTATTTTTTAAAGTTCTTTTGATATTCAGCAATGCTGCTGGAGACTCCAAGCCCCATGAATTCAACACCAAAGTCTACTTGCCCTCAAACACAGTGTCTCTAATCTAGCCTCTAGATGAGAGTTTCATAAGGACCTTTAAGGCTCCTTACACATACATACACTATATGGAAAAGATTGTCAACACTATGGAAGAGAAAATCCTGCAAGTCTAGAAGGATTACACAATTGAAAATACCATCACTGTTATAGGAAAAGTAATAAAGGCCATCAGGTTCAAAAAAATAAATTCCTGCTGTAGAAAACTATATCTGAATGTTGTATGTATGTATGACTTTACAGGATTTATGACAACCAATCAAGAAAATCATGAAAGAGATTGTGGATATGACAAAAAAGTTGGAGGCTAAAGGTTTTCAGATATGGTTCTTGGAGAAATTTAAGAGCTAACAAACATGGCACCAGAGAAGGTAATAGAAGACAACTTGATAGAGATGAAAGCTTCTTAACCAGTATCAGACAATAAGAAAGAAGATGTAGAAAAAGGAGTGCCAGACAAAAGTCAGTTGCATTTCTATACACTAACAATGAAGCAGAAGTAAGAGAAATCAAGGAATCAATCCCATTCAAAATTGCACCAAAAACCATAAGACACCTAGGAATAAATATAGCCAAAGAGGTAAATTATCTGTACTCTGAAAAGTATAGAACATTTATGAAAGAAACTGAAGAAGGCATAAAGAAATGGAAAAACATTCCATGCTCATGGATGGAAGAACAAAACCTGTACCCAGAGAAATCTACACATTCAGTGCAATCCCTATCAAAAAACCATCAACTTTTTTCACAGAGCTGGAACAAAAAATCCTAAAATTTTTATGGAACAAGAAAAGACCCTCAACAGCCCAAAGGTATGTTGAAAAGAAAAACAAAGCTGGTGGCATCACAATTTCAGACTTCAAGCTCTATTACAAATCTATAATCATCAAGATAGTATGCTATTGGCACAAAACAGACACATAAATCAATGGAATAGTAGAACCCAGAATGGACCCTCAATTCTATGGTCAACTAATCTTTGACAAAATAGGAAAGAATATCCAATGGAAAAAGGACAACCACATACAAAAGAATGAAATTGGACCACTTCCTTACACGATATACAAAAATAAACTCAAAATGAATGAAAGACCTAAATGTGAGACAGGAGTCCATCAAAATCCTAGAGAACACATACAGAAACCTCTTTGACCTTGGCCTTCTTATCAGACATGTTGCCAGATGCTAGGGAAATAAAAGCAAAAATGAACCACTGGGACATCATCTGGATAAAAAGCTTTTGCACAGCAAAGGAAACAGCTGAGAAAAATAAAGCAATCTACAGAATGGGAAAAGATACCTGCAAATGATTTATCAGATAAAGGGCTAGTATATAAAAACCTATGAAGAATTTATCAAACTCAACACTCAAAAAAAAAAAACAAAAAAAATCTAATCAAGAAATAGGCAGAAGACATGAACAAACATTTCTCCAAAGAAGACATACAATGGCCAACAGACACATGAAAAAAATGCTCACATCACTCACCATCAGGAAAATACAAATCAAAACCACAATGAGATACCGCTTCACACCAGTCAGAATGGCTAAAATTAACAACTCAGGAAAAAGCAGATGTTGGTGAGGATCCAGAGAAAGGGGAACCTTCTTACACTACTGGTACGAATGGTACAGCCACTCTAGAAAACAGTATAGAGGTTCCTTAAAAAGTTAAAAATATAACTACCCTATGACCCAGCAATTGCACTACTAGTTATATATCCAAAGGATACAAACATAGTGATTCAAAGGGATACATGCATCCCAATGTTTATAGCAGCAATATTCACAATAGCCAAACTATAGAAAGAGTCCAGATGTCCATTGACAAATGAATGGATAAAGAACATGTGGGGTGTGTATACACACACATATATATGAATATTACTCAGTCATCAAAATTGAAATCTTGCCATTTGCAGTGATGTGGATAGAACTAGAGGATATTGTGTTAAGCAAAGTAAGTCAATCAAAGAAAGAAAAATACTGTATGAGTTCACTCATATGTGGAATTTAAGAAACAAAACAGATGAACAAAGGGAAAGGAAGTAAAAATAAAAGAAGATGAAAACATAGAGGGAGGCAAAGCATAAGAGACTCTTAACTATAGAAAGCAAATTAAGGGTTGCTGGAGGGGAGATGGGTGGGGGAATAGGGTAACTGGGTGATGGGCATTAAGGAGAGCACTTGATTCAATGAGCACTGTGTGTTACATATGACTGATGAATCAACAGATACTACCCCTTAAACTAATAATACAGATTATGTTAACTAAACTGAATTTAAATTTAAAAAATTCTTCAAAAAGTAGTGCCAGAAAACAGATAATCTGGCAGAAGGGCACTGATTATTCAAGACTTCTTTTGACTTCTTTTTTGACAATGGACCCTTCTATGATATAGGCACTGAAACTAAAGCAAATGGTAAAAGGATTAGTACCATATAGTAACATTTTCAGAAAAATGGAAATGCAAAAAGTCAGAAAAAAAGTATAATGTATTTCCAGGAAGTTATGCCAGGTGCTCCTGCCTCTCTTGCTTCCCCTTCTCCCTCCTACACTTCTGCCACTCCTAAGACAGCAAAACCAACCCCTTCTCTTCCACAGCCTATTCAGCATGAAGACAAAGATGAAGACCTTTATGATGGTCTCCTGGTCTCCTTCCACTTAATGAATATTGCATAATCATCCCACTAAACAGTTAAAAACTTATATGTTGTGTATAAGTATCCTTTGTGCAAAAATCTAAGAGCTGTACTGCAAAGAAGTGTATGAGATATTCTATGTCATCATCTTTCTCATTGCCTAAGTATCATGTAGAATATTGTGTGTAAGACTTGTGCAGAAGTAGATAGCCTATCCTAACATGGGCATAATGTGAATGATATTCAATATAAAATTAATAATGTGCTAGGTTTCCCACTACTTTATAACTTTTAAAGAATTACATTACCATACAATATGCCCTTCTCTCTCATAATTAGAGAAACTGAGCTTATCATCACAGTAGGTTTTTTTTAAATGTAACTATTTTCCCAATACTGCATTATGAAAATAACTGTAATAGCATATGCCATAAAAATTTTATAACAATTAATTCATCACTGTATAGACTCACTGCCATGTAGCAATTGTATCGATTATACTAGGTTACCATAAAGTAATCATATTACTGCTTCATTATCAATGCATAAACTGTTATAGCTGTAAATAAAGACAATTTTTTTCACATTATCCTTTCATTTTTCATTTCAGTGTTAGTAATAAGTATAATGTCCACAATGTTTTTTATCATAGAAGACAGCATTGATGTAAGTACTGACAATTCATCTTGTAAACAGACATAATAAATTTACATTATCAGTAAATACAGTACAATACGTTAAGTGTATTTTCTCTATGATTTCTTTTCTTTTCTTTTTTAGAAAGAGAGAGAGAGCATGATCTATCAGAGGTGGGGAAGGGCAGAGGGGAGAAGAGAAAAATCTCAAGCAGGCTCCACACCTGGCACAGAGCTCAATGTAGGGCTTGATCTCACAACACTGAGATCATGACCTGAGCTGAAATCGAGAGAAGAAGGCTTAACCAACTGAGCCACACAGGCACCCCTACCTTATGATTTTCTAATAACAATTTCTTTTTGCTAGCTTATTTTATTGTAAGAATCCATTATATACTACATACAAAATACGTGTTAATAGTTTATATTATTCATAAGGCTTCTGGTCAATAGTAGACTACGTAGTTTGGGGGAGTTAAAAGTTACTATGTGGAGGGGCACCGGGGTAGCTCAGTCAGTTGAGCATCCAACTCTTAATTTTAGCTCAGGACATGATCTTAAGGTTCTGAGATTGAGTCCTGCCTCTTGCTCCATGCGGAGCAAGGAATAGGCTTGAAATTCTCTCTCTCTCCCTCTGCCCCCCATATTCATGCAACCATGTGCTCACTCTCAACATCTCAAATAATCTTAAAAAAAAGTTTCTATGTGGATTTTCCACTGCACAGGAGGTCCATGCCCCTAACCCCATTGTTCAAGAATCAATTGCATATATAATAGTTATATCTTTATTGAAGATTATAGCTTTTTAAAATTAAGAATGTCCTAATAAATGTAACATATACTTTGAAATAATTTGTATCCTGCTTTATTTCAATTTGTATGTGTGCAGAATATCTTCGTTCATCCCTACATTTTATTTTTGCCATACACACACATATATATATTTTTAAAGATTTTATTTATTTATTCATGAGAGACACAGAGAGAGAGAGAGAGAGAGGCAGAGACATAGGCAGAGGGAGAAGCAGGCTCCATGCAGGGAGCCCAACGTGGGACTCGATCCTGGGTTTCCAGGATCACACCCTGGGCCAAAGGCTGTGCTAAACCGCTGAGCCACCTGGGCTGCCCTACACATATATTTTTGAGATTTTATTTATTCATGAGAGACACACAAAGAGGCAGAGTCATAGAGGAAAAAGCAGGTTCCCCACCAGGAGCCTCATGCCGAACTCAATCCCAGGACCCTGGGATCACAACCTGAGCCAAAGGTAGATGCTCAATCACTAAGCCACCCAGATGCATATATATACTCTAAAGTAGGTTCCATGCCCAGCATGGGGCTTAAACTCATGGTCCCAAAATCAAGAGTCATAAGCTCTATTGACTGAGCCAGCCAGTCACCCCTTTATATTTTGCTTTAAATCTTTTTCAATAATTTTGTCTTAGGTGTATCTTCTGTATTTTCACTCAATTTGAGAAATTTTGCCTTTTATTTATTTTTAAAGATTTTATTTATTTAGTCATGAGAGACAAAGAAAGAGAGGCAGAGACATAGAGGGAGAAGCAGGCTCCAACAGGGAGCCCGATGGGGGACACACCCTAGACCCTAGGAAGGCAGACACTCTACCACTGAGCCACCCTGGCATCCCAAATTTTGTCATTTATTATAAATACCTAATTTACATTTATGTTTCTTCATATAAAGTCTAAAAGATGGTCATAGCCCTTAATATCTTTGTAATCTAAATGAGCAGCTTATAATGGTAATTCATACTGACATTGTATATTTAATTCATTAATTCCTAAAGTCTGGAATTAAGCTGGATACATTTTTAGTACAAACCAGTATTAGTCTATACTTTATTGATTTTGACCTCTCAGCCCCCACCCAGAGGATATTTGGCAATGTCTGGAGATATTTTTGATCAATACAACTTGAGAAGGGTGCTACTGGTATCTAGTGAATCTACATTATGAAGTTTCATTAGTATATAAAATATCTAATCAACCAGTTAAATTAAAAACCTCAAGTAAGTCCATTGCTTAATGTCACTGTATCTATCTTTTGGAAAATAAACTAAACAGCTGAAAAAAATTTTTTTCCATAAACCAGCATTGGTTTATTTGGGCCAAATGCATGCCTTGTTGCTTGTTTATATTCTAGCAGTGGCACTGCTCTGCTGTAAACACTGGAAGGAGGCTGCCCTCAAGCAATCTAGCAGATCACTAAGCCAGAGAACAAATGCCACAAGATTCTTAAATGTATAGTTTTGAATGTTGTGGAATGTAGAGGTAGGCGTTCACTGTGGCAAATGTGGTGGGACACATGGGTTTGGAGCATGCTCAGAACCAGCTGTTCTAGAAGGACAGCCTTGGGCCCACCCTGACTTGACAAGGCAACCAAAATCTGCTTCAGGTTCAGCTGAAAAAAGCCGATTTTTTTTTGTTGTTGTTGTTTTGTTTTTGTTTTGTTTTCTTTCTTTTTTTTTTAATTTTTTTTCAAATTTTATTTATTTATGATAGTCACACACAGAGAGAGAGAGAGGCAGAGACAGAGGCAGAGGGAGAAGCAGGCTCCATACTGGGAGCCAGACATAGGACTTGATCCCGGGACTCCAGGATCACGCTCTGGGCCAAAGGCAGGCGCTAATCCGCTGAGCCACCTAGGGATCCCCAGAATATTATTGAACTCAGTTACTATTTTTTATTATTTTTTCTATATATTATTTAGTGGTTCCCATCCATCTGAATATGTATTTTACATACTTAAGATATTACAATTTTGGACATCTAACTTCCAGAATTAAAGGTAAAAAGAATGAAGATAAATGTTTCTTAGGCATTGAAATAGACAGGAAATATGTGGGATTGGAGCATGATAGAAGGTAAGGATTACAGTACCCTAAACAAGAGACAGAAATAGGCGTCCATATTGAGGCAGCATTCAAGAGGACAAAGAGTAAGAGCCAAGAATAAATTGCAGGACTGATCCAGCAAGGGAAATGTGAAACAGAATAAAGTTAAGAAGAAAAGTAACAGAAAAAATATTAGAAACCATGGGCAGATCTGAGAGGTAAGTCAGAACCAATTCAAATTTTAAGTTTCTTTTTCAATAAGATAAGCTGCATTTATTTGTAGATCTCTGAATATTTATCACAAATTACACACCTCCATTATGTTAATACTCAAATTGATTTCCTATGTTGATAGTTATACTACAGCTACACATAATCTGTTAATTACAGATTGGTTATGATTGTATATACTAATCAGATGGACAAATGTTTCCCTATGCCACAAGGAACTGTTTGATTTTGAGTAAATCTTAAAACCCTCTAAACCATCCATTTCCTCATAGGGACAATGACTATTTAATAAGATAATGCAGACATATAAAACATTCAATATAGTATCTATCATGTTGTAGACAATAAATGTTAGATAATTTAACATTATATTCATAGGAAAAACTATATTAATTTAGTTTACCCTTGTTCTAATTAGTGTATAACTTCTCTAATTCATTCTTGGATGCTTGTGGCTTCAAATAGTTTGGAAAGATTTTTTCCTTTACAGTCCTTTAAATATAATGATGATCATTAGTGTCCAGATTATGCAAGAATTTTTTTATTTTAAATGTTTAATTTTTGTTAGTAACATAGTGTTATATTAGTTTCAGGTATACAATACAGGCATTCAAAAATTCCATACATCACCCAGTGCTCAACACAACACTCCTTAATCCCTATCACCTATTTCATTCATTCCCCCACTCACTTCCCCTCTTGTAACCATCAGTTTGTCCTCCATAGTTAGGAGTCTTTTCTCGATTTATTTCTCTTTTTTTCCCCTTTGCTCATTGTTTTGTTTCTTAAATTCCACATGAGTGAAGTCATATGGTATGTCTTTCTCTCACTGATTAATTTCACTTAGAATTATACTCTCTAGCTCTATCCATGTTATTGCAAATTCCAAGATTCCATTCTTTTTCATAGCTGAGTATTATTCCATTATACACATACATATGTACATACACACCACATCTTCTTTATCCATTCATCAACTGATAGACACTTGGGCTGGCTATTGTAAATAAGGCTGCTATAAACATAGGGGTGCATAAATACCTTTGAATTAGTGTTTCTGTATTCTTTCAGTAAATACCCAGTAGTGTAATTGCTGAATCATAGGTCTATTTTTAACTTTTTGAGGAAACTCCCTACTGTTTTCTACAGTGGCTATATCAGTTTCTCCACAGCCTTGCCAATTCTTGTTGTTTCTTGTGTTGTGGAATTTAGTCATTCTGACACCTGATGGGTGTGAGGTGACATCTCATTGTGGTTTTGATTTGCATCTCGTGATGAATAAGTGATGTTGAGCATCTTTTCATGAGTCTGTTGTCCGAGTGAATGTCTTCTTTGGAGAAATGTTTATTCATGTCTTCTGCTCATTTTTAATTAGATTATTTGGGTTTGAGGTGCTGAGTTGTTTAAGTTATGTCATTAGCAAATATTTTTTTCCCATTCTGTAGGTTGCCTTTTCATTTTGTTGATTGTTTCCCTCACTGTGCAGAACCTTTTTATTTTGATGTAGTCCCAACGGTTTACTTTTGGTTTTGTTTCCATTGCCTCAGGAGATATACCTAGAAAGTTGCTGCAACTGATGTCAAAGAGCTCACTGCCTGTCTTCTCTTTTAGGATTTTTATATTCTTAGGAAGTCTCACATTTAGGTCTTTAATCCATTTTGATTTTATTTTTGTGTATGGTGTAAGAAAGTGGTCCAGGTTTTTTTCTATTGCATGTTGCTGTCCAGATTTCCCAACACCAGTCCTTGAAGAGACTATCCTTTTCCCACTAGATAGTCTTTCCTGCTTTGTTGAAGATTAATTGATCATATAGTTGTGAGTTTATTTCTGGGTTTTCTATTCCATTCTATTGATCTATATGCCTATTTTTGTGCCAGTACTGTATTGATTACTACAGCTCCGTAATATAACTTGAAGTCTGGAATTGTGATACCTCCAGCTTAGGTGTTTTTTTTTTTTTTTTCAGGATTGCTTTGGCTATTCGAGGTCTTTTTTTCCACATGAACTTTAGGATTGTTTGTTCTAGCTCTGTGAAAAATGTTGGTATTTTGATAGGGATTGCATTAAATGTATAGATTTCTTTGGGTAGTATAGACAATATTTGTTCTTCTAGTCCATTTATTTGTGTTCTGTTGATTTTACTTCATCAGTGTTTTATAGCTTTCAGAGTACAAGTCTTTCACCTGTTAGGTTAGGTTTATTCCTAAGTATATTATTATTTTTAGTGCAATTGTAAACGCAATAGATTTCTGTATACTGATTCTGTATTCTGTGACTTTACTCATTTCATTGATCAGTTCTAGCATATTTTTGGTGGAATCTTTCAGGTTTTCTATATATAGTATCATGTCATCTGCAAATACTGAAAGTTCTACTTCTTCCTTACTATGTGGATGCCTTTTATTTATTTTGTCTGATGGCTGTCGCTAAGGCTTTCAGTACCATTGAATAATAGTGAGAACGGACATCCTTGTCTTGTTCCTAACCTTACAAGAAAATCTCAGTTTTTTCTCATTAAGGATAATGTTAAGCTGTGGGTTTTTCATATATGGCCTTTATTATGTTAAGATATGTTTCCTCTAAACCTCCTTTGTGGAAGGTTTTTATCATGAATGGATGTTGTACCTTTGTCAAATGCTTTTTCTGTATCTTCTGAAATGATTGCATGGTTCTTATCCTTTCTCTTATTGATGTGACATATCACCTTGATTGATTTTTGTGAATATTGAACGAACTTTGCAACTCAGAAATAAATCCCACTTTATCATGGTGAATGACTTTTTTTTAGTATACTGTTGGATTCAGTTTGCTTGTACTTTGTTGAAGGTTTTGTGTTTATGGATAAACATAGGATATTAGCCTATAGTACTCTTTTTATAGTGGTATCTTTATCTGGTTTTGGTGTCAAGGAAATGCTGGCCTCATAAAATGAATTTGGAATTTTTCTTCCTTTTCTATTTTTTGGAATAGTTTGAGAATAGGTATTAACTCTTCTTTAAATGTTTGGTAGAATTCACCTAATGAAGCTTTCTGGTCCTGGATTTTTGTTTGTTGAGAGTTTTTTGATTACTGACTCAATTTCATTGCTGGTAATTTGTCTGTTCAAGTTTTCTACTTCTCCTTGTTTCATTTTTGGTAGTTAATATGTTTTTAGGAATTTATTCATTTCTTCTAGGCTGTCTAATTTGTTAGCAGACAGTTTTTCATAATGTTCTTACAACTGTTTGTATATCTTTGGCAATGGTTGTTATTTCTCCTCTCTCATTTGTGATTTTGAGTCCTTTCTCTTTTTCTTGAGAAGTATGGTTAGAAGTTTATCAATTTTATTGATTTTTTTCCCAAAGAAGTAGCTACTGATTTCATTGATCTGTTCTACATGTATTTGTTTTTTAGCTTCTATATAATTTACTTATGCTTTAATGTTCATTATTTCCTTCCTTCTTCTGGTTTTAGGTTCTGTTTGTTGTTCTTTTTCTAGCTCTTTTAAGTGTAAAAGTTATACTATTTGAAATTTTCCTCGCTTCTTAAAGTAGGCCTGTATTTCTATAAACTTTCTTCTTAGAACCAGTTTTCCTTTATCCCAAAAGTTTCAGACCACTGTGTTTTCATGTTCATTTGTTTCCATGTGGTTTTTAAATTTCTTCTTTAATTTCCTGGTTGGCCCCACTCATTGTTTAGTAGCATGTTATTTAACCTCCACGTATTTGTGGTCTTTCTAGATTTTTTTTTAATGTTGACTTCTAGTTTCATAGTGTTGTGGTCCAAAAAGAGGCATAGTATGATTTTCATCTTCTTGAACTTGTTGAGGCTTGTTTTGTGGCCTAATATGTGGCCTATTCTAAAAAACTTTCCATGTGCACTTGAATGTGTATTCTGCTGTGTTAGTATGGAATGTTCTAAATATCTGTTAAATCCATCTGATCCAATGTGTCATTCAAAGCCACTGTTTCCTTGTTTATTTTCTGTTTAGATTATCTGTCCATTGATGCAAGTGGAGTGTTAAAATCCCCTACTATATTTTATTACTATGGATTAGTTCCTTTATGTTATTAACTTTTTAAAAAAAATTTTATTTATTATTTATGATAGTCACAGAGAGAGAGAGAGAGAGAGAGAGAGGCAGAGACACAGGCAGAGGGAGAAGCAGGCTCCATGCCCAGGAAGCCCGACGTGGGATTCAATCCCGGGTCTCCAGGATTGCGTCCTGGGCCAAAGGCAGGTGCCAAACCGCTGCGCCACCCAAGGATCCTTGTTATTAACTGTTTTATGTATTTGCGTGCCAATATTGAATGCATAAATATTTATCATTGCTATCTCTTTTTGTTGGATTGTCTCCCTTATGATTATATAGTATCCTTCTTTGTCTATTTAAAGTCTAGTTTGTACAATGTAAGTATTCCTACTCTGGCTTTCTTTTGATATCCATTTGCATAATAAACTTTCTCCATCCTCACACATTCAATCTGCAGGTGTCATTAGGTCTTGTAGGTAGCATATAGATGGGCTTTTTTTTTTTTTTAATCTATTCTGTCTAGCCTATGTCTTTTCATTGGAGCATTTAGTCCATTTACATTTAAGGTAATTACAGATAATATATATTTATTTATCACTTCATTGTCTTTTAGTTGTTTCTGAAGATTATCTGATTTTTTTAAACTTTCTTTCATTAACATTTCTTTCATTTCTTTAGTTCATTTGTTTAGAGATATATTTGGATTTCTTTACCTTTACACATTACTTATCTATTAGTGGGTTTTGATATATGGTTACTATTAGGTTTACATATAACCTCTTCTGCACATAGCGACCTTTATTAAATTGATGGTTGTTTAACTTTGAGCCCATTCTTTTCTCCTTTTCTCCCCATGTGTTAAGCATATGTTGCTACATTTTATCCTTTAATTTTGTGAGTTTCTTGACTGATATTTTACAGGAATATTCTTGCCTCTCTTTTGTTTTCTACCTTTATAATCTCACTCTTGGTCTCTTTTTTACTACTCAGAGTTCCCTGTAATATTTCTTGCAGGATGGTTTAGTGGTCATGAACTCATTTAGGGTTGTTTGTCTAGGAAATCCTTTATTTCTCCTTCCATTCTGAATGATAGCTTTGCTGGATAGAGTAGTTTTGGCTACAGATTTTTCCCTTTCAGTATTTTGAATATATCATGCCATTTTCTCATGGCTTGCAAAGTTTCTGTTGAAAAAGTCTCATGCTAGCCTTATGGGTTTCCCTTGTAAGGTACTGTTTTCTTTTGTCTTACTGCTTTAAATTTTTTATCACTATATTTTGCAAACTTAATTAATATCTTGGCTATATGTCTGCTTCTGTTGATTTTGATGAGTGTTCTCTGTGCGTCTCAGATCTGGATATCTGTTTTTCCCCAGATTAGGGAAGTTTTCAACTATTGTCTCTTCAAATAAATTACTTGCCCCCTTTTCTGTCTCTTCTTCTTCTGGGATTCCCATAACATAAATGTTATTATGTTTAACGGAATCACTGAGTTTCCTAAGTTTATTCTCATTATGCATAATTCTTTTTTCTCTCTTTTGTTCAGCTTGATTACTTTCCATTACTCTGTCTACCAGGTCACTAATTTGCTCCTCTGCTTCTTCCAACCTGTTGTTCATTCTATCAAGCACATTTCTCATCTCATTTATTGAGCCCTTTATCTCTGCTATGTTATTCCTTATCTCTGTGTTAAGGGTCTCACTAATGTCTTCCTCTCTTAAGTCCAGTGAATAGCCTTATGATTACTACTTTAAATTCTGTCAGGCATGTTATCTATTTTGCTTAGCTCTCTGACTGTGGCCTCATCCAGTCTTTCATTTGGGATAATTTTCTGTCTTCCCATTTTGTCTAAGTTTTGATGCCTGTTTCTCTGTGTTAGTAAAGTCAGCTATGTCTCCTGTTCTTGAGGTTAATAGCTTTATGAAGAAGAGATCCTGGATTGCCTTGAGCCTAACACTCCCAAGAAGGTCTCCAATGTGTGTGCTGTGTGTACTCTGCTATTTTGTCCTGGCCACTTTATGCTTCAGGCCAATAAACTGCAGAGGCTCTCTTTCCCCTGTTGTGGGTACTGTTTGGTCCCTGGTCTGAATGTGGTACATTTTTTTTTTTTTGGCTGTGTACATAGGGTGCTTTATTCTCCATAGAGTGATACATGCTAAGATGGGTTGGGCTTGGGCCAATGTCCCCATATGTACAGAACTGAATAAAGTGGGTCTCTGAGAAGAAGTCTGATTTGCCTTGATGTGGAAAGGGAGAGGGGGAAGATGGAGATGGACATTACAACCAGAGATGTGTTCAGTCCTGTGCTGGTTCTGGCCTGGAATGCAGGGAGATAAGGCAGCTCTTAGGGTAGTCACTTCCAGGCTGGGGCTCCCTGCCGAGCTTGGAGGGCCTTCTGTACCACATCTTCCCACCGGGCATCTGAGATCTCCCGAGCCCAGGCAGGAACCCCTGGTGCAGGCAGGCTTACTTCAGCCATTGTCCTTTTCACCAGCTCCACATGTTCCGGGTCCATGGGAATAGAGCTGTGGTTGCTCAGTCTGGTAGCTCCCTCCTCCTCTTCATGGTTGCTGTCTACTGGTGGGTCTGGCAAATGAAGCCCCAGTGCCTGGATCCGATCCTGAATATCAGCAACTACATCTTCACTACCCCCACCGGTGCCAGCTCCACCTCCTCTTGTTCAGGATCTTGGTTCAGGGGCTGATAGGAGTAGCCAGCTGGGCCTGCCCCGTTTCCTCCTGCTCTTCCTCAGGCTCCTCGCTGCTCCAATCCCCAGTGCCTTCTGTTAGGGCCCTGGTGTGGCCCCAGTTCCTCAGACTGATTGGGGAAAATATGCTCGGGGCCCATGGTGTCTCCCCCTAGAACTACTGCTGCCATCTGGGCAGGGGCCGCTCGGAGCCCGCGGCTGAACCCCTGAATGTGGTACATTTTAACTAGTTCTGTTTGTGAAGTGAGACCTATCACCACCACCATCAAAACTGAGGCACCACAAAACTTCCTTGTCAGGAGACACAGTGACAGATGAGCTGGCCTTCTGGAAGGGGCTTGCCACGCTGGGACTGAGGCAAATCTGCCCAGGAGTGGTGGTTCCACTGGAGTGTGGAGGAGGCAGGGCCTAGTGTTACTTGGTGAATATTAGCACTGTACTGTTTTCCAAAGATGGCCTTTTGCTTATGCTGAAGGCTGAGGGAGGGAAATGGCATTGGCCAGTTTCTTTGTTCACAGTGGAGTCTCTCCATGAACAATGCCTCTCTGGGATGTGCAAATATCCTCCAAGATAAGAAAATATCCTCCCCACTGTGTGTCCCAGGCATTCTTTAGATCACTGTTTCCATGCTGTATGTCTGAGATTGTTTTCCTGCACTCTCTCCTAGAGCAGCCTCAGTGCCCTCTGGCCTCTTTCCTACTGACCTTTAACACTCCAGGCCTTAAGTCCTGCTGCTTATAAAAACTCATTGAGTCCCTTTCACTTTCCAAGCTGATTCCATGGGGTTCTTTTTCTGTGTGTGCTCTTATGTGCTAGTGTGTTCTCTCACCCTTCTCCATGACTGTGGCTCCCTCCTCACTGCAGTAGTCACCATCCATTTTCCTCCTAAACTATGTCTCCACACATCTTACCTTTTTCTATGTAGCTTCTTCTTTTCCTTTAGTTGTAGGGTTTGTTCTGCCAGTCTTTAGGTCAATTTCTGGGGTATTTAGGATGATCTGATAGTTACCTAGTTGAATTCCTGAGACAAGGTAAGCCTAGGATTCTTCTCCGTCATCAACTTTCAACCTCTATGCAAGTTTCTAGTAAATTCATATATGTTGAAAGAGAGTAATTACCCCATGCTGTAAATTACCCCATGCTTCTGTATTGAATATACTCTTACCTTTTTTTTTTTTTAAGCCAAATTACTTTGCTGATCCTATCTAATTTCCTGTCTTTAAGGTGTTATTTAATCTTTTAAGTTGCTATCCTGCTTGGTGTATTACAACTCTCTACAACCCTCTGGTTGTATTTTTACACAATATATCACTATTTTATTACCTCACCTATGCAACTAATCCTTAAGCCTCTCTTTATGAATTATTTCTCTTACATTTATGCTTATAGCACATCCTGATTATCTGCACATTTTCATAGTTATTTCACATCTAAATCATTAATAAAAATGTTTAAAAGCATACTGTCCCAATAACCATAGTATCCAAATGGCATTTCAATATGATTTTGGATCTTAAAATATCTATTCTGTGATTACATTTCCTGAGTTTAAATCCATGTAACAGTACTTCTTTATTATAAGAATTCCAATTAATTTTTCAAGAAAGTTTTATGAGATACTTTTTTATTCTTCAGCAATGATGAAACTGCATTTATTTAACCAACTGCAGCACTATTGAAACCTCCTGATACCAAATGTTTTTTCACAGCCTCTCATTACTTCAGGGGTTAGAAGTTACAAAGGGAGGATGTAAAAACTCAACTATCGTAATATTAGGAAAACAGTTCCACAAGGAACATTGGCACCTGATTACTAACGAAAACTTTTCCTGTCTGTAAAGGGAATCTATGTGGTTAAAAGCAGGGATATAATCACCCTGGAATGACATACTCTCAAGTCTAAGACACTAACATTCAAAACAATTTGAGTGCATTTAATTTACAATACTCATGAATTTTAGGATTTTGAGTTTTTGTGTGAAACCAAAACTATCTCTGTGGTGCTGACCCTCCACATATACCTCCAGATTCTCCAGTTTACAGACAAACATAATATTCTGGCACTCTCACATAAAAAAAGAACAAGACTAATGCTTCATACTCTTTGTAGACTTATCTCTCTCAGCCATATCCATTGTTAAATTCCAAGTTAAATTGTCTAATCAATTTTAAAATAAATATGATCACTGCCCCTAAAGTTAAACTGAAATATTAAATAAGCAGCAAAATGAAAAAGTATAACTCATTCAATATCTACTGTACAATTAAATTACTCAAAATATACATATATGGGCTTAAAATAGTGAATAAAAATAGCAATGATTTTTTTGTCATTTTTCTTTATAAAAGCAAATGGCAATGGTGATGATAAAATGAACACTTTTTGTTAAACATGCTTTAAAGATGAAGCAAATTTGTTTTTTCACTTGTCTTGATTTCAAATGTTAAAACTATTTATAATAAAACAAAAAAGCCTTTCACAGTTGTTGACAATAATAAAACTGAAACAAAAGAAACAATTTGGTATGATTGAAAAAAACACTAGGTGACAATGGTAGACATCAATTGTCCCACTGAGGTTCTCTCACTAGCTGAGCAAATCAAGGTAAAAATTTTTGTTAACTACAAAATACAATATTTAAATATAGCATTAGATCAAAGCCTTTTAGTAACAGAAACATTTACTGAACACCTATACCTGCTACGCAATGTTCTGAGTGTTTTACATATATTATTAATCCTCATAAATTTAATAAGTATTATTATCATACCATTTGAACAGATGAGGAACCTCAAGTACAAAGAAATTGTATGACCTGCCCAAGGTCAGATAGCTATTATAAAAGCTAAAATATCAACCTAGGAGGCCTGGCATTAAAATGTAGGAGAGGATGCGGAGAAAAGGGAACACTCTTACACTGTTGGTGGGAATGTGAACTGGTGCAGCCACTCTGGAAAACTGTGTGGGGTTCCTCAAAGAGTTAAAAATAGACCTGCCCTACGACCCAGCAATTGCACTGTTGGGGATTTACCCCAAAGATTCAGATGCAATGAAACGTCGGGACACCTGCACCCCGATGTTTCTATCAGCAATGGCCACAATAGCCAAACTGTGGAAGGAGCCTCGGTGTCCATCAAAAGATGAATGGATAAAGAAGATGTGGTTTATGTATACAATGGAATATTACTCAGCAATTAGAAACGACAAATACCCACCATTTGCTTCAACGTGGATGGAACTGGAGGGTATTATGCTGAGTGAAGTAAGTCAATTGGAGAAGGACAAACAGTGTATGTTCTCATTCATTTGGGGAATATAAATAATAGTGAAAGGGAATATAAAGGAAGGGAGAAGAAATGTTGGGAAATATCAGGAAGGGAGACAGAACATAAAGACTCCTAACTCTGGGAAACGAACTAGGGGTGGTGGAAGGGGAGGAGGGCGGGTGTTGGAGGGGAATGGGTGACGGGCACTGAGGTGGACACTTGACGGGATGAGCACTGGGTGTTTTTCTGTATGTTGGTAAATTGAACACCAATAAAAGTTAAGTAAAAAAAAATAAGATTATGGAAACAAAAAATAAATAAATAAATAAATAAAAATAAAATGTAGGTTCTTAACCATGTAATACAGCTGCCTTATCATAGTTGTTCTAGAACTGTTTGTAATGTTTTGGGCAAATCACTTAATCTTCATTGTTTCCTCATTTGTAAAATAAAAGAACTGATCTGTATTAGAGTCTTTTTAAAGTTATATCCGACTCCGTATCGGCTTACCACACTTTTCCTCAAGTGAATATTCTTAAGCTTCTTGCATTTATTAGTTAACAGCATTTTCCATCATCTCATGATGAAATTAAATACATCCTTACACCCAGGAATTCAATTATTTTCTGATAGCATTTCATTCTAATGGGGCAATTAATTGGGACACCATGGTGTAGTGGAGTAGCTTAATATCTCTTACTGACATGTTACACAACCTTAGCCAAGTCACTTCTCTTGAACACAAGTTCCTCTTCTTTAAACCAGGGGGACTTGTTAATGCGTTCCATTATTTTTAGTGTTCTTTTATTGTTCTTGATTTGAAAATCTCAAATGATAAAAAGAACACAACTGATCAACTTTAATTTACTTAAAAGTTAACCATTTATATCTATCTTTTTTGTCATTTTATATTATTAAATCCTCAACAAGGACACCCAGGGGCAGATAAAAGTAGAAGTGAGCAAAACACAGATCTATTTCTTGTTTTTTAGCAACTCTGCACAAAAATGGCATGAAAAAAAATCAGGACCTACATTAAAATTAGAGTCTGAACTGCTTTTGCTGCTCCTTTTATTCAGGACTAGAGAACAAAATACAAGTTGTTTGCATAATCCTATTCTCTGCTATTTCAATTTACCTGGCATTTCCTGGTCCTTTGTTATTTTTGTATGTATTTACATACATACATGTTTTGTGTTTAATGCCTTATAGTCAACTAGAAACTGAGGAAGACATACATTTGAAGTGGAATTGTAGCATGAGTTTAAACCTATCTTAGAGAAAAAGATACTTGTTCATTATGGATATCAACTCAACGTTCTTCCTTCTTCCTTCTTCTCTAATAATGACCCTTGTTCACCCATTGTATTTAGCAATCTTAAAAAATTATTAAGCTATAAAGTGAATTAATTTAATTAACATATATAAAGGTACTTCCATATAGTAAAATACAAGCATCAATTATCAAGTCTCAAACTTCCTGCAAAATAGTAGTCACTATCTATATCAAAATGAAAATAAATTAATAACTTTACATATAAATGGATCTCATTAGCATAATGTTGTGACTTATAAAAGCAGTTATGGATATAACAGATTGGGATATAAAATAAATCAACTTCATGGAACTCTACATACAGAAACTTGCTGATGAGCCTTTCATTTATTCCCAGTGGATGACTAAAGGCATTTTTATTTTTATTGTAGGAAACTTATTGATGGATGCTTCGTTTTTACATATCACATTTTAGAAAATAAATATCAAACTATACAAAGAATACCTACATGTACAAAATGCTAAACTACTAACACTATAACAATTTATTCCTAACTCTATTTCTTTGGCTTTTTTTTTTCATTTTTTAAAATAGCACTTTATTTATTTAGAAATACATACAGGGAACAGTCCCAACATGACTAAGGGATATCAGAAAGTCTCTCAAAGTATAAAATATTATTTTTCTGCATGTAGTCAATACCAGCTCATGTCAAGCAAACTTATACAACATGATGAGAATTCCACAGCTTCCCTAAAGGAATAAATATTGCATACAAAATCTGTATTCCTACATTGGAATAAGAGATGAGAGATATCATCAGGTTAATGAAGTTTATTTTTCATGGCCCCTTATTTGCATACAACTGTTTATGTATAATTATGTATTCTTTTTTTCTAAAGAGGGTCCTCCAAATTATTTAAGGTTGAGGTGACAGTATTTATTTAGAACCACTCCTCCAGAGTAGGTATAGATATTTTTTGAATAACTATATTAATATAGCCAATTTTAAACTATTATTTACCTTTAAACATTTTTAATAAAAATACACCTTTATATAAGTGTATACTTTAAGATACTTTCATGCAACAGATACATGATGATTTGATATACATATACAGTGCAATGATTGCTGCAGTAATTATTGAGTTATTAACGTACTTCCTCACAGTTTCTATTTTTTTAAAAATGAAAATACCTGAAATCTATAATCTTAGCAAATTTTCAGTATTCAATATAGTATTATTAGCTATAGTCATCATGCAGTACATTAGATGTCTAGACTTATTCATCCTATGTAACTGGAACCTTTTACCCTTTGACCAAAATCTCTACATTTCCTCCACCTCCCCTCCTATTAGCCATCATTCTATTTTCTGCTTCTACACATTCAGCTTTTTTAGATTGTACATATAAGTGAGATCACGTAGTTTTTTCCTTATGTGTCTGGACTTACTTTACTTAGCATAATGTCCTCCAGGTTCGTCCATGTTGTTGCAAAGGGCAGGATCTCCTTTAAAGCTGCATAATACCACTGCACATCTATACCACAAATGTTTTATCCATTTATCTAGTGATTGACATTTAAGTTGTGTTCATAAGTTGGCTACTGTAAATAATGTTGCAATAAACCTGGGAATGCAGAGTATCTCTTCAAGGTACTGATTTCATTTTTTTTTTTTTTTTTTTTTTAGGTATAAGTCCCAAATAAAAGTTTCTGGATCATGTTATTAGCAAGAATAATCAGACAAGACCAGAAATTAAAAGGCATTGAAATCAGAAGGGAGGGCAGCCTGGGTGGCTTAGTGGTTTAGTGCCACCTTCAGCCCAGAGTGTGATCCTGGAGACCCAGGATCGAGTCCCACGTCAGGCTCCCTGCATGCAGCCTGCTTCTCTCTCTGCCTTGTGTCTCTGCGCCTCTCTCTCTCTCTCTCTCTCTCTCTGTGTTTCTCATGAATAAATAAATAAAATCTTTAAAAATGATGAAATCATAAGGGAATAAGTAAAATTATCTCTTTACAGATTACAAAATCCTACACGTAGAAAACTCTAAAGTCTCTGTGTGCACGCGCGTGCACAGTACACACACAGTTTGAACTAATACATGAATTCAGTAAAGTTAAAAGATATAAAACCAATATATGAAAATTCCTTATGCCAATAATGATCTATCTATCAGAAAAGAAAATAAGAAAATAATCTCATCTACAATAGCATCAAAGAGAATAAAATATTTAAGAAGGAAGATTTATTTTAAGATTAAAATATTAATCAAGAAAGTCAGAAATCTGTACACACTGATAACTATAAAATACTGATGAAAGGAACTGAAGAAGATACAAATAAATGAAAAGATACCTGACGTTCATAGATTAGAAGAATATTTCTAAAATGTCCATAGTGCTCAAAACAATAAAGAGATATAATCCCTTATCAAAAGTCCAATGATTTTCAGAAAATAGGAAAAAAATCCCAAAATTAACATAGAACAACAAAAAACTTCAAGTTGCCAAAGCAATCTTGAGAAAGAAGAACAAGAGTTGGAGGAATCACATTTCCTGATTTCAAGTTATAATACAAACTATAGTAATCAAACAGTATGGTAGTGGACTGGCATAAAAACAGACACATAGACCAATGGAACATAAAAGAGAGTCCAGAAATAGAACAAACATATATGGTCAACTAATTTTACACAGGGGAATGAAGAATACACAACGTGGAAAGGATAGTTTCTTTAATAAATGGTGCTGGGAAAACTGGATATCCACATGCAAGAGAATGAAACTGGATCCTTACGCCAGACACAAAAAGCAACTGAAAATGGATTAATAACTTAAACATAAGACCTGAAACCATAAAACTCCTAGAAAACACAGGGTAAAAGTTCCTTGACACTGATTTTGGCAATGATTTTTTTTTGGTAAAACATCAAAAGCTCAGGTAATGAAAGTAAAAATAAGTGAGACCACATCAAATTGAAAAGTTTCTATACTGCAAAGGAAGTAATCAACAGAATGAAAAGGCAACCTACAGATTCAGAGAAAATATTTGATAACCATATATCTGATAAGGGGTTAAAATCCAAAATATATAAGAAATCCATACAATTTAGTAGCAAAACAAAATAAAATGAAAAAAGAAAAGAAAAAAACAAGTAATTCCATTAAAAATGGGGAAAGGACCTGAATAAACATTTTTCTATAGAAGACATAAAAATGGCCAACAGATATACGAAAAGGTGTTCAATAAAGCATTATCATCAAGGAAATGCAAATCAAAACCATAGTATAAGATACCATCTCACACTGGTTAGGATGGCTATTATCAAGAAAGAAAAAAGGTAAGTGTTGATGACAACATGGAGTAAAGGGAATCCTTGTACATTGTTGGGAATACTAATTGATATAGCTATTATGGAAAATAGTATGGAAATTCCTCAAAAAATATAACCTATTCTTCAAAGTTGATCTCAAATCTCATCTCTGAAAGCTTATCCTGATGACTCAAGGGTCTACAGACAGCTTCTCTCAGAATGCTATAGAACTCTGTCAGTATTGCATAGCCCACAGATTCTTCTATTCTACCCGATTTCTATATTACATGGGCTTTGGAATCACGTAAGACTGATATCTTTGCTACTTCTAGTTCTATGATATTGCAGAGATTACTTGAAGTATTAATGATCAAGTAGTTCATCTTAAAGATTGTGAAAATTATACTACATCAGGAGAAGGAATATTACCATGAAAACTAAGGAAGTCTAAGTTTCCAGAACCCTTCACTTGTACTTGTACATGGTACTTTATTGTGTAGCCGTAATTTTGTATTGTTTGTTTCTCAAATAGGATGCTCAAAATTGTATAAACTTCAGACACCACAAAATCTGGATCCATACCTGCCTCTAGTAAGAAAATTACAAATATGCAGGCCCAATGTGTTTAAAAACAAGAGCAGCCAGTTAAAAATCTTTAGCTCAGGGATTTGGATGACTCAGAGCATTAGTAGTGGCACTTCTGAGTATGATTTCAATAAAACTTATGGCTTTTGTTTTTATTTTTTAATTTAAATTCAGTTTAGTTAACATATACTGCAATATTAGTTTTAGGAGTAGAAGTTAGTGATTTATCAGTTGAATATAACATCCAGTGCCCTCCTTAATGCCCATCACCCAGTTACCCCATCCCCCCACTCACCTCCCCATCAGCAACCCTCAGTTGTTCCCTATAGTTAAGAGTCTCTTATGCTGTGTCTTCCTGTTTTTATCTTTTTTTCCTTCCTTTCCCCTATGTTCATCTGTTTTATTTCTTAAATTCCACATGAGTGAAATCATATGGTATTTTTCTTTCTCTGACTTATTTTGCTTAGCATAATACCCTCTAGTTCCATCCAGATCATTGCAAATAGTAAGATTTCATTCTTTTTATGGCTGAGTAATATTCCATTGTGTATATATACCACTTCTTTATTCATCAATGAAACTTACGTTAATGTTAGAAAACTATTCTTTGAGTGGCCAATTGGAAGGTAACACACCGAGTGAAAACAGAATAAATGTTTGCTCTTAGTCCAAGATCACAAAGGTTTATGTTGACACCATACCTGAATCTCTGTGTTTCTTCTGATAAGGTCCTTAAAAAGAACTGTTTATCAGATGAAGGTAGGAATGATAGCATGCTATTAATATACTTAGTAGGAAGTGATATACATTAAGTTTTCCTTACATTTTAGTTATTAATCATCATAAATACATTAGTTATCTAAATATATTTTTTAATTGGATAAAGATTTATAGATATTATGTACCATATTTTTAGATATTTTTTCTACATCTGTACCTTCATTGTGATAGACAACTTTGTGAAAAAATACTGAAAAGTACAAAATACATGACAATATAATAACATCACAGATATCATATGCACAGAAACAGTTAAAACATTTCAAAAGCAAGTATTTCTTTGAAATATAAATATCATAATTATATTTCATAGAGAAAAGCGAGGAAGATGTACATTTTCCTCTGCACAATTCAAAATTGGAAGCTTAAAACATACATAATAGTTGTTATTGACACATTACTTATTCCTTTCATTTCATTCCAGTTTTTACCAGCAAGTATACTTAAAAATACCAGAGAAACTATTGCATCATAAAGTGTTTTCTTTTAAAAATGAGACTATTTGTATTCAGAGCATTGTTATAAAATTGATCATCACACTGAAGTATATCTTCCTAAATATAAAGAATACACCATTTCCCCCTATCACTTCAAATTCTCCTTATACTTGAAAACTAAAGTGTTTCAATTGCAAAATAAAGATTGGAGATAATGTGTTTTTGTTAAAAGTTGTCTACTATACTATCACTTGCCACCTCAAAGTTAGGCAAAAGCAAAAACAATTCTTCATAAGTAAATATATAAATTTTGAGGATTAGAATGTCACTCTAAGAATAAAAAAATAAATAAATATTACAAAGTGTTTTCCCAGATATAGTTAGCTAATTGACTTACACATTCAACTAACATTAGTTGAATGCCTTAGGTGCAAGACGATACAAAGATGAATCAATGAGACATTACAATTCATACTTTCTATAAGCTTATGCTGTACGTATGCATATGTGTGAGTTTGTGTCAAATTTTAATATATTTACACCTATGTATCTTTTCAGATAGTGATCCATTTTTTTGCTTCCCTTCATAACCAAACTTCTCTGATCATTTGCCAAAATGAGCTATCACCCTTTCTTCACCTCCTATTCACTGTACTACTCCAAAACAAGTCCTGTTGACATGTCAACAATAAACATGAGTATCCACTGGATACTCTTCAGTTTTCCTCTGACTTTGCCCCTTAACAGCCTTTAACACAGTTGGTCATTTGCTGCTTCTTAAGACACACTTTTAGTTTTTCCTCCTATCTCATTAACTACTCTCTCGTATTCTCCAGATTCCTGTCTAACCAAAAGATGTTTCTCAGGGGTCAACAACAGTGCTGTTCGATAAAACTTCCTATAATAATGGAAATGTTTCCATATGTGCTGTTTTGTATGGCTGCCACTAGCCACATATGACTATTGAGCACTTGAAATGTGGCTAGTACAACTAAAGAACTAAATTTTAAATTTTATGTGATTTTAATTAATTTAAATTTAAATAGCCATTTGATCCTAATGAGTACTATACTGAACATCATGGCTTTAGAGAAAGCCCTCTTTTCTTACTTCTCACCATAAGTAATCTTTCATCTTTTGGCTGCTAATTTCCAAATTTATCTCTCAAGGTCTGAGGTATAATAATACCACTACTTGTATGTCTCACAGACATATCAAACTTAAAATACCTGAAACGAAATTGATTTTCCTTTCCAAATATATGCATTTATTTAATGGTATCAATATCTACTCAGATGGTCCATCTAGAAATTTTAGACTTTAACAATACAGGTTTAACTGATTTTTTTTCAATTAAAAAAAAATCCAAGCTCCTGGGGCTCCTGGGTGGCTCAGTCCATTAAGTGTCTAATTTAGTCTTGGCTCAGGTCATGATCTCAGGGTTGTGAGATGAGCACTGCATTAGGTTCTGCACTTAGTGTGGAGTCTGCTTGAGATTCTCGCTCTCCCTCTGCCACTCTCCTTATTCATGCTTGCTCATGTGCACACACTTTCTCCCTCTCATAAATAAATAAATCCTTAAAAAAAATCCAAGTTTTTTTCTACCTGAAGGCTGCTTCCTCTGCCTTATAATGCTTTACCTCCAGTCCTTTAAAAGATACTCCTCTTCCTACAGGTCTCAGTTTAAATATTACCACTGAGAAACCTTCTGTGACTATTCTACCTAACAGTACGTTTATCTCTTGATTAATCATATTCTCCAAATTTTCCTTATTTTCTTTGCAATATTTACATAATTTCTATTTATTTATATATTTAATGTTTTTCCCACTAGACCAAAAGATCTATGAATACAGGGGTCATATGTATTTTATCAACAAGAGTTCCACAGTGTCCAAAAAACTAAATATTTATTGAATACACATGAATGCTTAAGTCAGGAAACTAGTCTATTCCATTATTATCAGTGTTTCTGTGTACCCTTCCAGAATATTCTATATACCTGGACTTGTTATCTGCTCTTTCCAGATTTGAAATCAACAATTCTTTTTTTAAAAGATTTAATTTATTTATCTGGAGCGGGTTGGGGGGGGGGTGGAGGGAAGAGAAAGCCAGAGAGTACAAGCAGGGGGAATAACAGAGGCAGAGGTAGAAGCAGGCTCCCCCCTGAGCAGGGAGCCTGACATGGGGCTTGATCCCAAACGCACTTAACTGACTGAGCAACTCAAGCACCCCTCAACCACTCTTTTCAAAGATCACTGGTTGTTTTTCATGGAAAATGTTATTTCAAGACCATAACTTGGCACCAAGGATGTTTGTTCCTACTGGATTGATCTTTGTTTCCAGGACTTTTCATTTAACAGAGCTAGGAAATAATTAGTTTTATTTTTGAAGAGAAAAATCATCATGTGTTCTACTGATACTTCTAATTCAAATTCAGTTCTACAGGGTTTTAATTCAACTCATCTCATATTCATATTTCCTTTCTCCTATGCCTGGTTCTCAGGGGATCAAGGATGATAAAATTAGAATACTACATATTTACTCATTTTTAAAATCTCACAATCCACACATGACAGTCTCAGAATAACAATACTAACATTATTGCTAACAATATAATTTCTTGAACAGTTTTAAGCTTTCTTGGTTTTAGTTCTTTTTTCTGTAAGGTATACATCACTGGGGATGTACAGGCTAACTGCTGTGTTTTCAAGTCACTTGAAATACTTCCTCTCTGATTATATCACCAGTTAAAATACATTTTGATGTTCAATTTGACTAATTTAAATTTTAGGGACTTTTTTTTCTTTTCTTTTATTGCAGTAAAATTTATCAGTCTTTCTTATCATGGTTTCTTTGTTTTGTGTCATTCCCTGAGCATTTTCTGCATTCCACAAGTATGTATTCATTCATGTCTTCTCCTTGTACTTTACTCCTTGTACGGTTTCATACTCTAAACACTAAAACTTTGACATGAATTTATGGTGCAGAATAATAATCCATTTTATTTTTTTTAATCCTGACGGCTACTAGTTGTCCCCATACCATTTATTGAATGATCCATCTTTTTCCTCATATATCAGAAATACAAACATTTATTAAGAGTCCAGACTCATAATAGGAGATTTAGTAGCAGAGGAGTCAGTAACAATGGCTGAGAGCATCTGCTGGCAATGGCACTAGTGCTAGTACCTAAAGTAGACTATTTTTACGGCGGAATCTTAGCTGTGTTATACCTTTTGTTTTCTACCCAACACAGATCCTCCAGCTTTAACACTTACTTAAAAATTTTCCCATATATTTTGTTTTGTTTTGTTTTTAATCAAGGTAGTTTTGACTGTTTGCAGCCAAGAACCCTAGATTATACAACATGAATTTTCTCCCAGAATCCAATAGTGAATTTTCCCAAAGAGCTGCCTTTGGGTCTCAACTCTTCATTCTCTGGCTAAACTCCTGTCCCTGACTGTAATTACCAGAATTTTCACTACCATCTCTAGTAACTGACTCCTAATATGTATCACTAGCCACGAGCTTATTATCACCTCATTATTGTTGTATTTTTCATTTCAGAAAGTAAACATACCCACAGTTGGTTATCTGAACATTTAAAGCTATCTTTTAAATATTATTGTTCTAGAAATATCCTGAGGCTTGACAGCATGAGATGCTAAAGGCAAAGCAAGTAGAATGATTTGATTAGAAAAAGATAGGAGAAATGGCAGGAAACAAGGATGGAGTAGAAGACAAAGGTCAAATCACTGTTTGATTTGTTTATGTTAGAGTTAATATTTAACAATATAGAAAATAAACCATTGGATAATTCTGAGTAGTAAATGACATGATCAGATTTTTGTGTTAGAAAAATCATTTCGGCAGACTACTTCGGTAGAAGTATGGCTACCAATTAATTTTTAAAGTTTACAATATGAGTTTATAGATAAATATGAATAAAAGATTATCAACTATTGCCTTAAAAGTGATATAGACAATATGGTTTCTAATAAAATCAAACAGAACCATTAACTGAATTATAATCTATCATAATTTTACTATATATCATGAATAATTTGACAAGCAGATAAAATCTGCATTTAGAAAATCACTGTACCATTTGGAATGCATACAGATTATCTACCACATAATCTAAAGTATTAAACTGAGCATATAAAAGCCCATAAACTACAGAGCTCATAGCTACTTAGGGTATATATTTAAATCACTGTTTGGTTTTACTTGTATAAAAACAATAATACAAGCCCCTTCTTTGAAAAAAGGAAATATAAAATCAGAAATATAAATATAATTTTAAGAAAGGAATAAGTTTTTATTTAAAGACCAACTGTAAACAAATTGATCAATTGATCTAAAAAGTATTTTGGTTTATTCAGATGCTATGCTCTAAGGCAGCTAAATTTATACTTGATGAACTAAATAAAAGATCTATTTGTGTTATTCAAGAAGGTATGTTTAGCTATGCCCTATTCTTTAAGTAAAAGATCTCTGTTGTGTTAGCTGATGGTTCAGTGAGAAAAAGACTTTCTTGCTGTATTTTAATAGAGAAGCCTATCTTTAGCTATGTGAAATTGATATAGGAACAAGTTAGGGGCAGATGAGGCTAGGAAGGGAAAGATAAGGGAAAGGCCCCAGAGTCAGGCTCCTACCCATCCCAAGAAAATAGAGATGAGACAGTAAAAATAGAAAAAAATAAACCTGAATCCTTAGCTCCAAAATGTTAGGGAGTATCTCCCTTTAATGGCTACTTAGAAATCACAGAAATAGGTCATTAAGGTGTTATCAATAGTCCCTGCTCAAACCAAGACGGCACAAGAATCTCAAGGCCATGGCTACCTGAAATCCCAGATGCAGAGAAATATTATGGAAGAGATATTAACCTGAGAGAAGGGAACACTTTGTTTGGGCTTATGATAATTACAAAAACATCTTGTTTGTTACTATGATAGTTTACAAGTCCACCATGTTTGTTCTAAACACCTACCCTGATGTTGACAAGAATTTTACCAAGTTCCCTGGTCAGTTTCCTAAAAAAGACAGACCATAACAGCCCTCAGTGGCAACCCCGTCCGGACCCATCTCAGTTTTGAGAGCTTTCTCTGTATCTCTGCTTAATAAACTTCTATCGCTTTGCTCACTCTCTGTTGTCCGCAAGATTCATTCTTCGACTCTGTGAGACAAGAACCAGCTGTCCCGTATCAAAATGTTAACTAATTTGTTAATAAATCATGTCATTTTTTCATAATTTTGAAAGGTCATAAAATTTGACTAGTATAGGAGATAAACTGCACTTACGGTTAATCACTGAAAATGTAATAATTTGCCACAAACAGGTGTTTTTATCCTTTTATGTCTCTTTCGATTTAGTTCTTCAGAAACCACTAAAAAACCTATTACAATACAACAAAAAATGAACCCAGACCAGTTTTTAGTTACTTAGTAGCTTTTATAATTTTCTGCCTCCTCTATGCAGTATATAGGTTTATATGAGTATAAATGTAGTTTTGAATGTTTCTAAACCTAAATACAACATAGCGTTGTATTCACCAGGACTAGTTAGTCCTCTGGACTCCCAGAACTACTCAATCTTTACATAGAATTTTCAAATAACTGCTGTGAAAACAGAAACTCTGTTAGATTAAAGATGGGTTACACTATAGCTAGTATGCAGAGACCCAGATATTAGACAGGCCATAGAAGTAGAGATGTCAATCAGGGAAATTCTAAATAGCAGGGAGAGGTAACCCAGACAAACTATCAAAGACATTTGTCAGTCTACAAACAGCTGAAGTCTCATTCAATAAGGAAAGTGAGACACAGAATGAGGAGGAAGTAATTTAATAGTAGGCAAGGTACAGGTGATCATGCTGTTGCACCAGAAAGGCCTAACAGAAAGTTATAGAATTCCACCTTTAAGAAATCATGAAAGGCAAAATCCTAGTATTTAATACAGCAACCTAGGCTAGAAGCAACTAGGATAATGTACAAGAAAACAAAGCATAGATTCATTTATAAATGAAAACCCAAGGATTCAACTGTTAGAGATAGATATAAGAAAGGACTTCATTAAAAAGGTCAAAGCAAGAGCTTAATTACTAGAATCAATGTACTAAAACAAAGTAATGCCAAGAATGGGTTGATGCTAAGGTCATAAAACCCTGACCCTGATTTCCTTATAGTATCTGTTCTTAAAATATAGAATTGTTACAAGTGACTGGACAAGAGCCAGACTTAAATGTAGTTATTAAGGAACTTAAGTAATGAAATCCAGAAGGATTATCAGACTCAGGCCTATAATTAATACTAATTCAAGCTTTATTGTTGCTGTTGTCACTCCCGAATTCACACTGTAAGTATGGCTTCTACCTCTGCCTGAAAAAAATTAGCTGGAGTAAAATTATGGACACAGGTTACCAATTAAACTCTGCAAATCTCTAGCATATGGATAACTGGAATGTTGTACCATTCTTTCAGCAGTGGGTATGACAATAAATGCGTGACAAGACAGGAACATTCACAAATATGCTCTCCATGGTGAACTGACAAAATAACGTAACCTTATTAAGGACTTTAAAGAACAAAATGAAAAAATATTCATAATATGAGCAACTGAAAAATCTTATGGTTAGTGAGCAGAACATAATGTTGAAATTAGAAAAAAAAATCACAGAAAATTCTTCTTTGGAAATACATGGGTCAACTACTTCCTTTTTGGTCCTATGGCCAACACTGCATACTCTTGAATTCATGAAAGATAGCTACTTAGAATGTCACAACCCCAAAATAGAGCTGCTCCATCAGGATGGCGTGAATCAAATGTCTACAAAGAATTGGGACATGTCTCATAGTCTAACTTTAAGTATACTGACTTTATGTTCTTTTAATAACTTTATGAGATTCCTTTCTACTGACTCTATTTGAATTCTTGGCCCTTAGGGAATATTGGCCCTTTAGGGCCAATATTAAAAAATATTTTTTAAAATATTTGTTGAATAAATCATAAATGCATTAATGAAGAAAATGAAAGCATGAAAACATGACTACAGCATACAGGAGATGGCACTCCCCCCAAGTAAGGTTGGCAATATTTAATATGCTAAGTAAAAGAAATCTCAGATTAAAAGCCAATTAAAAAGTTATACAGATGATACACACTCAAAAGAGAAAAAAATCTGCACGAAGTGAGAATCTGGTCCTTGAGTTTTCCTGGCTGATGCAGAAATGGAACCAAATTAAATGTGCACTAATCCAAGGACTTTGAAACTAATGATACTCCTCTTCCTTCTTCTTTTCTCTCTCTTTTTAAATGAATTTTCATTTGACTGATGGAAAATTCAGAGCACCCATAAAAAAGGGATCTGGTAAAAGTCATCACACCCAAACTCACAATATAATAAAATATGACTTTTAACATCATAACCACTTAGACTATTTAGAATGGTTATAAATTGTCCCTTCAAATTATACTGTGTACCCTAATAGTAACATATAATTTAAATAGCAGCGCAGTCATCAATTTTCATAATACTTAATGCTAATTTAAGGTCTAATCTCCTAGCAAGATAGAACATTTTATATTTAGTATTTGTTTATCCTGAAAACATATTTTATGACTTGTTTTCCTTTCTGATAGCTCTTTTTATAGTTTCTCAGAAACTTGGTTTATTAGCCTAAACCCTATATACATTCTATAAACCCTATATATTCTATAGCCAAATGAATACTTTTCATTGGCTACTTTTCATTTGGCTATATCAAGGTCAAATGAATACAGAGTTCTATAACAACGATGAAACCATTAAGCCTCTTTTGTTCTCTTCTTGTCAAAGGAAAGGAATTCTTGTATACTCAGCTAACTGAGCAATTTACCATGATCTATGATTTAGTAATCTCTACATTCTACAAAAGTTGAGATATATGTATTGCAGTTTATGTTGATGTGACCTTTACTATTATATGTACAAATTATATATACACAGTATAAATTGCAAAATAAAATATATTAATAATCAATTTGAAAATATCCTATCTAAAGTATATCTATTACTGATTCTATGTTGTAGGATAATATATGTTATTGGAATTACACAAAGCTTATACAAGTCCTGACTCTGTTATTTACTAGCTATATAACATTAGAGGGGGTGAGAGGGTATTTAACTTCAATAATCCTTGATTTTCACATCTGAAAAATGGAAAGTTTGAAATAGATAACTGTTAAGGTATTCTCTAGCTCTAAGAGTCTTTTTCCTTAATTCTAGTTATAAAATGTAACACTACTTAAGCAATAAAAATTCAAAAATGGTATAAAAGTAGGTAGAATTCGGAAAACACACACACACACACACACACACACACACACACACATACACACGCCCCTAAATTACCCAAGTTGTTAAGCAAAAGTTATTTTGGTTTTAATTATTTGAACAATAGTTGCTTAAATTCACCTCTTAACCACTCATGTGAAGACAATGCTACTTGGATTCTTTAAATCCTTCCTTTGCTAACCATATGATAAGGTTAACATAGGATAAATTTTTAAATTGGCCCTTCAAGATCTGGCATATTTTTCTCTCTGGCCTAATCTCTGCTAACTTCCATTCTCATTCTCAGTGCACACTAGGCCTGTGTTGGAGTGATCCCTTATACCTGGAGTATTACTGCCTATCTCTTTTCCCCTTCCTACCACTATTTCCAGGGACTTTTGCCTTCCTATTTTGCTTTCCTAATCTCTATTCATCCTTCAAGTTATCTCACTTTACTTCCCAGATTCTCTCCACCCTCCACAAGTCAGAAGACCTTCTTACATATTTCTGTTAGATGCATAAAAAATAAATGACAAGCCTTTAATATTTAAATAAAGTTTCAAATATATTTATAACTTTAAAAAATCAAGGCCCAGATTTCTTTTCAATATTTTCAATTTATAATTTTGATAAATCATTAATAAGTTTTTCAAATCTCATTACTGAAAGACTGAAACGGGAATGGGGAAGTCTTTATGACATTTTGATTCCTTAAAATCATCATATTATAGCCAAATAGGACCAAGGAAGGGCTAGCATCTACAAAAATGAGAAGGCAGATATTATATAGATTCAATTTTTCTTCCTATGCCCACTCTTCCTCTGTTGCATCCCACAAAAGAGCACAAATGCAAATCAAGCCTCAGGCATAAAGTATTAGCCCTGAGTACTTAGGAATGGAAACACACAAATGCAACTATATGTGATCTGGGATAGGCAAAAAGTAAAAATTATAAAAAATGTGCAAGAGGAACACCAAAGAATTCTGGAAATAGAATAAAATTAAAAGAAGGGTTAACTGTGTTTTAAGGAGAATTTAAACAAAGGCAGGCCCTTGAACTGTTGTGGGATTCAGTGTATATAATCCTACAGGAGTAGGAAGTATTAATCAAAAGACAAAAAATAAGACTGATAGCATAGCCAGAATAAAGGAAGACGTGGGTAAATTGAAAGAGAAGAGTAAAAGTAAGGAATGCTGGCCTTAGCAGTGTGGTACAACAATTTGTACTTGATAAAGTAGCTCACTTCATACTTGGTGAGATTTCTTTTTTTTTTTTTTTTTACTTATGATAGTCACAGAGAGAGAGAGAGAGAGGCAGAGACACAGGCAGAGGGAGAAGCAGGCTCCATGCACTGGGAACCCAATGTGGGATTCGATCCCGGGTCTCCAGGATCGCGCCCTGGGCCAAAGGCAGGCGCCAAACCGCTGTGCCACCCAGGGATCCCCTTGGTGAGATTTTAAAAGAACATATGGACTTTAGAGGAAAATAATAGTACAGCTGACTAGTCAGACAGGTAAGCTTGGTGAATAATGGGGTGACAGATGTCAAAACTAAGTGACTAAAAGAAGGAAGGTTTCAATAAGCTTCATAAAAGTCTGCCAATACACAGCACTTGAATTAGGGTTCCTCGGCAGGACAGACAGATACTGAAAACCTATTGTCAAAAGGGTATTTTGAGAGCAAAAATAAGATATGATTGCAGGAAAGAGCGGCTAGTGATATAGATTCATAAAATATTCAGTTATAAAGTTATGAGATAAAGTCAGAATAAACCAATGAAGAGAAAGAATTCAAAGGATATTATCCTAAGATTTTATATGTAGAATGCCTTTAAAGGTCAATGCCTAGAAAGTTGGGAAGATAATGAGAATATCTTTTGGAAAACGGGAGGACCATTATTGGGAGTAGTAGATAGCAAGATGTTTCTAAATTTGTGGCATTGCTTTAGATACTTGACAAGTACCTAACCTAAGATTTCAAATATGTGAGTAAAGACTTTTTTTTTTTTTTTTTTTACCCAGGGGATTCATCTACCTTGCTTCATACAGAATCATGTTTTAAAAAATTAAAGTTCCAGTTAAAGATAGCAACATATAAGTATACAAAGCTTACTTCCACCTACAGATACACCAAATTTGCAGCTAAATATGGAACAAATTCCTCAGGGAAAAAAGAACCTAAAAAATGGTCTGAGTGACTCCTATGCATCAGGCAAAGGAGAGAAGGCCCATATTGAGGCAGGTGGGAGAGACTAGGACCCAATCTCACCTAAAATCCCAATGGCTCAGCACAACGGTAGCCAATAAGCAAGCACTCAGACTTTAGGTAAATGAGGCTCTTTTTCTAATCTTAAAGTGTTGGCCTGAGAGGCAGAAATCTAATTTAGTACATATCTAGGGTCCTCCTAACTGGAAAGCACCTCCCTCTAGCCAGTGGGTGCCATTTTTTTAATGCTAATAAGCTTTCTTCTTTTTATTTTTTCCTTTTTTTCCTCCTGCAGATACCATCTATATGCTCTCCCTTATGTCTCATTCTACCCAGAAGACACTATCTTCACATACTAGCTGGTAAGCACCATGTTTTTTCTTTTCCTTTTTCCAGGAAGGTGACATCTATACATTCTCCTTATGCCTAATTCTGGTTTGTGGGTGCCATCTTTGCATTTTCCCTCTGCTGTTCCAGAGTGCCACTATCTCCCAATGGGGAATTATTACATGTATCTGATTTTGGCAAGTGCTGCCGAGAGGACACTACTTGATTGCCTGGTTCTGGAGATCAGAGTTGAGGGCCGCAATTCTGGGTCCCATGGGACTGTTAACAGTGAGATAGTCCTTGGCAGACTCCCACCCCCAGGGCATGGCACAGACAGCAAACTGACCCCACCCCAACCCCCAAGCCCAGCCTTTCTGTGAAAGAAGCCTATTTGCTTATCCAAGAGCTTTGGCCTAAGGAGCAGACTTCTGGTTTGGCATACAACTAGGAGGCTATGGAGGTGTTTTCAAGGAACGGAAGCTGGTAGACACAATATTTGTGCCCTCTTGCTGCCCTGTTCCAGCTTACCAGTATCTCCCTCCAAAAAAAGCGTATTATACTTTTTAATATGACACCCCAATGTTTGTGGCACCCTCAACTACAGGGAGGTGTTAAAAATAAGATAGGCTATCTGGCACCCTATATGCATAAACCTATACATTTTCTGGCCCTAGTGGCCAGTGGAACTTTCGCCTGTGGGTCCTATAGGACTGTAACCCAAAAGAAGAGTCAAAAGACACAGCAGCTCAATCTTTCATTGAAAGTGGTCTTTTAGCTTATCATCATAAATGCAGTCTGAGGGGCAGATTTTTCTTTTTAAAGAAATATTTTATTTAAATTCATCAACTATAGTATAACAAACACCCACTGCTCATCCTGTCAAGTGCCCTTCTTAGTGCCCATGGGGGGATGGGGTAACTGGGTAATGAGCACTGAGGGGCAGATTTCTAATTAAACACACACCTAAGGGCTGACTAGGTGTGACCTAGTGATCTCATTGTCTCCACTCTCCCCTGGCTACACTCTAGACTGCCAGTATTTCCCAGAGGAAAACTTTTACATGTATCTGGTACCATGATTGCTACATCTGGTACCTAGTTTTTGCAGTTGCTACCCAGAGGATTCCCCTAACTTATATGCCGGCCTTTGGTAGCCAGGCAAGGCTTGTGTCCTTGAGTTCTATAGAACTATAACAATCAGGTGGGTGGGTGAGCTACCACCCCCAAGGCACTGCAAAGACAGCACACTAAAACATACCCCAGTCTTTCTGTTAAAGAGGCCAATTAGCTTGTCCTAGAGTTTTGGCCTGAGGGGCAGGCTTCAGCTTTGGCACACAACAGGGACCTATGCAGGTGTTCTCAGTGAACACAAGCCAGTGGATATCATCTTTGCTCTCTCACTCTGCTCTGCTATACCTCACCAGTATCTCTCAGGAAAGAGTTTTTGCACTCTTTTGGAAGCACTAATTTTTTGCAACTGTCACTGAGAGGACACCTCCATATTATCTATCTGGCTCTGGAGGCCACTAGGGTTTAAGCTTGTGATTCCACAGAACTATATATATTTGTGTACTTTAAAAGCTGCTGTATGAGGGTCTAGCTTCCAATCAGCCTGAATCTAAGTGCTGACTGAGATGCTCCCCTTTGGGACACTGACAGGTCTTGGCATACTCTCAACTACAAGGAAGCATTAAAAAGAAGACAGGCTGTTTGGACAATCACAAATTTTTGAGAGAAACCAAGAGGTCAGGCAGGGTTGAACAAAAAAAAAAAATAATCTCCTACCTCTGCCTGAGTGGCTCAGTCGGTTAAATGTCTGCCTTCAGCTCAGTTCATGAACTTGGGGTCCTGGGATCAAGTCCCATGTCCTGCTGGGATGGGAGCCTACTTCTCCCTCTCCCTCTGGCCTTCCCCCTGCTCCTGCTTTCTCTCTCTCTTTCTCTCTCAAATAAGTAAATAAAATCTTTAAAAAAATTAATCTCATATATGAGGCCACTCTAACAAGACTAGAAGATGCGGCTGTTTCATCCATTTTACAGCAACCAACACAGAGCCAAACAAAATGAAGAAACTGAGGAATATGCTCCAAATGAAAGAATTAAATGAGACCTCAGGGGGGAAAAAGTTAATGAAATAGAGATATGTAATGTACCCAGTAAGGAGTTCAAATTAATGGTCACAAAGATATTCATGGAACTCAGGAGAAGAATGAATGAACACATTGAGAACTTCAACAAAGACATAGAAAAATATAGAAGAGTACAAAACAGAAGTCATAGAGCTGAAAAATACTTAACTGAAAAATAAACTGGGGGAAGGGAGTTCAACAGCAGACTAGATAAAGTAGAAAAAGAGATCAGTGAATTTGAGGATGGGGTAGCAGAAATCACCCAAATACAAAAGCAAAAAGGAAAAAGAAAAAAAAAGTGAAAATAACTAAGAGACTTAAGGACAACATCAAATGGACTAGTATTTAATATATGGGTTCCAGAAGAAGAAGAGAAAGAGTAAGGGGCTGAAACTCATTTGAAGAAATAATGGCTGAAAACTTCCTTAACTTAAGAAAGGAAATCAAACTCCTGATACAGAAATCCCAGAGAGTTTCAAAAAGACCCACACCAAAATACATTATAATTAAAATTCAAAAGTTTTTTTAAAAGGAAAAAAAAATCTTAAAAGCATTAAGAGAAGAGAAGAAGAGTTTTTACACAGGAAACCTCCATTAGACTATTAGCTGATTTTTTAGCAGAAATTTTACAAGCCAGAAGTATCATGATTTATTCAAAGTCCTGAAGAAAGAACTTCCAACCAAGAATACTCTATTCAGCAAGTTATCATTCAGAATTAGAGAGATAAAGACTTTTCCAGGCAAACAAAAGCTGAAGGAGCTCATCACCAGGAAACTGGCCTTACAAGAAACATTACATGGACTTTTTTAACCTGAAAAGAAAGGTGACTAGTTAGTAACAAGAAAACGTATGAAAGTATAAATCTCACTGGCAAAGGTAATTAAATATATAGTAAAGACAGTGGATCCACCACTTATAAAGCTAGAATGAAAGTTAAAAGATGAAAGTAGTAAAACCAACCACTACAGTAATTATTTAAGGAATACATAAGATAAAATGATGTAAAATGTTACATCAAAAACATAAAATGTGAGTGGGAGAGTTAAAATATGGAGCTTAAGAATGTGTTCAAACTTAAGTTGGCATTAAAAATGTGGTTACACATTTAAGTTGTTATATGTAAGTCTCAGAGTAGCCATAAAGAAAAAAATCTGTATTAGATACACAAAAGATACAGAGAAAGGAATGTAAGCATACCACTAAAGATAGTCATAAAACCATAAAGGAAGAGAACAAAAGAAAGGAACAGAGAGAACTATAAAACATGAAGAAAACAATTAACAAAATGGCAATAAGTAAATACCTATCAATAATCACTTTAAATGTAAATAAACTAAATCCTTCTATCAAAAGACATAAAATGACTGAATTGATAAAACAAATAAGACTCATCTATATGCAGCCTACAAGAGATGCATTTCAGATGTAAGGGCACCAACAAACATTTACAACTAGATACCATCCACATCTAAATAAATTGGAGAGCAATCTGAAGCCTGGCAGAACAAACTCCACAACTAAATATAAATAGACAACATATAAATATATTTTTTCTTGATAAAGAAAAAAATTTAAAAGCAGCAAGACAAAAGAAGATAGTAACTTAAAAAGGAAAATGCCTAAGGCTAGCAGAAGATTTCTTGACAGAAACTGCAAGATAGAAGGGGAAAGTGAAAGGATGGAAAAAGATATTCCATGCAAATAGAAACTAAAAACTTAGGGTAGCTACACTTAGATCAGACAAAATAGATTTCAAAACTAGGCTGTAATAGTAAATACACAAAGGCATTACATAAAATAGAGTTCAATCCAACAAGGTATATAACATTTGTAAATATGTATGCATCAAACACAGGAGCATCAAAATATATAAAGCAAGTATCAATACACAGCAATACAATAATAGTAAGGGAATTCATACACCACTGACATCAATAGATAGATCATCCAGACAGAAAATCAATAAGGAAACATTGAGCTTAAACAATATGTTAGACCAGGTAGACTTACTTAACAGAATGTTGTACACATCTGTTTTGTATAAACATGCCATTTGAAAGCAACAGAATACATATTCTTATGAAGTGCACATGGAATATTCTTCAGAATAAATCATGTTAGGCCACAAAACGTCTTAATAAATTTCAGAGGACTGAAACTGTATCAAGTATCTTTTCTGACCACAATGATATAAAATTAGAAATCAATTACAAGAAAACAGAAGTTCAAAAGTATGTGGATATTAAACAACATGTTACTGAACTTCCAATGAAACAAAGAAGAATTCAAAATAGAAATTAAAAAAAAATACCTTGAGACAAATGAAAATGGAAATACATACAAAACTTACTGGATGTAGCAAAAGCAGTTACAAGAGGTAAGTTCATAGTGATAAATGTCCAAATCAATAAACAAGAGAAATTTCAAATAAATAACCTAACAACCCAAAAAACTAGAAAAACAAGAACAAATGAAGACAAAAGATAGTAAAAGGAAGGAAATAAAGATTAGGGCAGGAATAAGTAAAAAGAGATTAAAAAGACAATAGAAAAGATCAATGAAACTTAAGGCTGTTCACTGATAAGATAAACAAAACTGACAAACCTTTAGCTAGACTCACCAAGAAAAAGAAAGAACAAAAATAAAATGAAAAATGAAAAAGATGTTATGACTGATACCACAGAATGATAAATGACCCTAGAAGACTTTTAGGAAAAATTATATGCCAACAAATTGGACAACCTAGAAGAAATGGATACATTTCTAGAAACATGTAACTTACCAATACTGAATCATGAGAACTAAAAAAATCTGAGCAGAGCAATTATTAGTAAAGAGATTGAATCAGTAATCAAAAACTTCCCAACAAATTAAAGTCTAGTACCAGAAGCTTCACTGGTACATTCTATCAAACATTCAAAGAAAAATTAATACTAATTCTCAAACTCTTCCAAAAAAAATAGGAGAGACTTCTAAGCTCATCTTACAAGGTCTGCATTAACCTTATACCAGAACCAGGTAAGTATGCCACAAGCTAAGAAAATTGCAGACCAATATCCCTAATGAACATACATGAAAAATCCTCAACAGAATATTAGCAAACCAGATTCAATAATACATTAAAAGTAATCATATGCAGAGATTAAGTGGGATTTATTCCAAAAGTGAATTAATATGATATACAACATTTACAAAACAAATGATAAAAACCATATGATCATCTCACACATAGAGAAAAAGTATTTCACAAAATTCAACATTCATTCATGACAAAATGCTCAACTGTAGGAATACAGAGTCTGTATCTCAACATAATGAAGGCCATGTCTGACAAACTCAGAGCTAACATCATACTCAACAGAGAAAAGATGAAAGCTTTTCCTCTGAGATCGGGAACAACAAAAGGAAGCCTATTCTCACCATTTTTACTCGAAATAGTATTGGAAGGCCTACCAAGAGCAATTAGTCAAGAAAAAGAAATAAAAGGCATCTTAACCAGAAAGGAATAAGTAAAACTGTCACTATTTTCAGATCACTTGATAAAGAAAATGTTTAATTTCATTAAAAAAAAAACCTGGTAGAACTAAATAAATTCAGTAAAGTTGCAGAATGAAAATGCAAAGTCTACTGCATTTCTATATGCTAATAACAAGCTAGCAGAAAGAGAAATTAAGAAACAATTAAGATACAGTTGCTCAAAAAGAATAAAATACCTAAAGATAAACTGAACCATGAAGGTTAGGTATCTTATGCTTAATTTTATAAAACACTAATGAAAGAAATGGAAGACACAAATAAATTGAAAGATTTTCTAACCTCATGGATTAAAAGACCTAAAATTGTTTAAATGTTTGTATTCCTCAAAGCAATCTGTAGGTTCAATGCAAACCTTATCAAAATTCCAATGGGGGGATCCCTGGGTGGCACAGCGGTTTGGTGCCTGCCTTTGGCCCAGGGCGCAATCCTGGAGACCCGGGATCGAATCCCACATCGGGCTCCCGGTGCATGAAGCCTGCTTCTCCCTCTGCCTATGTCTCTGCCTCTCTCTCTCTCCCTGTGACTATCATAAATAAATTAAAAAATAAAAAATAAAAAAAATTCCAATGGCATTTTTTATAGAAATAAAACAAATGATTCTTAAATTTGTATAGAACCAAAAAATATTCCAAATAACCAAAAAATCTTGATAACAAAGCTGGAGGCATCACACTTCCTGATTTCAAACTATATTTCAAAGCTATAATCATCAAAACAATATGGTATTGGCACAAATACACATAACTCAATAGAACAGAATAGAAGGCAAAAAACTCACACATATACGGTCAATTAATTTGTGACAAAGGAACCAAGAATATACAACAAGGAAAGGACAGCCTCTTTAGTAAAGTGTTGGAAAAATTGGGATAGTCACATGCAAAACAATGAAACAAGATCACTATCATATCATACACAAAATTTAATTCAAAATGGATTAAATACTTGAACGTAAAACCTGAAACCATGAAACTCTAAAGAAAACATAGGCAATAAGCTTCTTGACAAAAATATTTTGTATTTGACACTAAAAGCAAACACAACAAGTCAAAAATAAACAAATGGGACTACAACAAACTAAACAGTTTCTACACAGCAAAGAAAAAATCCACAACAACAAACAGAACCTATTGAATGAAAGAAAATGTTTGCAAATCATATATCTGATAAGGGGCTAATATCCAAAATATATAAGAACCTACACAACTCAATAGCAAAAAACAATCTGATTAAAATTGGGCAGAATAGGGGATCCCTGGGTGGCTCAGTGATTTAGTGCCTGCCTTCAGCCCAGGACGTGATCCTGGAGTTCCGGGATTGAGGCCCACAACAGGCTCCCTGCATGGAGCCTGCTTCTCCCTCTGCCTGTGTCTCTGCCTCTCTCTATCTATCTCTGTGTGTGTGTGTGTGTGTGTGTGTGTGTGTCTCATGAATAAATAAATAAAATCTTTAAAAAAAATTGGGCAGAATATCTGAATAGACTTTTTTCCAAAAAATATACAGGTGGCCAACAGACCTATGAAAAGATGATCAACATAATAACTCTAGAAAACATTGAAAAATGAATTTTTCATCCAAATAAAAGTAAAAATAAAAGTAACATAGAATCCAGCATTCTACTTCTGGGAATTCATCTGAAGAAACAAAAACACTAATTCAAAAACATACTGTACCTCCACGTTCACTGCAGCATTAGGATAGCCAAGACATGGAAACATGTAATACATATATAATATAAATATATATTACATATATATTGGGTGTATATACATACACATTGTGTGTATACGTATACATACCAACACAAATTCCATTGTGAATATATATACACATACACAAACAATGGAATATTATTCACCTGCAAAAAACTGAAATCTTGCCACTGGTGGCAACATGGTTAGACACTGAGGGCATAACGCTAAGTGAAATAAGTCAGAGAAAAACAAATGACTTACATGTAGAATCTAAAAAGCAAAAACAAAAAATATCATGTAGATAGATAATAGATTGGTGGTTGTCTGAGGCAGTGGGGTAGAGTGGGATGGGGGTAGCAAAATGGGTAAAAGGGATCAAAAGATTTTAATTTCCAATTATAAACTGAATAAATCATGGAATGGAATGTACATCATGGTGACTATAGTTAATAATACTAAACTGCATATCTGAAAGCAGCTAGGAATGGGGATCTTGAAATTTCTCATCAGGAGAAAAAAATATAGAACTATATATGGTGATGGATGTTAACTGGACTTATTGTGGCTATCATTTTGCAATATATACAAATATCAAATCATTACCTGTATACCTGAAATATAATGTTAAGTCATTTATACCTCAATAAAAATTATATTTAAGAAATTGTTTTTGATGATAAGGAAAGAACACATAATTATGTGATATAATCATAATATCCATCTTTGAATGTTGGGTGGATTCATTTATTATAGAATCCCTTGTTGTATGAAGCACGATGTATAAAAATACGATGAATAAAGGTTTGTTAAACTTTTGATCTTGTGCCTCTAAATAAAAAAATGCTGTGTACGTAAGTACAGCAATTCCTTAGAAATTATATACACATACTACTATACTAATATGAACATTATAGACTATGGAAAGAAAACAAACAAAATAAAATATGTATTATTTTAAAATAACTTATTTTAACTTATTACTAAAAGGTTTATATGAATGTGCGCTCTTATTTTGATAATCTTGGCTCAACAATTTATGATATAACAATTTAAACAGCCAACTCTAAATTTGATTTAGATATCTGGTTTAAAGGGCTGTCACAGTTGGAAAAAGATCACAAAAGAATGGGTACATCAGAATGGAGAAAGTATAACAGTAAGTGTCTTTTGAAACACTAATATTTTTCATTTCTCAGTTCCATATACCAATTATATAAAGGTACCTCACGCACATTCAGTATACACAAGTTTGATATACATGGTATTAATCTATGTGTAAAAATTATTTACTTATCTTTTATTTTAGCTTCAATGAAAATATTAATAGAAGTTCTATTACTTTCTTCCATGGCCTAATTGATTATCATATGTGCCCACTGGGGTTCAAACACAATGTACCATTGGCATTTATATAAGACTTTGAAAGTTTTTGCATTATAAAGGCAAATAACATAATTTCTCCATAAAAAGTAGTACAGTACAACAGAAAAATGAAAGTAAGCTATTTACAGACCCTCAGCAATAATAGAAGACAATAAAAGTCATTTTAAAAGCAATTAAAGTAAATTCTGGCACCAAAATAAATTACGATACGTTATATTGTTATTAAAATAACATTACTCAATGCAAATATTTTACAAAAACTACTTTTTAAACTGACAAAAACTATTCTGGATAAAATCTTTTTTCTCTTTTCTGCTTTCTTTTACTATCACATTTAGCTTTTTTAAGAGTCATGTTTACTTAAAAACAGTGCTTTTAACATTTCATAGAGTTCTGTGTGCTCAAAGAAAAGAAAAATAAATAAGGAAACGTTGATAGAAAGCCAGACAAGTTTACAAACTCCTAGGTAAATAATACAATGAGCACAACATTCTAAGAGTTCTCCAGACGTTCAGAGTATTAGAACTCACTAAATTTTGAAATTTGTCAGCACAATTACAATTTAGTTACATTTGAAATGGCCTAAAAATAGATGAAGCTAAAAATCTTTGAATTTCTAGTGTCTAATATGTATTTTCTCTCACAAAAATTTTGTAGGTAATTTAAGACACCATTATTTAAGATAATTTAGTTGGCATTACTGAAATGTAATTTTCAGTACCATTTTGTCTTTCTGTCAAATCTTCTGCAGGAAATAATTAAGAATACTAGAGATATGACAGAGAAACACTACTTTAGGGAAAATAACTGTTCCCTGATTAATGTGTTCTGTAAAATTAGATTTCATGTCAGGCTTTCTTAAAGGACAGTATATATCTGCATTTTAATCTCCAATGAAAGTAAGTACATACAAACATACATTATTTGTGTATCATGAAATACCCAGGTAACTACGTTTAAGATTTTCATTAAAATACTAATATAGTGAAACCAAGAGGACTTTATACATCAGAAAACTAAAATTATAAATTATTAATACTACAAGCAAGAAAATAAAAAATGATTATGAAGTACAGTGAAGAAAAAGCTCATTGTTGATCATAGAAGCTTTTAGAAATATTTGTGAAGGTCTCAGAAATATTTATATAGATAAAGATACACCTCTGCAATATATGGTGCAGGATAAAAATTCTGGTAAAGATGGTTAGATTTTATTTGTAATATTTAACACTATTTCAACCTTGAATTTTATTAGTGTAAATTGTATTACTAGAATCTGAATGAGTAAAGCTTTTAGCAAAACAAGTTGCATAAAGCAAATTCCAGAACCACTGTTCTTTCAGTCATTAGGTTTGTCTCTTTAAAAAAAAAATCACTAAAAATAACAACGAAAGAAGCCATATCAAGCTTCAAGGCAATTAATATTGGGTAGAGTAAACTGCACCAGAAAAAGACAATACAAAATAGGCTCAAACAGTCAGACTTATCATAGCTTGAAAAAGTTACACAAAAACCATATTTATTGAAAAGGAAGATTTATCTAAGCTTAAACACAAAGAATCTGCAAATACACATACACACATTCCCTCACACAGCCTATGTCCTACTTAGGTTAGCCATTCAATCAAAACCCTAGAAAACATTAAAATTAGTGGATTCAAAGTCAAAAGAAAATCTTGGAAATAAACATTCGCTATGAAAACCTTAGAAATACCTTAGATTTTAGTTTTTCTTTGGGCTCCCGTGTCATTATTTTTCTGCTAATTTGAATTCCAGCAGTTAATTTATTTTATGCACTGCAGATTATGTTGCCAAAGAGGGAAAAATTAACCCAGTACATTTCCACAGTAAACACAGATTAGCATACACTTAATTCCCTTTCCAGTCAAAATAAGGGGGAGAAATCTATCAAGTACAAAGTTTAGGCCAATTGTATCTCTTCCATATCAACTACCTCAAATAACCACATCCAAGCCAAATTTAATGAGATCAAAAGTAATTAATTTTCAAATGCTCCTTTTAGACACCACAAATAAAAGACCCCAGCATTCAAACTTACTTACTGTAATGAGCAGTTCAACAATTTGACATGAGTCCTCAGAATTGATTATAGGATGAAGTAAAGAAACACCTGACAAAAGGAGCAATGAAAAACCAGAAAACCATCTTCATCCTCAAAATCCCTGCCTATGAAATACAAATAGATATTTCTAACAGTCTTCTTTCTGGTCATTTCCAGCTAGGTATTACTGCACAGGCATCTGAAACCTAATTTGTCCAGAAAAGCCTTTATTTAATAGCTTGTTATCAAGGCTACTCTTCACATTCCTTTCAACCAACAAGCTACTTTATTTACTGGTGTCAAAATACACCCAGTCTTCCACTTTAGCAAATTTAGCCATCAGCAACAGCTCCTTTTTTTGAATCTCTCACTTCTAGTTAAATCACAGCAAACAGATTTTTACTTTGCTTTTTTTCTGAGATTTCTGACATTGCAACAAATATGTTAAATTAGTAAACTGTTATCAAAAAACTGGAATAAAACATTGGTACATGTCTGAAAATTCAAAGAATAAAAATTACACATCACATATAGCTCATTAATTCAAATGTTGAGATTATGTAAAATCTTTGCAATTTAAGTAGATGAGAATATGAATGTGGCAGATCTCTCCACTTACTTTTGTAGAAGTTTCTCAAACAGATAAATTTAAGAATATAAAACAACACACAGTGGAGAAGAAAATTTTAAAGTCTAAGTTTTTTAACTCATCCTCAACTAAATTTTCAGAAATGAGACAACTGTATTAAGGAAAGTAGATAAAATTTTTAAAATTTCAGGAGTGGTAGCTCCTATAAAAGCTATTGCCAGTTTCATTAAGTAGTAATAGTTTACTAATAAGAACTAGATAGTAAGATATTTCAAAATAATTTTAAGTAATCACATACAGACCATCACTTAAGTTGAAGGGGTATTCTTCTGAGCTAATTATAATACTATGAATAGAAAATTTCAAAATTCATTTCCCATGCCAAACTTAGGCAGCTATCCTGAAGAAAGATATAAATGCTTCAAAAGAAACAAATACTTTGTTAATTTAAAAACACTTTGATAAAAATTTAGAAAAACACTAACTCAAAGATATATGCACGCCTATGTTTACTGTAGCATTATTAATAATAGCCAAGATATGGAAGCAACTTAAGTGTTAATCAACAGATGAAGGGGCAAAGAAGATGTATGTGTGTATGTGTGTATATAAATATATATATATATATATAATTTAGTAGTATTAAAAATTGTCATTCTTGCTAGCATTTATCCTCAGTTTTTAAAATTTTAAAGACTGACAAGATTCACCAACATTTAAATTTATAAGACTGTTTTTCAAGAAAATCAAAGTAAGTATATTAGAAAAATATATATATGTATATATATGAACATTATTCAGCCATAAAAGAGAATGAGATCCTGCCATTTGCTACAACATGGATGGGCCTAGAGGATATAGTGCTCAGTGAAATAAATCAGAGAAAGCAAATACTATATGATTTTACTTATGCATGGAATTTGAAAAACAAAACAAATGAAAAAACAAACAAAAAGCAGAAACAGATGCATAAATACAGAGAACTGATGGTTGCCTGAGAGGAAGAGGGTATAGGAATAGGCAAAATGGCTAAAAAGAGCAGGAGGTACAGGCTTCCAGTTATGGAATGAACAAGTCATGGGGATGAAAGGTACAGCAAAGAGTATAAATATAGTTAATGGTATTGTTAATAGCATCGTATGGTGACAGATGGTAGCTACAGTTGTGGTGAACATAGCATAAGGTATAGATTTTTGGAATCTGTAGGAAGCCAGCTTTCTACAGCTCTCTATCTGAACTGCAGTATTCAAAACCCCAGTAACATATAAAAACAGAATGATTATACAATTTTCGGAAACTCTTCTCTCAATATTTTCAATATTAATTTATTAATCCTTATCAATTTTCTCAACCCTCCATGTTAGGAGTTGGCAAACATTTCCTGTAAAAGACCAGATAATAAGTATTTTAAGCTTGGTCTACTGTCACAGTAGTTACTTCGCCTTTGTAGTAAGAAAGCAGCCATAGATAATATATAAACAAATGAGCATAGTTCTCTTCTAATAAAATTTTACTTACAAAAACTGGTAGCAGGTTTTCAATTTGGCCCAAAGACTAACTTACTTAATGTCTCTTCAATATCATAGGTATAACTTTAAAATCAATCATTAACAACCTATCATTTAGTAGTATTAAAAATTGTCATTCTTGCTAGCATTTATTCTCAGTTTTTAAAATTTTAAAGAATGACAGATTCACCAACATTTAAATTTATAAAAGACTGTTTTTCAAGAAAATCAAAGTAAGTATATTAGAAAAATTTTTGTGCATATGTCAGGGAAGTTATAAGTTTCTCGTACTATTATTAGATAGTAACACTCCCACAGGCTATAGAAAACAAAAAGATTTATTTACACTAGTTGCCACAACCATCACAACAAAACAGCATATAAGCAAAAATTCCCACAGAAAAGCCCTTTGAAAATGAACAACAAACAAACTTGGTGCAAATAGTTACAATATCATGAATGAAACTAACTACAATTCAGAGTTATGATGCTTTTTGTTCAATTCGCATCTATGGAATAACTTCAAAATCCAGAGATCTTGTCTATTTTTTTTTTTAACAAACCTGGAATGTAGATTTATTTCATCTTTAGGGTTCAAACTTGGCCTTCTCCAGCATGTAATCACTCCTTACCATTAAGGGGTGAGACACAAAGTTGATCAGAGGTCATTCTAAAACTGAAGTCAAACACTAATCTTGCCTTTTCCACCTAGTTCTAGTATCCCCAGTGGAATATACAGTTCTATGAACAATTCTCTTTCTCATTGTAGAACTCTTTCCCCAGAACATAAGAGGAATCGCTAAGTGTTTCAGTTTCCAAGGAAGTCTCTTAGTGTTAGATTCTAAATGTCTTAACATAAATGTTCCTTTTACTTTTTATGTTCAATCTCTCTGAAAAGTCTCCTATCTCTTCAAAACTACCTTTAGGCAGGTGACTTAAAAATCTCTATTTTATAATCCTCTATAAAGTACCAAGTGGTTAGTTTTTATCTAGTAATAAGTATCAACATTCTATCATTAGACTATGAATAGTCTTTGAAGAATGAGAATCAAGAAAAACAAGTGTCTAAAAAGAATGTAAGTGGGTTCTTTTGGGGGATCCATGTTGAAACATGCAGTATATCATATTGCTCTGAGAATATGATTTCTGTGAGGAGGAAGTACCCCTGGAAAAGAGTTTAAGACATATTTGGATATCCACTGAGGCCTAAAATTCAAGGTATAAAAAACAATTATCATGGCGTCTAAATATTATTTCCTTTCCTCCTTTTTTTCAATGATTTTTCTGATTTCCCAGACTTAAAAATCCTTAAATTACTCCCTATCATTCCTCATATTCCTTGAAAATTCAATCACAAAGTTCACAATTATTTCTCAATTTCTTTTACCCCTTGCCACGTACTACCTTTCCATAAAAAACATGCTGATACTGTCTACCTATTTTTCCTGTAGAGAACTCTTCAATGCTTCAATATGTTTCTGCTAGAAGTCTTCCACAAATACTGATTTTATTTATCAAATGAACATGCATAAAATATAACATGCATAAAATACAACATGCTTAAAAAGACAATTTAACTACTGTGTACTAATAATAAAATATATTGAGACATTAAAGACTAAGGTAAACGCTTTAAAATAGTAAAAAACAGAATTTAAAATAACAGTAAAAAGATTCTTACAGAGAAATTTAACAGCAGTGTAAAATAAGCCAAAGAAAGAGGCAAATGCTGTGCAGAAAAACTAAAATGCCATTTACAAAGGGCAGAGAAGGAAAACCAGAAACTAGGATTGTCCTTACTGCAGATAGGTATAGCCGCTATTTTTTCTGAAGCCCAGCATAATATATAAAAATAATTAGTAAACTATACTCACATCAGTTAAGGAAAGATCAAGAGTGGGCCTAAATGAGGCGGGAGAGAATATTAGCAATAAAAAAACCTCACTTCGAAGTTGTCTAGATAGTGTTCTTTAGAGTGAATTTCTGACTGGCTTACCCAGGCAACAAAGCAAGTTGCCAATGTTACTACTTATAACATATCAGTAATTCTACCACTGGAGGGAGTCTGGTTGCAAATTCTTTGATGTGACTTTTACTCTAATAACTTCATTTTCTCTGGGAATGAATTAGAACCCCTACCAAGAATATGAATTGGTTTAACACAATCTGATGACTTTAAAGCTTTTTGTTTGTTTCTTTTAGTTTTTCTTTTCTTTTTGTTGTGTTCTATGCTCACTAATTAAAATTTTACAACGTCTCTATAGTCATATCTGGGTCAAAGAAATGAATCCAGAGGTCACATGCACTAATACATATTTATCCTTAGAAAAAAAAATCCTAAAGAAAAAACGTTAAATCAAGAACAGAAAGTTCTGATACAAATACCTAGTCAAAGCAGGTATCAGGGGTACAAGGCACATGAAATGCAGCAAACAGTAGGTTTGAAGTAGAAACTGAAAAAAGCTTTTAGGATTAAGGCTGACAAAGATATTGTGATGGGCTAGATAAATATAAGCAAAAGATATAGTATCGTAACTATGGCTTTAAAGTTGACTATTTTTTTTAATTAAGAATTTACAGTTTCCATTGTCTATTCATGAAATTGAAGTGACATAAGAAGGATTTACTGAGTCAACAAAACACAACTGAAATGAAAAACAAAGATCTAAACATTGGACAAAAAATAAATAAATAAAAAGCAGTAGTTGAACTCAACGTATGTAGAGAATAATAATCCACTTACTATAATAATTATTCTCTATTTTGTGTCAAGAATTATAAGAAATGACAGAGAATACTTCATGTCATGGTTTTAACAATCCTACAGACTTGACATTATTATAACCATTCTACATGATACAGCTTAAAGCTAAAAACAGGTTAAGTAATTTGCCTAAGGTAATATATCTATCAAGAGCCAATATTCTGTCAGAGGTCTGTTTCTAAAATGCTATTGCCACTATGGTATATGAATGTCAGTGGGACTGAGCAATGATTACCTTGTATTTTTGTACTATTAAAGGGAACAGTTATTGGTACTCTTTCTAGATATCTGCTTCAGAAAATGTCCTTAAGGATTATTTAATACAGCATTGTGCTAACTAGTAAGCATTTCTGTGTTATATTTCCAAAGTTAAAATTTGTTTAATTCACATATCAGTAATCATAAAAAAGTCACAACTGATTTTATAATTTAAGTAGGTATGACAAAATCAAAATTAAAATGAATTTTTTTAATATGTAAAAAAAAAGAAAACCTTATTTTCTTTTCCTTCACAAAATTATTGTTATACACAAACACATGGGAATCTGTCAGGTTCTCTCCCTGCATTTTCCTTAAAATGTATTCCCTTGTTGAATAGGATCATAAACTCCATAAACTGTATCTAGGCAGTCATAAAATAATCATGGAAATAATACTTGCTAAACCTAGGAAGCCTTGGGGGTGGATTTAAGTGCTATACAACAAATTAATTTTGTATTTTCTTCCTTACTATTATAGCAAGAATGCAGGGAGATGGATGCATATATCTTTCCCTTTCAGCAAGGAAAGCTTGTGTGTGTGCATAAAATACATGTATTAGTTAGATCATATATATATATATATATATATATATATATATACACACACACACATACACACACATACATGATTTTAAGAATAATGAAGAGAAGTAGAAGTAATGCAGAGTTCTATGTGTGGGGTTGGGCGCTCTTCTGTCTCATCACAGGTCAGTTAGGGTCTGAAGTATCTTATGTGAAAACTGGAAACGGGGTCCCATAATATCAATGCTTCCTGATGAGTAATGGTTTTTTTTCCTTCAACTTCTTTGGAAAAATCTTCAATTAAAGTGTATCATACGTGCAATTTGAGGATACTTCAGCACAGCAGAGATGGAGGAACAGAAGCACTCCTCTATTGGCAACAGAAATTACAGAAAGTACTAGATCTACAACATATCTTCAGAGATTTCCTAATAGAAGTCTATTCAGATCCTCATTTTGAACTACAAGTAACATGTAGGCAGGGACCATCTACTATCAACCAAAGCACACATGCCTAGGATAAATAACGTGTGTAGAAGAACCATCTTGCCTAATTTAAAAAATCCAATTATATGACCATTGGATTCTATTCCATATTCTTTCAATTGTTAAATACCTGGAGAAACTATCAAAAAAAGGAAATACTTCGAATTATTGCTAATTATGTAAATGGATTAATTTATAAGGAAATAGCAAGTGAAAGGAAAAAACGTACAAACCAAGGAAACATAAGAAAGACAGTTTACCAGCAACTATAACTCTTAGTTGATGAAAGATGCAAAACATTGTAAAATTTAAAACACCTATAAGTGGAGAGAGTAAAAGGAAATGTATTTCTAACAATATTTTCTCCTATTCTATCTACTTCCAAGAAATTAATTTGAGCTCATTTATCACCAAATTCATAGTAGAATAGAGAAAAGTAAAAAGCAAACAAGACACGTACTTTTATAATCATAAAATTATGAAAATTTAGCACTCACTATGTACTTAAGCATATTACAGCGCATCTGCCACATCCTAATCTTTCTGTTATATATGTAGTACATGAATGAGACCTAAGAGGGAGAGAAGGGAGTAAATAATACCTAGCTGAAAATTTCTCAGTATAAGAGTATGATAAATAAGGTCTGCTTGACAAACTTAATGCAACATTTTTTTTATTGTTCTGCAAAAAAAAGACCTATATATTTTGGAATTGACATGCAAAGTCACAAAATAAAAAGTTAGGCATTTAGTGACATCTCTACACAAGCTATTCCTAATTTTTACATGTTTTTTAATAGAAGAGTTAGCTCTTCGTATTTGTTGATACATTTTATAAAATGAAACCCTATTAATCTACGTCGAATCATTAGAAGCCTCAAATAAGTAATTTTCATAGATGCTGCTAAGTGCCAGTACCCCCTCCATTAAATGTTACATAATTTGTTCATTTTGCAGGATTCATAATGTGAACTGAAACAACCAAAAAATATTACCAAAATAAAAAAGCTACGACTCTACAAGAAGAGACCACATATATGCAGCATTAGTTTTGTTCCTCTACACCAATTCTGTAAACTTCATTTAAAAAAGCAACTTAATTTTCCCTAATATCTTTGAAAATGTGGTAAATGCAATCTTAAGAATTAAGATTACTGGGTTCTGAAGAGCAACTATGAATTGCCTATTTCCATTAACTATAGTAATAAGCTTTTGATAAATCACTGAAGTAAATGGAAATCTACTTTTACTAGATTCTTGGTTTTCTGTCAAACCAATCTAGGAAAATCAAAGCATTTACAATGGTAGCACCAGAAAAAGTCATTTCATGAATAAACTAAAACTCATATGATTTCCTATGTGGTATATTAAAAATAATTTCTGATAGTCTAATAATACAAGTCTACATATGGCATGGCAAAATGACTACTTTTTTTCAGATACCACAAATATATGCACCTATTACTATGGTAATCTAAGGATAAATGAATTATAAACAGCTTTTGCAAGAGTATTTACTTGTCCACACTGTACCTTTTTCAGAAATTATTGAGTCTTTTTTTTTTAATTTTTATTTATTTATGATAGTCACGCAGAAAGAGAGAGAGAGAGAGAGAGGCAGAGACATAGGCAGAGGGAGAAGCAGGCTCCATGCACCGGGAGCCCGATGTGGGATTCGATCCCGGGTCTCCAGGATCACGCCCTGGGTCAAAGGCAGGCGCCAAACCGCTGCGCCACCCAGGGATCCCTTTAATTTTTTGAGTCTTTTTTTTTTAATTTTTATTTATTTTTTCAGAAATTATTTAAAGTGGCTTTGGCTTCAAAGGTCAATTATTCTGTCTTAAGTTTATTATAAACAGAAATTCAGTGTTCAGTTGTCCTAAACTATACTGTATAGCAGTGCCTCACCAAGTTACCATTTAAATGACTTTGGAAACAAGACCTTTGCTCTGTATTTGGATAACGCACTGATAAATTTTATGGCCTTATTGTGAGCACATTAGTATTTCTACATAACCTTGGCTAAAAAATATTTTTAAATCATCGTCTCCATACGCTGTTAATCACTGATTCCATTTATAGCCAAAAGTGTTCAGGGTCATCCTGACAACATGTAAATTGTTTTTCCCTTGTCAGATGTCCAATTTTACAATTATTTGGCCAATCAATTACTAATCAGATGACTTCTTTTTAACAAATGAAGTTTTATTCCACATTGCTGAAATAGCACTGACTCCAACTATTCCAAATAACACAGAAGCACTACAAGCTACCCAAATTGCACAGTGTGAGCTTCTCTCTAACGCTTCCTTCTTTCCGAGACTGCCAACTTTAACAATAAGAATAAGCTATATAATATCAGGACACAATGGTTAGTACTCGCCACATATTCTGTGCCACAGCAAATATACGAGGCCACTTCTTTACAGATTTTTGACAGTTTCTGAATCACAGCCCCAAATCACTAAGCTTGTGGCTGTCCTTGGTGCTGAAACGCACTCCCCCGCCCACCCCTCGCGCCCCTTCTTGAAAAAACCGTCATCCCAATCCCTCTTTGAGGGCACAAAAAGACCAATAAATGTGGGGGAGTCTGAAGAGGAGAGGTTTAAAAAGGAAATGATAAGTTTCTGGGCTGGAAATGCTAACTAGCGCGTGCGGTGGGGAGGAGAAGGAGGGGTACCAGAAGCAATCGGAGGGCGTTTCGCCTTCGGTTCCGGTAGAGCGGTAGAACCTGGAAACGCGGACTGCGGCACGGTCGGAAACGCCTGGTCCCGGGCAGGAGCGGCGGGCGGGAACGGCGCCCTCGCCCCGGCAGCCCCTCGGCGCGGGGCCAGGCGGCGAGGACGGCGGGCGCGCCGCGGCCGGGGACTGAGGCGACTCTCCGCGCCGCCGCGCCGGCCCCGGGGTCCTTTTGTTGCTAGCCTCCGGGGGAGGGAGGGTGAGCCGAGAGGAGCCCCACCTGTGTTTATCTGTACGGAGGGACAACAAAAGACCCTGACGCCGGGGCGAGCAGGGTCGGCAGAGTCGGGGCGGCCGCGGCGCCTGGCCGCCGGCTCGGCCCCTTTCCTTCCAGCCCCCGTCGCTCTTACCGTCCCGGTCGCACAGCTGAATGGCCTCCAGGCTGAGGTTTTTGATCACCTCCTCACAGGGGCTGGTGGGGCTGTTGAGGGTATGATCCAGGCGCGGCACCTCCATTTTTCCAACTCCCTTCTCGAGCCTGCCTGCTTCGTATCCAGGCTCCCTCGGTGGACCGGGTGGGAGAGAAGGGCGGGAAAGGGAAGAGGAGTGGCGGCAGGAGTGGAAGAGGCCTGAGACCCGGCTCCGACGCGCCGAGGCTGAGCCTCCGGGCTAGAGAGCCGCGGCCGAGGCGACAGCCGGGGCAGGAGCTCCGGAGAGTGTGGGGCTCCGAGAGACCGAGAGGGACCCGGCGCGAGAGCTGGAGGCGCGCGCTCCCGGCGGGGAGGGGACGCGTCGCGCGGGGAACGTGAGGGAGGAGGCGCGGCGCGCGCACGCGCGTGAGAGGACGCGCCCACCTGCTGGCGCGCGGCGCCCTCCTCCCCCCGCCCTTCCACGCGCACGCGCCCCCTGCCGCCCTAGGGCCTCAGGCCCCGCACGCAGCTCCCGCGCGAAGTGTCGGACGGCAGAGCGCGCGGAAACGGCGGGCGGCTGCGGGTGCGGCGCGCTCGCCTCGCCCTCTCGTCTGGTGAGGGTGGTTTGGCCTCCTTTCCCTCGTCACAGGGTCAGCCGGACCCAGGTTGGCACTGGGGAGCCTGCTTGGGGAGGTGAGAGGGAGAAGATTGGGTTTCATGAAGGACTGGAAAAAAACGGGTCCCCATCCTTTGTATGGGCGCCTCGGGGTTCCGGAGCGCGCGGGGTGCCTTCCCCCTCAGGGTCCCGGGCGACTCCCCTCCCGGGCGCTGCTGGCGCAGCCGGGCGTTCCTCGGAAACAGCTGCGTCTGTGTGAGAGATGAGCGCACTAACCAGGAGCCGCAGGGGGTAGGCACGGAATTTTGGTCACCCCGAAGGAGGGGCAGACAGGGGAATTCACAAGTGGCAGAAAGGTGAGGGAATGAAGAGATGCCAGCCAGCCTGCTGGGAAGACAGCACGTGTGCTTCGGGGCTGACAGCCTCTCAGTCGTTCAGCCCTCGCCGTCTAGCTTGCCTCATTCACTCACTCTTCTTCATTCATTCATTCGTCCATCCATTCATTCATTCAACAAATAAGCCTTGAATGTTTACTGTGTGCCGGGCATTGTTCTGGGCGCCAGTGAAGGGGGAAGAAAAGCACCTGACTGACCTCATGGATAAGGAAAGATCCTTTCCTAATGGAAAATGTGCCTCCTCAAGTTACCTTAAATTTGCCCATTCTTTTTAATGGCATTTAATACTCTGCAGTGCACTTAGTGGAGGTGAAAATGTTTTTGAAATAAAATAGATGTAGGTCACAGCCTATTGACCTCTGTTGCCATTTGCTTCTTTGGAATCGTTTTTAGTCGCTGTGCTGTCTTAGAGTCAAAATAGTGTCCGCCCCACTCTCTTCTTTATTCAGTGTGTATGCTTGTTAGAAATTAAGGTTCCTTTTTATTGATTTTCCAATTTCGAACGTAAATGTTATCCAATAAAGTAACAATTTACATACGGATTGCTATATGCTACCCTTTCTAGTCATATCCTTCTAGCCATAACATGACTGAATCTAGTTAATTGAAACTTCATAAAACAGAAGGACCAGCTGAAGGTAAAATAAGCTTGTGAGAAAACTTGGCACACCTGCAAGTGGATAAAAATCTGTGGAAGATAATTGGGTATTTTAAACTGAAATGTCCTCATTATCAACTTAGGTATTAATGAAGATGGATCTCCTTGTAGTTTGGGAGAATTCTTGCGTCAGGGTAGGGTTGTCCCCAAGGAGAGGATAAATTATTACTTGTCAAGAAATTTGACAAGATGGCACTTATTGGTGAATTTCCTGTGTTCTAAAACCTGGCTCTGGAGGAATAGAAATTGATATTGTCAGCTAAGCCACAGTGGGTTCATCTTTCAGAGTAGTATCATATTTTCAGATTTCAAAAGGAACCATGCAAACCAGATTACCAATTTATTGATTTACAGGTGAGAAATATAACTCATATATAAAATTAAAGCTATAATTCACACAGATATTTGTTAAACACCTGCTATGTCCATGGACATATGCTAGAAGTTGGGAATTTTTAGTTCAAATCTATTAGGAAACATAGACATTGAAAAAGGAAAATTATAATATTATGAAAGAGGAATCATGGGGAACTTGTGAAGTACACACAGGGGTCCTAATCTAATCTGGTTAGTCAGGAAAGTCTTTAAAAGGGTTTTATTTAAAGGGAACAAGAAATTATTGAAAATCTTTAAATGGGAAATTAGCATGATTCAGATTTGTGGGCCAGAATATTTGTGTAATGGGAAAAGGGGGTAATGTTTTAAGAAATATTGATGTGAATTTCTGGGTATAATACTTATTCAGTCCAAGGCATCTTTCTGCTAAGGATGTAGGTTATTCCATAAGAAATAAAAAACAAAGAGTTTTGACATTCAGAATAAGGTTTTTCTAAGCAAATTGGTAGGCTTCAAATCAAGGTATTGTCAAAAGATAAAAATATATGTTTATGGTTTGACATATCAAGGCTGGGCCTAGTGGTCAAAATGATACAGTTTATCCCATAGTGGAGACAGGATATCCCAGGCCACAATAACGGTGTAGGCCAGAGTTCGGTATAAGGAAGATAGTGGCTATGAGGTAGGTAAAGTAGAGAAAATTCTATTCTCTTTGTCTCAGAGAATAATGGAAAAGAGGTAGAAATGCTAGAGGATGGCAACTAACAACATTTTTACTCATTCACACATTGAGGATGTGAGATGAGAGGTTGTGGCTTTAGAAATATCCAGATAGGTAGAGGTAAACTCAAGGACAGAAATTTCTGCCCTAGTTCTTAGATTTTTGGAATGATAACACTGGCCAGGCTAAAGGGGACCACATTCAAGTAATCTTGAATGTAATCATTCAAGGCATCATTGTTAGGCAGAGGAAGGACAGGAATTTACTTTACAGAATTGTTGAAGGTTCCTGTATACTCAGAGGGTAGTTGAGTTGAGAGCTAGCCAACCTGCTGTGAAGCCTTATTTTAAAAGCAAAAACTGCAGAATAGACCTTCTAGACTAGTCTAGAGTACAAAAAGATGAGATTTGTCAGTCTTAGAGATGGCTACCAGGACCTGACCAAACTGAGAAAACACAGACTATGAGTTTCTCTAGCCACCAACTTCAAGTGAAAGACCAGACATAGAAGGGATGTCACCACAGAGACCAGAGGAGGCAAATGACATTATTCAAATACAGTGACCCTTTGTCCCAGTGCTTTAAGGCCATGGAAGCTCTATTGTACTAATAGTCCCAAATACCATCTAAAATAAAATGTAGGGGAAAAGGTAAAAACCTGAAAGACTGAGGATCTTAACCTAAAAAGATGGATTTTACTCTGAGGGGGTAAATAAAATACTGATTAAAATGATGATTGACTCTAGGTTCCTAGATTTGACTAAAAATACAATATTTACCTTCCCCTTTGTATTAGTGAATGACATTTCATGAAGATGACCGTATAAGCTTTAGATGAAATGAAAATTCTACCTTTTCTTTTCATATCTAAGTTTCAGTGTAATTGCAATCCTCATATACTTACATCATTTGTAGCTTGAGGTGGCCACTATTACAGCCAAAATATTACTATTCAAAGTCCAGTTCAAATGGTGCATTCTCTATAAAGATTATTCCTTATGCCAAAAATCTCTGAATAATCAGGCTCAAATTTGAAAAGGACCTTAAATATATCTTAATGTAATCCTGTACACAATGTTGACATCCCTGACGAGAAACTGTCTATTAATATTTAGTAAATTAAAATTCTCATGAAGTAATCTTACTCATTCTGAACCCAAACATGCCTCCTATAAGATCAATACAAGGGCCTTCATTCTTCTCCTCTGTCATTCAAACACAATAATGGTAATCCTTCTTTCTTCTGCCCAAACATATTCAATTTTCTGACTAAATACTCCTAGTTCTTCCAAACATTTCTGATAATTACATTGCTTTGAGCCCCTGTACCACTTTGGGCACTCCCTTCTGGATAGATTTAATTTTTCTAAGAGTTCGTGGGTGAACATACCTATGATATGGAAAGATATTAAGACTATAAAGGGAAACAAGCAGTCTATCACCATCTTTGCTCTATATGCCAGACATAACACAGCCCAGGAGCACATTAGCTTTTCTGACAGAGATATCAATCTGCTCACACATCTTGAGCTTGCTATCATGTAAAACCTATACTTATTCCTTGAACAGTTCTTATTTCCCCAGTGATACAAATTTTAAGCACATATTATAGTATTTGCACAGAGAAGATACTCAGTAAAATTTGTTGAATTATTTGATTGAACTTCAGTACTTTGAATGTGTTTAATTATATTGCTGCAACTGCCTAGAATATTATCAGACCCAAAGAAAAACGGTCACAAAGTCCTTTCAATAAACTTGTAAGTGCAGAGGTCATTCTTATATAACCCACAGCATTAGGCACAACTCAAATTTTTATGGCTAGGCAAAAGGCAAAGAATGAGAATCAAAACCATAGGTAGAAGCAAACTCCATATAATATATATATGTATATATATATATATGTATGTATGTGTATATGTATATATATATATATATATATATATATATATATATAAAAGAAGTATTTTTTTCTCTCTTTTTATAACATTACCATGATTTTTTCCTAAGCCCTTATAAATGGCAGGGCAAAAGAAAACTCATGATTGACAAGGTTGAAAGCAACTCAAATAATCTGAATTCTTTATCTTGACTCAACCTGTGCCTGACTTGTGAAAATCAAATGACATAGTGCGTATGCAAGTGTTGTATGAGCTATAAGTCATCTCACAGAGTTAGAATAGTATTATTATGGAACACTAAGAACACAATTAAGAAAATATATCTGGCCAATTTTACAGTAAAAACCTCTGGAAATATTTTAATAGCTATTTAAAAACATTAAGAACTTCTGTATTTAGAATAGATTTATGATTTAGTGTATTGAGCCCTTATAAATTATGTCATATTTGTTTGCTTTGATTTTATGTCATGGTAGATTTTTGCCAAGCTCATAAGCAAATATTCAATATTGAATCTCTTTCCAGTATTTGATTTCTACATTTCTAATTCTATATCATCAAACAGTTGTGAGATATGGTAGAGAACTATGATGACTTGGTCCAAAATTTATGCTATTAAAATTAAACTTGCTTGACGATTTAAATATCCTGGACTGTTTCTCTTTGAAACCCCCAGTTCTGCTCTCATTTTCAAAAGATGACCTCTCTCTTTTTTCCTGGAGAAAACAATAAAAGCAGAGTGAAGTTTCTCATTTGTCCTTATCTTTAGCTCAGTTGGTCCTGGTAATATTCGCTACTTTTCTTTCTCTCATCTGTACTTTACACTCAGTGCCTGTGTAATGCAGGATAGAGTTGTAAGCTTCCTATTTTTACTCCCTCCAGCTGCTTCAGTCTTTTTCTTTCCCCTTTTTTAATCTTTAAACATTGCTAAATCTCCTTGATTTTAAAATTTATCTTACTTGAACCAAACAGTTACTATCTAACTTCTTAATATTCTAAGGTATGTAGGAAGCCCATTATAAATTGTGCAGTGCTATAAAACTGTTATTCATTGCTTCCATTTCTTTTTAATCTTTACACAATTTATCATCTGTCTCCACCACTCTGATTCTTACTCTTCAAATGTCGTCTTTAGATTTGGTGAGATTTTTCACATCACCAACATACAGGCCTTTTATCATCTGCATACTCTTTGATATTTTAACAGTTTATTTCTGCTGAACTTCTGTGGCACTGAACTCTACTGGATCTCTTCCTACATGTGTGCTTAATGTTTATCAACTCTAGCTTCTAAGCTGCCCTCTTGAGTGTAGGTGTTCTTTAAAGTTCAACCTCTGACATTATGTTCTTCCCTGTTTAAAGCCTTTTCCTCTGAGAATGCATGCATTTCCATGAATTTTAATGTCTTTTTAATGTTGAAATTCTCACCTTTATTATCAAATTCCTATTTCAAGTCCATAACTATAAACAAAAGTCATTATCCTACTTCCAACTAAGGAATATTTTTATTTACATTCCCATAACCATTTCTAATTAATTCATTTCCAAAACTGGTTCCCTTTTCTAACTTTCTTTCCACTATACTGACTGGCAGCAGTATCCTCTTAGTCACCCAGTCACACAGCTTTCTGATTTTCTCTTTTCCTCTTTAAATCAGACTATCTTCAAAACAAAGTTTTGCAATATTTCACGGCCATGTTTTTCTCCCTGACTTGGAGGTATTAATATCATATTTACATTTTCATCATTTTGACCAGAGTGTTGAAATTACCATGTACATAATCTTCCTACTTCCTTTCTTTCATCTACACTGCTATGAAAATCAACCCACTAAAACATTTTGTTAATTAGAACTTGCTCAATAAATTATAGTGGCGGGGATCCCTGGGTGGCGCAGCGGTTTAGCGCCTGACTTTGGCCCAGGGCACGATCCTGGAGACCCGAGATTGAATCCCACGTCGGGCTCCCGGTGCATGGAGCCTGCTTCTTCCTCTGCCTCTCTCTTTCTCTCTCTCGCTCTCTCTCTCTCTGTGACTATCATAAATAAATAAAAATTTAAAAAAATAAAAAATAAGTAAATTACAGTGGCTACCTATTTTTGTTCTATAGTTAACTGTGAGCTACCAAAGCTTTTTGGGCAGGTATATGACAATTCTAAAGTAGTAGTATATGATTAATTTTCCCATATTTCATAGGATGAATGGAATGGAGGAAGACAGGAGTTTAAGAAATTATAGTGCAGGAAAGAAATAATACAGACTAGAAAAGTAGAATTAGTAGTGGAAAAGAAACAGTGGATTTGAGAGAATGATGTTGTGTTTCTAAGATTATTTAAAATCACAAAAAGAAGTCCTTTATTATTCTGATATTTTAGAAGATGATTTGTTCACTCATAATACAATTGGATTTTAGCTTTCTTTAAACTGACTGTATGCACATCTCTGAAAATACATCCTCATCAGAAAACAGCTCTGTGAGTCCAATGCTAACGACCTATAGAGGAAACCAGATGTGGTTCCCTGGTATTATCAATCAAATGACAGAAATGGTCTAATTCTTTCTACTCACTTTAAATACAACCTATTGGAAAATAGAAAAAAAAATTAAAAGATTACTCAGTAATATCCACTAAATGATGATTCAGTACTGTGTATGTATGTATGTACATTTGAAATCAATACACACTATTGAGTGGCTGTTAGATTTTCTGTGATGATATAGAGACACTGTCCATGCCGAAATTTCTCCCTACCCCAAGTTACTGCTGTTATCCTAAAATGCAGATAAAGAGAGTTGTTTTTCATTAACTAATTTTAGCAAGAGGGGAAGACATCATAAAATTAGCCAGTAGCTATTCATAGGAGGGGCTTCAACTAGAAATAGTGAAGGCCATGGAGACAACACAACTCTAGGTATATCTCAGAGATATTGCAGGTATGGTTCCAGGCCACCACAATAAAGGGGATATTGCAATAAGGCAAGTCAAATTATTTTTTTGTTTCCCAGTACATGTAAAATTATGTCTCCACTATACTATATTAAGTGTGCAATAGCAATATGTCTAAAAATTACAATACCTTACTTAAAAAAAGTGCTTATTGATCAAAAATGCTGTCCATAATCTGAACTTTCAGTGAGTCATAATCTTTTCATTGTTTGACGGTCTTGCTTCAGTGTGACAGCTGCTAACTGATCAAGGTGGTGGTTGCTGAGTGTTGGAATGGCTGTGGCAATTTCCTAAAATAAGACAACAATGATGTTTTCCACATAGATTGACTCTTCCATTCACAAACCATTTTTCTATAGTATGCATTTTTGTTTGATAGCATTTTATCCACAATAGAACTTCTTTCAAAATTGGAGTAAATCCTCTCAAACCCTGCTGCTACTTTATCAACTAAATGTATGTAATAGTCTAAATCTTTTGTTCTCATTTCAACAAATTTCACAGCATCTTCACCAGTAGATACCATCTCAAGGCATCACTTTCGTTGTTCATCCATAAAAAAACAATTCCTTATCCATTAAAGTTTTCTCATGAAATTGCAGCAATTCAGTCCCATCTTCAGGATCCCCTTCTATTTCTGGTTTTCTTATTATTTCTACCACAACTGTAGTTATTTCCTCCATTGAAGTCTTGACCCCCTGCAAGTCATCCATTAGAGCTGGAATCAATTTCTTAAAAATCCTCTTGGTGTTGATAATTTGACCTCTTCCCACAAATCACAAATGTTCTTAATGGCATTTAGAAGGGTGAATATTTTCCAGAATGTTTTCCATTGACTTTACCCAGATCTATCTGAGGAATCACTATGTATGGTCTTACAAAATGTATTTCTTAAATAATAGGATTTGAAAGCCAAAATACTCCTTAATCCATGGGCTGCAGAATGTGTTGCGTTAGCAGCCAAAAAACAACATTAATCTCATTGTCCATTTCTATCTGTATCGTTGTCCATCGCAATGTCCATCTGTCTTGGATGAGCATGTGCATTGTCAATGAGAAGTAATATTTTGAAAGGAATCTTCTTTTCCTGGGAAGTGAGTCTCAGCAGTGGGCTTAAAATATTCAGTAAACCATCCTGTAAACAGATGTGCTGTCATCTAGGCTTTGCTGTTCCATTTATAGAGCACAGGCAGAGGAGATTTAGCATAATTCTTAAGGACCCTAGGATTTTCAGAATAACAAGTGAACACTGGCTTCAACTTAAGTCACAAGCTGTGTTATTCTCTAAAAAAAAAAAAAAAAAAGATCAGTCTGTTCTTTGAATCTTTGAAGCATTGACTTCTATCTATGAAAGTCCCAGATGACATCTTCTTCCAATAGAAGACTGTTTCATCTACATTGAAAATCTTTTGTTTAGTGTAGCCACCTTAATGAATTATTTTAGCTAGATCTTCTAGATAACTTGTAACAACTTCTACATCAGCACTTGTATTTTCACCCTAAACTTTCATGTAATGAAGAAAGCTTAATTTCTTAAACCTCATGAACCAACCTCTGCTAGCTTCAGACTTACCTTCTGTAGCTCCCTCACCTCCCAAAACCTTCATAGAATTAAAGAGGGTTAGGATCTTGTTCTGGATTAGGCTCTGATTTAAAGGAATGTTGTAGCTATTTGATCTTCTATCTAGACTACTCAAACTTTATAGCAACAGTAAGGCTATTTCTTTACTTATCATTAATGTGTTCATTAGAATAGCACTTTTAATTTCCTACAAAAACCTTTTCTTTGCATTCACATCTTGGCTAACTATGTCACAAAAGGCCTAGCTTTTGGCCTATCTCTACTTTTGACATGCCTTCCTTACTAAGGCTAATCATTTCTAGCTTTTGACTTAAAATGAGAGATTTGTAACATTTCCTTTCACTTGAACACTTAGAAGTCATTGTAGGGTTATTAAATGACCTGATTTTAATCCATCTTTGTCTCAGAGAATATGGAATCCTAAGAAGAGGAAGAGAAATGGGAGAATGGCCAGTCTGTGGAGCAATCAGAACACACAACATTTATCCACTAAGTTTGCCTTCTTATATAGGCATGGTTTGTGGCTCCTGAAAATAATTACAGTAGTAATATTTCTGATCACAGATCATCATAAAAATATAATAATAATTTAAAAGTTTGAAAACTGTGAGAATTACCAAAATGGAACACAGAGACATGAAGTGAGTAAATGCTGTGGGGAAATGATCTTGATAGACTTGCTTAAGGTAGAGTTACCACAAGCCTTCAATTTGTAAAAACTGTAATATTTGCAAAGTACTTTAAAATTAGTTAGGTAGGCCTGTATCACCTTCTGTTCTTCCTAATAAAATTGTCATCATTAGGACACGTAAATGAGACTGTTTTTCCAATATGTGTTCATGTTCATTTTATAATATTCATAAAGGTGTTAAATACTTCAAAAGAAAGATTTATTTTTACTATTGCTTTTCCCATATTTGAAACCTCTCCACAAAAATTAAGCCAAGTTGTGTGTGAATATGTCTAGCAACTACAAATCTATTTCCTCTTGAGGCAGCCTGTTCTATCTACAGAGAGCTTCAGAGTCAACAGTATATGAAATAAAAAATTTCCTCCCACTGTTATCCTGGAGACACAGAGAACAGATAATTCTTCTTCACATGACAGCCATATATAAATGATTCAAAACATTGTATCTCTCTTGATTCATCTTTTCTCCAGTCTGCCTCTTCCCAAGTACCACAGCTTGCTTCAAAGGATGAGTCCTTGTTTTCCTCTGAATATGCTCTAAAATTATATATTTCCCTCTTAAAACATAATACCCAGAAATGATTTGGGTGGTCTGATAACAATAGAGCAACTCATCTGAACTGTTTAATTATAAATAAGTACTTTTACATAAATTGTCAATTTGCTCACATTAAAAATGTTCTTTGATTATTTGATAGTGTATGGCTATTCATATTTGTAAAGTCCTTCACAGTAAATTACATTTATTATTCTTCATGACAATTTTCTTGAAGTTTTGTATTTCTAAGCTGAAAGAAATGCCTACAGGTCTCATTTTTACAAATCACAGATGATATTAAGCTAATTATGCATAACATAAAAAATGGAACAACTACTGCAGTGTAGCTACATTTTATGTAGTCTCTTGAATACTCTATGGTCCTTAAGACCTTTAAATCAGGATATGTCATGAAGCTTGGTAATAAGATTTTCTACTTATGATAAGTGTCATATAACCACAAAACATCTGTAGGTTCACACATTTTGTGGGACAGATCATGGGCTAATCTTCCATGGTGTGGAAGGTGTTGACAGTCCATGAAACGCAATAAAGAAGCCTTATTTCAGATATTCACAGAACAAACCTCACAGTCTTATATAGATTCATTTGATGATGCTATAATAATGAGATTATTTCTTTGGTCTCACATGTAACACTCCTTTTGTTACAGCATATCCTACATTGCATTTATTTTTTCCTCCACATGAAAGTTATTCAGCCAAAATAGAGGTTTGACTGTATAGGATATCACAAAACTGAGAAATAAATAATGCACCCTTAATCAAACTTAGCCTGGGGCACCTGGGTTACTAAGTCAGTCAAGCATCTGGTTTTTGATTTCAGCTCAGGTCATGATCTCAGGGTCCTGGGATCAACTTCTGTGTGGGGTTCCATGCTTAGGAGTCTGCTTCAGATTCTCTCTCCCTCCCTTGACCTTCCCTCCAGCTCTCTCTCTCTCTCTAAAATGAATGAGTGAATGAATGAGTGAATCTTCAAACATAGAGACAGACTATATGTACAGAGATACTGCATAGACAGTAGGCCTACAGAAAATATCTACATACTCCAAGGTACCAGAATGATATAAATACCAAGTTAAAGTTGAAGCTATCACCTAGAAAATTCAGCTTTTAAGACAGACTAGGCACAATTAGTTTCATTATTGCCATACTTGACATTCTGTTGCACTGGTTTCTTTTACTTATAATTTTATCATCTAACATCTATGGATCAATGATTCTTCCTAGATTTTTATTTTTTTCCTTTTTAAAAATAACATAATAATAGCTAAGTGTCCTTATAAGATGGGCAGGGAGGAGGGAAAGAGGACAAAAGTGTCATATCTCAGTATAATCATTATAGGCTTTCATTAGCTCCTCTATTTCTCTCTTTTAAAGGTGTCTTTACATGTGACCCCAAACAACTATTTGCCTCAAGAAATATATTAGTATGTATTTAAACTGATTTTTCTGGTGTCACATGAACAAATGAAGTATCTATTTTTTTATATACTTTTAAAATACTTTTTTGAGTGTCTTTTTGAAACCGTGGTAGTTTCTTAAAAACAGTTCATAATTACTTCATCCCACATCTTCATAAGGCTGTGAACCTATGGTAGTAGATGGTACAAATGATACTTAACTGGTCTCACCTTCTTATGGATGAGGCCAAAAGTAGGGGCCAAAACCTATGATTTTTTTTTCTTCTACTACCTCAGATGTAAACTTAATTTGGATATATTGATTTCAATTTCAAGGCTCTTGTATTCTCACTTCTTTTTTTATTATTTAAATTTAATTAGCCAACATATAGTACAACATTAGTTTCAGATGTAGTTTTCAATAATTCATTAGTTGCATATAACACCCAGTGCTCATCCCATCATGTGTCCTCCTTAATGTTCATCACCCAGGCACCCAGTTATCCCATCTCCCCACCTACCTCCCCTTCAGTGACCCTCAGTTTGTTTCCCAGAGTTAAGAGTCTCTCATGGTTTGTCTCCCTCTCTGATTTCTTTCCATTCAGTTTTCCCTCCCTTCCTCTATGATCCTCTGCCTTGTTTCTTATATTCCACATATGAGTGAAACTATATGATAATTGTCTTTCTCTGATTGACTTATTTCACTCAGCATAATACCCTCCAGTTACATCTAGTCGATGTAAATGGTAGGTATTTGTCCTTTTTTAAAAAGATTTTTTTACTTATTTATGAGAGACACAAGAGAGAGACACAGAGACATAGGCAGAGAAAGAAGCCAGTTCCTCGCAGTGAGCCCAAAGTGGCACTCGATCCCCGGACCCTGGGATCACACCTTGAGCCGAAGGCAGACACTCAACCACTGAGTCACCCAGGCATCCTGGTATTCATCCTTTCTGATGGCTAATATTTATATATATATTATAACATATTATAATATATATATTCCTTTTTAAAAATAACATAATAGCTAAATGTTGATATATGATATATTATGATATATGATATATATCATATTGACATATATCAATATATATCATAATATATTGATATCACAATATGTTGATATTATATATCTATATATCTATATATATCACATCCTCTGTGTCCATTAATCTGTTGAAGGATATCTTGGTTCTTTCCATAGTTTGGCTATTGTGGACATTGCTGCTATGAACATTGGGTCATAGCAGGTGCCCCTGCATTTCACTATATCTATATCTTTGGGGTAAATACCCTGTAGTGCAATTGCTGGGTCATAAGGTAGTTCTATTTTTAACTTCTTGAGGAACCTCCATACTATTCTTCAGAGTCGCTATATCAGCTTGTATTCCCACCAACAGTGTAAGAGGGTTCCCCTTTCTCCACATCCTCACCAACATTTGTTTTTTCCTGTCTAGTTAATTTTAGCTATTCTCACCATTATAAAGTGATATCTCGTTGTTTTGATTTGTATTTCCCTCATGACAAGTGATGTGGAGCATTTTTTCATATGTCTGTTGGCCATGTGTAGATTTTCTTCGGAGAAATGTCCATGTCTTCTGCCCATTTCTTGACTGGATTGTTTGTTTTTTGGGTGTTGAGTTTGATAAGTTCTTTATAGATCTTGGATACTAGCCCTTTTTCTGATATGTCATGTGCAAATATCTCTCCCATTCCATAGGTTGCCTTTTAGTTTTGTTGACTGTTTCCTTTGCTGTACAGAAGTTTTATATCTTGATGAAGTCCCAATAGTTCACTGAAACCTTTATCCAGATAATGGCCTGTAATGATTTGAAAGGATAGACTTGTAGAATTGTTTACACAGCTGGTTATAAGATAATTTAAGACTTTCAATTTTATCCTCTTCCCCCTGACCAGATAGATGTATCTGCCTTCTGTTCCTCAACTCCTCAGACTTAAACAAAGATAGCTAACACTAAGTCAGTTAAAAATTCCTTATTTTGAATGGTAGTGGCCTATGGGTACTGAGTAGAAAGGGGAAGTTTGCCACATCATTAGCTTAAAGACTAAAATCATCAGATGTAACACCATTGGTTTGAGTAATGTAATTTAACAAAGATTTTTAGTACATTTTATGTGTAGGTCACTAAGTTATAGGAACAGAGAAGTAAAAGACTTCATTTTGAGGTTAAATTTATTCATGAGAATATACTAGTCTACTGCCATTGAAAAGACCTCAAATTCATACAACTAACTTGCTTTCATGACATGGTATATACTATAAACATTTTTTGTCATAAAGAAATACATTTACAATTTTCTAGCATGCCAGTGTATAGACTAAATAAATATATAACATATGGCATTGTGCCTTCATCCTAATTCACTCTTCTTTCGTTTTCCATGTTGCTGGTTTGTTTTATAGTGGTTCAAATTGACCTATACTTGGCATTCTGTGTAGCAAGCATGTAATCTAGAGTATTGATTTAGAGGAGAAGGATATATGGAGAAGGAGGGGAGAAATAGAAAACCTTAAAATGCTTCTCAAGATATTTATAAGTATTGATGTTTCAACTTTTTGCACAAAAAAGTAGAGCTTAGAATAAGGTAAAATGTGGTAAATGATGTAGGAGAGGAAGAAATCATGTGCTGTGCAAGCACAAAGAAGGGAAAATGAATTTCAGCTAGGGGAAATCTATGTGAATAAAACACTTGTCCTGAGTGCTGTTAAGTACAATAAACTAACTTGGCATCAGGTTGCTTTTTTCAGTGCTACACTGTACTCAAATTGCTGCTGAGTCAACCATTTTAATCTGTAGAGGGATCCACAAAAGCATTCATCTTACCCTTAAAAACATTTTTTTCTTTTTTCTGTAGATGTATCAGGAAAAAAATCTGTTTGATTAAATGGTTCAATCTTGACATACCTGATACATTCTTTTAGATTGGGTCCTTTCAGTGAACAAGAGGATGACTATTGTGAGTGCAGAGGCAATTTAACAATGATGAGTAATGAAGCTGGCTATATAGACAATTTAAATTTCATTTAATATAATGTATACTAAATACATAAATAATATAATGTATACTAAAAATACTTCTATATTATTAAAAAGGCTAATATTTGAAGTCTTTTTTATCTATGATGATCATTCAGTTTGTTCTGGCAAGTGCTATTCTTCTAATCGGGGCTTTTGAATATTGACGCAACTCTTGAGTGATTACCTCTCATAATTTAAGTTTCATTTATTTTAAGTTGAAATACAGTTGACATGCAATGTTACACTAAGTCACGTGTACAGCATAGTGATTAGACAAGTCTATACATTATGCGATGCTTACCACAAGGGGCAGCTACTGTCCCCATACAACACTGTTACAATACCACTGACTTTATTACCTATGCTGCAACTTTCATCTCTGTGACTTGTTCATTTCATAACTGGATGCCTGTACCTCTTTCTCCTTTTCATCAATTTTGCCTATCCCTCCACCCTTCTCCTCTCTGGTAACAGGCAGTTTGTTCTTTGTATTTATGGTACTGTTTCTGCTTTTTGTTTATTTATTTGCTCATTTGTTTTTCTTTTTTTGAACTCCAAATATAAGTGAAATCATATGATATTTGTCTTTCTCTGCCTCACTTATTTCACTTATCGTAACACCCTCTAGGCCCATTCATATAGTCATAAATGGCAAGATGTCATTCTTTTTTATGGCTAACTAATACTCCATTGTGTGATATAGATATAGATATAGATATCTATATATCACATCTTATTTATCAATTCATCTATCAGTAGATACTTGGGTTGCTTCCATATCTCATACTGCAGTACACATAGGGGTGCATATATCTTTTTGACTTAGTGGTTTTATTTTCTGTGGGTAAATACTCAGACACACAGATGGCCAATGGACACATAAAAAGATGCTCAATGTCACTAATCATTGAGAAAAAGCAAATCAAAGTCACAGTGCGATATCACTTCATACCTATCAGAATGATAAAATATTAAATAATAATATTAAAATAAAAAACACAAGAAATAACAAGTGTTGGTGAGGATGTGGAGGAAAAAACCTTCACACACTGTTGGTGGAATGTAAATTGGTGTCTCTACTGTGGAAAACAGCATGGAGTTTCCTCAAAAAATTAAAAACAGAATGACGATATGATCCAGTAATTCCACTACTGCATATTTTACCCATAGAAAATGAAAACCCTATTTTTAATTTTTTGAGGAACCTCCATACTGTTTCTCCAGTTTCCTTTCCAGTGGCTACACCAATTTATATTCCCACCATTGGTATACAAGAGTTCCCTTTTTTCCACTTCCTCACTAATACTTATTATTTCTTTTTGATTCTGACAGGTGTTAGTGATATCTCATTGTGGTTTTGATTTGCATATTTTGACATTGAGTATCTTTTCTTGTGTTTCCATGTGTCTGCAGGTCTTCTTTGGGAAAATGTCTATTTAGGTCCTCTGCCTATTTTTTTAATTGGATTATTTGGGGGCTTGTGGTGTTGAGTTCTATAAGTTCTTCATATTTTATTAACCCCTTATCAGGTATATCAGTTGCAAATATCTTCTCCCACTTGGTAGGTTGCCTTTTCATTTTGTTCATGGCTTCCTACTCTGTATAAAACCTTTTATTTTGGTGTAGTCCCAATAGTTTATTTTTTATTTTCTGTTCCTTGCCTGAGGAGGCATATCTAGAAAAATGTTGCTAAGGCTGATGTCAAAGAAATTACTGCCTATGTTTTCTTCTAAGAATTTTATGGTTTCAGGTATCACATTTATGCCTGTGTCCACTTTGAGTATATTTTTGTGTATAGTGTTAGAAAAGTCCAAGTTTATTCTTTTGTATGTAACTGTTATGTTTTTTCAGCACCATTTATTGAAAATTCTGTCTTTTCTCCATTGTATATTCTTGCCTCCTTTGTTAAAAGGAGATTTCTATTCTGTTCCATTGACCTATGTATCTATGCTTGTGTTAATACCATACTGTTTTGATTACCATGGCTTTGTAGTATATCATGATACCTGGGACTATGATACCTCCAATTTTGTTCTTCTTTAAAATTGCCTTGGCTCTTCTGGATCTTTTGGTAACCTACAGATTTTACTATTATTTGTTCTAGTTCTGTGGGAAGTGCTGTTAGTGTTTTGATAAGGATTGCATTGAATCTGTAGATTGTTTTGGGTAGTATGGACATTTTAACAATGTTGATTCTCCCAATCTATGAGCATGGAACATTTTTTCCATTTGTTTTCATCATCTCAAACTTCTTTCATCAATGGTTTATAGTTTTCAGAGTAGAGGTCTTATACATCCTTGATGAAGTTTATTCCTACGTATTTTATTCTTTTTAGTGTAGTTATAAATGGAATTACTTTCCTAATTTTTCTTTCTGCTACTTTGTTATTGGTGTATAGAGATGCAACTGGAGGTGCCTGGGTGCCTCAGTTAGTTGAACACCTGACTCTTGGTTTTGGCTCAGGTCCTGATCTTAGCATCATGAGATCAAGCCCCACACCAGGCTCCATGCTCAGGAGAGAGCTTGCTTGAGATTCCCTCTCTCTTCCTCTGCCTCTGCCCCTCCCCCACTCATTCTCTCTTTCTCTATCTCTTTAAAATAAATAAATGTTTCAAAAGTAATGAAAAAAATTAAAAATAATAAAAATAAAAATAAATAAATAAGGAAATGCAATTGATTTCTGTGTATTAATTTGGTATCCTACAACTTTACTGAATTCATTTATTCTAATCCTTTTTTGGTGGAGTCTTTAGTGCTTTTATATATAGTATCATGTCATCTATAAATAATGACAGTTTCACTTTTTTTACCGATTTTGATGCCTTTTATTTCTTTTTCTTGTCTGATTGCTATGGCTCGGACTGCCAATACTATGATGAGATGATCATATGATTTTCATGTGGTATATCACTTTGATATGTGAGTGTTAAATCATCCTTGCATCCCCAGAATAACCCTATTTTGTCATGGTTAATGATCTTTTTAGTATATTGTTGAATTTGGTTTGCTAATGTTTTGTTGAGGGTTTTTGCATCTATGTTCATTAGGGATATTGGCCTATAGTTTTCTTTTTTGATAGTGGCCTTTGTGTGGCTTTGGTACTAGATTAATGCTGGCCTTGTGAAATGGCTTTGGAGGCTTTTCTTCCTATTCTATTTTTTTATTAGTTTGAGGAGAATAGGCATTAACTCTTCTTTCTGTACTTGGTAGAATTCACCTGTGAATCCATCCGGTCCTGGATTTTTGTTTGTTGGAAATTTTTTCATTACCAATTCAATTTCATTAATAGTAATTTGTCTGTTCAGATTTTCCATTTCTTTCTGATTTAGTTTTGGAAGATTGTGTATTTCTAGGAATTTACCTATTTCTTCTAGGTTGTCCAATTTCTTAGCATATAAACTCTTGTAGTAGTCACATAATCCTTTGTATTTCTGTGGTGTCAGTTGTTAGTTTTGTTTCTGATTTTATTGGAGTTCTCTGTCTCTCTCCTTCTCTCTCTCTCTCTCTTTCTCTCTCATTTTTGTTTTTGTATTTGATGAGTCTGGCTAAAGGTTTACCAATTTTGTTATCTTTTCAAAAAACCAGACTGTTGATTACAATGATCTTCTCTATTGTTTTTTTAATCTATATTTATTTCTGCTGTGATTTTTGTTATTTCCTTCCTTCTGCTGACCTTGGACTTTGTCCTCCTTTGTATAGTTCCTTTAAGTATAAAGTCAGAATATTTATTTCAGTTTTTTCTTGTTTCTTGAGGTAGGCCTGTATCAGTTTAAATTTCCCTCTAGAACTGCTTTTGCTGTGTCCCAAGGATTTTGGACCATTGTGTTTTTATTTTTATTTGTCTCCATATACTTTTAAATTTTTCTTTCATTTCTTCATTAGTCCATTGGTTGTTTAGTAGTGTGTTGTTTAGCCTCCACATATTTGTGTCATAAGTTTTCATTTTTAAATTAAAATTAAAGCTATATGATACTGTTTTCTAATAATATATTCCATGGCTATTATCTGTTTTAAAGAATTAGAAGTAGGCTCTCTGCAGGAAGCTGGATGTGGAACTCGATCCCAGGACCCCAGGATCATGGCCTGAGCCAAAGGCAGATGCACAACCACTAAGCCACCCAGTGTTCCTCCATTACTTTTATGTTAAAAGTGTCTGAGGATATTTAATCTTCCATCAGTATAAATATTAGTCATATTTCTCTTAATTAAAATATAAATATAATAATAAATTTATATTCTATAATAAGATATAAATATATATAAGAATATATATTTATATTAATTAGAAGTATACCAGTTTCATGCCTATAACCTCAATCATTGTCTTCTTTACTCCTGTCCTCAAATACTGCCTGGAGAAATAAACTGGATCTGTTTTGCAGATGCTGCCTAATACTTCCACAGCACATTATTTCTCAAAGAGATTTATAAATAATATCACTAGTCTTACACATATTTGCTCTACATAGAAGCACTGTATAATAAAATCATTTTATAGAATATAACTTTTCAATTGCCAATTTTTACCTCAGTGCATTTTTCATTGAGATATGTAGGTTTTTGTACGTGTGAGATTTCCAGTGATCTATTCTGTATAATTAAACTCTATGCTTACAAAATATAATCAGTCTTTGTATCTCTGCTTAATACATTATAAAATTGTAAGATCACCTTTTATAGTAATTCAGATTCCATTGCCAGGACCATTCACTCTTATCTTTTCCCATATGTCATCTGGAATTTTGTCAGGCATATACCAACAAGAGATAGCAATTCACATTTTCTCATTGACCTCAGTGTGAAATTATACTTATTAAAGGATAAAAAACACAAATATTTCCAATCCAGCTAACTTTTGCCTAGTTAAAAGATAACTAAAACAAAGACCATTGTTAAGAACACTTAGGCCTATTCTACGTCCTATAATTTCAGGGATATAGAATTATTATAAGTGATACAGATATCACATGTTTTCATTCATATGGTCCTTATTATATGCACTTCTGTATAGATTAGTATACATGGACTTCAAAGCTAAAATTAGAGGTTCTTTTCTTTGCCCTGAAACTGAGCTGCTGATTCCCTCCTCGGACAATATCTTTACACTCCTAAAGTGTACTGATGTAACAAACAAATCCTTGAGAAATAAAGGAACATCTTAAATAATGACAACTAACATGATTAAAATTTTTGAGTTAACTAATTACTTTTTAAAAATTAACTTGAGTGAAAATGGTTTGAATATCATATAACAATGGCACACATTTTCTGAGAATTTATAGGCACTGTACTAAGTACTGTTCATGTGTTATTTCTTTTTAATACTCATAATGACCCTATGAGGTAGATACTATCTTTATCCACATTTTACAGATGAAGAAAATTAACCTAGAAATGTTAAATATTTGCTCAAAGCCACAGAGCTTAAATTTGAATGGAAATAGTTTGAATTCAGGCATAGTCTTTACCTTTACATTATACAAAAGAGAAAGAGAGAGAGAGAACATATGTTTATATACTCAAATTCAGTGTTTTCATTTTTTTAATAAGAAAGAAATGTTAGATACAGTATCATCACTTACTGTTAGAGTTTTCACAGAGAAAAAATCACTTCACACTTTCCTTACCTACTGAGGAAAGAAAAACATCAATACATAGTTATTTTCAACTCTTTCTAGTATTGTATAATTCCTTAAATCATGGCCTGTTGGCAACAATTTCTCTTTTCTATTTGATGGTGACACAGGTGGGATACTAGAGACTTGGGTAATGGCTAAAAGGTTATAAAGATTTGCATTTCACATTCCCAGCTTCATCAGTTTCAGCTAGTGAAACACTTTTACTTATATCTGAAATAGAATGAATTTTATTTTATTTCTTATGAAAAAGACACACCTACACTCAAACCCTTTGCATGATAGAAGGAACTCTACATAAGATATGTGACTCTAGGTCAGCCTAAATTACAGCTTCAACTTTCTACAAAAATTCATAGATTCTATGACCTGATGCAGCCCCTGGGATTATCTACAGCAGATTTGCTGAAAACACAGAATGAATGAGAGCTAAAATACCCTTAAAATTAGCAAATTGGAATCTTTAGACTCTAAGTAATTTCCTTGTTTACTTGATTATTATTCTTACTGTACCTGCTTAAGAAATGATGAGTCATTTATCTTTAGAGCCATTAATTTCAGGCTATTTGCATACATAGAAAATAACTAAGAAAACAAAATAGCAACCTGATCATAATGCCTATATTGTTTCTTTGATGTAAAATAAAAATGGAACTTGATCACATAATCACTTGAAATTTTCTATACATAGGTGAAGCATTAAATTGAAAATTTTGAGATACATAAAATGGTGTGCTAGTAAACTGACTCTACAAAGCCCTGATTTGTAGTGTTTGATTATTTTGATGCATAAATACTCTCACAATGGGCTGATCTCAAGCTAATGTTTTAAAAACTGGATCACAAAACTCCTGAAAGTTTAGTAATCAGCTTTTACATACAACTAAATGTAAAATTCTATGGCTTACTTAGTCCCAATGACAATGACTGTAATGGTCCCAATACTTCACTCTCATGAATCCATCCCCTTTACCATGTAACCTTGCAACATCCTTGTTTTATTCTGGACCCAGGCAAGTGACTTACTTTGGGCAATAGGATGTTAGGAGATATGACACAAACAGAAGCTTGAAAAATAATCTCATATTTCTTCTTTTTCTCTTGAATTTCTGCCATTTCCATTACAGCATATTCAGGAGAGCAGAGCCAGATTGCTTTTGTCATTGTAACTAATATCATTCTAAACCAGTTGACAGCTAACCAATTCTGAGACATGCAAGTCAGCTTAGTCAGGATTGGAAATTTGTTTACCTGATCTATTGTTGAGTAGAGATGCATGAACAAGCCCAGCCCAACTAAGTAGAGCTACATGGACATGTGAGATAAATACATTTTTAGAATGTATTCATTGGGGTTTTGTGTTGTTTGTTATGTAGAATTATTTTGTCATTAGAAAGCTGATACAATAATTATTTGCTATTATTTGGCAAGCTTTAATTAGTATAAAAAATTTATACAAGAAGCAATGTGCTTTGTTAAAGAGATCAATGAAGCCTAGGTTTGAATCTAAGATCTGCTACTCATACAGAGATGGTCCTCAGAAATTTACTTAACCTCTCTCTGCCTAAGTTTCCTCATTTTATAATTGTGGATAACTAACCGTGCAGGGTTATTATGAAAATTAAGTATATAACTGCATGTGTGTGTGTGTGCGTGTGTGTGTGTGTGTTTGTGTTTGTGTGTGTATCAATGATTAAAAGCATGATCTGGAATCTAACTTTCTGGGGTAGATTCTCAGCTTCACCATTTTGATATTTGAAAGCGCTTAGAATTACATAGTTTTCACTTACAGCACACATGGTAAGAGTGACATATACTAAAATTTGATACATGAAATAAAGCACCTGGAACAGAGTAAGTATTCATTAAATGGCAAATATAATTTAACATAACTATTTACTTACTAAGGAAAAATGAGTTTGATATTCTGGTCAAAGGAGTTATAATAATTAGTCATTTTTAAAGATTTATTTATTTATTTATTTATTTATTTATTTATTTATTTATTTGAAAGAGACAGAGAGTGAGAGAGAGAGCACAAGGCAGGGTGGGTGTGCTGAGAGAGAAGCAGACTCTCCGTTGAGCAGGGAGCCCATCAAGGGCCTGATCCCAGGACTCTGAGACCATGACCCAAAACAAATGCAGACACTTAACCAACTGAGCCAATCAGGCACCTCAATTAATTATTTTCTAATTTTAGCAGAAATTGTCTGGGAGAAGAGTAAAATGGTCAAGTGAGGTGAAGGCAGTTTGTATGGGTTTCTGATTTCTAGGAAACAGTCCCATCAAATCATTATTCTAACAGCTTTATTTTTTCTTAAATTTTATTTATTTATTATACTCACAGAGTGAGAGAGAGAGAGGGAGAAGCAGGCTCCATGCACCGGGAGCCCGATGTGGGATTCGATCCCGGGTCTCCAGGATCGCGCCCTGGGCCAAAGGCAGGTGCTAGACCGCTGCGCCACCCAGGGATCCCTCTAACAGCTTTCAAAGAGAAAATTTCAGCTTGGGATACATAAGCATTAATTTAGTGGATCTATTTAAATTGCTGGCAGGGATCGGTTGTGTTTGCATTCTTATCTAGCATATCCATACAAGCTAGCTTTCCTACTAAAAGAGAAACTGAGGTAATCAAGGAATGCCTGTTAACACACTGGCTTATATATCAGGATAAAGGATTCTTTTTAAAAAAAAGATTTTTATTTATTTATTCATAACAGACACGCACAGAGGGAGAGAGAGAGAGAGAGAGAGAGAGAGAGAGAGAGGCAGAGACACAGGCAGAGGGAGAAGCAGGCTCCATGCAGGAAGCCCGAGGTGGGACTCGATCCAGGGTCTCCAGGATCACACCCCGGGCCCAAGGCGGTGCTAAATCGCTGGGCCACCGGGGCTGCCCCAGGATAAAGGATTCTTAAATAGTATGAAAAAAATAATCATAGAGCAAGTCAGGAAAAAAGAAGATTCACAAAGATAAGGGGAAATCGAAACTAATGCCAAGAGGTTAACATGATGTAGAACCTGCCACAGAAAAGAAAGATCAGAAATTCATAGTTAATTGTGAATTTGTACATTAAGATGCTTGGACATTCCTTGCTTACTTGACCAAAAAGAGGGGGAACCATGGGCAATAGCAGGTGTTTGGAATCATGTTACCACTTCCTGAAGGAAGAGAAAAATAGGGTAGTTTGTAATACCTTAATGAGAAGGAATATGGTAGGCATATGCAGGCTGAAACTGAATTGTCATTTGGAATGTATGCTCCCTTTCTGGAATAAGCATCTAAGATGCATCAGCAAGCCTGCCAAAATACATGAAACCTACCAATGACTCTCTGTAGATATGGATTTACATAGGAGAATTGAGGTAGCCAGAAGAAACCTGGAACATTGTTTTAGTGATTTGCAGGTGTGGAGAGGGAAAGTGGAAGAGAAGACTAAAGGGGACACAGATGGATTTACAGCTCAAGTTGAGGGTTGTGACTATGGCACAAAAAAGTAGAATGCAAAAGTTAAAAATTGCTTATGTGATTCTATTAGAAAATAGTTTTATTTTATTTATGATGCTTTTTTAGGCTACAATGATGGGTTCACCATAAAGCATGGAATAGTAGGCAGCGAAAAGTTAAGAAAAGCATGCACGAACAAGATTTTATCTGATTGAAAAAGATCAAATTGGGGAAGAAAATATATGAAGGAAAAAAACCTACAACACCAGATACTTCGTAAATATAAGAAACATCAAATTGCATGTCTATTAATTTTTTGAAGATTTTATTTATTTATTTGAGAGAGAGCAGAGCATGAAAGGGAGAGAGAGAGAGCACTAACAGGGAGGAGGAGGGGCAGAAGCAGAAGGAGAAGGATAAGCAGTCTTCCCGCAAGCAGGGAGCCTGACAGGGGATCCTATCCCAGGACTCTGGGATCATAACCTGAGCCAAAGGCTTTACTAACTGAGCCACCCAGGCACCGGTATTGCATTTCTATTAAATTCTTGAGAGAAAGCAGCAGAGATGAGAATCAAGAACAAGGCTAGTTTATTTTTTTTTATTTTAAAAAAAATATTTAATTTTTCATGAGAGACAGAGAGAGAGAGAGGCAGAGACATAGGCAGAGGGACAAGCAGGCTTACCACAGGGAGCCCAATGCAGGACTCTATCCTGGGATCCCAGGATCATGCCCTGAACTGAAGGCAGACACTTAACCACTGAGCCACCCAGGTGTCCCAGGAACAAGGCTAGTTTAACCTGTAACACATTTCCTGACATAATAAGTGCTCGATAACTATTTATAGATTGGATAAATGCATACACAGGGAAACAGAAAACTTTAGAAATAATTCCTATTTTTTAAAGCACTATAGAGAAGTAAACCTAAATATTTAAACTAAGGAGGGAAAAAAACAGTCTCATAAATATCAAGATTGATGAGATCGGGTATACGACTAGAAAATAAAAATTGTTGGGAGGGTTATCTGCCATGGGCCATGAGGTTCCTATACTTCCTGGTTGGATATACCAAGAATACAAGACATTATATTTTGCCCAGGAATGCTTCAGTTTCATGTTTGCAAGGATGAACCTTGAGAGATGAGGTGGTCTTTCCCCAAAGGGCACATTTACTTTTGCCTACTATGAAAGTAGTAAATTCCTCAAGCTTAGTGTTCCTCTCCTCAAATACAACCCACTACTCATGAGGGTATCCACTTAGGCACATTGGCTTTACCTTTGTAGGATTTGGAAGGGCATGAAAGCCAAAGCAAATCAACAGGAAGCCCATGCTACTGCTTTGTCATGAGTAACAAAGTACTGTGTCTTTGATCCAAGAATCTTGTATCTTCTGCCAGAATCCATGAAACAGCAATAGAATGCTCATTAGCTTGTAAACAAGGTAAACTCTCAGAACTTTTATACTTCTTTTACAGTAATAAAAGAATATATCTTGTTCATAAAAAATAGTTCTAATAGTAGATGGAACAGTCCATATCACAAAGAAGTTATTGAAGATATATGCTTGAGTAACTTTGCTCAATGTATGTCCTGAAAGCTATCAATGAACTAAATGGAGTGCGGTCTTTTAAATAATATTGGTGCCCATTTGCTATAGATTCTACTGAAACTCTACCTTTGTGATTTTTATTTTTCAGTGGTGTCTTGCTGAATTATATCCAGCTCTGCCTATGATGTTTGGATAAAAGTGAATTTTAACATCTAATTCTTGTTTTTATAGTGTTTAGTCAAACTCTTTTTAAAAAGTACAATTCCCTTAGTCACTCATTTATAATAAAATTTAAATCACGTGAGTTTAATAAATCACGATATTAATAAATTATACAGTGATGCTCACAATGGTTATAAATGAAAAAGGTAGCCTATGAAATTGTACATATCATTAACTTTTAAATCACAAATATCTATCTATTTATGGATATAGTTATAGTATAACTTGGGATACTACATAGCAAAATGTTCATAGTGATTGGATTAAACATGGATTTAATGCCTTTTTTGTATTTTTCAAATTTCTACCAAAAAATGTTACTTTTACAATTGTGAAAGTCCTTTAAAATATTAAATGATTATAATCCATAATTGCACTTCACCTCTAGTTATTGTACAGGACATATGGCATATAAAATAAAAAGAAACTTCTAGATTTATATTTCTATATTTATTTTATCTTCACATTTATTATTTTATTTATTCTTTTGGTTGCACATATCTTGTAAATAACTGAAAATTTATTTCGGAAAATGTAGGATGTAAGTAAATGATTCAAAATTTCACATTTTTTTTTTTTTTTTGCAAATCTATACATTTTAAAATGAAAGTTCATAAAATAACATGGGTAGACAATAAAAGACCAAACTGAAATTTGTCATTATAAGAAAATAAGTATAGTGGTAAACACTGTTATGGGTTGAATTGTACTCCCCCCAATTCATGTGTTGGAGTCCTAACTCCTCATACTTCAGCATGTGATCTTATATGAAAATAGGGTCTCTACAGATAAAGTCAAGTTAATTAGAATGTGCCCTCATCTGATAGGATTAAATAATATCTCCACCACTTACTAGTTCTGTCAGGGGTGAAAATCATACTATCTCACTAAACCTCATTTTCTTCTCACCTATATAAAAGGGGCAGAATGTGTCTTTCTTGGGGCACCTGGGTGGTGCAGTTAGTTGAGTGTCCAACTCTTGGTTTCAGCTCAGGTTTTGATTTCAGGTTCATGAGATTGAGCACCACATTGGGCTCTGCACTCAGCATAGAGTCTGCTTAAGATTCTCTCTCCATCTCCCACACCCCCTCCCACTTGTGCTCTCTCTCTCTAAAATGAATAAATAAATCTTTAAAAAACGTGTCATTCTTAAGTTTGCTTATAAATTATGAGCAACCACAGAAATACGCTAATGCACACACCTACATATGTGCACATGCACACGTAAAAGACTTAACAAAAATAGGAGCTCAATAAATGGCAGTTGTTATTACTGCTATAAGATAATAGATGAACAAAAAGTATTAGACTATTAGGGAAAAAATAAATAGAAAAAATATAAAAGAACATACTTTCTATCCTTAAAAATACATAATCACTAAATAGGCACTTTGTGCCAGGTACTGTTGATTAAAATATAGAATTGATTGATTGAATTGATTAAAATATAGAATTCTCTTTTGGATTCCAGAGTAACACAGCTTTGGAGATATTTCCTACCTATAATTAGTTACTTAATATCAGACCCAAGAAATTTAGTTGACTTTAATTTTTGACATTATTGCTTGCAAAGTTATCTAAAGTCACCATTTTTTTGGTTGCAGTGGAGTGCTTTAGTTTATATCAGCTCCAAAGAGCTGTTTATTAAATTTTCAGGAATTTTGTAACCTGGTTATTATTAAAAATTAAATTATATAAACATAAGAATAAATTATATATAAACAGGTTATAAATACTCAAAACACTATTTTTCTAAATTTTAATATTATTTATGTTCTTGAGATTACTCACATCTATTTTATCTGTGTAGAGAGAACACTGTAAAACAGTGTGCTGTTGGGATCCCTGGGTGGTGCAGCGGTTCGGCGCCTGCCTTTGGCCCAGGGCGCGATCCTGGAGACCCGGGATCGAATCCCACATCGGGCTCCCGGTGCATGGAGCCTGCTTCTCCCTCTGCCTGTGTCTCTGCCTCTCTCTCTCTCTCTCTGTAACTATCATAAATAAATAATAATAAAAAAAATTAAAAACAAAACAAAACAAAAAAAAAACAGTGTGCTGTTATCTGTCTATTTAAACTCTGTATTCATGATGTCAAGTTGGTAGCTTGAAATTGGTCATAGTGGAAGCATTTATTCCACACACATTAATAAATTCATTCTATAAATTAGGGATCCCCCTGCTCCCTCCCAACTTGTTGTTAAACCTTTATCAGCATACCACTGCAAAGCTAACAGACTATAGATCTAACGTACTGTGAATCCTCCTATACCCTGATACGATCACTTGAACTGCCACTTGTAGGATTTCAAAAATACATTTAAAACACGATTTGCCAGTAGTTGGTGTTTTTAGAGATTCACATTGCTTAATGAGGGTTTTTGTGCTATCTCAGATTCCGGATAGATCATTAAATTGCTCATTTTATTTTCTTTCAAATCCAGAGAGATAATGTTTCCTCTTGTTTGGAGAAATTAATCATCAGTTCCATTTTTTTCTTCCCTAAACCTTTGCCATCCCTACTCTTTGAAATTTTACTTTTTATTAACTCTCTATATTAATTCATAAAAATAATTTTTGATTACTAAGCTCATTTCTTCTCACCTCAATTATATTCTGGCCCATCTCTACCCGAATCTATATGCAAGAGGGCACATTGATAAAGGGATAGCAGTGGTTAAGAGTCTCTCTGGAAACCTGAGAGAAGCTTAAATTTAGCAAGAGAGAAATATAAGAAGGAGGCAAAAGAAAGAGCATATTAGCTAATGGATAAGGGCATAAGCTCTAAAGCCAAATGTCAGGATCCAAATTCCAACTCTAACAATTATAACTGTAAGACTTTGAGCAAGTTACTTAACCTCTCTGTGCCTTAGTTCCCACCTCTATAAAGCGAGGATAAATAATTGGATCCATTTCATATAGTTGTACAATAATGAATGTAATGAATATAAACGTGCAGAAAATTACCTGGTAAATGCCTATGCCATGTAAGTATTTGTAACTACTTATTCTTTATGTCAAAAGATAAGGCTTCCCCCCCGCCCCAGTAAAGGTAGGTCTGTCATTTTTACACTCAAGTCAAGGTGTTGTTTAGTTAATAATATGTAAGATAGCTCATATATTCATTCTATAGAAAAATTTAAACCTTGGGGTGTGTCCCAAACTACTATTCCTCAATTTTTTAAAATTATGTACACATTACATGAGCTGTTGCATTTGGAAAATGAGCAGACATAACAGAACTGGAAAATTTATTCAGTTTATCTGAATGTGCTGCATACAAATTAGCTGGGCAGTGACCTACGTGGATCATTAAGGGAGGAACAAAAAGATGTCATATGCTAGCAGGCGGCTGTTTGGCTGTAAGCAGATGAGCCTTTGGGATAACCTACTTGGGATCAAAACCCAAAAGGGCACAGTTGACTTGTCCTACAATATATGATTCTATTTATTTTAAAATATGATTAAAGAATTGTGAATCTTTATTTAATAGTTATTGTATAATTAAACATACAGGATCCCAATGGAGTTGTCCCTATTTTTTAAAATATTTCTCTATTGTCTAGTGACTCAGAAGCAATTATAGGTAAGAATAAATTGACTGGATTTTTAGATGTAACCAAAGTTTAAAAATATGAAAAACTATAAGGCCAAGGACAGTTGAGTGGAATTTTATGAAATACTAATGACAATGGCAATATACTATTTACTTCTGTTCTAGGCTATTAGTAAACTCATTGGTTGCAACTATAATCTGTTTTTTATGCTCTTCTCAATTAGAGATTATAATTATTAGTATGTCTTGAGTGTTCAAAATTTCCTAGGTGGTGTGTTTCCATAAGTGGAAAATTATGGATGTTTGCTCACTAAATTGTACTAAACATAAGTCTCATACATTGTTATTCCAATCACCTATCACCCGACCAAGATAGAAGAATAGTAAACCAAATCATTATCATTATTACTTTGCAATGATAATGAGAGATTTTTATTCTGATACCAATTCTTAACTTTTGTGCTAGGGAGCAAAAATACCCTGGATAATGAAAACCATACACAAAAAACCGACAGTTAGTTTGGCGCTGAATTTATAAGTACAGCCAATATGACTTACATAGATGACTTAGGGAAGGATTAGTTATATTATTTATATGAAGTCTCTTTTCTACTGAGCATTTAGCACACATAATCAGAATTAAAGAAAGTATTTAATTTGTTTCACCTGTTGGATTTTCTATTTCTTTATCCCTCATCAAGTAGGCATTTGAATGTCAGGAGAAAACTATTTCTAAAAAGTAAGTAATATAGGAGTATAAAAAAGGCCCTGAAAAACCAGTGTTAGTTACCAATTCAGTGTCATTATTAGAATTTTATTTTAGGGCAGCCCTGGTGGCTCAGCGGTTTAGCGCCGCCTTCAGTCCAGGGTGTTATCCTGGAGACCGGGATCGCGTCCCACGTCGGGCTGCTGGCATGGAGCTTGATTCTCCCTCTGCCTGTGTCTCTGCCTCTCTCTGATGAATAAATAAATAAAATCTTTTAAAAAATGAAAAGAATTTTATTTTAGACGACTCAAGAGGTTTCTTGTAAGTCAAAGTTAAATAAGTGTTTCAGAAACTCAATCTTGTGTGTTTGTGTGAACATGAGTATTCTGAGTGGAGCTTAATAGGAGCCCCAGGATTTTGTCATTGTCTTGTGAAAGACTGAATATATGCATATGATATCAAGGATTGATGATTCTGTAGGAATAGATATTCTATAGGAGCACATACTTAGGAATAGGCACACCCTACTCTTGCCCCCTCTTATTACTTTTCTTTTTTGTAACTTCCTTCTTAGTTCTCTCTCTGTGAACAGGTTTTGTCAGTTCTGATAAGGCAGGATTCATCTGTATGGCTTATTCAGGCATAGCAATATGTAAAAAATTTTGTAAGATGTGTGCCCAACTGCCATATCATCCTGATTTTTCTGAAGAGATGTCACCTGGGCATAAGAGGGCTTTTAATGTCTCAGTTTGTATCTCACTGATATTGAATGCCTTAGTTATAATCATATATATATAGTGGCAATAATCATTAAATTGTTACATGTATAAAAACATAATAAAATGAAACAACAAACAATGCAAAAAAGGGAACAGAATTAAAGTCCACATTAAATAGATTGATGCTTCTCGTTCTTCTAACCCCGAACCAGGAAGGATATCCATCATTGTGTCATGACTAGGGATAGCAATGGAAATAACTGGTATGTTTACCTTGGGAAGAGAAGACCAAGTGGGAAATCAGAAAATTTATGAGCTGAAAGATGAACTGGAAAGCGATGTTTCATTTTTCTGACAGAAGTTAATCCACATATATTTGGGGAACTCATTTTAGATAATGGTTCAAAGGTAATTCAGTGGAGAAAGGATAGTATTTTTAACAAATAGTGCTGGAAAGATTAGAAGTTTATATCTACCTTGCCCAGAAAAGGAACTTCAATCCATACTGTGCACTACATACAAAAATTACATCAAAATGGATCATCAATTTCAATGTAAAACCTGAAACTCTAAAACTTCTGGAATCAAACATCAGAGAAAAATCTTTGTGATCTCATCTGAGGCCAACATTTCTTCAACAGGACAACAAAAGCACAAAAATGGAGTTTTATCAAAATGGAAACTTCAAAATTTCAAAGGATTTTTTAGGCAAATGAAAAGAACACCACAAACAGGGTGCAAATATTTAAAATGCATATGCCTAATAAAGGACTTATATCCATAATATATAAATAACTCTCAAAATAATAAAAAAAACTCAATAAGGACATACAGATGCTAAATAAGCACTCAAAAACAGGGGCAGCCCAGGTGGCTCAGCGGTTCAGCCCCGCCTTCAGCCCAAGCCCAGGGCCTGATCCTGGAGACGGGGGATTGAGTCCCACTTTGGGCTCCCTGCATGGAGCCTGCTCTCCCTCTGCCTGTGTCTCTGCCTCTTTCTCTCTCTCTATGTGTGTCTCTCATGAATAAATAAATAAAATCTTTTAAAAAATTACTCAACATCATGAATTCCTAGGGAAATGAAATTTCAAACCACAGCAAGTTACTACTACACACTATGAGAATGGCTAAAATTAAAAAGACTGATCATACCAAGTGTTAACAAGTACATGGATGGACCAGTACACTGAAATGCTGTTGGTGGGAATATGAAATGGTACAACTTTGAAAGCTGGCTAGACAGTTTCTTAAAAATTTAACAATTCATGTACCATATGATTTAGCTACTCTATTCCTGTTTACCTAAGGAAAAAAAAAGGATCTGACCATATAAAGATTTGTCACAAATGTTCAGAGCAGCATTTTTGTAATAACCCAAACTGAAAATAATCTAAATATTCATGCATAGGTGAAGGGATAAAGAAACCATGATATATCACAACTTGGGTGAATCTCAAAATAATTATTCTGAGAGAAAGAAAACAGAAAAAATACCTACTAATTTCACTTATTTAATACATTTTAGTACAAACAAATGTATAGGAACAGAAAACACTTTGTGATGGCCAAAAGATGAAGTGACAATGAGAGAGTGAGAAGAGGAGTAGAAGAGGGGAATTACAAAGGAGCATGAGGAGATTATTGTTAATGATTATTATTTTGATTATGTTGATGGTTTCATGGGTATATATACATATGTCAAATGTATGAAATTGTATTCTTGAAGTATGTACATTTATTATATATTGCTTATACCTCAATAAAAGCTGTTAAAAATGATGCATTATGATCTTGCCAAATGTTATTTTTTATTTACATCAGAAATTTTTTTTGTAGAAGAGAAACAGTGATTCTTTCAGTGGAACCCAGTTACAGGCATTATATATTTTTTATGTTTATAATTATGAAAGCAATAATGATGACAAGGTCTCAAAAAAGTTTATTGCTATGGAATAATTTTACTTCAGAAAACTTTGCTATTTTTTCATTGGCAAACAAGGAAATGCCAACTAGAGAGCAATTTTGTAAAACAATAATTTTGTCAGAATTATGAAAGATGTTTTGGCTTATTGCCAGTTCTGCAGTGCATGATGTTGAATAGAATAAATGAAAATATAATCTAGAATGATGCTAAGCTTAAATTTGCATTCCGATTCTTAATAAATTTGTGAGCATAATGTAGACCTTTGGACACCTGGAAAGATTTATGAATAAACTTAACTTGGCAAACATAATTATAATTTGAAACAAATGAGGCTGAATCATGACCAACTGACTTAGATTCAATGATTGAACACAGGGACCTATTATGATGATATTAATAGGAACTCAACCTGGAGAAATTAATTTTATTTCTCCTAGGATAACAGGCATAGGAGATGCTATCACTGGAAAAGATTGAAGTCTTAATGGAGAAAGCTAAATGGAGGTATTTACATGTTAACTAATGAGGAAACTCCGTGTCCAAATTTCATCTGCAGTCACTTTTGAGGATATCTATTTCCCATCTGTCTTCTTAAATGTTTCAAGGTTTTTATTATGGTAAGTGAAAGAAAGGAAGAAAAACAAATTGCTGGAAGCAGAGCATTTACAACTTTCTCTCAATAATTTGTCAAGGCAACCCAATTCACAACCCATTATTATGCCAGTTGTAAACCTCTGTTGAGTTAGTGACAGTAAATTATATAGCCTGAAGAATAAGAATTCAATGCAATTACTAAACTCCTTTCACTAAATATTAACATCACTTACTCTTAGACCAAAATAATATAATAAAAAAATAATTATGACTAGCATTTGTCAGTACATTGAAAATATAAGGCATTCTGCTATGTACTTTATGATCTTTAAATTTAATCTTCACAAGATTATCAAGGCCTTTGTTGTCTTCTTTTTTACAGAGAAGGAATCTGGACACAGAAAAGCCAAGTCATTTGCTATAGGTCACCTTGTTACTGAGTTTTAGAAATCATGATTCGAACCCAGATCTCTGACTTTTAACCAGATGTCTTTTCCACTATATGACTTTCCATTTCCTCTACCTATTTCAGTAAGTACCCTTTATGGGTCAATCAAGAAGACATATACAAATGAAATCTAGAAACATCTTTCTGAGTAGTGAGCAGAAAGTTAAAATCAATAAAAAGCCTGAGTTGAGGTAGGTATGAAATGCCAGCAGGAGACTGTGGAGGCATGATGACATAACTGAAACTTGTGTTTTCTTTCCTTTGTTCTTTTCTGGGGTAATTCTTTTCCTTTGGACACCTACTAAGAAAGAGAAAAAGGAACAACTTCCCTAAGATACTTTTTCTGAACTATTGTATGAGATGGCACTAAGTCCTTAGTATTAGGTCCAGTATAATATGACAAATGATAGCATCATTACTATTTTCTTTAATAAGAAAGAAATGTTCCTTTAAGATTTTATTTATTTATTTACTTACTTACTTACTTACTTACTTACTTATTTACTTATTTGACACACACACACACACAGAGCACAAGCAAGCAAAGCAGCAGGTAGAGGGAGAGGAAGAAGCAGGTTCCATGCTGAGCAGAGAGCCCAACATGGATTTTTATTCCCGAATCCTGGGATCATGACCTGATGCTTGATCAACTGAGCCACCCAGGTGCTCCAGAAATTTACCTTTAAAAGATACACATTTTCCACCCTTAGGGATATACCCAAGAGAAATGAAATTGTACATCCACACAAAACTTTGTACAACACGAATGTTCATAGTAGCCAAAAAATTGAAACAACCAAAATGTCCATTAACTGATGAATGGATTAAATAAGATTTACATAATAGAATATCCATGTAAAAGCATGCTACTCATTAATAAGAAGGAATGAGGACTGACAGACGCTACAGCATGGATAGATGAAATTTGAAAACATTGTGCTACGCGAAAGAAGTGAGTCACAAAATACATATTGTATGATTTAATTTATATGAAATGTCCAGAATAGGTAAATCTATAGAAATGGCAAGTAGATTAGTGACTTCCTAGAATTTAAGGGCCTGGAGGTAGTGGGAAGTGGAGAGTCACTGCTAATAAGTGCAGGCTTTCTTTCTAGGTAGACAAAAATGATCTCAACTTAGATTATGGTGATTGTTGGACAACACTGTGAATACACTAAGAAGCATTTTATTATATACTTAAATGGTTGATGTGTGTGAATTACATCTCAAGTTGTTTAATAAAGATAGTTATATAAATAAGGTATGTATAATGCTCCTAAGTAAAAGTGGCCTGAAAAACAAAGAAATCCCTCAAAAAAATTAAAAACAAAATGAAAGGATAAGACTATCTATATGGTAGCCTAGTCACACAGAGAAGAAATCTTTCAAGTATTTATAAAACTCAATGATTTGAATGCATTCCTAGGGGATATATTCTTAAAACAAAAAGACAAAAAAGAAAATGTAAAAGACACATAGTAGTCATATTGGTATTGTTATTTTATCATTAATATGTATATGTATTAGGCTTTCACATAATTTATTAATTTAATTACTTATTTACTCATAAATAATTAAACTAGTATCTTTGGGAATTGTTATCTTAGAATAAATGAAAAGAAATACAAATACATCAAAGAGTTAAAGAAAAATGCTTAATCTTACATTTATGTAATTCCAGTATAAATTCATGATGCATTTTTCCCTTAAAAAAGTATTTACTTCCTACTTCTATCTGTAGAAAAATTCCTAGGAGTACTGTCTATACAATAGCACTAATTATTGAGTCCAGACTGAGATTTCTAAATAGCAATTCTTACTAAAAGGAACCAAGTCTCTTTGGAAAAATGGCTGATGCCACATCCTGGCAAGAAATGTATAAGATTAGCCTGGAATATCTTATGCTGGAAGGTATGAAGGAAGTGATCACAGATCACTGTACGGTTGTGTCAAGAGGAATCAGGAGACAATTTTCAAAGGGCTGCTATATGCCAAAGATGGGCATTTGTGCATCAAAAGAATAATGACTCCAGTCAAAGAAAGACAAATACCATGTGATTTCAGTAATATGTGGAATTTAAGAAACAAAACAAACGAAGGGGGGAAAGGTTTTTTTCTTTTTAATAGAAAGAGAGTGGAGGGGAGGGGCAAGAGGGCAGAAGAGTAGGGTCCCCAAATCACCTGTCCCCAACAAATTACCTAGATAACCTTCAAATCATCCTGAAAATCTACGAATTCGGCCTGAGATTTGAAGAGAGACCAGCTGGAACGCTACAGTGAGAAGAGTTCGCGCTTCTATCAAGGTAGGAAGACGGGGAAAAAGAAATAAAGAAACAAAAGGCCTCCAAGGGGGAGGGGCCCCGCGAGGAGCCGGGCTGAGGCCGGGGCGAGTGTCCCCAGGACAGGAAAGTCCTGTCCCGGAGGAGCAGGAGCTGCACCAACCTTCCTGGGCGGAAAGGCGCCTGCAGGGAGTTAGAGCAGGACCCAGGAGGGCGGGGATGCCCTCGGGCTCCCGGGGACACTAACAGGCACCTGTGCCCGGGGAGAGTGCGCCGAGCTCCCTAAGGGCTGCAGCGCATTGACCCGGGTGCAGCTCGGAGGGGGCAGCTGGCCCGGAGCGCGAATCCAACAGCGCAGGCCCAGGAGCACTGGGCGCCCGGACGCAGCCCAGGATCCAGCCTCCCCGGGGACAGGCAGAGGCCGGGAGGGCCCAGGACCGCAAGGACGCTCCTGCCCCGAGCTGAGCAGATCAGCGGCCCCGCCCCGGAGCCCCCAGGCCCTGCAGACGGATAGCCCCGGAGTTACTGCGGGAGCTGACTACAGGGCTGCAGAGCTGGCCCCGCCACTGGGGTTGATCCTCCTGGGGCCTCACGGGTAAACAACCCCCACTGAGCCCTGCACCAGGCAGGGGGCAGAGCAGCTCCCCAAAGTGCTAACACCTGAAAATCAGCACAGCAGGCCCCGCCCCCAGAAGACCAGCTAGACGGACCAGTTCCAGGGGAAGTCAAGGGACTTAAAGTATACAGAATCGGAAGATACTCCCCTGTGGTTCTTCTTTGTTTTTGTTTTTGTTTTTTTGCTTTTTGATTTCTGTTTGCTTCCCCCACCCTTTTTTTCCTTTCTTTTTCTTTCTCTTGTTCTTCTTTATTTCTTTTTTTCTTCCTTTTTTCTTTTTCTCTTTTCTTTCCTTCTTTCTCTCCTCTCTTTTTCTCCTTTTCCCAATACAACTTGTATCGGGCCACTCTGCACTGAGCAAAATGACTAGAAGGAAAACCTCACCTCAAAAGAAAGAATCAGAAACAGCCCTCTCTCGCACAGAGTTACAAAATCTGGATTACAATTCAATGTCAGAAAGCCAATTCAGAAGCACTATGATACAGCTACTGGTGGCTCTAGAAGAAAGCATAAAGGACTCAAGAGACTTCATGACTGCAGAATTTAGATCCAATCAGGCAGAAATTAAGAATCAATTGAATGAGATGCAATCCAAACTAGAAGTCCTAATGACGAGGCTTAACCAGGTGGAAGAACGAGTGAGTGACATGGAAGACGAGTTGATGGCAAAGAGGGAAACTGAGGAAAAAAGAGACAGACAATTAAGAGACCATGAAGACAGATTAAGGGAAATAAATGACAGCCTGAGGAAGAAAAACCTAGTTCAATTGGGGTTCCCGAGGGCACCGAAAGGGCCAGAGGGCCAGAATATGTATTTGAACAAATCCTAGCTGAAAACTTTCCTAATCTGGGAAGGGAAATAGGCATTCAGATCCAGGAAATAGAGAGATCTCCCCTAAAATCAATAAAAACCGTTCAACACCTTGACATTTAATAGTGAAGCTTGAAAATTCCAAAGATAAGGAGAAGATCCTTAAAGCAGCAAGAGAAAAAAAGTCCCTGGCTTTTATGGGGAGGAGTATTAGGGTAACAGCAGACCTCTCCACAGAGACCTGGCAGGCCAGAAAGGGCTGGCAGGATATATTCAGGGTCCTAAATGAGAAGAACATGCAACCAAGAATACTTTATCCAGCAAGGCTCTCATTCAAAATGGAAGGAGAGATAAAGAGCTTCCAAGACAGGCAGCAACTGAAAGAATATGTGACCTCCAAACCAGCTCTGCAAGAAATTTTAAGGGGGACTCTTAAAATTCCCCTTTAAGAAGAAGTTCAGTGGAACAATCCACAAAAACAAAGACTGAATAGATATCACGATGACACTAAACTCATACCTTTCAATAGTAACTCTAAACGTGAACGGGCTTAATGACCCTATCAAAAGGCACAGAGTTTCAGACTGGATAAAAAAGCAGGACCCATCTATTTGCTGTCTACAAGAGACTCATTTTAGACAGAAGGACACCTACAACCTGAAAATAAAAGGTTGGAGAACCATTTACCATTCAAATGGTCCTCAAAAGAAAGCAGGGGTAGCCATCCTTATATCAGATAAACTAAAATTTACCCCAAAGACTATAGTGAGAGATGAAGAGGGACACTATATCATACTCAAAGGATCTATCCAACAAGAGGACTTAACAATCCTCAATATATATGCCCCGAATGTGGGAGCTGCCAAATATTTAAACCAATTAATAACCAAACTGAAGAAATATTTAGATAATAATACACTTATACTTGGTGACTTCAATCTAGCTCTTTCTACCCTCGATAGGTCTTCTAAGCACAACATCTCCAAAGAAACGAGAGCTTTAAATGATACACTGGACCAGATGGATTTCACAGATATCTACAGAACTTTACATCCAAACTCACCTAAATACACATTCTTCTCAAGTGCACATGGAACTTTCTCCAGAATAGACCACATACTGGATCACAAATCGGGTCTGAACTGATACCAAAAGATCAGGATAGTCCCCTGTATATTCTCAGACCATAATGCCTTGAAATTAGAACTAAACCACAACAAGAAGTTTGGAAGGACCTCAAACATGTGGAGGTTAAGGACCATCCTGCTAAAAGATGAAAGGGTCAACCAGGAAATTAAGGAAGAATTAAAAAGATTCATGGAAACTAATGAGAATGAAGATACAACCGTTCAAAATCTTTGGGATGCAGCAAAAGCATTCCTGAGGGGGAAATACATCGCAATACAAGCATCCATTCAAAAACTGGAAAGAACTCAAATACAAAAGCTCACCTTACACATAAAGGAGCTAGAGAAAAAACAGCAAATGGACCCCATGCCCAGCAGAAGAAGAGAGTTAATTAAAATTCGAGCAGAACTCAATGAAATCGAGACCAAAAGAACTGTGGAACAGATCAACAGAACTAGGAGTTGGTTCTTTGAAAGAATTAATAAGGTAGATCAACCATTAGCCAACCTTATTAAAAAGAAGAGAGAGAAGACTCAAATTAATAAAATCATGAATGAGAAAGGAGAGATCACTACCAACACCAAGGAAAATCAAACGATTTTAAAATCATATTATGAACAGCTCTACGCCAGTAAATTAGGCAATCTAGAAGAAATGGACGCATTCCTGGAAAGCCACAAACTACCAAAACTGGAACAGGAAGAAATAGAAAACCTGAACAGATAATAACCAGGGAGGAAATTGAAGCAGTCATCAAAAACCTCCCAAGACACAAGAGTCCAGGGCCAGATGGTTTCCCAGGGGAATTCTATCAAACATTTAAAGAAGAAAACATACCTATTCTACTAAAGCTGTTTGGAAAGATAGAAAGAGATGGAGTACTTCCAAATTCGTTCTATGAGGCCAGCATCACCTTAATTCTGAAACCAGAAAAAGACCCCACCAAAAAGGAGAATTACAGACCAATATCCCTGATGAACATGGATGCAAAAATTCTCAACAAGATACTAGCCAATAGGATCCAACAACACATTAAGAAAATTATTCACCATGACCAAGTAGAATTTATCCCCGGGACACAAGGCTGGTTCAATACTCGTAAAACAATCAATGTGATTCATCATATCAGCAAGAGAAAAACCAAGAACCATATGATCCTCTCATTAGATGCAGAGAAAGTATTTGACAAAATACAGCATCCATTCCTGATCAAAACCTTTCAGAGTGTAGGGATAGAGGGAACTTTCCTCGACATCTTAAAAGCCATCTACAAAAAGCCCACAGCAAATATCATTCTCGATGGGGAGCACTGGGAGCCTTTCCCCTAAGATCAGGAACAAGACAGGGATGTCCACTCTTACCACTGCTATTCAATATAGTACTGGAAGTCCTAGCCTCAAAAATCAGACAACAAAAAGACATTAAAGGCATTCAAATTGGCAAAGAAGAAGTCACACTCTCCCTCTTCGCCGATGACATGATACTCTACTTAGAAAACCCAAAAGCCTCCACCCCAAGATTGCTAGAACTCATACAGCAATTTGGTAGCATGGCAGGATACAAAATCAATGCCCAGAAATCAATGGCATTTCTATACACTAACAATGAGACTGAAGAAAGAGAAATTAAGGAGTCAATCCCATTTACATTTGCACCCAAAAGCATAAGATACCTAGGAATAAACCTAACCAAAGAGGTAAAGGATCTATACCCTAAAAACTATAGAACACTTCTGAAAGAAATTGAGGAAGACACAAAGAGATGGAAAAATATTCCATGCTCATGGATTGGCAGAATTAGTATTGTGAAAATGTCAATGTTACCAAGGGCAATTTACATGTTTAATGCAATCCCTATCAAAATACCATGGACTTTCTTCAGAGAGTTAGAACAAATTATTTTAAGATTTGTGTGGAATCAGAAAAGACCCCGAATAGCCAGGGGAATATTAAAAAAGAAAACCATAGCTGGGGGCATCACAATGCCAGATTTCAGGTTGTACTACAAAGCTGTGGTCATCAAGACAGTGTGGTACTGGCACAAAAACAGACACATAGATCAATGGAACAGAATAGAGAACCCAGAAGTGGACCCTGAACTCTATGGTCAACTAATATTTGATAAAGGAGGAAAGACTATCCATTGGAAGAAAGACAGTCTCTTCAATAAATGGTGCTGGGAAAATTGGACATCCACATGCAGAAGAATGAAACTAGACCACTCTCTTTCACCATATACAAAGATAAACTCAAGGTGGATGAGAGATCTATATGTGAGACAAGATTCCATCAAAATCCTGGAGGAGAACACAGGCAACACCCTTTCTGAACTTGGCCACAGTAATTTCTTGCAGGATACATCCACGAAGGCAAGAGAAATAAAGGCGAAAATGAACTATTGGGACTTCATCAAGATAAGAAGCTTTTGCACAGCAAAGGATACAGTCAACAAAACTAAAAGACAACCTACAGAATGGGAGAAGATATTTGCAAATGACGTATCAGATAAAGGGCTAGTTTCCAAGATCTATAAAGAACTTATTAAACTCAACACCAAAGAAACAAAGAATCCAATCATGAAATGGGCAAATGACATGAAGAGAAATCTCACAGAGGAAGACATGGACATGGCCAACATACACATGAGAAAATACTCTGCATCACTTGCCATCAGGGAAATACAAATCAAAACCACAATGAGATACCACCTCACACCAGTGAGAATGGGGAAAATTAACAAGGCAGGAAGCAACAAATGTTGGAGAGGATGTGGAGAAAAGAGAACCCTCTTACACTGTTGGTGGGAATGTGAACTGGTGCAGCCACTCTGGAAAACTGTGTGGAGGTTCCTCAAAGAGTTAAAAATAGACCTGCCCTACCACCCAGCAATTGCACTGTTGGGGATTTACCCCAAAGATTCAGATGCAATGAAACACCAGGACACCTGCACCCCGATGTTTCTAGCAGCAATGTCCACAATAGCCAAACTGTGGAAGGAGCCTCAGTGTCCATCGAAAGATGAATAGATAAAGATGTGGTATATGTATACAATGGAATATTACTCAGCAATTAGAAACGACAAATACCCACCATTTGCTTCAACGTGGATGGAACTGGAGGGTATTATGCTGAGTGAAGTAAGTCAATCAGAGAAGGACAAACAGTGTATGTTCTCATTCATTTGGGGAATATAAATAATAGTGAAAGGGAATATAAGGGAAGGGAGAAGAAATGTGTGGGAAATATCAGGAAGGGAGACAGAACATAAAGACTCCTAACTCTGGGAAATGAACTAGGGGTGGTGGAAGAGGAGGAGGGCGGGGGGTGGGGGTGAATGGGTGACGGGCACTGAGGGGGACACTTGACGGGATGAGCACTGGGTGTTATTCTGTATGTTGGTAAATTGAACTCCAATAAAAATTATTAAAAAAAAAAAAGAAAGAGAGTGTGTGAGGGGGGAATAAGGGAAGGACAGAGGGAGAGGGAGAGAGAGAATCTCAAGCAAGCTTCATGCTCAGCACATAGAATGTGGTAGAAGCAAAGCTATATCTCTTTAAATGGTGGACCCTAAGAGACTGTCTGGCTTCCTCCTTTGAACCTTGAACTACCATATAAAGATACTCAGCTACCCTACTGAAGACATCTATAGAAAGAGAGAGATGCCCATCCACTCTAACTGTTCTAGCTATCCCAATTGAGTGGCCAGATATGTCAGTTAAGACACCTTGGACATTCAAGACCCAACTATTTTAGTGCTAAAATTGAGCACAGCTTCCAACTGATCCATTAGCTGAAATTAACCAAGGGAATGACCCCAGATGATGCCACATGATGAAGAACTCTTAACTCTCTGAGTTCTTCAGCAAATATAATAGTTGTTGCTTTAAGTCACTAATTTGGGAGAGTTTGTTATGCAGCAATAGATAATCTGGTATTTGCAGGATAAAACAACCAGATATAGTCGTGGTCTCTGTAAATTTTTAGTCTGAACTTAAGCCTGTTTTAAACCCCACAAAAATGGCAATAAGCCAATGGTCATAGTTTACATATTGGACCAATAAGTGTTTGCTTCATCATCTAACTAGCTATAGATATGTGAAGATTGAGGAAAGAACTATAATGCTGAACCAAAAGATCCTCTTCAAGAGCTTACTGTTATGTTTGAGTGAATGAGATGGTACCTAAGTGGGTCAAATTTAGGTCTTACGGGATCCCTGGGTGGCGCAGCGGTTTGGCGCCTGCCTTTGGCCCAGGGCGCGATCCTGGAGACCCGGGATCGAATCCCACATCGGGCTCCCGGTGCATGGAGCCTGCTTCTCCCTCTGCCTGTGTCTCTGCCTCTCTCTCTCTCTCTCTCTCTCTCTCTCTCTCTGTATGACTATCATAAATAAATAAAAATTAAAAAAAAAATTTAGGTCTTACATGATAGTGTATGGTCAAGAAGAAGAAAGACATGGCAATAGAACAGTCTTTTCTTTTTGATGTGCTACAGTGAAGGAACACAGTATTATTATAACTGTATTTTTTTTCAAGAAGGAAAGATGTAGGTTTTTAATAATATAGGATATAGAGAGACTTCTATGGACAAAAAAGATGCAGTTCTACATTTTTGAGGAACCATGACTATGTGTACTTTCATTTGTAGTATGCCCACTATTTCAATCAAATATTACACAATCCTATATTCTTAGCTGTGGTGGTGGTTATCATCATCAACATCATTATCATCATCCATTTCAGGAAGAAGGATCTGAGTGGGAGGTAATGAACCCAAAGGGAAAAGAAAAGGATACAGAGAGGGGCATAGCAAAGGAAGAAGAGAGGAGGTGGAGAAAGGAGTGAAGAATAAGAGAAAAAAATGAAATAATAAGAACTCTTGGTAAGATTGGGAGAGATAGAGAAGTAAGGATCATAAAAAATAATATGATGGCATATGGTTTGCAAAGCAATTTACTATTTATAAGTGGAACATTAATTTATGTCATCTAACTTAATCTTTTTAATGCTTGCTAATGGTGTTTTATTATTCACATTATATAGATGAGGAAATATGGATAGTACTACAAGAATACAACTTCAGCATTTATTTTTTTCTTTTTTTAAAGATTTTATTTATCTATTTATTCATGAGAGACAGAGAGAGAGAGAGAAAGAGAGAAAGAGGCAGAGACACAGGCAGAGGGAGAAGTAGGCTCCAGGCAGGGAGCTTCACGTGGGACTCCATCCCGGGTCTCCAGGATCACACCCTGGGCGGAAGGCGGTGCTAAACCACTGAGTCACCTGGGCTGCCCAACATTAATTTTTTTCTATTAAAAATATTCACCGAATGTACACTGTGCCAGTCACTATGCTAAGTGCTAGCAATATAATTGTTAGCAAAATAAACATGCTATCTACCCTTTTAACTTAAAATCTAGGAGAGGAGGAAAGCATTATTCAAATAATCACAAAAACAGCTATAAAATTACAACAAATTAAAGGAACATTGTACTATGAAAATAGACTATCAAAAGTTTGATCTACTCAGATAGTTCTGATTACAGGTTTTTTAGACAGATAAATTGCACAATTACCTTGTTTGAATCTCTCTTATTAATATATTTCATCCAAATATGATTGTACATTAAGCAATCATAATCATTTTCAAATCACTCTTACTCTTTTTTTAAATTTAAAATTTTCCAAGGATGAGGTGAAAACATTGCTTTATATTTATGCATAGCACTGTGTACCTCTAAATGCCATTATTTACTGGATCAAGATTCTGTACCCTGTAGTCTTTAGTCAAGAACTGGCAAACAAGAACTTTTGAGCAGGGAGGAGGGATCCCGTTCTAGACATGAGAATTTACCACCACTTACTTGGCTGGCTTTGAATGTATCACTCACAGCCTGTCAGCCAGAAGATGATTAAAGTCTGTGCCTCTAGTCCCTAGGGTTTCCCTTCTTTTAGACTTCTCAGAGTAAATGTTAGCTTTATGCGCCACCAGATAAAAGAGATTGTGATCAGGTAAGAATTGTACTCAATAAACCTGCTCTAGAAGAAAAGCAAACAATGTAACCACTGAATATCCAAGAGTACTTCTACTCTAAGGACATAAAACCTAAATGAACACCTTCTTCTCAAATAACCCCCAATGGTTTCAGATTGTTAATTCATTAATCCTTTTAAAAGCCCACAGCCAAGGTTGATAAGAATAAACAGGAAACTAAAATACAAAGAGTTGAATTGATGTACTCCCTTTCCTCTAAACTGAACAGGAAGAAGCACACTTGTGAAGCTCCTTTTTCTCAGTATAGACACTCTACAAGAGATTCTGAATGAAATGGCCCCTGTTGACCTTTTCTAGAAATGCACATTTTACCCTAAGTGCTAATTAATCTATTAATAGTTGGTTTTTCTTCCTTCCACATTTAATTTGAGAATCTTAGATATCCTTTGTAGGCTTTGATCATTCCACACTTGGAATTTGGGCATTTTGTGTTAATTTTTTGTTTTATATTCTTTTCATAAATATTTTCCATGTGACAATATTTGAAAATAAATTTTTAACACTTCAGTCCATTTTGTAGTAGCTTGTCTTCTCATATTCTTCTGGTCTCTCTCTAGTAAATTTTAGATATCTTGCATTTACTTAGTTCTTCTTTAATTCTTTTGTGGTCAGAAAACACTTTGTACGATTTATTTCCTTTATTGGTGAACATACCATGTACACTTGAAAAATATTGTGTATCCTGTAGTTGTTGGGGATATCATTTAAGTTCAGTTGGTTGATAGTGTCATTTGTATTATTTATGTCTTTACTAAATTTTGCCTAGATCTTCTATCAAATGCTAAGAAAAAGGAAGTGATAATGAAATTGTCAGGTCTCCCTTTTAATTCTGTCAATTTTTACTTCATATTATTTTGAAACATTCTAATTAGGTACATTATTTATTATTGTTATTTCTTATGAGTTAAACTCTTATTGTTTTTTTTAAATATTTTATTTATTTATTTGAGAGACACACAGAGAGAGAGGCAGAGACACAGGCAGAGGGAGAAGCAGGCTCCATGCAGGAAGCCCAATGTGGGACTCGATCCCGGGACTCAAGGATCAGACCCTGGGCCAAAGGCAGGCACTAAACCGCTGAACCACCCAGGGATCCCCTAAACTCTTATTGTTATGAAATTTTCCTTTTTATCTCTCCTTGTGTTCTGTCTTGAAGTCTATTTTTATCTCATACCGAGTCCCTCTACCAGCTTTCTTACGCTCACTGTTTGTATAGTACACCTTGCCCATCTATTTACTTTCAACCTATTTGTGTCTATATATTTAAAGTTCATTCTTATAAAGAGCACATATTTGGGCCTTTTTAAAATCCTTTATGAATATCTCTAATTTCTAATTGGAGCACTTAGTCCATTAACATTTATTATAACCATCAATATGGTTAGATTTATTTTTTAATTTTTATTTTAATTTCAGCTAGTAAACATTAGTTTCAGATGTACAATATAGTGATTCAACAATTCCATACACACCTAGTGCTTATCACAAGTGCATTCCTTAATCTACATCTCCTGTTTCACCCACTCCTCCAACCTCCTCCCCTATGATAGCCGTAAGTTTGTTCTCTGCAGTTAAAAGTCTATTTCTTGGTTTTTCTCTCATTCTCCTTTGCTCATGGTTTTGTTTCTTAAATTCCACTTGCTAGTGAAGTCATATGGTATTTGTCTTTCTCTGACATTTCACTTAGCATTATATTCTCTAGCTCCATGCATGTTATTGCAAATGGCCAGATTTCATTCACTTTTATGACTAAGTAATATTCCATTGCATATTTATACTACTTCCTCTGTATCCATTCATTAACCAATGGATACATGGGCTGCTTCCATATCTTGGCTATTATTAATAATGCTACAATAAACATAGGGGTATATGTATCTCCTTGGATTAGTGTTTTTGTATTCTTCAGGTAAATACCCAGTAGAGTGATTGCAAGATTATAGGGTATTTCTATTTTTAACTTTTTGAGGAATCTCTATACTGTTTTCCACAGTGGCTGCACCAGTTTGCATTCCCACCAACAGTATGAGAAAGTTCCTATCTCGCCACATCCTTGCCACACCTGTTGTTTCTTGTGTTGTTGATTTTAGCCATTCTGACAGGTGTGAGGTGATATCTCATTATAGTTTTGATTTGTATTTCCCTGATGACAGGTGATGATGAGCATCTTTTCATTGGTCTGTTGACCAACTGGATGTATTCCCTTTTCTTCTTTTCTTTTTTTAAATATAAACTCAATAAGCCAACATATGGTACATCATTAGTTTTAGATGTAGTTTTCGATAATCTTTAGAGAAATGTCTGTTCATGTCTTCTGCTCATCTCTTAATTGGATTTTGTTTTGGGGTGTTCAGTTTTATAGGTTCTTGATATATTTTGGTTAATAAACTTTTATCAGATATGTTATTTCAAAATATCTTCTTCCTTTGAGTAGGTTGCCTTTTAGTTTTATTGACTGCTTCCTTTGCTGTGCAGTAGCTCTTTATTTTAATGTAGTCCCAATAGTGTATTTTTGCTTTTGTTTTCCTTGCCTCAGAAGATATAGAAAAATGTTATGGCCAATGTCAACGAAATTACTGCCTGTGCTCTTCTAGGATTTTTATGGTTTCAGGTCTCATACTTAGGCCTTTAATCAATTTTGAGTTTATTTTTCTGTATGGTGTAAGAAAGTGGTCCAGTTGTCTTCTCTTCCATATAGTAGACCAATTTTCCCAACACCATTTGTTGAAGAGACTGTCTTTTTCCTATTGGATATTGTTTCCTGATTTATTAAAGATTCATTGACCAGGGATGCCTGGGTGGCTCAGCGGTTGAGTGGCTGCCTTTGATTCAGAGCGTGATTCTGGAGACCTGGGATTGAGTCCCACATTGGGCTCCCTGCATAGAATCTGCCTCTCCCTCTGCCTCTCTCTCTCTCTCTCTCTCTGTCTCTCATAAATAAATAAATAAAATCTTTAAAAAAAAAAGATTCATTGATCATATCATTGTGGGTTCATTTTGGGGTTTTGTGTCCTGTTGATTTTGTTTCATCAGTGTTTTACAGTTTTCAGAGTACAGGTTTTTACCTCTGTGGTTAAGTGTATTCCTAGGTATCTTATTATTTTTGGTGCAATTGTAAATGGGATTGTTCTTTTAATTTCTCTTTCTGCTGCTTCATTATTGGTATTTAGAAATGCAACAGATTTCTGTACACTGATTTTATATTCTGTGACTTTACTGAATTCATGTTTCAGTCCTAGAAGATTGTTGAGTGAAGTCTTTCAGGTTTTCTACATATAGTATCATGTCATCTGCAAATAGTGAAAATTTTACTTACTCCTTACTGATGTGGATGCCTTTAATTTTAATTTTAATTTTTTTTGTCTGATTGCTGTAGCTAAGACTTCCAGTACTATGTTGAATAAAAGTAATGAGAATGGACATCCTTGTCTTGTTCCTAACCTTAGGAGAAAAGCTCTCAGTTTTTCCTCATTAAGGATAATGTTAGCTATTGTTTTTCATTAATGGCTTTTATTATGTTAAGATATATTCCTTCTATCTACTTTGTTGTGGGTTTTTATCATGAATGAATGTTATACTTTGTCAAATGCTTTTTCTGCATCTATCAAAAATGGTCATATGATTCATATCCATAAGATTGTGTTGTGAATATTGAACCCTTGCAACCCAGGAATAAATACTACTCGATCATGATGGATGATTTTTTAATGTATTATTGGATTCAGTTAGCTAGTATTTTGTTTAGGATTTTTGCATCTACATTCATTAGAGATAACTGGCCTGTAGTTCTCTTTTTTTGTGGTGTCTTGATGTCATTTTGGTATCAGGATGATAATGGCCTCATAGAATGAATTTGGAAGCTTTCCTTCGTTTTCTTTTCTTTTTTTTTTTTTTTTTGATTAGGTTGGGAAGGTGTTAACTCTTCTTTAAATGTTTTATAGAATTTGTCTGTGAAGCCATCTGGTCCTGGACTTTTGTTTATTGGGAGTTTGTTGATAATTGATTCAATTTCTTTGCTAATAATTAGTTTGTTCAAATTTTCTATTTCTTCTCATTTCAGTTTTGGTAAGCTATATATTTCTAGGATCTATTCAATTCTTCTAGATTGTCCAACTCTTGGCATATAGCTTTTCATAATATTCTCAGAGTTGTTTGTATTTCTGTAATGTTGGTTGCTATTTCTCCCTCTCATTTGTAATTTTATTTAAGCCTCCTTTTTTCCTTGATAAGTCTGGCAATATATCTATCAATTTTATTGATTTTTTTCAAAGAACTAGCCCCTGGTTTCATTGATCTCTTCCATTGTTTTTAGTTTCTGTATCATTTATTTCTGCTTTAATCTTTATTAGTTCCTTCCTTCTACTGGTTTCAGATTTATTGTTCTTTTTCTAGCTCTTTTAGTTGTAAAGTTAGGTTGTTTATTTGAGATTTTTCTTATTTCTTGAGGTAGGCCTGTAGTGCTATAAACTTCCCTCTTAGAACCTCTTTTGCTGAACCATTGTGTTTTGAACCATTGTGTTTTGATGTTTATTTGTTTCCATGTACTCTTTAATTTCTTTGATTTCCTGGTTGAGCCATTCATTGTTTAGTAGCATGTTATTTAACCTCCATGTTTTGTGGTCTTTCTAGATTTTCTCTTGTGGTTGATTTCTAGTTTCATAGCATTGTGGTCAGAAAAGCTGTATGGCATGATTTCAATCATTTTGAATTTGTCAGGCATAGTTTTTTGGCCTAATATGTGATCTATTCCAGAGAATGTTCCATGTGCACTTGAAAAGAATATGTATTCTGCTGTTTTAATGGAATATTCTGAATATAGCTATTAAATCCATCTGATTCAATGCATTATATAAAGCCACTGCTTCCTTGTTTATTTCCTGTTTAGATGATCTGTCCATTGATGTAAGGGGGGGGGTTAAAGTCCTCTACTATTATTATATTGTTATCAATTAGTTCCCTTCACTTCCAATCTCCAAGTATCTTTATGTGTAAAGTGTCTCCTGTAGTCAGGATATAGATGGGTCTTGGTTTTCTCTTTCTTTTTCTTTTTTTTTTAAGTCTATTCTTTCACCCTATGCCTTCTGATTGGAGTATTAAGCCCATTTACATTCAAAGTAATTTTTGATATGTTATTTATTGCCATTTTATTACTTGTTTTGTGGTGTTTCTGAGAAGAGTTTCTCTGATCTTCTTTTGTCTTTCTTTCATAGTTTGCTGGTTTTCTTTCATGGTATATTTGGATTTTTTACTCTTTATTCTTTGCATATTTAATAGTGGTTTTTTATTTGTGGTTACTATTAAGTTTGTATTATAACATCTTCTGCATATTGCAGTCTATATGAAGTTGATGATCATTTGAGTTTGAATTAATTCTTTTCTTCTCTCTTCCCCATGTTTTATACATATGATGTCATATTTCCCATCCTTTTATATTGTGAGATCCTTAACTGATTTTTTTAACAAAAATATTCAATTTGTGTGTGTGTGTGTGTGTGTGTGTGTGTGTGTGTGTGTGTGTTTCCTGACTCCATACATTCACTTTTGGCCTTTCCTTTCCACTCACAGAGTCCTTTTAGTTTTTCTTGGAAGGCTGCTTTAGTGGTCATGAACTCCTTTAGTTTTTGTTTGTCTGGGAAACTATATCTCCTTCTATTGTGAATGATAGCCTTGCTGGATAGAGTATTTTTGGCTACAGATTTTTCCCATCCAGAACTATGAATACATCATATCAATCCCTTTTGGCTTAGAAAGTTTCTGTTGAAAAAGCCTTGATAGCCTTAGGGCTTTCCCTTGTATGTAACTATCTTCTTTTGTATTGTAGCTTTTAAGATTTTTTCTTTATCAGTATATTTTGCCATTTTAGTTACAGTAGGTCTTGGTATGGATCAGCTTTTGCTGATTTTGTTGGTGGTTCTCTGTGCTTCCTGGATTTGGATATCTGTTTCCTTCTCCAGATTAGGGAAGTTTTCAGCTATTATTTCTTCAAATAAATTTTCTGCCCCTTTTCTCTCTCTTCTTCTTCTTGGACTCCTATCATGTGAATATAATTATATCTGATGGAGTCACTGAGTTCCCTAAGTTTATTCTCATTTCTTATTTCTATTTTCATTCTCTATTCTTTTTTCTCTTTTTTGTTCAGTTTCATTACCTTTCATTATTCAGTTTTCTAGGTCATTAATTTATTCCTCTGCTTCTTCCAGTCTGCTGTTCATTCCATCCAACATTTTTCCTATTTTGTTTATTGAGGTCTTGATCTCTGCGATGTTATTCCTTCTCTGTGTTAAGGGTTTCAGTCATATCTTCTACTCTTTTCTCAAGTGAGTATCTTCATGATATTACTTTAAATTCTTTATCAGACATTTCACTTAGATTTCTAGTCATGGAATTGACTAGAACAGTCATTAATCCTGTTCTTTCATTTGGAACAAATTCCTCTGCTTTCTCATTTTGTCTAAGTTTCTGTACTTTCTTCTGTTAGGAAAGTCAGCTACATCTCCTGTTTTTGATGGTAATGGGATTATGAAGAAGAACCCTTGGGTTGAGAATCTCACATCCATGTTGGCAGCATTTGGGACTGGTATTCTGTGGGAGAGGGGCTCACCATACAGTCCCTGAGGCAAGAGTAACTGGGAGGGGCAATTCTACTGGAGTCCAGGGATGTGGGGCTTGGGGTAAGCAAGTTAGGTAGTGAGTATCTGCACTGTGTAGGTTCCCAAAGGGGGCCCTGTGCTTACTGCTGAAGGGTGAGGGATGAAAATGGCACTGGCCAGTTCCTTTATTTCCAGAGGGGTGTTTCCATGAAAGCTGCCTCTCTGGGACATGCTCCATGAAGAGCAAATAACCTCTTCACTGGGTGCCCTAGGTGCTCTTCAGATCCCTGTTTCCATGCTGTGTGTCCATGGGCTGTATGCCTGTGTTCTCTTCAAAGGAAGCCCCAAGCCTCCAGGTCCTCCTGAGCCACACCTGTTAATCTTTAGAACTCCAGGCTTTAAGCTTTACTGGTTGCAAGAACTCATGCAAAAACTCTCTCTTTTCAAGCCAACTACTATGGGAATTCATCTTCCTTCTGTGGGCTCCCCTTTGCACTAGTCTGTCTTTCACCCATTTCTGCAACATGTCTCCCTCCCCACTGCAGTGGCCATAATCCATTTCTCTCTCAAACCATGTCTCTGCACTCTCTACCTCTTTGATGTGGCCTCTTCTCTACCTTTAGCTGTAGAGTTTGTTCTGCCAGTTTTCCAGGTCAATTTCTGTGGTATTTAGGATAATTTGATAGTTATCTAGTTGGATCTATGGGATAAGACAAGCCTAGGGTTCTCCTACTGCGCTGCCATCTTTCCTGGCCCACTAAGGTTAGATTTAGATCTTGTTTTATCATTTTATTTTATCATTTTAATTTCCCCATCTGTTTTGTTTCCTCCTTTGTTCCTTTCTTTGTGATTTGTTGAATTTTTTTTTAAAGAATTTCATTTCTATTCCATATCTATTGAATTTTTAGTTACACCTTTAAATATACACAGTAAACTTTTCACAGTATGCTTAACATTATTTAATACAAACTATAAAAATCTATATAAGTCCATTTATTGTAACTCTCCATAGTAGTCATTAATATACACACAAACTCAAACCCTACAACACAAGAGTATTATTTTACAGTATTGTTTACTTAAATAATCTCTAGACCCAATGTGGGGCTCAAACACAGGACCCCAGGAGCAAGAATCACATGTTCTTCTGATTGAGCCAACCAGGTACCCTTCAAGAGTACTTAGCCATTCATTTTAATAGATAGAAGGAGATATAGCCTTTTATATTTACCAATATATTTATTATTTCAGATTCTCTTCATTACTTCCTCAAGTTCTGATACCAGTTCCCAATACCCTAAGAAGTTCCTTGAGCATTTCTTGTTATGTAGATTACCAGGTAATGTATTATCTTCCCTTATCTGAAAATATTTTTATTATACCTTATTTTTGAGGTTTTTTTTTTTCAGTTCACGTTTTTTCCTTTCAGCACCTTAACAAATTTTTTTACTATCTTGTGGTCTCTATTGTTTGTGAGGAGTGAGCAGTCATTTGAGTCCCTGTTTCCCTGTATTTATAGGTCATCTTCCTTTGGATGCCGCCAATATTTTCTGGGTTTGTTTGTTTGTTTGTTTGTTTTTGAATTTACACCACACTTTCCTTCACACACATTATTTTCCAATGGCTGTGATTGTCCTGTATTTTGTTCTCTGGTTCTTCATGCCAGAGAGGACTATGGGTTTTCTATTGGAGTTTTTGTCACTCCATTCAGTGCCTACTGTGGATTAACCACAAGCTAAAAGCCTTCTTAATATTGTTATTTTTTACTCATTGATGAAGATTCAGCTTAATCATCTTTTTTTTTCATAAAGCTTCTCAGAATCTGCAGATTCAACTGGATGTATCCATGAGTTGAGAATGCATTTGGCTGCATTTGACAGGAAATACTACTACAGCAACTTGAACAAGACCAGGTTGATTTTTCTCATCTAATTCAGAGGTAGGCAATTCAAAGAAAATATAGCTGATCATATAGGGTATTAGGGACCTAGGTTTTTCCCTATCTATTTGCACTTCTATTGGCATAAAGTATTTGTTCTTATAGTCTCAAGATGAAAGTTATATGCTTGAGCATTACATTCATTTCCCGGTGGACAAAAGAGGCAAGGACAATTGGTGGGTGACTAACTCAACCCAGTTTGTCTGGAAATTTCTCATTTTCAACACTGTAAGCCCCAAATTCCATTAGTTGAGCTAAAAACAAAATCTCATCAGATTTACCCGTGGTTTTTGTTTTTCATGCCAAGAGAATATCTTATAAGATTGTAAAACAAAAATCAGAGCCAATTCACCTTCTGCAAAGGTAGAATCCAACCAAGATATGATCACAGTCCTATTCTCAATTTTTTATTATTCTTAGATATGGCTTGTTTCCCTGGGTCATGGCATAAATAGTCTGGTTGATTATCTCCAGAAAATGCTATTCCAGAATTTACCTAGGTCAATTATTCTTAGGATCTTTCCTGAAGAATGGCTTAGTTAAATGTTGTCATTACTTTGGTTATTTTATGAAGCTTTTAAAATAATAGTTTAACAAGTATATTACAAAACAAAGTACATAGAGTAAAAAGCAAAATCAAAATGCACATTGCTGTAATGTTTTCAAATATAAGCTAATATCAAAAATTCTTAAAGTTCTGATAACTGTAATTAATAAAGCAATAATTTGAAATATTGTTAGAAGTTAAACACAAAATCATTTATATCTAAACACACTAGAACAACATTTAAGGGTTGTTTTTTTGAGAGAAAATATATGCCTTTTGCATGGATGAAATTCCCTTAATCAGTCTGTTTCTGTTTATCAAAGGAGTTTGAGGACATCCAACAAATGATCAATATTAGTTATGAATTCTAAAGAAATTAAAATTTATTTATAGCCTGTTTATTACTTGCTGTTTTCAAGGCATAAAATAGTATTTTACAGCCTTAGGAGCAAAATATAGATCTTTCCATGGTAAGCATAAAATTATAGTATGGTTAATAATTATGTAAGATCTTTCTTATAAAGTCTGACATTATATAAGCATAGTTTGTGATGTGCAGCACATGTATAGTGTTGTAAAAACACAAAATAAATTTAACAGCCAGTAGCAGTTTCTTTTTCTTTGCCTCATTTCCCCCCCAGTTTTGCCATGAACCAATGATTATAAAATGTGAATACTAATAAAATAACCCTTACCTTTTAATGAAATCACTTTCATGCATTTTCTTTCATGCCTAATTTGTGTTAATTACAAATGCTTCTTAGCTCCATTTCAGCAAAGTAAATGCATGTTTTTTTTCTCTATGAATGAAACCAAGTAATTCGTTTTAATGCTAAGGGTTCCCTGGTCCAGAAATGGAATATACTTCTAGCAATATTCTCTGACCCCAAGACTCCCAAAGAACCACTCCTCTGACTTCAGTTGCCAAATTAACATAAGTAAGGATGTAATTGTCTTGCTTAAAGGGCTTGGAAATAAAACCTTCTTTAGATCTGTGATGATATTTGAACTAACTGTAGTCCTCTTCAACAGATTTTTTTTTTAAAGATTTTATTTATTTATTCATGAGAGACACAGAAAGAGGCAGAGACACAGGCAGAGGGAGAAGCAGGCTTCCTGCAGGGAATCCGATGTGGGACTGGGTCCTAGGACTCTGGGATCACACCCCTAGCCCAAGGCAGAGTCTCAACCACTGAGTCACCCAGATGTCCCCTCTTCAATGGATTTTAATAAGCAATTAATTGAGGAGGTATGAGAATTCTCACCTATACAGCTTCATTCATGACCCCTATCTCAAGTTCAGGCCATTCACAGCCTACCTCAAGCTCTACAGAACTTTTATTCTCCTCACCTTACTAACTTTGAGTCTAGAATTCAGTTCTTTGCTTCCAAATCCAACTCCATTCTGATCCCATAATTTTGGATATCATTGTGTCTCCCCAGTTAGTGCTTTTAACCATCAAGCCATCCTCTTTTCTCTAAGTTCCTATCTTTTCAGTTCTCTATTAATAATAAAGAGCAATGTTATTTAGGATCTATCTTTCTAAATCTTCCCCAGCTACTGGTAGCTCAAACAGAAGTACTGCACAGCAATTATACTGGCACACTGTTATACTGTACACCGGTATACTGTTCAACTCCTAGCAATTTAACATGCAAAGATTAGGTGATCTTTCTATCACATCAAGAGAGTAAAATGTTATGGAATCTCATGAATTATTCTTATTTGTGAAATTGCTTAATTTCATCAGAACTTCTATCATGTCCACCATCGTTATTTGGAACTCATTTGGATAGTTTCCAATGCAATGAAGACTATCTTTACCCTCCAGCATTTTATATTAGCCTAATAGCACAAAGTAGGCAGTTCTTATGTATCAAAGCCAAGAAGCCATGCACAGAAAATAAATAGGTAATGATACACCTTCCCCTATTATATTTTATTCTTGCCAGAGCTTTAAGTCAACGTATACTTTCAGGGTAAACTCTAGGTAAAGTCAAAAAAGGCATCTTTTATCTCATAACATATGGAAGAGGTAGAAATTCAGGATGAGTGGAAAATATTTTAAATTTGTGGAAACTTCAGTTTACAAATATGTCTGTAGATTCATATTTGCTTTGTAGAGAGGAATCCTGCAGTAATTCTGATTTACTTAATATAACAGCAAATCCCAGAGATCCCTGGGTGGCTCAGCGGTTTAGCACCTGCCTTCTGGCCCAGGGCGCGATTCTGGAGTCCTGGGATCGAGTCATGAGTTGGGCTCCTGGCATGGAGCCTGCTTCTCCCTCTGCCTCTCTCTCTCTCTCTCTCTCTCTCTCATGAATTAAAAAAAAAAATCTTAAAAAAATATAACAGCAAATCCCAACACAAATGTATAATAAATATTCAATAAATGCTTATGGGAAATCAATTTTTGTAACTATACATGTTAACTGGACTTGTGATTATTTTTTAATATATACAAACATCAAACCATTATATTGTACACCTGAAACTAATATAATGTTATATGCCAATTAGACTTCAATAAAAAATAAATGGTTATGGAATAATATGATTAACTGAAGAATAACTTTTTACTTTCCGTTTGAAAATGGTATTTACGTTGACTAAAGAGTAGAATTTACCATTGGGCAGGTAGAGTAGATAGGATACTGGATTTATGGTCAAAGAGTAGATTGAGTCTTTGCCTTTTACTAGTGAGAAAACCTCCAGTAAGAAGGTTTCACCCCTCTGGACTCAAACAAGTTACTTTGTTTGGAAAACAAAGCCTGAAATCCTCACAGGGTGTAGTGAGAGAAATTGTTTTACAAAGTTTAAAATGTACACAAAAGTAAAATGGCACTCTAAAGTCAGAGTAATATGTACAGTTTAATCTAAGAATTATAAGATTCCCCCACAGTCTTTTTATGCTTATCAGTTTGATCACCTAAAAAACATAGTCTCGTTCAAAGGAACCTCAGAGATCAGATTTTAGTTTAAAATCCTTGTTTTACAGTTGAGGAATCCCGTAACTAGTGATGCTTAGTGCTTTGTCCAATTATATGAGCTGCTTTCATGTTTGTGTTAGAGACCTTTCTCTATTTTTTTAATTTGGAACTCTAATTTTTAAAAATTACTTTTTATTAATATGTTATATGTTACTTTGTCTCAATGTGATAAGTTATGGAAAAATGTTTGTCACTATCATTCTACATATTGAATAGGGAAGTCTAAGAGAAGTTAAAATGTTTTACCTTAGAGTACTCCATATATTTAGGATAAAACTAGAGAAATCACATACATATACACCCCTCCAACAATCCTATAGTTCCTCTTACAGATGCCTTTACATGTACTTCCAAAGCTACTTTCAGAAAGTCATTAAAATTTTAAATCAAAGTTTAGAAAGTCACTATTTCTTGAATTTTTAAATACTATCTCCTGAAAAGTGTTATTCACCTACTAGTACCTTCTTTGCATCTAGTGCCTTTTTTCTAACCCTAATCCAACCTCTACATTACTTCCTATCATGTAAGATATGTTGGTTTCCTGAGACACTCTATTCATTCTGACAATCAGAAAGGTATGCCTAAGGCACTGACATCTCTAGAAATGCTGCTGTACTTGACACTGCTTTTAGAAGATGTGTATTCAGAAACTGACTTTTTAACCTGCAGTTTTATGTATTTTTCACCTGATGGTTTGCATTCTTCTCCCTCCAACTGTGCAACTCTCTTCTCTTATGAGTTGTTACGAACTAAATATTTGAATTTCTCCATATTCATATGTTGAGGTCTTAGCCTCCAGTGTGACTGTATTTGGAGATGTGCCTCTAAGGAAGAAATTAAGGTTAAATGAGGTTAAGGGTAGGGCTCTGATTTAATAGGATAAATCTTCTTATAAAAAGGGATACCTTTGTGTTTACTCTCTACTCTCAGTTCACAAAGAAGAGACCCTGTGAGCACATAGAAGAAGGCAGTCACCTAGGAGCCAAAGGAAGAGATCTCAGACTGAAGTTTCTCTTGCCAACATCTTCTCAGCCTCCAGAACTGGGAGAAATTTATTCCTAACTCTGGGAAACAAACTAGGGGTGGTGGAAGGGGAGGAGGGCGGGGGGTGGGGGTGAATGGGTGACGGGCACTGAGGGGGACACTCGACGGGATGAGCACTGGGTGTTATTCTGTATGTTGGTAAATTGAACACCAATAAAAAATAAATTTATTAAAAAAAAAAGAAAAAAATAAACAATCCAATTCTATGGTATTCTGTTATGATAGTTCAGGCTCCATATACAGAGTAATTCCTAGATATTAAAATATTTCCCTTGCTTGAATTAATGATAGTGATAGGAGAAATTGCTGTGTGTGGACACATTTGAAATCTTATTATAGCTGCTTTGTTTGCTTCTTGATTGACTGTATACTGTTGGAGCACCTGAATACCACTGAATAATTTTTTTGTATTAAAATCTGGCTGGCTTTTTTTCCCTCAGTTATTCCAACTAGTTGGCACAGTTGGTACTATTAACTTGTGGAGAAACAGATGCCTTTTTCTGGGTATTCAGAAGCAACTAAGTCACTATGGTCTCTTCATTTGTTCCATCTTTACCCCTGCTAAATCAATGATGCATGGTTGCTGTTTCATTGTTTTGCTGAGGTTTATTTATTTTGTTGCCTTGCACTTTTTGTTCATTAGACAAACATGGAGCAGATGATAAATAGTCATTGGGAAAATAATGTGTTAGACCAAAATGCAAAATGTGTTTCACAGAAAATGGCATGTCATAGATGCATTGTTTCTAGAGTAAAACAATTTAAAAAGATCCTTTTTGTGTAGGAGGAAAGCATCTGCTTGAAAAAAAAAAAAAAGAAGCCATGGGAAAGATGCCATTTTAGTCTGTTTTATAGGTGTTTAACATTGGGCAAAATAATGATTAAATATGCATTTGGCCAGAGTCCCAGTGCCTTTCTTGTACAATTCCTTGAGACCCTACACATATTATCTGAAAGAATTTAATATACTGAAATGGCCTCTTTCCTTATCTGTGTATTCCCTAAAATGGAATCTCCTTGAAGTCAAGGATTTCATCTTAGCCTTATTTTCCCATCATTTAGCACAGGACTTGGCTTATAAAAGGTTTTCAGTTAACATTTGTTTTATTGAATTACACAAAAATGTTCAGTAGATCTGTTTTTTTTAACCCAGCCAATATAATTGCATTTAAACACTGGAAAAGCAGAATTTTCTTTCCCTAGGGCCGCCTGGGTGGCTCAGTGGTTGAACATCCACCTTCAGCTCAGGACGTGATCCTGGCTTTCTGGGATTGAGTCTCGCATCGGGCTCCCCACAGGGAGCCTGCTTCCTCCTCTGTCTATGTCTCTACCTCTCTGTGTCTCTCATAAATATATAAATAAAATATTTTTTAAAAAAATAATTTTCTTCCCCTACTGCTCACACACTAAGGACATACATCTAGATGTACACACTAGATATTTTTAAACTGAGTATGCATAGATAGGATTTAAGGAGGAACTTAAATTTTGAAGCAAGTTTAAACAGAATGGAAATGATTAATTGCTGGATTAATTTCATCTATGAGAAAGGTTAGAGAGGAATCTTTTTGCTCCAGGAAATAGAAGATCTAATTCAGGAATATAAAAGGCTACACCATGGTCAACCAGGCATTTTCTTTTCTTCCTGAATGAAAAGAAATCTGGTCAGAGGATCCACGTTAAGTATACAGTAGAGCTATTTAATAAGGGAGATGAAATATGAGAGTATATTTACTGAGGAAGCAGGTGGATTCTTTGTTTCAAGGTGGGATATATACACAGTTTTCTGAAATCAGATTAGATGATCTGATTTTTTTTTTTCAAGATCCATTCTAGTTCCTCCATTCAAGGTTCTTTTAAAAAAGTTTTAGCCTTTAGTTTGAAATACTTTTGGATTTATAGAAAAGTTGCTGAATAGTACTCAACTTCTCCCCATGCCATCATCTTACAAAACTATGGTATTTTGAAAATCAAGAAATTAACATCGATACTAGTCACTAAACAATAGACTTTATTCAGATTTCTCTAGCTTTTCCACTGATGGACTATTTCTGTTCCAGGATTCAACCCAGGTTCCCACATTGCATTTAGCAATTCATGGGCCTTTAAATTTCACTTTTGATTCTTAAGATTTATGCTTTACAGAGTTCTTATACTAAATCAATTGTGTGCTTTGGCCATTTCCTGGTGTTAGTTCTCCAAACTTCTTGTGTTCATCATTTATTTACCATCTTAAAGTAGATTTGCAAACCTCTCTCTGATCATAGTTCTTCTCTAGTTCCTTTTCTCTTTACCCTGCCTTCTCTCTCTGAAGATTCTTTGCCTTTGATCAGACAAGCGATCTACCTAAAGTGGATCAGCTGAAATGTACATAATTTTTCATAATTCAAACCCTTAGAGAAAACACATAAGCAGAAGTTGTCAAGTCAATCTGACAGTCTTGTTAATGTTATATTTAATTTGTACTATAAAATAAACAAGTGAAGATTTTAATCTTTTCTTAGAATTTGGGACCAAATAATAACTCTACATCCTTCTCAATGTTTACCATTTGAGGATATTATGATTCATTTATGAAAATGCTTTTCTTTAGTTAAGTATCACTTAATGAAATTGAAATATTTTATTCCAGTTTCTTTATCAGAGAATTTTGGAATCCAGTAAGAGCCATTAGCATTACCACAAATGAATAAAATTATGTGCATAATATTTTGTTTATAAGTGTATTTTTTTTCTAGGCTGGAGGGTCTACAACTCTCATCAGATTTTTAAAAGTACCTCATGGCTCCAAAAAGCTAAAGAAACATCCAATCTAGGGGTATGAGAGAATCTGTATCAATAGATAGATTTGACTTCTATGTTTTAATGCAAGGACTATTTGGAGACATAAAATAACTCCAAATGCCTTACATTCACAAAATAAATATTCTTTCTTCCCCATATAATAATTTAGGAAGTTAAAACAAATTTCATTTTTATCTAGCTTTGTATTAATAAGTATTATATTTTTATCGTATGTTCTTTTGTGGTAAATTCTTTCTTTTTTTCCTTTATCTCCAGAGTCCTTTCAAGGTGGGTTATTATTCCTCCTGCCTTTGCTTGTCTTTGTTTCACAAGTCATTCTTTCATCTATCAATCCTACCACATTACTTTTCCTTGATCAGACTGCTTGCTCGGCACTGCCTGCCACCTTCTCCCTTCTGGTTTCTACTTCTCTGCTTGCTTGTGAGAAGTGCTCTAGCTAACAGAATGTGTAACCATAGGGACTGTCAATGCCAACAGCATACCAAAACCACAATTCTGGGAAAAAAAATTAGCTTGACTTTTTCATGAGATCTTCTTAATAGAAAGCAGCCCATGTTGTGGGTAAAGTTAGAAATTTATAGCATGGAACTAAATTTAAACATAAAGAAAGCAGACTCCTTTAATGAGAAAATATACTTTACCTAGTCATTGGAAGGGGAAGGGCAGGAGGTTAGATGGATAAAGGGTGAGATATTGCTTCTCACCCATTCATTTTCAGGCAAAATGTCCCTATATTGGTTCCCACAGAATGAGATAACTCCCCTCCCCATTTCTACCCCTATCAGAAGCCATGTGATACATAAGGAGCTTAATTTAATTGCTAATTACTTTTAATAACTATAAAGGGTTAATCTCAAATCTGGCTTTTAAACATAAAATGTAGAATGTGACTCAATAATACTAGATGTATTATGCTGATTGTATTATCACAGTTCTTTGTATTGAGTAGTACTTCTGAACCAGGTACATGCTTTACATACATTATCTTTAAATCTAGCATAGTCCTGGAAAATAAACGCTATTATTCTCATTTTTCCAAAATTACTCTGCTGGCTGGTGGTACAGCTGACCTTCGCCTACTTGTGATTGAAGTCCAAAGTTGCATACCCAAAGCTATAGCACACTTTGATGACCAGTGGAAAGTGAGTTGTTGGAAATTGGAGGCAAGAATAAGGGTAGCAAGGTGAGAAGAGAAAATAGAATTAGTGGGAATAGAGAGTCGGGTTCCAGACACTTACTGAAAGATTGTATTAAGGTGTGTGTTCCATTCACTTAGATTTTCTTGTCCTTGAGGTCAGTACTTTTATTCTTTTTAAGGACTTATACATAATAAGTGCTTAATGAAGGGTTAAAATGTGGGAAGAGAAAAGAGGAAGGAGAAAAGACAGGAGGGTTGAAAAGGAAGTGAGAAGAAAATGAGAGAGAGCTATGAAGAATGAAGAAAGAAAACAATGAGGGATGTGTATGTATGTGGAGAAAGAGTAGACAGGCAGTAAAAGGAGACAGATAGAAAGTGAGACAGAGGAAGATGAAGGGAGAAAAACTCAGTTCATTCTGACGTCTCAACCTGGACGGCTTACTAGTTACATAGTGTCTGAGCTTCAGGGAATTGTCATTTTGGAATTTAGTCCTTTGAAATATGAGCTAGATAATTTAACCTCCAGGCACAGTTTTTCACTGATTATTTCATCCTTCAAATAATTTACAATCAACAAGTATCCCTAGGGCCTATATAACTGGTACAGCATTGGGAGAAATAACCAAGAGTTTACAACATATATAGAAATAGCCCAAAAGGGGATCCCTGGGTGGCGCAGCGGTTTAGCGCCTGCCTTTGGCCCGGGGCGTGATCCTGGAGACCCGGGATCGAATCCCACGTTGGGCTCCCGGTGCATGGAGCCTGCTTCTCCCTCTGCCTGTGTCTCTGCCTCTCTCTCTCTCTGTGACTGTCATAAATAAATAAATAAAAATTTAAAAAAAAATTTTTTTAAAAAGAAATAGCCCAAAAGGAAAGGTATTATAAGTACTTTTGCCCCCCCACCCCCATTCTGGGGCTTCCCTATGACCAATGACTGGTAATATATCACCTCTTCACCTATGCAAGGAATAACCCTGAAGTGGAGATGTCTATATTGGAGGGTGGAGAAAGTGGAAAGTTAATATCACTGGGGCAAACCTTTGACTAATGGTAGATGGGAGCCATGATTTGGCGTTGATATATTCTTTCATTTTGACTCCTCTCCCATACAGTGCTGAGTTTAAGCCTCTTAAAAATAGTCCCATATGATTTTAAGCAGTAACCAGCCGGGTAAAACAAATGCCTATCAGTTCTTTTTTCTTCTTTGACTCATTTCCCTTTTTCATCTCCTGCTTCCATTTGATTGTATATGCTCTAACAAAGTAGTAGTGCAGAAGCTTCTGCCTAAGGTTCTACTTTCTGAGAACTAAGGCCAAGACATAAACATTATTCTTTTTCTCTCTTTATTCTATTGGTTCTATTAGCAATCTCATCCAGTCGCCTGGTTTTCAGTTACCATCTATATACAGACAAATTCTTGATCTACATCTTTAACTCAAAGCTTTTTTTCTATAATAACCAGATATAGTTATTCAAATGTTTTATGAATATTTTGACTTGGATTTCTTACAGGTGCCCCAAGCCTCTCTAAAATCAAACCAACCACCTTCCTACATTTCTGAGTCAATCTTAGCGAGTCTCTTTCTTTTACCCTTTGATTCTATTGATCAGCAAAGCTTGCTAATTGTCCTAAAATCCTCTTTAATTCATTAATTTGTCTCCATTCCTATTGCCATTCTCAAGTTCAGCCCAACATCACGTCTTTCCCAGATTTCTACAACATCTTCCTATAGGTCTCTAGACCACATGTCTTATCTCCCTTAAATCCCTACTCTATACATAAACCAGGTTGATCTTTCCAAAATCATATGTTCTACCTTGTAACAATCCTGCTAGAAAATCTTCAATATTGTGGCACCTGGGTGGCTCAGTGGTTGACCGTCTGCCTTTGGCTCAGGGTGTGATTCTAGGATCTGGGATTGAGTCCTACATAGGGCTCCTTGCAGGGAGTATGCTTCTCCCTTGGCCTGAGTCTCTGCCTTTCTCTCTCTCTTTCTCTCTCTCTCTCTCTCTCTGTGTGTGTGTCTCTCATGAATAAATAAAATCTTTTTAAAAAAAATTTCAATAGCTTTAAGATAAAGCCCAAACTCCTTAGTGTGGCTTCCAAGACCCCCAGTGGCCTGCATCACCCACCCCAATAAACATTCTACTTCCTCATCATTATGCTGCCATGTTGAATGTCTTTTAGCTCCTTAAAAGATCTTGGCTCTCTTTCAATCATTGTTGTTCCTTTAGACATGTGGACTCCTCTCCATCTTTCTTCCTTATGCCTCTCTGATTTTATTCATTCTTTCCATGTCAACATGAAAAACACTTCAAGTAACTAGAGTCTGAGGTTCAGGATATGAAGAATTTTTTAGTAATTTTGATCTTTAAATTGAGGATTACAGTTTAGATGATTCAGAGTAGAGAGTTGGAATTTATCAAAACTGACTATAAAGATGAAAAGGATGATGGCTATAAGAGGAAAAAACTGAGCTACCCGCGGAAGGCATTTGAGGAAGGTAAAAGAGTGCTGGAGATCAGTAAACCACAAGGTGAGGTTCTGTTTTGGGATTACCATTCCGGATTGCCACAAAAGAGGTTATTTCCTGAGTTACTAAATCAGTGACTACTATAGTAATGAGATTAAAAAATGTCTAGCTCTGATCTTTGGGCTTGATGATCTACCTCCAACAGCCTCAGCTATGTTTAAAGGGAGCTCAATAGCTACAATTGAAATCCTGTGTCATTCTGGTGGCACAAAACAATAGAAGTCAAGGAAGTAGGCACAGACTAGTTTTATTATATATACCTAAGTACACATTGGAAAAATTAGATGCTTCCATATACAGGACTGATCAGAGGCCAAATCGATAGCAGTAGATATATTTTAATGATGATTAAGTTGTGGACTAATCTAATATAGACTTCCAATCTAGTTTGCCCACATAAGTAGAGTTTTATGTTTTTATATCCCAAGTTCAATATTTGTAGGCCTGTAACTAAGTTTCATTTAGAAGACTTAAAAACCCCTCTGCAAAAAAAGAAATGAAGAAAGAAAAAGAAAAAGGAACCTTCTTTATCACTAAAAATTAGACCAACTTCCTCTAAAAATCCATGCCTACTTGCATACACCAAACAGTAATTGTCAGCTATGCCAGTAACACATGACAAGTGGAATTGAATGTCCAACTCCTGAGTAACTTGGAATCTGACACTACAAAATCCTGACACCAGCCTCACTTTTAAGCCATATTTTGACTGTTCAATTATAAAGTCATTTATCCACTTTTTAATTTATTTAACAGATATATATTGAGCACAATAGGACAGCAACTCCGCTTTGATGGAGCTTACAATCTATTAGCAAGATAAGTATTAATTCATTGGTTCATTAATTACAGTGCTATTCATTGGTATAAGGAGAATAACCCTTAAGCTTCTTGGCTTGTGAGCTCCAGGCTGATTGACTGAACTTGCAACATCATAAATTATGCTAAACAAGTTAAGGCTAACACAGTTTACGTATTTTTTTTTTATTTTAGATTTCTATGTGTAAGTTCCATTGCTTAAAAGAATTGACTTATTTGTGACTTAGGTTAAAAAATTTTTTTTCTAGGTTCCTTGTATGAGTTCTATTGCCTAAAAGAAGTGACTCACCTATGAGGGATATGTGATGATATCCAGAGAACTATTTCCCCACTTCTTGGCTCAGGTCCCTGACAACGGATGAGCTGCAGAAGACAATGTGTTAGGAAAGTGATTTAGCAATTTATTTCTCATCTGAAACACGAGAGGCAGTTTATACTTGCTTAACAGACAAGCATATGTCTAAATGGCTTTTTTGAGGTCTAATCATGAGTCAACAACACAAGAGGACTCAAATCACTCTGTGCCTGAAGTATCAAGCTTTTGTCATAAATTATCTCAGGCCATCATTTCTTTCAAAGAATATTATCTCTTATTTCCAGAATGAATAGATCAAAATAATTGACTCCAAAGTACCCTCTTGATGCAATGTACCATAGAAATGGCCGTATAATGAAGCAAATTGAAAACATTATTGTGTTAATCAATCATGGAACAGTGGAGCCCTCAATTTAGGATTGGATTTATATGAATTTAAATAAATAATTTACAGTGTATATCAGCATGAAAGTGGTCAAAGAAAGCAGAGAAGGTGTGAATTAAGTCAGGAAGAAACTAATTGAAAACTTACTGCAATCCAGAGGAAACGAAAAATAAGCAAGACTTGAATAGGAGTTTAGAGTTTAGCTAATAGTATTGCCAATGCTTAAAGTAAAAATAAAAATATGTCCTTAGAGCTGACAAAAAAGTGAAGAAGAAATCATTGGAGTAGGAAGACAAAATTGGAGGAGCTCTATGGGAAGCTTCAGAGGCCACACAGAGACAGATATCCCCTCCAACCATAGAAAGCCTTCCTGGCTGAAAGAGTGGGAAATATCCCTGGCCAGAAGCCTGGGGCTGAGGTCTAGAGAGAGTTGGAGGCAGGATGAGATATAAAAGAAAACCGGACAAGAGACCTGGATCTTTCAAATTAGGAGGAAAAATTTAAAATTCTAAAGCACCGAAGGGAAACTGGAGAAGGCCAAAGGAACAGAGGCTCTTGGAACTTGTTGGGGAGGATAACATGTAGGGGGCAAGATCTTCTGGCAGTATTTTAAGTCTAGGACTATAATTTCACCTCAAATTTCTGGAACTTATACAAACCATTGAAGGTCTCTCAATTTTATGGAAACCTTCGGAGGGACTGATGCCCAGCAATTCAGTTTCCTTCTATTTATCTATATGTAACACATTGTTTCCTGTAGTGAAGAGACCATTGAATTTTCAGACAGCACAGAAAACTTACACTTTTCAATTGCAAATGTAATACCTTTCTTTTTTTCAACAATTGTCAAAAATCCATTATTATAAAATCAATTCTACACTTGACTTCCAACAACAGATTAGAGATACTCAGCATATGACCTTCAGGACACTATGGAGTGTATTTTCTTATTTTTGGACCAGGCATTCTTCCAGAATCTTTATTATTTCTTCTCTCTATTCTTCCTTTATCCACAGACCATATTTAATTGAGAGTCATACTTCCAACATTGCTGCACTATTTACCTCCTGGAAAGAAATCTTCATTTCTTTAGTGTGAAGCATAATACCCTTTTAATAAGAGTTTTGGAAAATTTGATTTTCATTTTCTTCATGGATAATGATGTCCAGCATCTTTTTGTGTGCTAATTTGCTATCCATACTGCTAAGCATCTATTATAGAATCTCTAAATTACAAAATAATAACAACCCCCACACACACACACAATTGGCCCATCAAGTTTTGACAAAGATGTAGAGCCACAAGGACTTTGATACATGTGACTTATGGCATAGCAATTCCAGAAAATGGTTTGGTAATTTCTTATAAAGTTAAACATAAACTTTCCATACAGTCCCAGTCCTAGGTATTTACCTTAGAGAAATGAACACTTCTTTTTACACAAAAAACCTATAAAAATATTTAAGCAGAATTATTTATAATCACCCCAAACTGAAAACAACCCAAACTTCCTTTAACAGGTAAATGGCTAAACAAACTATAGTAAATTCATACAATGGAATATTACTCAGCATTAAGCAAGGATAAACTATTGATGCTAACAACATGCATGAATTTCAGATGCATTCTGCTAAGTGAAGCAAACTATCTCAAAAAATTACATACTATATAATTGTTTTTCTGGAAAAGGCAAAATGATAGTGACGGAAAACAAATCAGTGGCTTCCAGGATTTAGACATGAGAGACAGTACGAGGGAATGTTGAGAGTGATGGAACTGTCTGTTTTGATTGTGATCATGGTTATATAACCTAGGCATATGTAAAAGTCATAATACTATATACTCCTCAAAAATAGATGAATTTTAATGTATGCAAATTATAAACAAACAAATAAATAAATGTTGAAAAAGTTTGTCTTTACCAAACAGGTAGAAGTGGTCCCCATCCAGATTAGCTCTTTAATTTTAGATGTTCACATCTTATCTAGACTGACCATTCTATCTTGAAATGATGACTTAATGCTTTGAAAAGGTGGATCCAAATTCAGGTCTTCTGTAATCATCCTACATCTCTTCTATGAATGGAGAACTAGTGGGAAATCTCATTATTGCCCAAAACAAAACAAAACATCTCTATTTGAAAGAAAAGTTTTAATTTATTCTTTTAAAACAAAATTCAGGGACACCTGGGTGGCTCAGCAGTTGAGCATCTGCCTTCAGCTCAGGTCGTGATCCCAGGATCCAGGATCAAGTCCCACATTGGGCTTCCTGCATAGAGCCTGCTTCTCCCTCTGCCTATGTCTCTGCCTCTGTGTGTGTGTGTGTGTGTGTGTGTGTGTATGTGTCTTTCATGAATGAATAAATAAAATCTTTTAAAAAATAAAATTCATATCACGTTTGATTTGTTTTCTTTTTAGTGCCAGCAGTGGGGCTTGGTGGGCCAGAGTTGACTAGGTAAGTCCACAATGCAAAGTGAGATGGCATCCCTCTTTACCCCATCTTTGTCCCTCTTCAAGTACTTACTTGTGTTTGCTGAGTCTTCTGAAAACTGGCAGAGGTGCTGACTGGGGTGGAGGAGGGGGGAGGATGGGTGCCAGCACAAGTGGAGCTGGAAGAGATGACAGAGCCACTGAAATCAAATTCATTATTAGATTAGAAAAATCTGGTTCCATGAGATTCAGCAGCAGGGCCTGAGAGTAGGAGAAGAGAAGTGGGTAAGTATTCAGAGTTAGTGACTGAAACCTACCTCAATGGGGGAGGACTGAAAGAGCCATCTTTAGGCCAAAGTAACTGTGTTTGTTCCTCTACCAATTGTTTCTCACATGGAGGAGAGTGCCTTGTCCCTCTAGCTTTGCAACCTGCAAAATTGTGCATCACTAAGAAATTTAGAGTGGTTGAGCCAGGCTAAAAAAGTGAATGGAGACAAGGACAGGAAAATATTAATAAGAGTTTAGAAGGGACATAATAAGAAGCCAAAATTCCACCAACACTGGAACTGAGATGACACTGAGGGACACACCTTTTCTTCTCACCTCCATGTTTCCAAACACAGAAATGCTGGATAAAAACATAACAAAAAGTTATAGTGAAATGCAATGAAAAAGAAAAACATAAGATGTCAAAAATAAAAAGGAAACAAGAAAACAGGATAGTAAGCATATAAACTAATGCCATGACAACTGACTTATAAGGTATTGTTCCCAAATATAATCCTAATGGCCAGAAATTTGGATTTTAGTACCCAGGCAAGGACCAGAAATGTCGCCCTAGAACTGAGATTCTTGCACAAATCTCAAAGCTAAGATGCCTAAAGAGTTGAATGCTCTGTAAAATTGAGTCTGGAAGTGGCAAGAAACTTTTCATTAGTCTGGGGCTTCAGGTAAAAACAAAAACTGGGGGACAAAATAAAAATAAGGTAGAAATAAAATATTAGGAAATAATATCAAGGAAGTTGGATGGCTTTCCTAGAGAGCTTAGGAGTCAATCAGTGTCACAATTAAGAACATGTACAGTGAAGACAGACTTCCTGTGTTCAAATCCCAGCTCTATCATTTATTAGCTGTGTGATCTTGGACAAGTTACTTCCTCCAACTTTCTCCTCTGTAAAATGTAGATAATAATAGTGCCTACTTCATTAATTTACCTTATTAATATCCTACCTCCAAAATGTTTAGTATATTGATTTAAAAAACTCTTTGGAAAAAAATTTAGGATTTGAAGGGAATTTTCTTAATCTGATTAAGGTTGCTTAGCATTCTCTTTAATGTCAAGAATAGAATAATGCCAAACCCACAACTCTATGGTCAATTAATATTTGACAAAGCAGGAAAGAATAATCAATGGAAAAAAACATTTTTCAACAAATGGCCTTGGGAACACTGGACAGCAACAGGCAAAAGGCTGAAACTAGACCATGTTCTTACACTATACGCAAAAATAAATTCAAAATGGATTAAAGACCATATGTGAGACAAGAAACCATTAACTGGCAGTAACTTCTTTGACATTGGCAGTATCAACTTCTTAGTAGATATGTTCCCAGAGGCAAGAGAAACAAAAACAAAAATAAACTATTGGGACCTCATCAAAATAAAAAGCTTCTTCACAGCCAAGGAAACAATCAGCAAAACTAAAAGGCAAAGTATGAAATGGGGGAAGATATTTACAAGTGACATATCTCATAAAAGGTTAGTATCCAAAGTCTATATATAAAGAGTTTATACAACTCAATACCCAAAGCTCAAATAATCCAATTAAAAATTGAGCAGAAGACATGAATACACATTTTTCTAAAGAAGACATACAAATGGCCAACACACAAAAAGTTGCTGAATATTATCATCAGGGAAATATAAGTCAAAACTACAATAAGATATCACCTCAAACCTATCAGAATAGCTAAAATCAGCAATGCAAAAAACAATAAGTGTTGGCAAGGATGTGGAAAAAGGAGAAAACTCTTACACTGTTGGTGGGAATGCAAATTGGTGCAGCCACCCCGGAAAACAGCACAGTATGAATTTTCCTCAAAAAGTTACAAATATAACTACTTTACGACCCAGTAATGACACTAACAAGTGTTTACCCAGAGAATACAAAAATACTAATTTAAACGGATACACGAACCCCAATGTTTATAGCAATATTATCTACCATAGCCAAGTTATGGAAAGAGCCCAAATATCCATTGACTGATGAATGTATAAAAAAGATGTGGTATATATACATATATATATTATATTGGCTGATCGCCACCCAGTCAGGAAAGTAACACCTCCAGCGTGTGGAGGGACGAGATCAAAATGCTTATTTGAAACCTCACATGGTTTTGAGTCTCCCTCTTGGGTCCCGTGTGAAGGCAGGTGGTTGAAGTAGCAAGATGTTGACCTGTCTGGGCTTCCTTCCCACTGGAGGTTCTTCCCTGACTTTGGACTTCACATGATTCTTATTCATACTTGAACCTTTCCCGTCACCCCCTCCTCAAAGCATCTCTGTGTCATTCGAAAAGAGCTCTTCAGACCTTAGACCGAAAATCACCCCTTTGAGGGGGTGGCTATGCTGCCAAGAGTAAAAGGGACCCGCTGCATCCGGGTCACTGGCATTGAACTGGTCGTTTCCCCAGCTTGCTATCCTTAATGTGTGCTTGTCTCATCTCTTGTGACACATGTTTTCTTCCCTACCCCTGGGGATTGTCTTCAGGGTGTGGACTTCTGGGGTTTGCAGATTTGTAATGTGGTACTTCTTTTTTTGTCTGTAGTTTCTATCTCCAGGGGAAAAGGCAATAATTTCCTAAAATCCATATGAATGTGAAAAACAGCAGTATGTTACTGGGTGTTGTTTTTTATAGTGCAAAATAAAAAAGATGAAAAGAAAAAAATATATGTGGAATATTATTCAGCCATAAAAATAAATGAAATCTTGCCATTTGCAATGACACAGATGGAGCTAGAGAATATTATGCTAAGCAAAATGTTAGTCAGAGAAAGACAAATGCCATATGATTTCACTCGTAAATGGAATTTAAGAAACAAAACAAATGATCATACGGGATAAAAGAGAAAGGCAAACCAAGAAACAGACTCTTGATTATAGAGAACAAACTGAAGGTTACCAGAGGGGAGATAGATGAGGAGATGGGTGAAATAGGTGATGGGGATTAAGGAAGTCATTTGTGATGAGCATCGGGTATTGTATGTAAGTATTGAATCACTAAATTGTACACCTGAAACTAGGATTACACTTAGATTAACTAACTGGAATTTAAATAAAAATTGTGTGAGACAATTATGAAAAATATTATAAATATTATTGCAAGACCTAAAAAGACTTAAATAAATATAAAAATCATGGTCAATGAATGAGGAAATCTGTATCATAAATGTCATCTCCTCACAAATAATTTATGCATTTTAAATTCCAATTATACCAACAGGTGTTGTTTTGTTTCTATGGAATTTTATGAATTGATTGTAAGATTCATATCAACAGTCAAAAGCCAGGAATAGTTGAAGTAATTTTGGATAAGAAAAACAGGAAGGAAAAAAAAAAAAAAGAAAAAAAGAAAAACAGGAAGGATGTGATGTGTCACACAGATCTCTCTTTAGGCAAGAAAGAATTAATACCCCAAATACTGAGAGTGCTGCTGACAGACACTCATTAGTTGGCAGCTGACTTTGAGTATTGCATCAGTTGAAAAGACCCCAAGGTCATGGCTCTTGTTCAAGGCAATTTACTGATCAGTGCTGTGGTATAAAGGTCAAGTCCTTTGGTCCCAGCTTGGGATACCTTTGAAAGGCTATCCCAACTCCAGAATTCCCTGTGTAGTTTGCAGAGGATTTCATTGGGACTGCATTACAGCTCAGCTTCTCTTTCTGTCCAATTCACATCTTTCCTTTCCCTTCCACATGTTTTAATCCCAAGAGAAATTCATAATAAACCTTCTGCATGCTAATGTCTTTCTCAGTGTTTTCCTCTCCTGGGAATCCAACCTGCGACTAAAGACTTTCTCTTTCAGCTATCAAAACATATTTATTACGAAGCTATGATACTTAAGTAGTGTCATAAATAAATAAATAAATCCAAAAAAGTACAGAAACAGAAAGTGGTATAGGTGAAAGGTGACACTATATTAAGTTGGGAAAAAATGCTCTATTTGGTAACTATCACTCTGACAAGTGTCTATTCAGATAGAAAAAATATTAGGTTTATTTTGAAAAAAGTTCAATGAGGAACAAATACCCAAATGTAAAAAGTGAAGAAGTAAAGTTATTAATAAAATGTAAGTTAGTGTCTTTGTGACAGGATAGGAAAGAACTTCTTAAACAAGAGGCAAAAGTGGAAACCATAAAGAAGAGGTTGATAAGCTTGATTATATATAAATTTAAAAGTTTTGCAGGCAATCTCAGGCTTGGTTATGTATAATCAACAAAGGAATGGTACTCAGACTATACAAAGAACTCCACAAAGCAGCAAGAGGTAGAAAACTGGCAAAAGGGACACCTGGGTGGCTCAGTGGTTGAGCATCTGCCTTTGGCTCGGGGCGTGATCCTGGGATCCAGGATCGAGTCCTACCTTGGGCTCCCTGCATAGAGCCTGCTTCTCCCTCTGCCTATGTCTCTGCTTCTCTCTCTCTGTGTGTCTCTCATGAATAAATAAATAAAATCTTTTTTTAAAAGAAAACTGGCAAAAGATATGAACTGAAAATTTGCAGAGGAAGAAACACAAATGGCCAAAATCTTAAGAAAGGATGGTCAAATTCACTAATCAGTAATGAGTTATAAATAAGGAGATGCTATTTCTCATCCATAAGGAAAATGAAAATAAAGAATACAGATGTAACAAATGTGACTGAAGATGTGGGAAAATACAGCAACCTCTTTGGACAGGAATTTGGTAATATCCTGTAAATTTTATTTCTTATACACATCCCTGAGAAACGCATAGGAATGTGCACATGGTGGGATGCCTGGGTGGCTCAGCAGTTGAACATCTGCCTTTGACTTGGGGCATGATCCCGGGTTCCAGGATCAAATCCCACACTAGGCTTCCTGCATGGAGCCTGCTTCTCCCTCTGCCTTTGTCTTTGCCGCTTTCTGTGTCTCTCATAAATAAATAAATAAATAAAATCTTAAAAAAAAAAAAAAGGAATGTGCACATGGTGACATGCAAAAGGATGATCAGTATGATTTTGTTTGTAATAGCAAATATTTGGAAATCAATAGACAAATCAATCCTGCCTATCAATAAGGAATGAATGAATAAATAATTGTACTACATATATATGATACCATAGTATAAAGAAGTAAAGTGAATTAAACACATTTACATATCTCAACAAAAATCTTGAAAACATAATATGGAATAAAAATTTGTGTGTGGTTAGGGATGCCTGGATGGCTCAGTTGGTTAAGGGTCCAACTTGTGATTTTGGCTCATGTTGTGATCTCAAGGTCTTCAGTTTGAGTCCAGAGTCAGATTCCATGCTCAGCAGGGAGTCTGCTTCTCTCTCTCTCTCTGAAATAAATCTTTTAAAAAATTGTGTGTCGTTAGATAGCATTTATTTATCAAACATAAATTTACAAAATAATATTGTATTCAGCTTTGAAAAATATATAAGTGGTGAATATTTTTAAATATAGAAATGTTATAGAAAGGAAACATAACAGCTTCAGAAAACTGACTGTCTTTGGGGCAAGGAGAGAAGGAAATGGAAAAAGTCTTCAAGTGTATATTACATTTCATTTTTTATAAAAATATTCTGAAGTGAAAAGCTTAATGTGGCAAAATGTTAATATTTATTGATTCTGGTTGGTGATATGATTTTGGATAGTGGATACTCTGCATTTTTCTGTATGTTTGAAATACTTTAGTATATAGATTTCTAAAAATTTAAATAGCAGAGACATGTAGTAGAGGCCAGAAGTAAGTAGGAGCCTTGGATTGGTTTTGTAAGCATTTGTAACATATCCTTTGAGGAGTTTCAAAAATATTTTGGGAGACTTTTTTTTCCTGGAGGTAAAATTTGCATAATATGAAATTCACCATTTTAATAATTTTGAAATGTACACTTAGAGTTTTTAGTATATTCATAAGATTGTGCAATCACCATCACTATTTCATTCCACACACTTCCATCACCTTTGGAAGAATCCTGCAAGGAACCAGAGGTCTTACATTAGCAGCAGCTTGGGGAAAATGGTAAAGATATTAATAACTGATTTTGTATGAATTCTCAGAGAGAAACCTGGGATGATTCAACTTAACGTTTAAATTGCCAGTAGGGATTTAGGGTTTTAATATTTCCCCCATAGATAAGAATAGCTCTTACAACTTCCAAAGTTACTCAGTAATTCCTTTTCCCAGGTGGTAACTTTACCCACTATTTCACATGATTTCTTTCTCCTTGGAGTGCTGCTTAGAACAGAGAGACAGAGATACGTCCTCTGCCTAAAGTACATTCTTTTTTGCCATTCCAGACTGTGCTAGAAGTCTTAGAAACTGCTCTGGACTGAATGCTGTGCTCCACCCCACACCAACTGCCCCCACCAAACTCATAAATTGAAATCCTAATCCTTGACATGACGGTATTTGGATGTCCCTTTGGGAGGTGATTAGATAATAAAGGCAGAGCCTTCATGAATGAGAATAGTGTGAATGAAAGAGCCTCTGTAGGGGTCCCTGCTCCCCTCTGCCACATCAGGACACAGTGAGAAGATGGCTGTCCATGAATCAAGAAGTGGGTTGTCACCAGAGATCCCTAATCTGCTGGTGCCTTGGTCTTGGATTTTCCAGCATCCAGAACTGTGAGAAATCACTTTCTGCTGTGCATAAGCCACTCAATCTACAGTATTCTGTTATAGAGCCCTGATAGACTAAGGCAGGGAACCCTCTTCTGACTCTTAAACTGCAATGTGTAATTATTTCCACTATAAAAATTACTCTTAGGGATGTGATTACTTATGGCACAGTCTATCACTTCAGGAAGCTCTGAACTCCTGGAATTCAGTGATCACATCTTTTTACCTTTGAATCCTCAAAACTTAGCATAATTTCCAGAATTCAGTAAATTTTCAAATAATTTTGTTTGAATGACTTTGACGATGAAGTATCTGTGACTCATTTTGGGTCCATCCAAGCTCAAGAACAAATATTGGTTGGCCAAACATATCATTTTCAATCAACTGTTGGAGGTAGCCATTAACTTAATATTTAGCATACCTCAAGTAAGCAAACCCCCGAGAACAATGAAATGTTAAAGTGCCCTACCTACTCTTCCTGCAAGGGTTAGCTTAATTCTTTCTGTTTCGTGAGTCTTTCCCTGATAGCCTGATGTGATGGCAGATGTCTTAGACCAGGAAATCAGAAGATTTACACTCAGTGAGAGATTTCTATAGCTGTTTAAACTTCAGGAAAAAAATTTTTCTGAGTCTTATTTCCTTTTGGATAAAACTATGGGTTAGGTTTCTTGGTCCATTTCTCTCTTATCAGTCTCTGATTCTTCCTTGGAACTCTCAGTAGCCATTATTAGTTGGTTTAGACATTTGGCACTTACCAGATACTATCTTTATTATTTTTATCCTTTTATATTTATACTCATACACATGTATTTTATACTTTTGCAAGGCAAGCATTTTATATTATACTTATATATGTATTATATAGCTTTATAGCAGAAGGCTTTTGTTGTTTTGTTTGCTTTTGTTGCACCAAATTAAAATAATTATCCCAAAACTTTATAATATGCAGAGGTATTATTAGGCTTCAAGTTTTCTGAGGTAAATGAATCTGCTTGTGTGGATTCAATAGAGATAATTTTAATGTTTATTAGCAAGTTTCTCATTTTTCTCCCAAAAAAGGATTTTCTGGATAAAGACCTAGACACAGTTTTCAAAAGCTTTTCTTTATGGATACTTGCTCCATCTTCAAAATTGTTGAACTTTCCATCAACAAGCAAAAATACCATTAATTCTTCTAAGAGTTGAGCTCCAGGTTCTAGCTCTTCATTTCCAAACATTGTTCTTCATTCCATCCAGAGTCCCCTTCAACTTCCTCTGGCTTCTAACTACAGACCTATCAAGAATTTACAATTAGAAAAAATCACCACCAAAACTCACAGATTTTAACCTCAACAAAACAAACATGTAGATGCATGTTGTCCTCAGCCTTTAAAAAGCTCCCAGGCTGAACTCTGCTCAGTCAACCAGCCAGAAAGAGGCTCCTACATAATTCTGTGAGAAGGCCCTTGAACTGTGAAGATTTGTTATATATTTTTGGCATCATATTTGTGCATGTAAATATGTGTATGTGTAAACAGATATAAGGATGAGGTTTATAACAAATGTATTATAATATTTAACATCCAACTGTATAATTAAGCAGGGTTTTTTTTAAGTATAGAAAGTCCAACTTTAATCAAAGGACTTGATCTGGTGGTTGATTTCTGCAATTAGGTATCTCTAAATCTTACATCAGATATCATTTTACATTTTTTGGTTGATTTTTAACAAAAGAGAAAGTATGAATTCCTTAGAATTATTTTATTGTCTCATAATTTCATTTTTCTTCTAAGGAAAATACAAAACAAGGCTAAGATTCTTTTATCTGGTTCTGATAAGATAGGAAGCATATTAGTATAGTGACTAGAAGTTTGGCTTGCAACAGTTGGATTGTACTTCAAATTTCCACCATCACTTTCTAGCCAGAAATCCCTAGACAAATTATTTAACTTTTCTAAGATTCACTTTTCTTATCTGTGAAGTGAAGATAATAAAAGAATGTATGTTATAAGTTTTCTATGAGTACTAAGTAAGGTAATACATAGGAAAAGCAATAAAGATATAGCTTGGAACATTGTGTTTACTTAACAATAGTGATTATCTGAAACTCTTCATGGTAGATAATTTTTGCTCATGGAGAGGGTCTGAGGAATGGTCAGGTACAATTCAGTAGAGTATAATGTGAATTAGATCAAGGAATTTAGGATTTAAAATTCAATTTCACCTGAAAGAGCTTGGGCAACTCACTCAATCTGCACTTATCCTCAATATTGCATAAAAAACACCCTGGAATTTGTATTATCCCAGCTTCCTTTTCCCACATTTTCTCTCTTGCTATGTACTCTCCTCTCACCCCTTATCACAAACTTCTCTTAGAAAAGAATCTGTTGATACCTACTGACACCCTAATCAATAATATCCTTCCTCTCCATAGGAATTAATTTTTCAGCATAATAATTCATTTGGTGCTCATAAGCTATATATCTACTAAGGGAACTTCATGTATCAGAAACTGAAAATGGGAGAGGGTTTTGAAGTTGGTGGAGATTTTCAATGACCTTGAAATATTCTTCTGTGGATATTCTTCTTCTTTGGCTCTGCACAAAGCTGGATAGGAAAAAAAAAAAACAGAACAAAACAAAAACAAAAGTGAACAACAGCAAAAAAAAATCTCACACTAATCTTTTCTTTTTGGTTGCTTGACAAGCAGGGTAAGTTTCTAAGTCAGCTGAAAATTTTTTTTTCTTTTGATAAAATTTTCCATTTCAGAAGTAGGTTCAGTCTGACAATAACAGGAAAGGATGCAAATCTTTTCATTTTTGTCTGTCATCTTGTGTCTAAATGTCTGCTTTGTCACTGTATGTTCACACACACACACACACACACACACACACACACAAAAGTATTTGGCCTTCTAGGACTATGGAGACATTGTGGAGTGACTATGCTTGGATTTGGGGACCTAGTCCCAATGTAAGCTCTATAGCTCATTGGAAGTCCCAATTCTTGGACTATAAAATTAAAAGAATGCACTAACTTCTGAATTGCAGATAGGATTGAGTTTACAGCCATACTTTGAGTGATTGGTAGTAGCTGCCTAGGGTACTGACTTAAGGCAGTTGAGATCTTGATGAATTGGAAGAGTGTTTTGTGATAAATTAGCCATAAACATGGGACAGAAAAATGAGGGCCATCATGCCATAATCTTGCCAATCTTAGGCTGCAAAAATCACTAAGGTCTTTCAATTTTTGCATCACATCAGGTGATGATTAATTCTTTACTTGCTGAAGATGTGACGTATCTGCCCTTCAAGTAGGTCAGCCACCTGCTGTAACCTAGTAGAAGACTATTAACATGTACAAAATATATTATGACTCATTCCTTTCTTAAAGGATTTGAAGAATCATAAATAATTTTCAAAAGCTAAAAAGTGAATTCACAAAAGGGAAGTGAAAATAAGAGTAAAATATAAAAGAGAATTAGCATAAGAGTCAATTATGAAATTCAAGGTTTGATTTTAATTTCTCTAACTTTATTCCATATTATTTCCCCTTTCTATTTCATTTCCATAGATTGTGGCAAAATAAAAAGGAGTCACATTGGCCTGATAGTAGTATGTGAAGCCTGAACATTTTTCAAATTTTCTCATGAAAATGCCTGGTAAAATCTTGAGATTTGTTGAGGAGTCTGTATGATGGGGAAAATGCTTTAGCTGGCTTACTGAGTCAGACTTAAGCAAAGCAATCAGGATGATTGTTCTATTTAAAATTCATCAGCAGTAATGATCACTTGCGTCATCCTTCAAAGATAAGACTTGGGTCTCATGTAAAGGCATTCAAAACCTCATTACCATCTACAGTGCCCTTAGATGCAAGTTACTCAATGCATAGTAAATGGATCAGCACAGCAAGTTGGGCTAAATAGTCACATGCTCTAAAACTATACAGAGTTTTATAACTGGAATGACATTTTCCTTCTTATATTTTGCATTGAGAATACCACACAAAAATAACGATATTGGCATGCTTGTTAATAATATATCCTTGGTCTTCCTCAAGTATTCAGTTAAGTAATGATCAAGGCATACATGTGCAGAAACCACCTCTGGCTAGGGAAAGAAATTCTCAAAAAGATGAAACAACAGCACTCAGATCCCACATGGGGCCATGGTTACTGGGCTCAGTTAGGGTGCAGGACTAGACCAATTCCCTGCCAGAGAAGAAAAACTCATAATTCATGAACCATTGGATAGAGTATTCAAAAGAGTCTTGTTTCAGCAGTGAAGAGTAATTAAACCCAGACAAAATACAGTTCATGTATAAAAGCAATGGCAGAAAAAAATCAAACTATTGATTAGTTTGATAAAATATAACTGTGTCCCAGAACAAAACCCAACAATAGTTATAGAAATACAAAAGTATCCAGCACTCAACAAGGTAAAACACAATATCTTACATCTAATCAAAAATTGTCAAGCATGCAAGCAATCAGAAAAATGCCACCTATAATAAAGAGAAATATCAGACAAAACTGACAGAGATGTTAAAAATAGCTGACAAAAACATTGGAAAACTATTACGCTATACTTTTATGTTCAAAGAACTGAAGAAGAAATTAAATATACTAAATATAAAGATATATTTTTAAAGACCATATAAACTTCAGAGGCGAAAACCAGAAGATAAATCCTGGAAATAAAAACTAGAAGAAAAAGACATTAATGAGATTAAGGACAGATGAAATATTGTAAAGTTTAATGAAATTGAAGACAATAATTGATACTATCCAAAATGAAACTCAGGAACTTCCAGAGAAGACAGAAGAGTAGGACCATAAGCTTACTGTATCCTATGGGATACAACCAGATAACACTCACAGCAGTGTCAATAACCCAGAACATGACCTGAAGACTGGCAGAACAAACTCCAGAACCAAATATAGAGAAGAGGCCACATCAAAGAGGGTAAGAAGAGAAGAGATGTCATGGGAAACTAAACCCCATGAGTCTGGCCACTGAAGGGAAGAAGAAACTGAAGATGTGGAGAGGGGAGAGAAACAGACTACCACACAGGGGAGCCTGCACAGCCCATAGCATTCAGCTTTGAAAACCAGAGAGGCTGAACTTCATGAGTTCTTATCCAGCAAGAATTAAAGTCTGAAACTTTAAAAACCAAAAGACTTGGCTCTAGGAGGACCAGAAGGGTAATAGGAAACTCTGTCCTTGGGATGCCTGGGTGACTCAGTGGTTGAGCATCTGCCTTCAGCTCAGGGCATGATCCCAGGGTCTTGGGATCGAGTCCCACATGGGGCTTCCCTCAGCGAGCCTGTTTCTCCCTCTCCCTCTGTCTCTCTCTGTGTCTTTCATGAGTAAATAAATAAAATCTTTTAAAAAAAGGAAACTCTGTCCCTGCACATAAAGAGACAGTACAACAAACAGCCTGGGGAGATACAGCATAGAAGGAATGGTTTGAAAAATTCTGGGGACATACGGGAAGGAGAATCTCAGAATTTTTTGAAAGACTATCCAGAGACAAAGGAGTTGGCAGGTGCCATTTCCCTCTCCCAGCCCCCAGGATAAACACATAGCAACTTGTGGGCATCAACAATGGTACCAGCATTTACTACCTAACTTGTTTGCCTTATGCCCTGCTCCCTCCAGCTGGGTGTGCCTCAGTTCCAGTGCTGCAAATCCCCTCCCCCAGAAGACCAGTGCAAAACTTGCCAAACCTTGCAAAGACCTCATCTGCTGACTCTTTGCTTTGTAGAGTCTTGGTCCCAGTGGCAGTGGGGGCTGGTCACCTTCTGCAGAAAACATAAGCACCTTGTTAAAACTGCATGCCCCATCCACACATGCTTTGCAGAGTGGCTCAGGCCTACCCTAGTCTCTGTAACAGCTGCACATCTTCCTGTAGAAGAGGACCAGTGTCACGTTGTTAAAAGCACACATTCCACCTGAGCTTTCAAGAGCAAGAGAATAGCTGACTTTCCTAACACAGAGAAACAGACACAGAAAGTTAGACAAAATGAGGAGACAGAGGAATATGTCTCAAATGAGAGAACAAACAGGACAAAATCACAGCAAGAGACCCAAGCAAAATGGAGATAAGGAATATGCCTGATAGAGAATTTAAGGTAATGATCATAAAGATACCCACTAGACTTAAGAAAAGAGTGATCATCAGTGAGACTCAACACCGAGATAAGAAAGAACCAATAATCAGTGATGAAGAGCACAATAAATGAAATTTAAAAATACACTAGATGGAATAAATGGCAGGCTAGAAGAAGCAGAACAAATCAGTGAGGACAGAATAATGGAAAGTAATCAACCTGGACAGGTTACAGAAAAAAAAATTAGAGTAGACTGAGCAAAATGAGAGTAGACTTATGGAAGTCAGTGATGCCATCAAGTGTAATAACATTCTCATCATAAGCATTGCAGAATAAAAGAGAGAAAAGGGGGCAGAAAACTTATTTGAAGAAATAATAGCTGGAACATTCCTAATCTAGGGGAAGGAAACATATATCCAGATCCAGGAGGCACAGAGATCCCCCAGCAAAACCAACTTAAAGAGGTCCACATTAAGACACATAATAATTAAAATGGCAAAAAAAAAAAAAAGCCATGATAAAGAGACAATTTTAAAAGCATCAAGAGAAAAGAAAACAGTTACATATGAGGGAAACCCCATAAAGCTAGCTACAGATTTCTCAACAGAATCTTTTCAGGCCAGAAGAAAGTGAAAAATCTTTCACTTTCTGGAAGGGAAAAATCTGCAGCCAAGAATCCAGCAAAGTTATCATTCAGAACAGAAAGAGAAACAAAAAGTTTCCCAGACAAACAAAAGTTAAAGGAGTTCATGACCACTAAACCAACCCCAAATGAAACGTGAAAGGGGACTCTATGAGTGGAAAGAAAATACCATAAATAAGAGTAAAAAAAGGGAAGCACAAAAGCAGTGAAAATAAGTATACCTGTAAAAAATTGGTCAAAAGATTCACAAAATAAGCGGATGTAGAGTATGACACCATATACTTAAAACATGGAGAGGGAAAGAGTAAAGAATGGGTTCAAACTGAAGTGACCATCAACTTAATATAGACTGCTATATGCATAAGATGTTATATACAAACCTGATGGTAACCACAAATCAAAAACCTGTAATAGATATACAAAAAATAAAGGAATCCAAGTATATCACTAAAAAAAGCCAACTATGGAAAGAGAAGAGAGCAAGGGAACAAAGGAACAGAGAAGATCTACAAAAATGAAACACAAAACAAATAGTAAAATGACAATGTATACATACCTATCAATATTATTTTGAATGTAAATGAACTAAATCTTCCAATCAAAAGGCATAGGGTGACAGAATAGATTTAAAAACAAACAAATAAAACCCTACAGGCTTCAGATCTAAACACAATTACAGATTGGAAGTGAGAGGATAGATAAACATTTATTAAGCAAATAGATGTCAAAAGAAAATGGGGGTAGCAATAGCTATTTCAGAAAAAAAAAATTGACTTTAAAACAAAGAGTAACAAATGACAAAGAAGGATACTATATAATCATTAAGGAGACAATCCAACAAGACATAACAATTGTAAATATTTATGCACCTAACATGGGAGCACACAAAATATAAAAACACTTAATAACAGACATAAAGGAACTACTTGACAGTAATAAAAGAATTGTAGGGAACTTTAACATCCCACTTACATCAATGGAAAGACCATCTAAATAGAAAATAAACAAGGAAACAGTGGTTTGAATAACACTCTGCACTAGAAGGATTTAATATATATATTCAGAACACTCCATCTTAAAACAGAATACACAAATTTTCAAGTGTATATGGAATATTCTCCAGAATAGATCACATATTAGGTCATAAAACAAGTCTCGACAATTTCAAAATGATCAGTGTTATACTATGTACCTTTTCTGACCACACCACAATGAAACTAGAAATCAACTACAAGAAAAAATGTGGAATGAACACAAATACATGGAGGTTAAATAATACGCCACTATACAATGAATGGGTCAACCAAGAAATCAAAGAGGAAATTAAAAAAAAAAAAAACATGGAGACAAATTCGAAAACATATCAATGGTCCAAAATCCTTGGGATCAGGCAAAGGCAGTTTTTAGAGAGAAGTTTGTAGCTAAAGGCCTGCCTCAAAAAGCAGGAAAAATTGCAGATAAACAAACTAACCTTATACCTAAAGGAGTTAGAAAAAGAAGAATAAACAAAACTCAAATATAGCAGAATGTTGGAAATAGTAAAGATTAGAGCAGAAATAAATGATAAAGAGATTTTAAGAACAATAGAACAGATCAATGAAACCAGGAGCTGATTTTTGAAAAGATCAACAGGATTGATAAACTTCTAGGCAGGCTTACCAAAGAGAGAAAGACAGAGACAGAAAGTACTCAAGTAAACAAAATCAGGAATGAAAAAAGAAAAATAACAACCAACATCACAGAAATACAAAGGATTGCAAGAGAATATGAAAAATTTTGGGTCAATACATTGGACAACCTAGAAAAAAATGGATAAAATCCTAGAAACATAAAAATAACAAAAACTGAAGCAGTAAGAAATAGAAAACTTGAACAGACCAATTACCAGCAATGGAATTGAATCAGTAATTAAAATACTCCCAACAAACGAAAGTCCAGGACCAGACAGATTCACAGGTTAACTCTATCAAACATATAAAGAAGACCTAAAACCTATTCTTCTCAAACTATTCCAAAAAATAGGAAGAGGAAGGAGGAAGAGGAAGGAAAATGTACAAATTCATTCTGGGACCAATATCACCCAGATACCAAAACCACATAAAGATACCATAAACAAAAGGGGCACCTGGGTGGCTCCGTGGTTGAGAGTCTGCCTTCTGCTCAGGACATGGTCCTGGAGTCACAGAAGAGTCTCACATTGGGCTCCCTGCAGGGAGCCTGCTTCTCCCTTTGCCTATGTCTCTGTCTCTCTGTGTCTCTCATGAATAAATAAATAAATAAAATCTTAAAAAAAGAAAAAAGACACCACAAAAAGAGATAGGCAACGATCTCTGACAAACCTATACGCAAAAATCCTCAATAAGATATCAGCAAACCAAATCCAACAGTATATTTAAAATATCATTCACCACTACCAAGTGGGACTTATTCTTGGGATACAAGGGTGGTTCAATATTTGCAAATCAATTACCATAGTATATCACATCAATAGGTAAAAGGATAAAAACCACATGATCATTTCAAAATATGCAGAAAAATCATTTGACAAAGTACAACATCCACTCATGATACAAACCCTTAAAAAAGTTGGTTTAGAGGGAATGTACCTCAATATAATGAAGACTATATAAAAGACCCATGGCAAACATCATACTCAGTGGGGAACAGTTGAAAGCTTTTTCCCTAAGGTCAGAAACAGACAAGAAGGTCCACTCTCATCAATTTTATTCAACATAGTACTGGAAGTCCTAGTTACAGCAACTAGGCAAGAGAAAGGAGTAAAGGCATCCAAATCAGTAAGGAAGAAGTAAACATTTCACTATTTACAGATGACATGATACTATATATATAAAACCCAAAGCACTCTACCAAAAAATGACTCGAACTGATTAAAGAATTCAGTAAGTTTGCAAGTTTTTACCCAAAGAACACAAAAACACTAATTCAAAGAGATACATGCACCCCTATGCTTATTGTAGCATTATTTACAATAGTCAAGTTATGGAAACAGCCCAAGAGTCCATTGATAGATGAATAGATGAAGTATGGCATATATACATATACATATATATATATATATATATATATATATATATATAATGGAATATTATTCAGCCATAAAAAATGAAATCTTGCCATTTGCAACAACATGGATATGATTGCAAGTATAATTATATAATTAAAGTATAATTCTAAGTGAAATAAGCCAGTCAGAAAAAGACAAATACCATGATTTCATTTATAAGTGCAACTTAAGAAACAAGACACATGAATAAAGGAACAAAAAGAGAGAGACAAACCAAAAACAAGATTCTTAATTATACAGAACAAATAGATAGTAGAGGGAAGGGGAGTTGGGGGATTAGTGAATAGGCAAAGGAGATTAAGAGTACACTTACCTTGAGGAGCACTGAATAATATATGGAATTGTTGAATTGCTATATTATACACCTGAAATGAATATAAATGAGTGTGTTAACACACTGGAATAAAAAAAACAGAAAAAGAAAATGAAACAGAGAAAAAAATACTAGAAAGTAAAAAAGACAAAAAAAAATCAGTAAACTGTGGTACAACTTCAAGTGACTAATGTATGTGTAATTAGAGTTCTTTAATGTATGTGTAAACCTTCTTTAAGGTGGGAACCAAATAAAGATAGTTGAACACATGGTGGCCAAAAATTTTTCAAATTCATAAAAATTATAAACTTCAATGAAGCTCAAAAACTAAAAAATAAGAAATGTAAGGAATACTACAAGGTACACTATAACCACATTGTCCAAAACTAGAGAAAATGAGAAAATTTTTAAGCAGCCAGAGAAAGATTTTAAATTATATACAGAGGAGCAAAGGTAAGGACAACAGATATCTTGTCAAAAACAATGCGAATGAAAACACAGAGAACCAACATTTTTTAAATTATGAAAGGTCAAAACACTCTATCCATCTAGAATTCTACACCCAGTGAAAATACCTTTCCAAAAAAAGTGATATGGAGTTTTTTTCTGAAATCCAAAGCTGAAAGAATTTACTACCAGTGGTCTTGTAGTATAAGAAATGCTTTAAGAATTCTTTCAGGTAAAAGGAATATGATACTAGTTGGAAATTTGAATCTACACAAAGGCAATAAACATTTGGCTTTTATTATTTAAATACCTTTAAAAGCTAATTGTGCAAGTAAAAATAATAATCAAATATGGGGTTTATATATAGAAGTAAAATGAATGACAGTAATAGCATCAATATCAAGAAGGTAAAAATGAGAGTAAACTGTTATAAAGTCCTTATAATATGATATGATATAAAATGATATGTTACCACTTGAAGATAGACTGTGATAAGTTAAAGATATATACGGTAAATCCTAAAGCATCTTCTAAAATAACAGAAGAAACAATTACAGGTAATAAGCTAACAAAGGAGACAAAATGGCACCAAAAAAAAAGTTGACCCAAAATAAGGCAGGAAAAGGGGAACAAAGATCATATAGAGAAATCAAATAGGAGGTTGATTTAAATCTTGTCATGTTAGTAATCATATGATGTGTAAATCTAAACAACCAAGTTAAAAGGCAGAGACTACCTATCATGTTAAATAAAAAAATTACTGACCAAGTATATGATGCTTACAAAAACCTATGACTTAAAATATAAAGACACAAATAAGTTAAAGTATTTGAAAAGATATGCCATGCTAACATTATCATTTCATAATGATAAAGGGATCACATATTGCTGGTAAAAAGGTTAAATGGAAACATGCCTTTGGAAAACAATTTGGAAATTCTTTATAAAGTTAAAATAAACATAAACTTGCCCTATGACCCAGCCATTTTATTCCTTGGTATTTATTTACCCAAGAGCATATGTCCATATAAAGACTTGTATAAAGATGTACAAAATAGCTGTACTTGTAACAACCCCAAACTGAAATCAACCCAAATGTGGATCAATAGATGAATGGATAAACAAGATATATTTTATCCATACAATGGAATACAATGGAATAGTATTTAACAACAAAAAGAATGAAGTCTTGATGCATGCAACAATGTGGATGAATCTCAAAATAATGGCTCAGCTTGAAAAACATCTTGAAACATTCTTGAAAAACAGAATACACACTATATAATCTATTTATATAAAATTCTAGGCAATGCAAACTAATGTATAGTGACAGAAAGGAGACCATTGGTTTCCAGGCGAATGAAAAAGAGGGAGTGTTTGTGGGTAGAAATGGAAGAGAGAGATGACATAGGGACACAAGGTTTCTTTTGAGAGTGTTTACGTGTTCACTATCTTTATTGTGGTGATGAATTCATATATCATATTGGACATGTGGACATATGTCGTGTCAAAACTTACAAGACGGTATACTTTAAAAACGTGCATTTATTGTACATCAATTATACCTCAATAAAGCTGTTCAAAAATAACTGGAATGCAAAGTATGCAGAGAACATATCACCTCAGGGTGATCCGGATGCAAATGTTTTTCCTCTCTACCTTACACCTTAAATATTAGCATTTTGTTTTATCAGCAGAACAACTAACTTGATAACTGTCTCAGAAACAGGCAGATGCTGACTAGAGACCTTAATTGGACACATATTAACTGAATATATTACCCAAAGATAAAGGCTGTCGTGTTGGTTTTAAGTATCTTTCTGTACAATTGTAATTTTTCATCAATTTAAACAAACTTATAATAACCTCACTTAAAACCTTTTAATTCACCAAAGAAAAATTTCAGACTTTCCTACGGCACAATTGTAAATGCAGACATAGATTCATAGTACCTGAAAGGACCTCAGAAATATCTGGCTTGCTTTTACAAAGAAAGAGATTGAAAGTCAAGGGAAATGAGTGGCCAGCTTGAAGTCACACGGCTGAGACCAGAACTTGTGTTTCCTGACTCTCTAGGTAGGATTTCAGTATTTCAAACTCAGAGGACTTTGATATAAAGCCCATTCAATATATATTTGTTCAACTCGCAATGAATATCCCAGATTGAGCTGGTGACCTTATATTCTTCTCTTTTAAAATATACTGAATATTATAAAAGAAAAAACACATTTTTGTGCAAATATCTATACCCCCCACCTTTCTACATTAACAAGTTTCCGTTTTGGGAAAGGGACACCATAGGAAGAATATAAACTGCCCTCATCTCTTCATCCTCTCATTTATCTTCTGTTATATTTAGGGCATGGCCCATTTATGAGGATTTATGAAAACATGGGCCAATACAAACTCTCTCATTTTCCCCCTTACCTATGATTTCTTAATTTTGTACTGTACTTAATTTTTGTCTATATTTTTATCTTTTTATTAAATTTCTGGTAATAATCTTTCTAGGAATTCTGGGGAACATTAGTCAGTCTTCTCGAATTCTAAGCTGTTAAAGGCTCAAACTATGCATTAAAAACTGCTAAAAGAGGAAGAGAAAGGGAATAAAGGACTAGCACCACCATTCATCCATTAGAACAAGTGGAGGGGTGGAAATCTATGCATGGAAACTAAGGGAAAACTAGTTTCGGTCATTAAGAAACAGATGCATCTCATTCATGGTTTTTGCCATGAACAAACACACAGAAAATTTCTCAGCTCTGTTTTTTTTTCTACTCTACCATTGTTTTGTGTGACTATTCCACAAATTCCATCTAAGGAGAAAATGCTAATTCTTTGTGGCCCAATTTGAATCTAAAATATAATCTTCTGACATTTTTTGTATATAGAGTTTCCAGAAATCTGACCATATTCGGAGGGATTGAGAAACAGTAGGTGATAAAACAAGGCTAATCTTCAAAGTAATTTAATTGTAGGGTAACACATTGTATCCTAAAAAAATAACTGGAGCATAATGACAATTATGACATAGCAGTGGTTCTCAAATTTGGGGGTGCATAAAAGTCACAGAGAATTCCCTGGCACTTCTCCCAGAAATTCTGGTTTAGTAGGTTAGGAGTAGAGCCCAATTTCCACTTATTAAAAACTTTGCAAGTGATTTTTGCTGTAAGCAAATTTGTACTGATAAAAATTGCTCAACTTCTCACTTTTTTGTTGCTAGTAAAACTTTGGTTAAAACTTCAGTTCCATAACTCACTAACCAGAAGTCCTTAGAGAAGTCACAGGACCACTCTGTATCTCAGCTTTAAAAAAATGAAATAATGTATGTAAAGTGCCTGATACATAGGTAGATATTTAAATAATATTAGTTTCTTTACCCAAACACATATTCTATTCAATCTGAGCCTAATCTACAATGTGTCTCTCTCTTAATTCTTAACCTAAGTGTAAACAACTCCACATATTTAAGATCATGAAAACTCACATACCTCAACTCAAATGACCGGTTACCAGCCTCAGAAACATTTTTGCTATGTTTGAACGACTAAGGCACAACAGAATATTGATGCATGCATATGATTAGTCCTGTTACAAAAGCCAGCTGACATAAGATTTTAAAACTTATTCGAGTAAAAAATGTAATCATTAACCCAAACTTACCACCCCGCTTTGGGTACTATTTTGTAAACTGAGAAAAACTACTTTAAGTAGGAAGATATAAAGTATTTCTGTGTATAGACAAGAGTTCAAGATAAATCCTTATACATTTTTTGACATATGTTCTAGTCCCTCAGCCTCTTGCATTCACATTCATTTGAGTGCTTTAGATCCAGCAAGATGCTCTGAAACACCCAGGATTTAAACATAGGCCCAATGCACACCCAGACAACCCAGAGGAAAAGTGAGAATTACACTTGTGCCTGTAGTCAATAATGGTTAAAGAGAAAATCATCATCTCAGTGAACACACAAAACTCAATCCGAGGTAGTATATGAGAGTCTATCTCCTTATTTATCAGTGCTGGATCAATGCCAATAGAAGTTATTAACAACATTTGACCAGAGCCTTCCAGACCAAACTCCAGTCCTAAGACTTCCTCCAGTCCACCAAATCCACTGAAATCTTCCTAATCCTTATACTTAAAAAGCCAACCCCTCTTTATCACTGCTCCACAAAACATTGGGGAAAGCATGCCAGCCTTGTACTTATGGTAGAGGGAGTTGGAAATACAAATTGTATTTTTAAATGTTTAATTTTTCATGAAAATCATATTGGTATAAAGTTTTAAAAGTCAAATAGTCCTATGTAGTTTACACTAGAAATTGCTCTCCCAAGACAAGCAACATCAACCCTGCTCTCCAAAGGCAATTACATACAAATATCTGTTTCTTCTGATATTTATCTCCATGTTTTTAAAAATTAACTTCATTTCACTATATAAATATAATTCACTAGTGGGCCATTATGCACATAATTTTATTTCCTTCCCTAAACTTAATTTTTTATTTTTCCTGGAGTTATTCACTGCATCTTTTTAAAATAATTCACTTGGTTTTCTCTGTACTTACTCGTAGGTCTTTCTACGTCCCTGGCAACTAGCATTTCAGAATTGCTCACAAATATAACTTGTCAGATAATTCTTCATTTCCATTTTTTCTAGAAACTTTTCTCCTAGCATAATTTTTGGCCTCCTACTTCAGTTTGAACTTATTTCCTGGAAGGGAAACTTCACAGCTCTTATTCTTTGCCATTCCCCTGTATTGGATTCTGTAAACCCATGGCTAATTTTTTTTGGCCTTATTTTTTTCTTTTGGTGGAGGCTAATTCATTTTTAATGGCCAGGTTTTAAGATCAACTCCAAAAAGCCCCCTGAAAAAAACCTACTCCATTTGTATTTTAGAAATATCCCAAAATAGAAAATTAAACCAATTTACACATTACCCTTAATAGTGGCAACTGATATACTCTCACAAAACACAAAATCAAAACTACCTAATAGAGCAACCTAAAAATACTGACAAACTCTCCAGATGAGAAAGCAAAAGGCTAGGATATTATCAGTATAGAAGGCTTAATATTTTTTATTTTCCTCTCAAGTTCTATACTTTCTTGGATAGCTGATTGTCTTCTGATTCAGGAATTTCACTATAATTGAGCACCATGTGCAAGCAACAAGGAAAAATCAATTCAATGACCATGAGAAAAGGAGAAATGAGCTACAGAATCACTGGGGAAGTGTATAAAGCTTCTCTATAGGATTAGGTTATTAGTTTTTGTTCTGAAACAGCAGCACTGAAGCACAAAAAATTGCCAGTAATTGGGGTCAATGTTCAGTCAGATCCCCAAAAAGAAGATCTAAGCCAACTAGTATGCAGTATGCAGTGTCCTCTGCTAGAATAAAACTTCGGCTTCAAATAAGCATGTGATGCTTCTAGCTTTTCTATTAAAGAAAGTTAATGAGTTTCTTTTGACTAAAGTGTTACAAAGGTGTGATTTTCAAAAATGAAAACCCAGATACCTCAAACTTCATGTGTAAAAAAGATACTCTTGAAAGGAAGCAAAATGTATATTCATTTCATGCCTTTTTTCTCTGTATAAAACTTAAGTCCAATAGCAAAGAAACTGTGTTGAAATGAATGAAAATGAGATTATTAGTTCTTATAGAGAGGAGAACGGAAGTAGTCAAGAACTGATTTCAATATCACATGCAAAGGAGGCTTTAGGCCACTAGACATGGATCATGCCACCAGAGCTTTGCCCAGCTACTTATGGGGAAATTTGTCCTTACTGTATGACCTAGAAAAGAGACCAGAAAGGCAAAAAGAGCACTGATTTCCTGAAAAACATTGACAACAGCCTGAATATGAGTTCCTCAGAGGTTACCTGCTTGTTCCCTCAGGTCTAATATGCGCCTGCCTATACTTCCTTAAAGCTGTCACTTACTTCTGTAAGGTGTCAGTTTCTTAGCTGAAAATAACAATAGCATTCCCTTCAAGAACTGTTCTGAGAGCTGAAACTTTACAGAAATAATAAATTATATTTACAAAGGTTTTGTGGTGCCTTGGAAATTTAAGCTGCATACATACGAGTATTTCAAGTAGCTCCCTACAGTCCTGAAAACATGACCCAAAGTTGATGTGAAAAAGTCAAGGATGATCTTTCTAAATTTCATATTCCTCTAAATCTTCAGGTACCTACCTCCTCTGTCATGAAACCTTTGGCCAATCCAATATTCATTTGCTTTTCACCTCTAAATTTTATTTTAGCATTTAGTTTCTGACTCTGTCATATACCCACCACTTGTAACCTTTTGGCTGTTTATCAGTTTCTGGGTGGAAATTTTCTCCTACGAGTAGCTGAAAGCTCCTTGAAGACAGAGAAAAGTTTTGGTTGTTTTTGTATCCTCTACAGTACATAGCACACTATCATGTTCTGACAGTTTGTTCACTGCCTGTTAATCCTATTAAAAGGAGCATCTCCTAGTTAGTGATTGTCAAACCTATCTGCAGATAAATTCACCAGGGAATGTTTTGTAAAATACTAACGTCTCACTCCAATTTTGAAAATTCAAATTTAACTGGTCTTGGATAAAATCTGGGCATTTGTATTTTCTAAATGTCCTGCAGGTGATTCTTGTCTGCCATTTCTGCATGCCCTCCTTTAAGAGAAGTTCTGTAAAATTGTGTGGAGAAAGAATTGTGGTGAATGGCAAGAGGAGAGAATCTGGTTGTTGTTGTTTTTTTATATTGACTTAGAAGGTACAGAAGTTGAATTGGCTTCACATCAGTTCTGATTATTTGACAATCTTATAAGTTTTCTGACACCTCATTGACCTTTCAAGACACTGAGACATCTTAGATGTCTTGGATGTTTCAGGTAGTGCAGGCCTTAAGGAATGACACTCACCTTGCACATTTAAACCCCAAGTCTTTGTTACAGGTATTTTTTGGTGGGAGACAGTCCTCTTGGAATAGGACTTCAGAGGCAAATAGGGAGTCTCTGCCTTGAGCCCAGTTGTAAAGATCTAGGTAACTCTTCTTCACATACTAGAAGTTCCATCCATGTAGGGTTGTGAGGGTTAGAGGAGAATACTAAACCAAATATGTTCCCTGCCAGGAAGCCATCTGTAGAAACCAGTAATTATATTTTAAAAATCAACTATATGCAACATACAATATCAAACATTTCTTTCAATGAGTTTATAATTCAAGAAGGCACATTAAGATATAAACCTATGAAACCTAGAAAACAAAATAAAAAGTCACAACTATGTAGAGAGAAATAGTAATGGCTACTAATAATTGCATGCTGACCATGTGCCAAGCATAGTGCCAAATATTTACACTTATGATCTCATTTAAACCTCACAACTTTATGAAGTGAGAACATTTTTTATTATCCTCATTTTATGGATATAGAAACCAAGATGTGAAAAAGCTGAGTAACTTGCACAGAGTTAGACAGCTAGAACATGGTAACAAAAGGATTATAAACCAATCTGATTCCAAAGTCTACACCATTGGTCCTCAGAGCCACTGCTTTGTGATGATAAAAAAAACAAGGGCAACGGTTGTTCAGAGGATCTAGAGAGTAGTGTGAGATGTGATGAGCAGAGAAAGTAGTCACAGTGGCAGTGAGATCTCTGCTGGCCCTGGAGGAATTTCAAATGAAATTAAGGAGTCTGGGCATGAGTTCATCACATGAATCCATGGTTCAGAAGCCCCTGAAGAAATGAGATTATCAGTGGCAGTAGAAAACACCTGCATTCTCTGACAGCAAATCTCAGTCCCAGAGTATAACCAGGATTATGACTTGCCCTGGACTTTGAATTGAAATCTGAGTAGTTTAATCTAGAACTATTCAGTAGGAAGATCTTCTAAAAGGGTTGAACTCTTCATGCAATGCCAAACTGAACCTACTTTCCCCACCTACAAATGTGTATTGAGCCATATGGTTGTTCAGCAAATATTTCCCCTAAGGCAGTGTTTTCCAAGAAGAACTATTTGCTTTTCATATTCACTTATCCTTTTGACAAAGTCATTTAATTCACTCATTCTTTATCTGACAAATGTGTTAATTCATTTATTTATCCCTTGATTTGATGAATTTTCTTTTATTGTTTATTATGTAAACTGTAATGGTAAACAAAATGGCAAGCTCTGCTTCCATGGAGCTTAGAGCCATGGACAGTGGTTCTAAATGCTAGCTGAACATGACCCTTGATACACTTTAGGCTGGAGATTGGGAATCTAATGTGAACCTGAGTTGATATCCAGTGTAGTGGACTGGGAAAATGCATTTATATAGACTCTGTGGTAGTACATATATGGGAATAAAAGAAGGCAGATGTAGATGGAAGAAGGTAGCAAAGAGAAACAGTGTGAGATGAGGTCTGGGATTTGGGAAACACTGGATTTAACAAAGTTAAATAGATTTCTTTGTACAGGCCTTCTCAACTCTTCAATAATCTAATGATCTGTGAATCTCCAAGAGGGATATTATATACAGTGTTACAAAGTTACTTTTACACAGAGCTTATTGAGACTGTCATGTTTCTTATCAAGGAAATGCTGCTCTATATACTACATAAGTATAGTATAAACTAGAGGGATGGGGAATGTAAAAGTGGGGCAGGTGAAATAATTTTGTTCCAGAAGTTAAGAAGATTGGTAATAAATCTGCTAAAATCTAGATCTTCTAATCTCTGAAGGATTTTGAAAGGGACCTCAGATTGGAATTAATAGCTGTTTACATAAATGGCATGTAATACCACACAGTGATGTGTTCAATTTTATCAACTGATTTTCACCACTTAAAAAAGTATTTAATATTTTCAAGTTTTGAAAAAAAGGAGGATTTGTTTCAATATTTCTAAATGTAAAAGGCAAAGTATAATTGTAGGAGGAATTCATTATATTCGTGATTTGAGTTAGAATCAAGGCTAAGGATCACTAATCTTTTGAGGATAGCCTTTGTTCTTAATTCACTGAAAAAGAACTCGTAGTTAATGTGCACTAGATGAGAATCAAATTTTAGAGGGAGAATTTAGGGAAAACTTATTTAAAGAGGAAATGCATGGAATTGACTATTATAGGTGTCTTCCTGTACAAACTTGATTGCAAAGATTTCTCACTGATTAACCTTTGCATATTAAATACGCCTAACTGGAATTTGAAAGTCATGAGACTGTTTCATTTATATGGCTTTGGAAAACATTTTGACCTGTTTAGGGAGTTGAGCCAAAAGCCTTAAGGCAGGAACTTTAGAGGTGTAAAAAAATGTGTAATTCATTATATTTCCTGCATGTTGATTGACTAGGTCTACTTTATTGCTCTCACATGGTAGTCACTCCATACACTGGTTCTAATAATCCTTTAAAAAAATTGAGTACACTTAAGTTTCAGAATAGAAGTAACATATGACATAATCCCACAACAATACAATGAGGCAGGTATTTCTAATAAGTGGTTAAGCTTTGCCTAATGTTACACAGCTGGTAAACAGCCCAAAGGATCAGTACCTATAACTGACACTAGAGCCTAAGCTCACATTAAAGGATAATTTTTAAACAAATAGAAATTAAACACATGTCAAAGATTTCATTTAGCTCATTAAATAAATGAGAGAAGTGGTAAGATGTTATAACCAGCTCAAAGAGTGTCCAAAGAACAGACATGATTATAGATCAGCAATGTTGAAATGAATTTGCAAATGGACACAAAACTGGCTGCTTCCACAGTGGAGCGAAGTCTTTGAACTTCCACTAGACAGAATTTATTTGCCTGTGTATAGACAAGAATTCTTTTGTACTGCTATCAGTTACCCTCAACTTACAGTGTTGTAAAATAGTTCAAAAGCAATGAAAGACTCATAGTCCCCACGGAATAGAATAATCTGTAAGAATGTGCTTTAAACAAGGCATACATACTAACAAAGAGTCCTGTTCATGAAGGAATAAACTTTCCTTTTTTACAGCAAGGTTGTATGCTTCTAAAAAATAGAGATATTATCTTTCTAATATCTACTTTATAGTCCTCAAAATGGTGCTTAATAAACACATTTTGATGTTGACTAATCCCTGACCTTTAGAATTTTGTTTTTGTTTTGTTTTCAAGAATAACTGGTATTTATTTATTTTTTAAAGATTTTATTTATTTATTCATGAGAGACACACAGAGAGAGAGAGAAAGAGGCAGAGGCACAGGCAGAGGGAGAAGCAGGCTCCATGCAGGGAGCCCGATGTGGGACTCGATCCTGGGACTCCAGTATCACACTCCTGGCCGAAGGCAGGTGCTAAACCACTGAGCTACCCAGGGATTCCCAAGAATAACCGGTATTTATGTTTCAAAAATGTGTTTACATCACACAGTTCTTGATTTCCAAGCCGGATCCCAAACTTAGCAGCAGTTTCAGGGTTTTACTTTAGATCAATGTACTTTATAGCAGTATTTTAATTGAGTCTTGAACTATGACAACAACACAGCCAGCCCTGCTTATCGAAGATAATGTTATCAAAATCTGAGGGTGTAGCCTTATCTAATTAGATAAATACAAAGAGTTTAATGAACTAATATTCTGTTCTCCTTGAGGTAATGAAGAACACATCCTTCTTATAAATCTTTTGAGTGATTGTTTTCTAGACTCATTATAAATATTAAGTTTAACAAATGCCCTATTCTTAGACATTATCATCTCCTTCCTTTCCCTCAAAAAAGAAATTGGAAAAGCTTGGAATACCCACAAATTATCAACAAGGTTATCCCTGAGTTTTAAATTTTTCATTGACGTGTGTGTGTGTGTGTAAACAAAAATTTATTTACAAAACAAGTGGCAGGGCCATATTTGGCATTCAGACTATAATTTACGAAGTGCTGGCTTAGGGTGTGGGCTCTGGGTCAGTCGCTGTGGTCAAATTCAGGTTCTGCCTCTTATTATTTGGTTGACCCTGGGTGAGTTACTAAACATCTCTATGCCTTAGATTTGTTATCTCTATAATGGGAATAATAGTACCTATCTGGGTTTGTAGGGAGGACACTTGCACAGTGGTCAGAAAGTGTCTGACACACAGTAAGCTTTCAGTGATGGGTAGCTCTTATTGTTCTGTTTTAAAATGGACCCTTTTGAAGAACTAACATTTCACTTATCTGAATGTATTTTCATTGATCCAGTGAGGTAAATTCAGCAAGAATAATGACTAATCCCATGGGTTGTCCAAATTGATTGCTTTTTTCCCCCATTTTATGTCTTTTGTTTATCAATAGATACAATATTTTCTACAGAGGCCACATAACATCTTGCAATCATATTTGAAATTAGAAAATTATAAAATTAAAGTTTGATACTAGAGGAGAAAACTAATGAAAATCTGTTTTCCAGCTACTAAATCAGACTAAACCTCCTGGAACAGTGGGTTTGGGGGAAAAATCCTTAATACTTCTAGGTTCAGTCCTCATGTGCTGGTTTTTCGTTTGCTTGTTTTTCATTTCTTGTCTGTTTACCTTCCTTTGACTTCCCGAAGGAGCAAGTCTAGTGCTGAGAGTCGAACATCAGTGGAAATAACAGAATCTTTTCACTCCTCCTACTGTGAGCTGCCTAATGAACAGTTGACATATTTCAAGAACATACTCCATGTCCCAAGTTTCTGATTGTTTGGTCATGAAATGAGGGAGGCTATGAACATCTTTATAAGAGCAAACTCTGTGCAGAGTCACTACATTTCTAAACTGGGGCCCAAATCAGGGAACTGCACACTGCTATTATTTAATCCAGCTGAAGTTTCCGCTAATAGAAGCTGGTTCCCCCAGCCACAGCTGGCTAATTACAAGCTTCAAGATTATTTTTCTCTCATTCGAGCTGTTTTGGAATACTCAACCCAATATGGAATTAATAGCTATTTGACTTCTGGCAAACATGCCTGAATAGTTCAACTTCTGCAACCTGAGGGATATAGAACATGGAAGTTTGCAAAAAAAAAAAAAAAAGGAAAGGACAAATTCTCATTGCATGATAGAGGACTTCTATGGCTGAAGGAGGTGGTGCAGAGATTCTCAACTCCAAAATTAGAGCTTCAAAATGCCACACTCTCCATTTTTAATCCTATCTAAGTAGTCACAAATGAGAGAGTTAACAATCATAAAGTTTTTTTAAAAATGGCTTAAAATCTGCAGTACTATAATAACACAAGAATCTTTTGCATTCTGTGGTTGTTTGTGTTTTTTTGAGACACTTACAAACACTGTACTATCTGATCTCTAAAGTGAAGGTAAAAACCAGTGAGGTACCAGAAGAGGTATACTTTCCTTTGATTAAAAAAAAAAAAAAGAACAGAGTGAGAAGTTTAGTGACAGATAGAAAGCAGAATACCTGACTGCAAATCTAAGGTTCTCTGCATTAAAGCTGATTCTCCTCAGCGGTGCTGCCACTAGCATATCCACACAGTACACTAATTAAATCCAGATGGCTTGTGAATCTCCTTCATTTCCATCTGGGATAATGTAGAGAATGTATAGAAGCAATTCCTCTCCTTGAGTATTTTAAGGGTCAGTTGCAAGTTTTGATTATCAAAGAAAATCAAAATTATCTCTTTCTTTACCATAAAAAGTCAATCTCCTCACATAAGTACATTAGTGCTCCTAACACATTAGTAGCATGCCACAGCTGCCCAAATCAAATCATTAAAAAGGAAAAAAAGAAGCACAAAATTCCAGACTACAAATAAACCTATGAAACCCCCATTGAGAAATGAGATTACTTCCTTATGGATTTCATGAAACAAAGATGAGGTTTTCTCACTTATATTTATGAAACAGGTCTTGCAAGCAACTTAAGCAGCTGGAGGGCAAACTATAGAACTCAGGAAGCAAATGTCATCAAAGATGTCCATGAAGCTTCCAGGATTCACTGGACACTAGAAATGGGGGTCTCTGGTTTAAAGTTGGTCTGCCTGAGCTCAAACCTCAGCACTGCTGCTTGGTAGCCAGGTGATGTTAGGCAAATTATTGGCCCTCCCTAAGCCTCAGGGCTTTAGTGCTTTCCTAAACACTATACATGGGGATAATGATATTACCTTCATAGATCTGTGGTAGGATCAAATGAGATAAAGCTCATATTCCCATGTTGTATGTGAAAGCATTTAATGTTTATTATTCAGGGAATATTAATTTGAGCCTCTCCTTAAACTGGATGGCAGAGAGAAAACTATGAAGCTTAAAATTTCATATAGATCAAAGACATTTGCCCATTGAAGAGGAATTTGGGTATAATTTAATCCATATATATCAGATGAGAACTCAATATGCATTAGGAAATAAATATATCTTCACTGAGCATATTCTCTGTTCCATGAGAGCTTGAAAAGTTCTTAGCTCTAATGTATATGACACAAGAGGTACTACGAGGCTTTATAGAGTTAATTGCCAACTGAGTGGTATTTACCAGTGTTTTTCAAAACTGGGATCCATGCACTTCTGTGTGATCCACAAATATCCTTATTATGAAAGGCTCCAATGTGATGTTTTGATCCACTGTTATGCATATCTATTTTATAATAATTTAATAATTTAATCATATTCTGGATTATTTGGTGATAACATAACTGAGTACATTTGTAGTTGTGACTGTGATTGTGTGGAGTCCAAATCATATCATTTTTTCTGTGCCTATCCACCAAGAATTAACCAATACATGAAGCATTCAAACCAATTAAAATGCAAATTGAGGGACGCCCTGGTGGCTCAGTGGTTGAGTGTCTGCCTTTTGGCCCAGGGTCCCTGGAGTCCCGGGATCAAGTCCCACATCAGGCTCCCTGCATGGAGCCTGCTTCTTTCTCTGTCTCTCTCTGTGTCTCTCCTGAATAAATAAATAAAATCTAAATAAATAAATAAAATGCACATTGATTTTAGAAGGCTATATAAATAATACAGAAGGAGTGGAAGAAGAATTTGAGTTATCCTATAAGAATAAGGTAATCACAGGCATGTTCACCTAAAAACAATGGAGGATATTATAGTGGATCTCATATTCATGTGAAAACAAAGAAAAAAGACCTGTCATATTATAATGATCCTGCTACTTTGTGAATTTTATATTTTGCTTATATTTAATCAATAAATATATCTTTATCCCATTGTTGTATAGGAACCATAAACTGAGAGACTATATATATATACATTTTATGGCTTTTTAAAACTACCATTTGGTTCTCATAGAATTTTTGTAGATTCTTTACGATTTTCTACACAGATAAGCATGTCATTTGCAGGTAGTTCTATTTCTTTCATCCTAATCTGAATGCCTAAACAACAGAAATTCAAAGGATTATAAGACACTATTATAAAAACTATATGCCAATTAATTGGACAACCTGGAAGAAATGGAAAAATTCCTAGAAATATGCAATCTTACAAAATGGAATCAGGAAGAAATAGAAAATGTGGACATACCAATTACTAGGAACAAAATTGAATCAGTAATCAAAAAACTCCCCAAAAAACTACAAGACCAGATGGATTCATTGGTGAATTCTACCAAATGTTTAAAGAATTGATACCTATTCTCCTCCTATTTCAAGAAATAGAAGAGAAAGGAAAGTTTCAAAATACATCTCATAAGACTGGCTTTACCCTGATACCAACACCAGACAAAAACACTATTAAAAACGAAACTACACATTAATGTTCCTGATGAACATAGATACAAAAATCCTCAACAAAATATTAACAAACTACATTTAACAATTCATTAAAAGAATCATTCACCACATTCAAGTGGGATTTATTCTGGCAATGCAACTATGGTTCCATATTCACCAATTAATCAATGTGATACACCATGTCAACAAGAGATAAAAATCATATGATCACTACAATAGATGCAGAAGAAGCATTTGAAAAAATTCAACATTCATTCATGAGAGAAATTCTCAACAAAATGGGTTTAGAGGAATCATTCCCTAACATAATAAAGGCCATATATGACAAAACCATAGCTAACATCATATTCAATGTTTATTTCCTTTTCTTGCCATATTGCATTGGCCAGAACCTACAGTACAATGTTGCATAGTCAAAAAAAGTTTCATTTTGATGAGAATCTGCTTTTATTTTTGGTATGAGTCTGTCTTTTCTTGCCTATCTTTAGATCCTCAGCCAATACCACTGTCTGTATGTTTACAGGCTGATCCACTAATCATATGATATTTCACAGACCAAGGAACTTATTTTAAAGCAAAAGAGGTACAAAAATGGGCACAAGACAGTGGGATCCACCAGTCCTGTCTCATACTGTACCACTGTATCACTCTGGAGCTGCTGGTCAGAAAGAGTGACTGAGCTATCTGTTATGGTGCCAGCTTGGAAATGATGCACAACAAGGATGCGATATCATCTCAAAGAATCTAGCCTACACTCTAAATCAATAGTGCTGTGTTTTTGATTGGTAAAAAACATGGGTCCAAAACATAGAAATTTGAATGGCCCTAGTTGCCTGTTTCCCATCACTCCTGGTACCGAGTCAAGGAAATTTTGCTTACCATCCCCACTGAGAGGTCTGTGGCTTATGGGGGAAATGGCAAAAAATCCCATTGAAGTCTTTCTCCCAAGACTCCTGTCAAAGGACCAGCTGACAAAAAAAAAAAAAAAAAGGAATTACCATCTAGGCAGGTATAGTGACACTAACAGGAGAAGATTGGTCTTTTGTTATACTTAGAAGAAATAATATGAAACAATAAGACTTTAGTCTAGAATACTATATTGATTTGAGTTCAATTACTTTTTAAAAATCATAATTTTCATTAATTGGGTACTTCCATTAGAGTCAGAGGGTCGCTGCCTATATCCAGACCTATTAAGAATACAATTATAAGATGTTGAATATTCGCCTGCACATCTTGGGGAATTGAAAGGGAGAAAGAGTAGTGAAAATGATAACAAATCAGGGATAAGGATGATTGGGAATGTTTGTTTATATACAAATCTAAATCCTTCAGTCATTTATTAAGCAGTATAATGATAATTAAATCAGGGAAGCATAGATCAGTAGGACAGCAGCTTGTCTTCAGTACTGACTACTCTTCGTTTTTCTATCCTCAGCTGTGTTGATCCCCTGCCCACCTCTGACTGCCAAGACCTGTCTTCTTAAAGGGTGTTAAGCCATTGCCTGTTTTTATTTTATTTACTTGCTTTGTTAGCCTCTCCAGTTTCATAAGTGCAGTTTCTTGCCCATCTATCTTCTTCACAGCTTTATCTCTGGCACCTAGCACAATGCCTGACAGACATTCACTCTATTTACTAAATGAATGAATGACTCACCAATGTTAAAGACATACAGTAGAGTGCTATTCTATTTAAAATTATGCTGTAGGTAGATAATTATGTGTCATATGTTATTAAGTATAATCAAGTTACTAAGCAATGCTTACAGTATAATCTCATTTTGAAGATTTTGATCAAAATTATTAGTAATGCTGATTGTCTCTGGAAAATGGGAATAAGGGACGCCTGGGTGGTTCAGCGGTTGAGCATCTGTCTTCAGCTCAGGGCATGATCCTGGAGTCCTGGGATCAGTCCCACATTGGGCTCCTTGCATGAGGCCTGCTTCTCCCTCTGCCTGTGTCTCTGCCTCTCTCTCTGTGTGTCTCTCATGAATAAATACAATCTTAAAAAAAAAAAAAAGAAAATGGGAATGAGTATTTATTCTTTTCTGATAGTTTTACCTGCATTTTCTGTTTTTATCTGCAATGAACATATATTGCTTTATTTTAACAAAGATACATTTACTTTCAATAAAAATGATAATGACAAACTTGTCTGTTGAGACTTGTTTTTACAGAGTTTTGTCCATATGGAAAAACAAATAAGATCATTTTACCTGTAACTAAAAATGGAATAGCATGGTCTTGTCTCTGGGCTATGGTTCTCAATTGGAGGCAATTTTTCTTCCTCAGGGATCATTTGGCAGTGTCTAGATATTTTTGATTATCATAATTTGGGAAGTGGGGTGTAGCTGCCACTTGCATGTAGTGAGTAGGGGCCTGAGATGCTGCTAAACATCCTACAATGCACAGGGCAGCTCCACCACAAAAAGAATTATCTGGTCCAAAATGACAGTTGGAGCATCAAGTCTGAGAAACCCTGATCTAGAGTAATTAGAATTTTGATGCTGGGAGACTCTCTGATGGTAAAATTTAAGACTATAGAATCAGGTTAATGAAGGAAATTTTTTAGGCATCAACATTTAACTGCTCACTCTGGTTAGAGATAAGCCATGCATTTATTCAAAATGAAGTTCATAAAAATATATTTTTAAAGATTTTATTTATTTATTCCTGAGAGACACAGAAAGAAGCAAAGACATAGATAGAGGGAGAAGCAGGTTCCCCACAGGGAGCCCAATGTGGGACTTGATCCCCGGACCAGTATTACACTCTGAGCCAAAGGCAGACACTCAACCGCTGAGCCACCCAGGCATTCCAAGTTCATAAAAATATTTTTAAAGGTATTTCTTTATAGCTCTGTGTACATATGGCTCATTATAGGAAAAGGAGAGGCATTAAAAGAACACCGAATAAAACAAGATTGTATTGGCTATTTTCATTTGATAGTTTTGTGAAAAAAGTAAATTATTGATATAATAGTAATCCCTTCAGGGCCAGCATAATGTTTTCTAATCAGTGGCTCAGTCAGATATCCAAAAATAGGTCCTAGAAATTAGAATTACTGAGCACTTCACAAGGGAGATTTCTCAATCTTACTATCTAAGACCTTTAAAATAGAGACTTAGGGGTATTTTTATTTGTTTATAAAAAGCTTTAAAAAAAGATTTTATGTATTTATTTGAAAGAGAGAGCACTGACTCCAACACTCACCATCTCTTGCAACAGGCCCCATTGCTTCTTGGAACTCCCTAACTTTCCCCAATCCATCTTTCCCTGGATTCCACCCTTAGGAGAGAGACAGCCTCTGATCCCGCCACGGTGGGGGTTGTGGTGGCCTGAAGGCATGACCAGGGAGTGGGGGAGGAGCAAAGGGACAAGCAGACTCCCTGATGAGCCGGAAGCCTGCCTTAGGGCTTGACATGGTCTTGACCCAGGGCTTGACATGAGATCATGATCTGAGCCAAAGTCAGACACACAACCGAGCCACCCAGGTGCCCCTATAAATCACTTTTATTAAAAGAAAAGTATAAGATATGATCCAAAAGACTCCTGTGAACATGTTTGCATATTCAGTTGCAATTTAACTGAATTAATTGATTTTTGTAATGTGCTATTTGGAGCAAAAATATAAACACTGTAGAATCTTTCCAAGAGACTTACTTCTCTCCATTTCTACAGACCAACAATGTTTCTCAACTAGAGTTTTGCTAGTCCTAACTAGATTCCTTACCCCTACTTTACATCATAGACATTGCTCATGAATCCAGGCTAATTTCTCTGGTTATCTCAAGTGCAAAATGAGGGTAGTATCTTTTCTACAGGATAATGGTGAGAAACAAAAATGACATATATAAAGCACCTAAAACAGTGTTGAACACATAGTGGATGCTCAGTAAGAAGAATTTAAGCAAAATAATGTCTATGCTCATGGAGGGATGAGGGGCTTTCAGCCCTACCACACATACTGGCATTTATGTTTGCATAATAACATATTTTATACACTTGTGTCTGAAATTATGAGAACTTGCCAGACTGTAAGCACAATAAGGTCCCACCTCATGGAAGCCTGAAAATCACTTGTCCCAACCTATTTCCAACTTCTTTCCAACCTCTTCAACTTTCTGGGAAGTAATATATCTTAGACGAGTGCAAACCCAAGATACGTTTGTTTCTAAGTTGTTTGGTCCTTGGGCAGCAAGAGTAACTAAATGAATAACAAAATATCTTCTCTTCCAGTCACTTCCAGAGACAATGGAAATATCCTAATAATGCTGAGTCTCAGACATGTATCTGTTCACCAGAAATTTAAAACTACTATTTATTGACATTTATCTTTTTGTACTTACTCCTTGTGCCAACCCTAAAAATAGTCATTATTTATACTATTTAATTGGATGAGCAAGTTGAAGTTTACAGAGATAGAGATTTGCTCAGGGTGACATGGCTGTAACTACATAATTTGGATTTAATTCCGTGTTTCTCTAACTTGTATGCAGACTACTTCTCAGCATCAATATATTAGAAGGAAACTAGATAAGCTAAAAATCTATTTAATCTCCCCAAAGGTAATTGAGAGTTGAGAAAAAGTTAGATATTTCTCTGGACCAAATGGAGTTCTTTGCTTTTTTAAAGAACTCAAAATAGTTGATTGACTCCTTATGCTAAATTTTCTTTTGCTTCACTTTTAACCACAAACATTTTTTTGCCAAATTTTTTCTTCTCAATGCTAATAATTTCTTCTTCGATGCTAATGTAGTTTTGTTTTATCCCAAAGGAAGGAAAAAATCACCTAGAATGACATGAACCTGTAGCCTAAATGTAGACTCCACGTCTGTTTGTTCAAATTCACATTCCCTGGCTCATCCATAAGTCTGTCTCTTTTTCTCAGTGGGAGACCATATTCCTTAAAGTCAGTTGCAATAAAAACACACATTATTGCTGGAATAAGCTACATGCTACTAAGGAAAAAAATCAATAATAGTTAACACACACTCTTCGAATACCTAACTAAATTGAGTGTGTAAACATTCTAAAAAGAAATTATTGCTTTCTTATTTTTCCCTCCAATCATGGGAGTCATTTCTCCTATCTCTGCTTACCTTGGCAGCTAGTCAAGACTGTCTTTCATTTCTATTCACTCTTTGTTATATCTGCCACATGTTTGAATAGTCATAGTTCTGTGCTCAGCTTGTAATTAGATGAAGTGATGAAAATAACTTTTACATGAGCCCAATTTTCTCTGCATAAAAATAACTCCTTTGAGTCTTCTGATGTAATAAATTATAGAAAGCTTTAGGTAGGACTAGTTCTAAAATTGGAGTCTGATTTGGGCCAGATGCATCTAAGTGGTATCAGAACTATCTTTTACATTGTGTTCTTTTATTGTAAGCTTAGATGCTATGCCACAATTCATTTAATGGGTTCTGCAAATGTGGAGATTTTTAGTCCAATTACCAGTAGGACACTGTTGTCATTTTACACCCTAACTCCCATCCAATAATCACTCTAGGTCCCAAACAGCTTATTTGTAAAGTTGAAGATTGAGGATCACATTCTGAAGCTCCTTTCAGGCCTGCTGTTTGCAATTTTATTTGCTTCAATTTCCATATCCAGATATATAACACAACAGGCCACAATTTGGAATTTGGGTCTTGGGCTTTTAAAAAATTTCACTATTTCTAAAATTGTATTAGGAGCAAAGATTCCCCTCACTCAGCTTACTAGAGGCATTAGACATTACTAGAATGAATATCAAAACTCTACTTTGAAGTGCTTTAACTTGATCCAATAATAAAAACAATGGTAAATAATTTATATCTTCATAGCACTGTAACTTATAAATTAAATTCAGGATAGCAAACTGATATCTCTAAAAGGCTCATTAGGTACCCTAAATGAGTAAACCTAGGTGGGGCTGAATGTAAAGGAGACAAACATGCCTAAGAGTCCACACATTGGAATACTTGATGCAATTCAGCAATATACAAGATCTCCCTCTCTCTCTCTTTTATTTCCTTACCCAGATCCAAAGCTATGAAATCTGAATGAGTAGCAAACCCCTCAATGACTGGAATGTCATCCATAAAAGTTCCTGGGAAGAGAGGAATGACCTCAGAGAGTGAAGTTGCCTTTATCCTCTACAACCCCCCTCTGTGCACCAGGGATACTAGGGCTGTGGAGCCAGCCTTCATTAGTAAAGTGCAAAAGAACTGGAACATTTCCTTGCTAAAGTACAAAGGCCCTTTGCCTCTTTTGTTGGCTCAGAAGCTTCAATCGGCTGTAGAGTTTCAAAGGTTCAACCAGCGGAGTTCCAACTGGGCAGGGATTGAGTAGTGCCCTGGGTACTGAGTAGGGAAGCAAGTGTCTCTGCCCACTCAGTAACCCCAGGCTGATGGGATCTCTCTACGAAGGTTGAAACATAATGTTTCATGATTTGAGCCACCACAAGAACAGCAGAGAACAGGGTGATGAAATACCACTTTACCCTTCACTATCAAACATCTATTTATTACTTGGCTACCTTTGAAAGAACATAAACAACTGTTCTTAAGGACTTACCAAACCTATTCTCTAGCATCACACATTCAGAACAGGCAGCTTCCTTTGAAAGTTAAAAGAGAGTCAGGCCATCCTAGCTAGTAGTTAGAGAGTCAGTGATGGACAGATATATAAAAGCCAAGTTAAGTGAAAGGGAAATAGAAATGAACCATTAGCAAAGGGCATGACAGCTCAGAAGAAAAGTCATAGAGGAAGGACTGGGAAAAGCAAGATCCATTGTTTGTTACCCCTAGCTCTGAGCCAAGTCAGGGGGAAGATAGAAGATGATCAGCATACAGAGAACCCACTTATTGTCAGTTTTTGTTACACTCCATTATGGTTAAGAGATCAGATAAGCTTTCTTTCTCCCTATGATGCTAAGAGGACAATTATTTATAAAGGACAATTGCAATGAGGTGCCTTTAGTGCCGGATATAATTCACTAACATCCCCTGACATGTTCCCATTACCCAGTCCCAACTCACATAAATTAAAGTACTAAATCATTCTATTAATTTTGTCAATCAATTTCATAAATATCTATTATCTATTTTACTGTAGGCAAGCCACTGCACAAGGCACTGGTGATACAAAGATAAGTGAAATACTAAGTGTACTCAAATAAACTACAGTTTGGTGGATGAGACCACATACTAAAACAAAAATACCAATGTGAAAAAGTGGACAGAACCCAACCTTCAGATGAAGGCATACCTGAGTTTGAATCTTTGCGCTGCTACCTGTTTGCCAGCAGAGTTATCTGAGTCTGTTTTATCATTTGAAAAATTATATATACGGATAACTGTGTATATAATGTATGGCACTTTTATGAACTAGGGATATCATTTGTTAAGTAAAGTAAGTGTTCAATAAATAGGCATTGGATGTGCTAGTAACTTGTATTTGTACTTCTGGATCTAACCTCTACTTCACTCAACAGTGTTCTGTGATATAAAAGTCTGACTCTTATGGATTACATATACAAATGACAGCTTTCTCTATTTGCTACTTGGCTTCTTATTGGATTTAGCAATTTGGAGTAGATTGTCAGGCATGAGGGATGTGAGGTTGGTATATATTTCCTGGGCTCCCTCCATGGGGAGTTGCTGTGGCTATTTCTACCAAGGGGCATAGGCATCATAAGATGAAGTACCTTGGGGTGCCTGAGTGGCTCAGTCGGTTAAGTGTCTGACTCTTGATTTTTGCTTAAGTCATGATCTCAGGATTGTACGATTGAGCCCTGTGTCAGCCTCTGTACTCAGTGTGGAGTCTGCTTAAGATTCTCTCCCTTTCCCTCTGCCCCTACCCTGTTTATGCACTCTCTCATAAATAAATAAATAAATAAATAAATAAATAAATAAATAAATAAATAAGATGAAGTACCTCCATACAGTACTGCCTCTGAGTTATGGTAACAGCTTTTTCCCTTTCCTTCATCAGGTGGTAACTTTCTGATGCTACTAGCACTGAGGTACTATACTATCCCTGGTTGCTTCCCCCAAACTCTGCCTGTACTTTTGTTTCATTAAACTCTCCTCAAATTGCTCAGCTGAAGTATACCATCTGTTTCTTGCTGAGACTCTGATAAATATAAGTAGTATTATTAGTGTGGATATGAAGGTGCTATGAAAGCAGAGGAATAACAACAACAATAACAAAACCAAAACCATTGCGAAGAATGTCAGAGAGACTTTTTGGAGGAACAGTTATCTAAGGGACTGTCATATGTTTCATCAATGTTCACATTGATGAAAGTGAGCAGTGTGGAAAAAGCAGGAAGAGAACATCTGGGCAGAGGAGTACCATATGCAGACACAAACAAGAAGGTATACAGCATTATGGGGGAACTTCAAGTGTCTCAGCCTAGCTGGAGCATAAAATAAGAGATGGAAGGATGACTGCTGAAGTTGTGAAGTTGGACCAGTTCACAAAAGACCATGTATGATTTTTTGCTATAGGCAATGAGATACTATTAAAGATTATAATATGATCACATTGTATTTGAAAGTAATATATAGAGAGAATTAGAAAGGGGCAAGACTGGAGACAGAAGTATCAAATAAAGAATCTAGGTGGGAAAGAATACAGTAACCAAAAAATGGCAGTGTCAGGAGAAAATGGTTTGAATTTACCAACTATTAGGGAAATAAGGTCTATTTGATTTAGTGAGCAATTAATGTAAGGATCTGAGGAGGCAAAGAAGTCAAACACAGCCCCCACCATCAAGTTTAATTTCTTTGGATAGTCCTGACTTTTTCTTATATAAAGTGACTTGTTCATCCTCAAGAGAACTTTGGAAGACAGGAGCGTTTTGATTTGGGCAACAGTGTGACTTGTGGTGCAACTGCTCTTCAAAAAGAAGCAAACTAAACTTTAAGCTAGAAGTATGATAGAACTGATTCACACAGGCTTGTGATAGTCAATTACATACATCTCTTCCTAGTTCTGACTTCAGTAACATCACTTTGATAGTTTGAAATTGGTCATGGTGGGAGTATTTACACCACAGAAATTATCAAATACTACCAATCAGGTTTTTATACCCCTTCTCTGCAAATATCTGGTTGCTAAAATATTTACTTGCCACTACTGAATAAGGCCATTTAAAAAAGGTGGGGGGATAACTCTGATAGTGATGGTAGAATTGAGACTTGAGCCAAAAACCCTGTACCAACAACTGATAGTCAAACCAGAACTAGAAGGAAAATTCTATGACCTGGATGAAGGCAGATTAGAAGGTTCAGTGGGACATCCATGAGGGGCTAGATACAGATGGATAAGTACATTGGCATTTAGAGGGGAATCTGAAACATCTGAGGTGGCAGGTAGTTGAGGTTGATGAGTGATGAGAATTCATGATGGCCAGGAATCAGAAACCAAGAGCAACACAAGAATAGGAGATAATTCAAGCAAGTATGGGGAGAAAGCTTTATCAAGGCAAATCAAGAAACAACCCTTCTAAAATGGTGGCATACCTTCTTGTCAGTTTTTATAAAGGAGGCCTTCCATTTTCTTGCTATGTAATTGCATTGGAATATGTCATCGTCTCTATCATGGAGGCATCTTCCAAAGAGTAAAGCAGATCAGAGTTCAGAAAGCTGTCATATTGCAGGGAAGATATGAAATGAAGTTGTGTACATGGGCAACTACTGGCCAGGTCTAGTCTTTGGGCCCATACTTCTGTAGCCCATACTCATGTAGTTGGGGCCAGTCATCCAGGACATAAAGGTCCAAAATGGACGAAAGAGCAATCTCTTGTTTCCCTTAAGTCTGATAAGCAGGACTGCCTAAATCATTTGCAGGACCCAGTGCTAAATGAAATGGTAAGGCCTCTTGTTTAAAAAGTATAAAGAATTTCAAGGTGGCATAGCCAAATATTAAACCAGGCATAGTCCTATGAAGTTAGCTCTGATGATAGATCACTTCGGTAATGGTAAAACTTGACCTAAGTTATTATCTTCCTCTGTTTAGTCCAGATTCTCTCTTTCGTTATTCATCCTTAAGTGAAATTTAGAACGCAGGAAGGTATTGGCTCTTAGGCTAATGACTGTAGGTATATTAAGCTCAGACTCCCTGGAACCAGGAGATTTAAGGCTCTGAGAAACAAAAGATTTAAATGATGCCCAGCTAATGAAATACATCCTAACAAGTGGCAAAAACTGAGACTAAACATGACTGTTGTCAAGCAAGTTCAATGGGCTAAACAATGTAGCACAATTTTGGTGGGTACAGAAACAATAGAAGTTTCTTCTTGCCTACATCACAATCTAATAAAAGACAATGGAGCTTTTGTTCACATAGTCAGAGACCAAAGACCTTCAGTGTTATTGATCCATCTTCTCCTTGGGACTTATATTTAATTCAATTTAGTTGGTGGATAGGGAAAGAGTAAGAATCCTCTGTGGAAGATCTTCATAAGTCAACACTGGAAGTGGTACATATCATTTCTACTCATATTCCTTTGGCCAGAACTCAGCTATATGAGTCAGAAAGGAGACTGAAGAATGTGATTCTATGCTCATGCAGAAAAGAACCTGAATATTGATGAACACCAGCAATCTTAACCACATGAAGCCTATTGGTGGTAGTCGAGGTCCACATAATCAAAAGCACGTCTAAATTTTGTTTTAGAAAACAATTCCTCCCTTTCTTCCTCTTTATTCTTTCCATCATTAAACACATATTTTCCAGGAGCCTATAATGTGCAGGAATTACACAGGAATATAATGTTGATAATACATAAGACCTGTACTCAGGGAGAAATTGTCACAAACAGAACAGTAAAGAGGACAATACATGCATGACTTGTTCTAGATGGTATTGCCTTTAAAGATTTTTATTTTATCTTATTTACTTTATTTTATTTTATTATTTTATTTTATTTTGGGGGGCAAGAGGACAGAGGGAGAGAGTCCCAAGCAGACTTTGAGCTGAGCATGGAGCCCAACAGGAGGCTCAATCTCATGACTCTGAATCACAACCTGACCCAAAAGCAAGAGTCAAATGCTCAATTGAACTGTGCCACCAAGGAACCCCTAGATGGTATTGCCTTTAAACTGATATGGCTCTGGCTTCTCAAAGCTGTGACCTTCGAAATAACACTGGACTCTCAGTATCTATTTGACAAATTAGAGAAACATGGGCTTGATTGAGGATATATTGATTTTCCCCAAGTAGGATTTTTCTCTTAAGAGAAGTATAGTAGGGGTATCTGGGTGGATCAGTAGTTGAGCATCTGCCTTCAGCTTAGGTTGTTATCCTAGTGTCCTGGGATCAAGTCCCACATCAGGTTCCCTGCAGGACTCTTGACTCTTTCCCTGTGTCTCTCATGAATAAATAAATTTTAAAAATATTTTATTTATTCATGAGAGACACACAGAGAGAGGCAGTGACATAGGCAGAGGGAAAAGCAGGCTCCATGGAGGGAGCCTGACCCCAGGACTCCAGGATCAGGCCCTGGGCTGAAGGCAGCCCTAAACCACTGAGCCACCAGGGCTGCCCCGAAATAAAATTTTTAAAAAGAGAGAGAAGATATAATAATATAGTAGGACTCCCCTGCCAAGGCCAAACCTTCATTGAATGTGAATGTCAAAAGAGATGATCTCTAAAGTCCTTTCTAGCCCTGACATTCTAAGATTTTATGTTCAAACTAAGCAGATCTAGGAAACCCGGTAAAGAGGCTGGACAAGACCCAAGGATAACATGTAAGTGAGAGCAGTAGCAAAGTGGAATTTAGGAATAAGAGTCAGCAGAATGGAGAGCCTACTAGGACAATGACTTGAGGGCTATTTTCTGACTTAAAAATATTTCTTTATGAGCGTATCTTCACATTGCTTGGAGCATAGTGCCTGGATTCTTAAATATTAAGAACTCCTTGAGCTTTGGAGTACATAAGAATCATACCAAGAACTTGTTTAAAATACACCTTCCTTCCCCAGAATTTCTGGATCCATACATTAAGGACAGAAACCAGAAATATGTGTTTTTAACAAGAACTTCTCAGAAACCTTGAGGTTGAGATTATGCATCCCAAATAGCCTATGGTGAGGAAACTCAATGCAGTTAGGTATTTTCTCTCCTACAAGGCAGCATGTGGCAGAACAGAGGTGATCAGTGTTCTGTTTTTAAAGTGTATTAGTGCTATGGCTTGCCAGTCCCATCACTTTACTTTGCTGCCAACATTTGTAGAGTAGTTATAAGAAGAAGGGGAATTGCAACAAGACTTTCCAGCTGGATGTTGGTATTGGCACACATCTGGATAAAAATTAGAGGAGCCACATCAATCCAAGAGACAGCTGTTTCCCAATATCTCACTGTTTCACACTGTGGGCCATACATCTGGATTCAGGGCTCTTTAATCCTATTTGAGTTAGAAAGTTTAATATCATAGAGGCAATGTTTTTCACACTTTAGACAACTTGCCAGAGCGCTATCTCAGGTCAACTTGTACTCAGAGCCACCCCAAGGGATGGAAAATTAGGTCTCTCCTTACAGACCACAGATGCAGACCGTAAGGAACTTCAGATACTGCTTAGAAGGCCCTATCATCCATGACCACCAAAATACAGTATGCAAACAACTTTCCTCCTTCCACCCTTTTCAGACTACATTGGAAAAAAAATTTTTTTTGTCTTTCAGGGATTGCCTTAGGCCCTTATCCTGATTTCATCTAGAAATAGATGCTAATAGTGAGGGCCAGGACATTCCTAAGGAACAAACAGATCCACAACATGATAAAGATCAATATCTAGAACCTCAGATCCCACCAAGAAGTTCCTATTTACTATACCTTTTTATGAAATTCCTTTTTGACTTAAATTCCATAACATGAACCAGCTGCTATGGTGGAATCCTAAGTGCATGAGTCTACATATGCAAGAAAACAATGCTTTATAAACCAAGGATTCTGAAAGTATAATTTGAATACCCTTTTCTATTGCACCTGTCGCTCTAAAAGAGAAAATATTTAAGTGAAGTTTGAGCTTTCATCAGAGATTGCCAACTTTTCTTTTGACTGTGGCAGACTCCACAGTTAATTGGAGCTTTTGATGACTAATGAGGAGGATCATTCCATCAAGACATGGGATCACTGGGTTTTGAAAAAATAAGGATCTGGCTGCAGTCCAAATCCAAGAAAAAGGAAATTAGCCAGAAAGAGTACCTCAAATGAGGACAAACCTTGGCATGTTTTTTTTTTCCTTTACTGAGGAATTCATTATATCCATCTTATAACTTACATTCATTTGTGTGACATTTCTGCCAAGTAGGATTGGTGGGCCAGCACCCAAGATTACTCCAGAGGTGAGGCAAGTAGAATCTTCAAGTTTTCATGTTGTCCTACTCATTGTCAGGCAGACAATTAAATAATCTGGAATATGTGGAAGTCTCCCACATGAGTCTCTGTGACTGCAATCCACAGCTCAGAGGTAATATTTTATAGGTTATTATTATTCAGAAAGCAGCAGAGCCAGGAGTAGTTCCATATATTGTATCTACAATGACAACCAGTGTCCAGCCACGGTTAAAGAAACATTGAGAGGTAGTACCTTACCTTCCACTGATTCTTGAAGAGGGTTTTGTTGCAGCAAAAACTGGTAAAATATCTACTGGTAAATATCTACTGAGTTATGAGGAACAGAAGAACAAAGGGAGGAGGGGCAAAAGAATAGGGAATGAGACACACTGATGTATAATTAGGCCTAATTATCACTTTTTTTGTAAGGATAAGGATCTCTCTGAGTTTATTAGTTTTTTCATCCATTAAATAAATATTTATTAAGCACATGCTATGAACTAAGTACTATGCCAGGATTGAGAATATAATAGTAAGCAAGACTTCTTCATGGAGCGTTTATGGGTGTCATAATCTAGTATGTTACTTGCTATATGTTCTTTTAAGATTTTATTTATTCACTCATGAAAGACACACACAGAGAGAGAGAGAGAAAGGCAGAGACACAGGCAGAGGGAGAAGCAGGCTCCATGCAGGGATCCCAATGTGGGACTCGATCCTGAATCTCCAGGATCATGCCCTGGGCTGAAGGCAGTGCTAAACCACTGAGCCACCCAGGCTGCCCTGTTACTTGCTATTATTGGTGCTATGGGAATCCATAGGATGGGCAGCCAATTGAAATTTGAGAGATCAGATCAGAAGGCCTTTTAGGAAGAAATAACTTTGGATAAGTCACTTTTAGGGGCCTCTTTTTTCTTCATTTTAAAATGGGAATAACAAAACTTTCATAAGTTTGAGGTGAAGATTGAATAAGGTGATGCATGTAAAATTTTGCTTGTGGACATAGTAAGCTCTGCAAATATATAGTTAATATTATTTTTATTATTTAAACTATTATTACTAGTACACTATTACTACTGTTATTTTTGCTTTTATAATTATTTTGGACTTGAAGGATGGGTGGATGAGAGCCAGGAAAAGGATGGAGATCATGTCAGACAAAGGAACAGCAGGTGTAAAGAACTATAGGCAAGAAACATCATATCTTGGGGGAACTGGACATTTAGTATGTATATAAAAATATATAGTATATATGCATAGTATACATTTATAGTATTTACTATATGTGTACATGTATATGCCTATATATAATTATAAATTATATATACACATATATATGCATGTATATATATAATGTATGTAACAGGTAAGTGGCAAGAGATGAGATGGAAACATAATCCATGATCCAAAGAGTTTTATAAGCTGAGCTTAAATAGTTTGTATTTTATCCCAAAAGCCATTGAAGAATATTAAGTAGTGGAGCAACATGATCATACACTAACATACCCTCAGCCACAGCTTTGCACACAACACACTCATATCCATAATTTACAATCATAGTACAGCTAGGGCTTACAAATTATATAATTCAAGTCTTTTATATTAATGTTGAGGAAACAGAGTACAAAAGGTAACATGACTAACTAGGATAACAGAAAGAGTTGCTACATGTCTTTCGACCTCAAATACCTTATTTTTTTTCCATTACACAATACTGCTTTCCTTAACACTAGTATTAGTACTCTGTTGTATCTAGTATTAATTAGTACTCTATGGGACAATTCTCAGGGTGAGAGTGTCTCAACTAAGCTGTTTACCCTCTAAAAGTGGGTAGGAACCTGCAAAAAAAAAAAAAATTCTAGCATGCTGATTTGCCTCTAAAACCCAAACTCTTTTTTTTTTAAAATTAATTTTTATTGGTGTTCAATTTACCAACATACAGAAAAACACCCAGTGCTCATCCCGTCAAGTGTCCACCTCAGTGCCCGTCACCCATTCCCCTCCAACACCCGCCCTCCTCCCCTTCCACCACCCCTAGTTCGTTTCCCAGAGTTAGGAGTCTTTATGTTCTGTCTCCCTTCCTGATATTTCCCAACATTTCTTCTCCCTTCCCTTATATTCCCTTTCACTATTATTTATATTCCCCAAATGAATGAGAACATACACTGTTTGTCCTTCTCCGATTGACTTATTTCACTCAGCATAATACCCTCCAGTTCCATCCACGTTGAAGCAAATGGTGGGTATTTGTCGTTTCTAATTGCTGAGTAATATTCCATTGTATACATAAACCACATCTTCTTTATCCATTCATCTTTCGATGGACACCGAGGCTCCTTCCACAGATTGGCTATTGTGGCCATTGCTGATAGAAACATCGGGGTGCAGGTGTCCCGACGTTTCATTGCATCTGAATCTTTGGGGTAAACCCAAACTCTTAAGTTCACAATGGATCCTTGGGAATCCAGTGAGTTAAGCTTTTAAGAGCTCAGAATCATCTCCACAAGACTGTGGATCCAGGGTAAAAAGTTCACTACATGATCAACCTTCAACCTCCACCTCCATTCTTATATAGATAAAATTGAAACTAGAGGCAAAATTGACTCAAAAAAGCATCTTGCAGATTTCAAGAAGAAAATTCTATTGGGAAGTAGATTTGTGTTGGTGTTGACCCTGGATAATTTTAGAGCTTGTTTGTGTGTAATTTTTTTTCTTATCCATAAAGATAAATTCCATCTATACTTAGATACTTTCCTCTATCACTGACCATAAGATTATAAATGTCATGTATCCTGTTCCTACCAATCTGTCCTTCCTTCACAAACTATTCAAACCCTATAGTCCTGATGTTCTATATGCTAATGGACAACTTAGAATATGCAAACAAAATGTATCTGTACTAGATATCTTTTCATAGAAATGCCTTTACTGAACTACTATTTAATATTACATTTTAGGAAGTTGTACATTCTTATGAAAAATGGCCATCATAAAGGGTCTTCTGTAGAACTGCATTTGAAGACATTTCCCATGATTTGGCTTCATGACATTTATTCTTATAATTAATTTCTCTAAACCTTAACATCAGAAAAAAGATCATCTCTTCTGAAGATCAGGTAATTTTCTTTCCTTTTTTTGGAATGAGTTATATCTAATTTTATTTCCTGCACTCTTTTTCTTTCTTGGTTTGGCTGTCAGGAGCTTAGAGTTAACACAATACTTAATTAACATCAATAGCTCATCCTTAGTTTAATTCCCTACTTCTTTATCTTATTCCCACTAGTTTTTCAGATGGCCTGTGTGAAAAAAGGGTTATCTATGAGGGGATCATCTGGTTGAGGCTGGAAGTTCACAAAGATCAAAAAGTTACAATCATTTTTTAGGATGATCATCCAGACTTCCATATGAGAGAACATTTTATTCTCTCAGTGAAGTCCTTGAAGACTTAGAATCTTCTTCTATGTAATGTTTTCTATCCTTTTCTTATTTAAACTCCATGTAGGAATATATATTCATTTTCATTGCAAGATACTTGAAATTACTTTCAGAAGAAGGAAGGTTATAAATTATAAATAAATGGTCATGAATTATAAATATTTGGCATTAAGATTTCAGCAACCATAAGTTATGTCCCTGAGACATGAGTTCAACTCACCACCAAAACAAAGTGTCTGTGAAGGAGGTCCAAGAAACACCAAGTTTCTGCAGCTTTTATTCTGTGAACAAATCATTTGTACCTTGGGTGGCACTGAGACCCAATGACCTAGGATGAGCTTGGAGAGAAAGCCATAAAACTATGCATCTTAACATTTTTTCCTCCGCAAAGGGAAGCAGGAAACTGTGGCTTTAGTTTCTCCTCAAGTTAAATAAATACAGGCATTTGCAGTTTTTAGAACTGCTTCTGAGACAAGTAGGAGTGAAATGAGAGTAATAGCTGGAATGTTCTTCAGCCTGGGCAGCTTTCTTTAGGATGTTTTTGTTTGGTGACAAATCACTTCTTATTTCAAATCCTGCTGTTAGACTAAATGGCTGTGTAAAATTGAAATGACAGTGAAGACAAGTTATTCTAACTTCTCCACATTTAGGTAACCTAAATGGTGTTGTCTCAATGCTCTTACACTGAGCTCTGAAAGAACAGGTGTTAAGCGTAGACTTTTAGGCCCCAATTATATGTCATTGAATACTAAGGCAGGAAGAGTCAGAGGAAGAAAAGTCCAGAATAGTACTTGGGGATGCTGGCAACTGGGAAATGAAAATACTGTAATTTAAGAGAGAAAAATGAAAGAACATTCAGATGAGGAAGATTGAAGAAAGAATGATCTGAAATGAAAGTGCCTGGAAGGACTATGAGAATGGGTGGGGAGGATTGAGCATACAAGATGGGGATAGCTAGTGTGATAAAAAATGGACACTGTATGTTAAATAGAATTTGAAATAATAAAAATAAGATTGCATAGGTAGGTTGGGACTAAATTATCGAAGTCTGTAAAAACCGCAATAATGCATAATAATACACGAGTATACAATATGGATTAAAGCTGTAAAAATTACATAAGAAACCAAAAAGATGTTGTGAATGTCTAGCAAGAGATGAGATGCAGAAGATGATAAGGTCTTGGAGGAAGAGGATGACAATAAACCTGGAAACAAGGAGGCATTTTTTTTCTTATAAAGAGACATATTTAAGTGGAGGAAGGAACTGGCATTTATTGAGCACCTATCATGTGCCTGACCCTTTACATGCATTACCTAACATATTTACAGCTCATGAAAATCTTGAAAGGTAGGTAAGATTATCCCAGGTCTACAGATAAAGCAGAAGATGTAACCCTTTCAAAAATTCATTCAGCTGATATGAAGAGCCAAGATTTGAATTCAATGTTTTCCAGCTCAAGCAACTATATAGTCTTCTCATTTCAACTTTAGCTAACCTGAAATATAAAAAAGAAAGGATGCGGGATCCCTGGGTGGCGCAGCGGTTTGGCGCCTGCCTTTGGCCCAGGGCGTGATCCTGGAGTCCCGAGATCGAATCCCACATCGGGCTCCCTGCATGGAGCCTGCTTCTCCCTCTGCCTGTGTCTCTGCCTCTCTCTCTCTCTGTGACTATCATAAATAAATAAAAATTAAAAAATAAATAAATAAAAAAGAAAGGATGGGATTTATTCTCAAAGTTATATTTGTCCTATTTTTTTTAAAAAAAAGGGGTTTCTGGAGACTAGGTTTTTATCTGTAAGTAATAAAAATGGTGTCACAGATGGAGACAAAATAGTTATGAAAAATTAAAGGAAAAAGAGAACAATAGCGACCCTAACTTTTGTTGATATTTATTTTATTCTAGGTGCTGTTTTTTAAATATGCTTTATTTTTTAATTTTTTACTATTTTTATTTAAATTCAATTAATTAACAGAGTGTATTATTAGTTTCAGAGGTAGAGTTCAGTGATTCATCAGTCTTATAATAACACCAGTGCTCATTACATCACATGCCACTGTTAATGTCCATCACCCACTTACCCCATCCTCCCATCCCATCCCCTCCAGCAACCCTCAGCTTGTGTCTTATGGTTAAGAGTCTCTTACAAGTTGTCTCTTTTATTTCATCTTGTTTTGTTTTTCCTTCCCTTCCCCTATGCTCTTCTGGTTTTTTTCTTAAATTCCACATATGAGTGAGATCAGATGATAATTGCCTTTCTCTGAATAACTTATTTCACATAGCATAATTCCCTCCTAATTCCATTCACTTTATTGTAAATGGCAAGACTTCTTTTTTTATGGCTAAGTAGTATTCCATTGTATATATATATAATACATCTTCTTTATTCATTAATCTGTCAATAGACATCTAGGCTCTTTCCATAGTTTGGCTATTGTGGACATTGTTGCTATAAACATTGGGGTGTAAGGTCCCTTTGAATCAGTACATTTATATCTTTGGAGTAGACACCTAGTAGTGCAATTGCTGGGTTGTGGAGTAGTTCTATTTTCAACTTTTGAGGTACCTCCATACTATTTTCCAGAGTGGCTGCACCAACTTGCATTCCCATCAACTATGTAAGAAGGTTCCCCTTTCTCTGCATCCTCACCAACATCTGTCATTTCCTGAGTTGTTAATTTTAGCCATTTTGACCAATGTGAGGTGGTATCTTATTGTGGTTTTGGTTTGTATTTCCCTGATGACAAGTGATGTTGAGCATTTTTCCATGTGTATATTTGCCATTTATATGTCTTCTTTGGAGAAATGTCTGTTCATATCTTCTGCCCGTTTCTTTACTGGGTTATTCATTTTTTGGGTGTTGAGTTTGATGAGTTCTTTATAGATTTTGGATACTAGCCTTTTTTCTGACAAGACATTTGTAAATATCTTCTCTCATTCTGTCAGTTGTCTTTCATTTTGTCAACTGCTTCCCTTGCTTTGTAAAAGCTTTTTATCTCCCTGAAGTCCCAATAGTTCATTTTTGTCTTTGTTTCCCTTGCATTTGGAGATGTGTCTAGCAAGAAGTTACTGCAGCTGAGATCAGAAGGGCTGCTGCCTGTGTTCTCCTTTTCTTTATGGATTTTTTAATGGATTTTTAAGGATTTTTATGGATTCCTGTTTCACATTTAGGTCTTTCATCCATTTGGTTCTATTTTTGTGGATGCTGTGAGGAATTGGTCCAGTTTCATTCTTCTGCGTGTGGCTGTCCAATTTTCCCAACACCATTTGTTGAAGAGACTGTCTTTTTTCCATTGGATATTCTTTTCTGCTTTGTTGAAGATTAGTTGACCATAGAGTTGAGGGTACATTTCTGGGTGTCTCTATTCTGTTCCACTGATCTATGTATCTGTTTTTGTGCCATTAACATACTGTCTTGATGATTACAGTTTTGTAAGAGAGCTTGAAGTCCAGAATTCAAAAGCTGGTGCCACCAGCTTTTTGGTTTTCTTTTTCAACATTGCTTGGGCTATTCAGGATCTTTTCTGGTTCCATACAAGTTTTAGGATTATTTTTCCCAAGTGTGAAAAAATTGATGGTATTTTGATAGGTGTTGCCCTGAATTCATAGATTGCTCTAGGTAGCATAGACATTTAAAAAATATTTGTTCTCTTAATCCATGAGCATGGAGCATTTTTCTATTTCTTTGTGTCTTCCTCAATTTCTTTCATGAGTGTTCTATATTTTTCAGAAAACAAAATATAGAAAACCTAACCTTTGCCTCTTTAGTATCCAGGTTTTTGCAATTGTAAATGAGACCTACTCCTTAATTTCTCTTTCTTCTGAGACATTCATTGTTAGTGTATAAAAATGCAACTAATTTTTGTGCATTGATTTTATATCTTGACACTTTAGTGAATTCCTGCATGAGTTCTAACAATTTTAGGGTGAAGTTTTTTTGGGTTTTCCACATACAGTATCATATCATATGTGAAGACTGAGAGTTTGACCTCTTCTTTGCTGATTTGCATGCTTTTTATTTCTTGTTGTTGTCTGCTGAGGCTAGGACTTCTAGTATTATGTTGAACAGTGGTGAGACTAGATATCCCTATCATACTCCTGACCTTCGAGGAAAAGCTCTCAGTTTTTTCTCATTGAGAATTTTATCTGCTATGGGCTTTTCATATATGGTTTTTATGATATTGTGGTATGTTCCCTCTATCCCTACACTATGAACAGTTTTAATCACAAAAGGAAGCTGTACTTTGTCAAATGCTTTTTCTGAATCTATTGAGAAAATCATATGGTTCTTATCCTTTCTTTTATTAATGTGATGTCTAACACTGATTGATTTGCAGATGTTGAACCACCCTTAAAGCCCAGAGTAAATCCTACTTGGTTGTCGTGAATAATCCTTTTAATGTACTGTTGGATCCTATTTGCTAGTATCTTGGTGACAATTTTGGCATCCATGTTCATCAAGGATATTGGTCTATAATTCTCCTTTTTGGTGGAGTCTTTGGCTTTGGGATCAAGGTAATGCTGGCCTTATAGAAAGATCTGGGAAGTTTTCCTTCCATTTCTATTTTTTGAAACAGCTTCAGAGGACTAGATGTTAATTCTTTAAATGTTTGGTAGAATGGGAGGCTGGGAAGCCATCTGTTTCCGTATTCTTGTTTGTTGGGAGATTTTTGATGACTGCTTCAATTTCCTTTTGGTTATGGGTCTGTTCAGGTTTTCTATTTCTTCCTGTTTCAGTTTTGGTAGTTTATGCATCTCTAGGAATGCATCCATTTCTTCCAGATTGCCTAATTTGTTGCATATAGTCGCTCATAATATGTTCTTATAATTGTTTGTATTTCTTTGGTTTTGGTTTCTAGGTGCTGTTCTAAGCCCTTTCCCTGTGTTATCACATTTCATACTATGAAAAAAGCTTAGAGGGTAAACATAATTATGCTCATTCATGTTAGGAAGGTGAGGCTTGTTTGGAGAAGTGAAGAAACTTGCCTGATGTCATAGTTAGGGATCCCCCAAAAGTAGAGCCTGAAATAAGGGCTTGCCTATCATGTGGTTTATTTTGGGAAGTGACCCCAAAGGACAGGAATGGGACTGGGAAAAGTAAAAGAGGGAAACACAGAAAGCCAATCAAAGCTATATAGCTGACATGGTCACTAAGTGGCTAATTGGGCCTCAATCCATCTGGGACTCTGAGTTGCTGAGGAAAAGAAACCACAAAATTGTCCTCCAGGGACAGAGGGAACTATTTAATAATGACTTCCATTCTCTCATTGGTCAAATGTTGGCCCACAAGTGGAGTGGTCAACTCCCTTGTACTTTCAGGTTTGCACATGCATTAGAATGTTGAACAGGACCCATGTAACAATGGCAGCAGAAAGCAAGAGATGAGTGCATGATAGAAAAAGTATGGTCAAGATAGTTATCATAGCAACAACAAGAGTTACAATAATCAAGAGGATGTGAGATGAGACACAAAAGGAACAAAAAGTCCAGAGGCAGAATAAAGATTTGAATCTGGGTAGTCTGACTTGAAAGCCCAAGCTCTTAGAGCAGAGGTTCTCAAATGTTGCTGTGCATCAGACTCATCTGGAAGCTTGTTGAAACATAGCTTACAAAGCCCCACTTCTAGAACTTTTGATTCTGTGGCTCAGAAATGGGGCTAGAAAATTTTCATTTATCTCATTTCCAAACTGACATTGCTGATGCTATTCCAGGGACCAGAGCCTTGAGAACCACTGGTCTTAAACATACGCTATGCTATCTTGACAAGGATCTTTGAAATAAGCAAAGGAGAAATGCATTACTGTGGGGAAGCTGTGCCCAATTCACTGACTTCAAGTTCTTTGGGAAATAGCTTGGATCCCTTTCAAAAGGAAAATATTCTTTACATGAAAAACAAGGTTTAGATAATAAGCACCTGTGTAGGAAATTTTAAGCCTGGTTCAAGAGGCTCTGAAAGATCAAAGAAATGATATGATGGACTGTCACACTAGAGGCAGGAGTCCCAAAGAAGTAATTGTTAAACTTGGAAAGAAAAAATGCAAAAATCTAAGAGATTTAGAGTATGATGAAGCCTAACCTCAAAATGAGAGAACATAAGAGAGAAAACAGAGCAGCTGCTATAGCTAAGTGTTTATCTGGGGTGCTCTTAATTTTTGCTACATTTAATTAACACCTATTAAAAATAAGACTGTAAAATAAATAAGAGTTCTTACTTTCAAGAAGTTTACAGTCTAGTGAGGATGAAAAAAAAAAGCAAATTAATTTAAAAGCTGCCTGGTAAACCTACAGAAAAAGGAACAAAAACCTTTAAGAGCATTAAAAAGAAAGTAGCAAAATTTGACTCAGAATGCTAAAGAAAGGTGTTTAAAAGACTATGGTATAATTAAAGTAGATGTTAAGGGGGAATAAAGTTTGCCTTTCAAAGAAGGGAAGAAAGAACATTCTGGGTACAGGGTATCATATACTAAGGAATCACGAAGAACCTGGAATGTGCTAGGAACAGTGTTGAGCTCAGCTTGATTGGAAAGTATCAAGATATACCCTGGAAACAGAGTGTGAAGTTCTTGTGTTGACTAAAATGTTTGAACTTTATCTAGTAAGCAGCAGAGAGATAACAGAGGTGTTAAAATGAAATTTGGCACACAGAGATTTGTTTTCTGGGGATTAATTTTTCAGAAATACTTCTAGATGAAGTGTGGAAAATGAAGTTGATTGGAAAAATGAAGCGTGGAAGATGAAATATGGAAATGAAGGTTCTAAAACAAAGCAATGACAATGGGTACTCTATCCCTGTTGAAGAGGTCAGATTTGAGGTGCATGGAGAGATGCCCCTGTGAACACAGTCCAGATGGATTCAGGAAGTGGGAGAAAGAGAAAAAGAAGGTATGCAGGAGTCAGTTATTAGCTTGAGGATCATTCATAAATGTGTGAGTCCTCTATCTGGCTCTAAGATTAATGCTCCATGGCTTTTCCATAATGCTTGTGATTTTTTATTTGTTTTATTTTGTTAATAAACACCTAGATGTAGATATCTCAAAGAAGTTAAGGCAACACTTCATATAGTGTTCTTTAAAATATCAAATATAAGTAGAACAACTGTCTCAAGTTCAAATAGTTTACAAGGTCTTCTTTTTTTTTTTTTTTTTTTTTTTATACAAGGTCTTCTTAAATGTGCATTGGGATCCACTAAGTATTCTCTGTTCCCTAACTCACCTGTCTATAGAATCCCTTTTTCACAGAGAATCTCTCAGGTCTGATGTATTTTTGAGCACAATCTGGAAAATAGTGGTTTAGGAGGTAGAGGAGCTCTTCCTCTTTACAGTGAGATCATTTTCACTAGATAGAAAAATTGAAGGTGATCCTTTCCTCAAAAGAGGTTTCATGGTAGAGTGAATGGGTCATAGGCTTCAGAGACAGTCAAACCTGGGGTAATATCCCAATGCTTTCCTTGATATGTGTATAATTTGGGGCAAGTTAGGTAAACTCTGGATCTTGGTGTGCTCATCTTTGAAGAGCAAATAATGATACCCACCTTGTAAGGTACTAGGGAATTAGGGAAAAATGTATATCAAGTATCTATCTGGTCCTGAAACAACAAATCATAGCTGCAAATTTTGCATTAGGGAAGCCTAGAATTTTAGCTTATAATGCTAACCATTATTCCTGTTCTAATTTTTGACTGGGTGGAGAATGTCCTTACCCACTTTGTCTTCTGGTGCTTGAAATCTTCACCTTCTGTTTTTTTTTTTTTTTATTCTCCATATTGCTCATAGGTGTTATTTCTGCCTACCATCTATTGGTGTCTGCTTTGGTTGATTTGGTTTTTGTTTGCTGAACCAACTGGCAGGTTCACTGAAAAAAGGTCCAAGGATCTTGGTAGTTTCTAAGGTCAAAAATCACAAAGTTAAGACAGTTTGCTTTTCAAAGAGAAGTCAAGGCAGAATGAGAGATGTGAGGAGCTGAAGCTATTTCTGTACAAGTTTTAGATCCAATTTCTGTATTGCTAAGAAGAATGACTCATAAGACTAAATCACAAGCATGTCAGAAAAAATAACCATTATGACCTCTTCAGGTTGTGGTTAAAAATGATTAACATGTTATTGTGAGGATACTTCCTCTGGTAGGAGGGTAGATAATGGCTTAACTGGAATATATAACTTGATGTAGCTGTATTTTGTTCCCAATTATAAGATCCTAAGCCAGTTAATTTTTTTAAACGGCGCATGATATTTTCTCTAATATATATTTCTTAGCTTCTACTCAAACTCTTTCACAAACCAATTTGGAAACCTTAGTGCAAGAAGATTATCATTGGTCATCAAGACGAACCAATTTCAAGTATGTGCTTTTTTTAGTCTGCTATTCAAAAATTTTTCCATGTCTCTGTTGCTTACTGAATTAACTATTAACCACAAACTTAATGTACAATTTAAAGCTCTCCATGGCCATTGTGAAACAAAGATGAACTAAATTATGTGTCTTAGTCCTGGGATGTTGACAATATGTGTTTCTGATTTAGTAGGTTTGGGGTAGTACTACTTAGAGCAAAGCATGGCAAGATCTTGGGTGGTAGGAATCAAGGAAACAAAAAAGAGTTTTAATCATTTTTTTAAAGATTTGATCTATTTATTCATGAGACACAGAAAGAGAGAGGCAGAGACATAGGGAGAAGCAGGTTCCATGCAGAAAGCCGGATGTGGGAACTCCGGGATCACGCCCTGCCAAAGGCAAACGCCCAACCACTGAGCCACCCAGGCGTCCCAAGAGTATTAATCATTAAATCCTGGGATGGGAGGAGGGGGTAGAAAAAAAGCCAGTGAAGGGCTCCAGTGGAAAATAAGAGTGAGGGATGAAGAAGCCTGGAGAGATTTCCAAGAGATTTTCCCTCCAAATGTGACATTCTTTCAGACAAATCCAGGGGGGTTCCAGTATTTGACTTGCTTGCCCAGTTTACATTTCCTCTCTCACTAGGTACTGCATAATGGGTTTTCTAGGAGCGTGAAACTAATAGTCTGAAACCCCTTGAGTTTTTTTCAGTAATGCTAGAGTTTTGTTTTAAGATGGAGAATATGTGTCTTCACTTTATCATACTTTAGAAAACATCACCATCTTCTTGATAGATAAATATTATGGCAGTCTTCATATCTTTGGCTTGAGAATTTTAATTGTGGTATTTAGAAGCCTGGCCATCAGTCAGAAATTCTAGTCCCAAGTCATTTGGGAACTTTCATGCACCTTAGACTTGCCACAAGATTCCAGAATCCTCAGGTATTGGGTTTATAACTTATTGAACATTTATTAAACAATGGTTATGGGATCCCTGGGTGGCGCAGCGGTTCGGCGCCTGCCTTTGGCCCAGGGCGTGATCCTGGAGACCCGTGATCGAATCCCACATCGGGCTCCCTACATGGAGCCTGCTTCTCCCTCTGCCTGTGTCTCTGCCTCTCTCTCTCTCTCTCTCTCTCTCTCTCTCTGTGACTATCATAAATAAATAATAATAAAAAATTTAAAAAAACAATGGTTATTATGATTAAGGCTCTATATACATTATCTCATTTGAAACACAGTAAAAAAGAAAAAACACTGAATGAGCATCTGCTCAATTAAACTGAATGTCTTATAAAATAATATTACAACTTTCTTCAGAGTTTTGCTTTTAGCCTGTCCTTTGTATAAATAGTATGTAGTGGTTGTGGGTTTTCTTTACTATTCCATGTTAACTGTTTAGCTTCTCTTCATAGTTTTGAGAGTATTAGATACAAAATACTGAAGATTCTCTGTCTGTAACTGGAGGTGATTTTGAGTATTACTGATACATTTGAATCATTCTTATTTGGTGTTTAGAGAACATACTCTTTCTAAAAGTTTGAGTCCCTGGTACCATTATTCCTTCTGAGATTTCACTCAACTCCTTAACTGAGTCATTTTCATTTTAATCAAACTGTTGCTTGGAGCAGTGACAATACCATAGGAAGTCCTACTATAGATCTCACTTTGGCTTTTACATGGTTAATATTCCATTTTGAAATCCAATCCATGAGTTACGTTTCCCTTCACTGGCTTCTGTGAAGGTAAAACATTAACAATTGTTAAACTATTGCTTGCTTACTTGCCTTTTTAAGAAGAGTCCAAAGGTTAATAAAATAGAAATGTTTTTGCAGCAAAGCTTTTTTGTAATATTTAAGCTCAATTTGTTTCTGGGACCAGGTCCACAAAGAAAGCTTTCCATACTGTGTGAAACTATTTCAACACGAATAGTTGGTCCTGGTTTCTACTTCAGTGGTTTTAATCATGGCTGTGTGCAAAATAACTTTGGGAAAATTTTGAAAGTGGATCTTCAGCCCCTACCCTACCCCCAGCTCTAGTGAATAAGAGTCTCTGAGGGTGTGGACTGAACATCTGTGTTTTAAAACCACCACCACCACCAACACCACCTCACTGAGTGATTCTTGTGCCCAGTCAGGTTTGAGAACCACTATCCAGAGCAATGAAATGGTCCCAACTGATCAAAAATTGGAGGAGAGCCGTGTCTTTACTTGGCCAAACATATTAGAAAGTCAAAAGTGTGCTCTGGAGGACATTTACATCAGAACCTCCTGTTAAACTTATTTTAAAAGGCCAATTCCAGAAACTTAATCTGGATTTACTAAATCTGAATTTCAGTGACTCAATAATCTATTTTATACCAGATCCCCCCAAGAGATTTCCATGTATGCTCAAGTTTTAGAAACTCTCTCTATATGAATGAGCAATCAACTGCCTAGATGGATACTCTTTTCAGTTCTTTTCTGACCATATTTAATTCTATCCCTGGTTTACAGGTACCATCAGAATCATTCTAAGAAATTGTTCTCAATTTTCTCTGACTATTGAATTCCTTTTGGTGAAATCTGTGAATCCTCTCCCTAGAAAATTTCACACAGACACACATATATATATGTTTTACATTTGATGAAGTTCACAGATTTGAGGCCAATTCATATACACCAGATTAAGAAATGTTACCCTGGAAAAGGTAATCAATTTACTGAGTCAATCAAATTCAGTATATATTTTGTCTTGGTGGGTCTACTTTAGGACACAGCAGGGCTAAGGAAATGCACAACAGTCTGGGTCAGAAATCTATAGTGGGACTGACAATAGGAAGGGGGAAACTCCTCCATCTCAGAGACTTGCTTAACATGGAGTCCAGTCTGAATGGAGACCTTCTTTTTAAGACCCATGGACCTAAGAGTTCTCAGAAACACTTCCTATTCTCTGGCCCAAGAGTACTATGACAGATAATAGAAGTTTCTTCAATGGAATAAACATATTTTTAGTACCTACTCTAAAGTGCTGCCAGGAGCTAGAAGTACAAAATTGAATCAGACACATGTGCTGATTTCAAGCAGCTCACAGCTACCAGTATATTGCATATTGCTGGATTTTGCATCCAGCTGGCCCTCCCAAAATGTTCACTACCATAATCATGAAATATCCAGCCAAAGACATTAACTAAAGTTTGGGAGATTTTCCTGATTGCTATCCTATTTTGTCTTTCAGCCCAGTGCTCAGTACATTCTTCTACTGGCTTTCAGCTCCCCAGCTTTATTCCCTAGTTCTCCATATCTGTTTCTTCTCCTTTGGGTTTGATGACCCATTTGGATTTATTTCTCTGGCATATCAAATTCACATATTTCCCTCGACACTTAACTCTAAGAAATCCCATGGTTTTGGTGCCCCTGGAGCTCTGGCCCCCAATATCAACAGTTCTGGCCTTTAGAATTCTTAGTAGCACAGAAGTTCCCAACCAAGGAATAAAAGCACTTTAATTTATTCATTCAATATTACCAAGTATGCTAGGTACTATTCTAGGCATTGGGAATACCTCAGTGAGATAAACTGACAAAAATCCTAAGCTTTGGAGTTTATATCTTAGTAAGAGGAAGTTCACCATATATACATAATAGTTACATCACAAACACCTAAAAATATATGTAATAAACACTCCATTTTCATTATTCACAGATTTCATATTTGCAAATTCTCCTACTTGCTGAAAGTTATTTGTAACTCAGAAATCAATACTCACAGTGTTTTCATGGTCATTTGTAAACATGCCAGAGCAGTGAAAACTTGTCACCTAACTGGCACATTCCAAAGTGAGGTCAACCAAGGCAATGCTTTGCCTTAATTTCTGCTCTTGTATTAAAAATGTCTTTTCTTGGTCTATTTAGTTCCTCATTTTTGTGTTGTTAATGATTTTGCTGTTTAAAATTCACACCACCTCCCTCTCCCTACAAACATAGTGCTTCAGTACTGTCTAGTGTTTCTTAGCTCAAGAAGGCTGTGATATCCTTTACACAGAAAATTTGTGTGTTAGACGAGCTTTGTTCAGGCATAAGTTCAATGTTAATGAATCAGCAATATATAATAAGTAAAGTGTCTTTAAACAGAAGCACACATAAAATAGGGTTATGTATCGATGGTTGAAGAAAACATTGTGGCCAAGGCTCACAGTAAGAATGATGTGATTAGTATTTGCTAATTCAGCATTCACAGATAAATAACTACAGTGAATAATGAGGATCAACTGTACATATTAGATCAGATTTTAGTAAATGTCATGGATAAAAAAGTGAAGTAACAAGGTGTATAAGAAGTGTTCAGTGTGGGAGTGTGTTTTCAAATTACAATGATATGTTAGGTGATATTTGAGTGAAGATATAAAAGAGATAAGGGAAGAAACCATGAAAATATCTGGGGGAAAGAGCATAGGTAGTAGAGAGAAGAGTATGCACAAAGGATGTGAGGCTAGGAAGAGGAATGGAAGGAGGCCAATGGAGCAAAGGGGAAGATAGAAGCTGAAGTCAAAGATTTAATGGGGAGCAGAAAATTCTGTAAAAACTATAGGTTTTTTTCTGAATGTAGTAGGAAGCCCCTGGAGAATTTTGAATGGTAGAGTGACTTGATCTGACTTATGTTTTAACAAGATCTTTTATATTGAGCATAAAAGAGAATAAAAGTGGGAGAAGTTAGTCCATTTAGGAGGCTTATATAATACAGGGAAGAAATGATGGTGGCTTAGGTCAGAGTGTTAGCAGTGGAAATTAAAGAGTGACTGGATTCTGGATATATATTTTAAATGTAGAGCCAACAGAATTTGCTGCTGATGAAATGGGGTACATAACAGGGGAGAAGCAAGAATCATGTAAGGATTTTGGCCTAAGGAACTGAAATAATAGAATTATCATTTGATAAAATGGGCAAGCACTTATGGAGGAACAGATTTAAGACCAAGGTCATCAGGAGTTCTGTATCATACCCATTATGTCTGGAATGTCAAAGAGACACTCAAGAGGGAATGTGGAATAGGCAGATATATGTATGAGTCTAGATTTCAAATGACAGGCCCAGACTGGAGAGTTGTCACCAATTAAAGCCATAATCTTGAATATCCCACAGTTTCACATATCTAGTGCTAGGTGTATATCCTGAATATGGATATCCATATCTATCCTGGTAGATAGAAAAAAAAAAGGTGCCCTAGTTCTGACCCTAGAAGCACTCCAGCATAATGGAAAATGAAGGGGGAAAAAAAACACCTAAGAAAACTAGAAGGAACAGTAAGTGAGGTAGATAGCAAAAACAGGAAAGTAATATTGTCCAAGAATACCATAAGAAAAGGTTTTTGAAGGAAGAGGAAGCTATCAACTGTGTCAAATTCTTCAGCTGGGTCTAGAAATATGAAAATAAAATTAATCTTTGGATTTAGCACACAAAGATCATTGGTGGCCTTGATAAAGCAGGGTAAGCATGAAAGCCTGATGGTAGTATATTCAAGAGAGAACAGGAGTTAAATTTGAGACAGCAATCATAGACAAATATTTCAAGGGTTATAGGTATAAAGAAGAGGAGAGAAATGAGGTGGTAAATGGAGAGGATATGGGGTTCAGAAAGTTTTTATTGGGATCCCTGGGTAGCTCAGCAGTTTAGCACCTGCCTTCGGCGGAGGGCATGATCCTGGAGTCCTGGGATCGAGTCCCATGTCAGGCTCCCTGCATGGAGCCTGCTTCTCCCTCTGCCTGTGTCTCTGCCTCTCTCTCTCTGTGTGTTTCTCATGAATAAATAAATAAAATCTTTTTTAAAAAGTTTTTATTAATGATGGGAGACATTAAAGCATGCTTGCTGTTAGAAGTCAATTTTTCATGTGTCTCTTCCATTTATGCATGTCTTGTGAGCAGAGACAATGGTTGCTTTTATTCTAGATTTCATTTTCAAGCATTTGAAGACAAAGAAAGTATCTTCCTTCAGAACAAAGGGCAGGCATATTTACTGCCCAGTATAATACGTAATTCAAGCTCAGAATTACTCTCCGGGAATGTAATTTTCTGTGTATGCAGGTGTCACTTGGCTCTTTTGCATCACCACGTGCGTGTGAGGGCTCAGGGAATCAGCACAATAAAATGCTGAACCTCTGACTACTGCTGTTTCTGTCAATAATGAAGCCCTTTATTTCCGACCCAGGAGTCTCATAGCTTCTCCCAGTGGCCAAAAAATTGTGGCAGGCTAACTTGTGGTTTGCAAGTACGGTAAAATTTCAGACCCCTCGCAGTTCTTGACCTTTGCATATTGACAACAACAATCCAGTAGGGAAGAAAAAGCATGCTGGAAGAGAGAGAGGGAAATATTTCTGTAGTAATGCCTTGAGTAGGTAAAAGGAGCTAATATATAGTGCATAAGCACAGGGTCTCAGACTTTTCCTCCATAGCAATAGAAGACAAAGGAGAATGCATGGGAGCAGATGCAGGGAGGTAAATTAGTGTGGTTATGGGACTGAGTGGACCTTCTCTTGACATTGCTTTTGTTTCCTCAGTGAAATAAGAAGCACTGCCATTAGCTGAGAATGAAGCTGGGAAAGAAGTGTTAGAGATTGAAAAAGAAAAGGTACAGAATAGTCATTTGTGTGTGGGAGGGAGAACAAACAAAAGAAAAACCAGTTGGATTGATAAGCATCGCTACAGACCTTGTTCTAACTAAAAGTGAGAATTCAGCAGGATATACTCGTATGTGTCCTTCATGAGTCAATCATAATAAATGAATGCTGATGACTCTTCCCTTTTGGGCATTAAGGAACCACTGTGGCCAACGAAACCCCCTTTTCATTCAATGCATGGTCAAATATAGTGAATCCTAATTCACCAATTAAGCACTGGTCCTTTTGCCTAAATGTTCTGGGGCTTATGTGTCTGTGCAAATAAAGCTTTAGATTCACATTTTAGTAACAAGTGGCTATCTGGATTACATTGTTAAATTTTAATTGTATTACTAGAGAATGTCTGCTTAATTTGTGTCTTTTATTGGTGATGCTCTGTTTTCTGGCTTACTAGACATTTACTTTACTTCCAGATAATTACTGTGGCTTAGATTTTAATGTCTTAATTAACTATCCTTATTAACTTTATGGCAAGAGCAGTAGCACAACATACCTTCTTATACAAACATGCTTGATAATAAAAATATTATATCCCTTTCACCTGCAGAAAGAAGAAAATGGTAAAGCAGGCAACATTCAATTTAGTTGGTCCCACTAAATGAATTTCTTTTAAAGCTCAAGCTCAGGCACATGGACCAGTCCAGTGTCATGGTGAGACAGCCTCACTACAGCAGCTGTCTTGGCTAGGCAGCTTCTTCTCAGTCAAAACATTCAAGTCCCAGACACTTTTTTAAACTAGCAAAGCATGCCAAGAGAAAACATAAAGACGCCTGTATTTTTCAGTCTTTATTCAGTAAGATTCTCTGTTATCTTTATTTGTTGTGATGATTTAATTAGCCAACCAACAGGCACTTCTCAGCACCTCCCCATGTGTCCACATTGCTTTGTATATTAGTTAAAATAGGCTTGGCTCTGGCATGGTCATCAATAGTCCCTCAAATTTCAATGGCTCACACAGTAAAGTTTTATTTCCCATGCATACAAAACCCTATGCATACTGGATCACCCTCCTTCATCTTGTAGTTACTCAGTCATGCGCCCTCTACATTGCCATGGGGCCCTCAAATTTGCCATTGCATGGGGAAAAGTCCCCTGGAGGATTAAGCAGGATGGATTTGGCTAATACTACTTCTATCCATAGCACACTGATCAGAAGCCAGTACATGGCCCTAACCCTAAAGAGCAGGGAACTAGAGAATGTAGGGAAGCCCAGTGGAGTATATTAGTTTCCTAGGGCTGTTTTCACAAAGTGTCACAAGCTGGAAAACTTTAAAACACAGAAATTTATTTTCTCACAGTTCTAGAGGCTAGAAGTCTAAAGTTAAGGTGTTATTAGGGCCATGCTCCCTCTGAGACTATAGGGAGAATTCCTCCTTGCCTTCAACTAGCTTCTAATCATGACCATCAACCTTTGGCCTTCCTTGGAATGCAGCTGCATCACTCACTCCACTCTCTGCTTCTGTTATCACATAATATTCACCCTGTGTGGCTCCATTTTTACATAGCTCTCTTCCAGTAATATGGGGGATTAAAGCCTACCCTAATGATGTCATCTTAACTTGATTGTATCCACCAAGGTCCTATTTCCAAATAAGTTCATATTCACAGGTACCTGGGTTAGGGCTTCAACATATCATTTGGAGGAACACAATTCACCCATAGCAAGGGGTAAGCCTAGAGTGTTAGGAAAATACGTAGGAGTGACACCTGCATCACAGGAACTTCCTAACTTAGAAAGAGGTATTTCTAAGACCCTCAGATCATCAGCAGACAGTCAAGCAAAAACATGAAAGAAAAGGGGACGCCTGGGTGGCTCAGTGATTGAGCATCCGCCTTTGGCTCAGATTGTGATCCTGGGGTCCTGGGATGGAGTCCCACATCAGGTGCCCCACAGGAAGTCTGCTTCTCCCTCTTCCTATGTCTCTGCCTCTCTAAATATCTCTCATGAATAAATAAATAAAATCTTAAAAAACAAAACAAAATAAAACAAAACAAGGCATTCCAGGCATAGGAACCAGCAGTGTGCAAAGATCCAGCAGCAAGAAAACCTGATGCACTAATGCAAACAGTTTGATCTTGCTGGAGATGAAGTTCAAGATGGGAAAGTAAAAAGAGATGGGGCTTGGTTTTGAATGGTTGTGACTTTATCCTTAGAGCCAAAATTTTTAAGCAGAGAAGCGACAGTATGAGGATTTATGAACAATCACCATGGCTGCAGAATAGACCAAACTTTGAAGAAAGCAGGATTGGAATTAGGAGTTATTATGATGACCCAGATAAGAAGGGGTGGCAGCCCTAAGAATAGTAACAGGAATTATGGTGAAAAGAAGTGAGTGGATTCTAGAGATATTGGTGGAGGGATTATGCTTTATGATTGTTACTATGTGAGAGAGAGAAAATGGTAAAAGATGACCCCCTTTTATGGCCAGATGTGGCATATAATTCATTGAGACACAAACCAAAGGAAAGTTTTTCAGAGTGTGGACTGACAATGGAAAAGTTGCTGAGGTGGAGATACATGTTACTCAGATACCTGGCATGTCACAAGGAACCCAGGCAGTTAGGTAACAATGTTGGCTACAATCCATGTGCTCTTTCAACCACATCCTGTTGCCTACAAAAGCCACACTGGCAAAATCCTAACTAATGGAAAACAAAAATACCAATATATTATTTAGAATGGCATAACAGGAGTGTAAAAGTTATAATAAGCATTCACTGAAGAGTAGGTCCTTGAGATCCAAGAAGAAAGAACAGTCTTGACAAAAGAGGTAAAGACTCTAAAGATTGATCTTTGAATTACAGAATTCAGAGAACCAACAAGAGGTTGGGAAAGCATACCATAATGGGGTGGAAAGGTGTAGAGGCCTCCTGGGGTAGACATTTCGATTTGAACAACAGTGTGAGAGAGAAAATTAGATAGGACAGGTGAAGACAGATGAGGGAGGGTTTGGCAGCCAAACAGCAAGCTCTCCACAGTGTCATCTTACTGAAATGGCACTCTCTTTCTCTGGAGAGCATTTCCTGCTTTCTTTAAGTATGAGGAGAACTGTCATCCTACAATACTTATTGAATGAATGACTAAATGATTGAATGACTATTTCAGGCCAGGATCATCAAATCTTTGAAGTTCCCTTTTGATCCATGAGTCAGCATCTTTGTTTATACTTTTTATTTTAGTGACGTTTTTCTCTCAATGAGAGGATGAGGTTACTTTTTAAGGGGAAAAATATTATTTTACTTTTCTAGCAGTGGCAATTTATTCTAATCTCAGGGGAGGTACCGTAGGCCAGAAGTTAGGATGTTTTTGTTCTTAGCCACTAATGAGCTCTATGACCTTGGTCACTAGGGCTCCCCAGGCTCTGGTTTCTTCATCTGTAAAATAAAACACCACACCAGGCCATCTTTAAGGTTTATTCCAGCTCTATTATTTTATGATTCCTTTTTAATCTTTATGAGCTATGTTTGATTTATTAGTCTCCTGAATGCACCCAGTTCCGATGATGCAAGGGAAGTATAAAGAGCTGAAATTTTATTGTTTTTACAATATCAAAATAACTAGATTCTTTTAATTCAATTAACAAAATATTCAGATATTTTCACAGCCGGCCTGTTCTATTCATTGCTTGAATGGAACTGCACCTGTTAGGGGCCAATTCCTTTCAACTTCCATACCAATTCTACCTCACACTGGCCCCTGTGAGGGCTCCCAGTTCAATTATCTTATTTCAACAGTAACTGAAAAGGGCAGTTTAATCAGGGACTTCAGAGTAGAAGTTCTTCAACTTTCACATGCTTAGAATCATCTGTGTGATGATCTGAAAATGCAGGTAACTGGGCCCTAACTGCTGGGCCCTAACCTTAGAGAGTCTGATTCTGAAGACTGGGGGTAGAACCAAGTCTCTGCTTTCTCACAACCCCAGTGAGGTCTGTTGGTCATAATATGAGAAATACTATCTTAGGGAAATTTTGTTGAGAAATATTGAGTCAACACTGATTGAATTATGTATCAATTTTAAGCTAGTAATTTAATTGCGGGTATTTGTATGTGCAATTTTTTGCAATATAAGTATCTAGGTCTACTATTCGGCTCTGAAATCAGCAACAAATAGCTCTGAGGATTGGTTGGAAAAGTGCATGACTCTGAGTGGCTACCAGTATTTTGCCTGTTTCTGGCATTATTGTTTGGCTTTGCCAAATTTATGTTGCTGCTCCTTATATGGAATCATCAATTTGCACTGACGCTGATGTGCCTATTGAGAAGAGGTCCATCTCTCTCTGCAGCATCCAGTCTTTCTAGTCCAGGCTCCATGCCTCAGACCAGGAGTCCATCAACTCCTCAGCTTGTTCTCTGCCCTGTACTCCTCACAGTGGCTCTACTGTCACCCAATCCTGTACAACCAAACTGAAGGATGGAGAGACTGGTGTGAGCAACTCTGCAATGGCTCTCTTTTGAGAGTATCAGGGAGAGATTTTAATCAAGTTCCCAGTGTCATGTGAGAAGAAGATTCTCTTTGGAGCTCAAAACACTCTGGAAAATATTTTCTCATTTTTTCCCCATTTTTAAACAGGGTGAGTAAGATCTTTGCCTTTTGACTCTTTCAATTTACAAGTTGGCTTCTGCTTACCAAAGTTTTACAATTTGCAATAATATATTTACAAACGGTGAATCTGTGTATTTGACTGAATACACTTGGAACCGAACTGACCAGTCTTTCTGATAGTAGATAGGTATATAAGCACAGAAGGACCTGGAGTCATAGGTTAATGTGTCCCTCCATGTATTCCCCATCCTACCTAGAATAGCCTAACCTGGATGGTCCTTAACCTTTATTCATCACATGCACTTCTAAAATTCAGATTCCTAGTCCCTACTTTCAGATAATCCTGATTCAGTGGGCTTGGCCTGGGACTCAGGAAACTGAAGAATTAGATAAACACCCTAACAATGGTAATGCTGATGACCACACTTGGTGAAATATTACCTAGCATTCTAACCTTTCAAGTTTACACGTTCCTTAGATATGTCATGTCTCAAAGTCATTATTCAGTTTGTCTCTGCTGAAATGCCCTTTCATCCTTGTCCAACCAAGAAATTTCAATTCATCCTTTGAAGCCCAGCACAACTGTTCTCAAACTCTCTCTTCATCACCAAAATTCTTTGCTACCTTGTCTGTACTCCTATTACATTTTGAAACAACTTAGCAGAACATTCTACAGGTAGCTATTATACAGAAAGCCTACCTTTCTAAGGTATAAGCTTCTGGAAGGTGGGAGCCCTGTCATCTTTGTTTGTTCAGAGCTCAGCATTGTATCTGACACGTGTCAGGTACTTTAAAGTGCCTTGATTCTAATAAACTGGTAGGGACACAGGTACAGATGTGTGACACACCTACACAAGCTGATACCCAGGTAATGGTGGTTTCCTTCCAAACATTCTAAAATATATTTGACCTTTACAGTTCTCCCAACAATATAAAGGCACAATAGGAAATGAAATCTTAGTCTTAAAGTAATCAGGAGGCTTTATCATTGTGTAAACTATTCTCTCCACTTCAGTAGCACTTACCAAAATTAGGTTATAGAATCAATATTTTCTCTACTGTATGTATTGGCTTATGAGGGAGTAATTGCTTCTGGGGGTGTGCAATGAAGAAAACCAGAGGCAGAAGAAGGGAATTTCAGAGACAGGAGTTGGAAACAGATTTCCTCATCAGAGAAGCCTCCTTTTTATCTCCAGTGAGGAGGCCATTTTCCACCTTGTTTTTGTCTGTGGCAAGCCTTCTTGGAAGCAGCAGCTCCATGGAAACAGGAATTGCTGTTGTATGTCAGGCATTTAGGCTTCTATTAAGTGGAGATGAAAAGAATATAGACGTGGCAGGGCAAAGGAGAGGCAACAGAGAAGAGTGCAGGGGACAGCATTTTGATTGAGGATGGACATCTTGCTAGTGAGATTAGTGTGGCTGGTGGGAGATGTAGTGGCATCTTTTGACAGTCTTCATAGGATTCAATTATCAAAGGACCTGCAGCTGCCCTCCTTTACTCCAATCAGTTGCAAAAATCCTAGCATTAGGCACACCAAATAAGGAGCTCTCAGAATTTAAAAGTGATGCAGCTCGTGAAAAATTTCAGGTTAATTCTATAGTTGGCTTTCCTCCAATATGCCCCTCAAAGGTCTGAAATTCTGCTTGAATTCAGCCCAGAATCAAAAGTATCTAAATCTCTCTTCAGTAAATATTTTTAAAATGTTTACCTCTATTGCATTCCTCACCACATAATGCTATGAAGGTGACAGGCACTGTAAGAAGTCTTTTATAGATGAAGAATCTAAGGTTCAGTACTTTTCCTGGGGTTCCTCAGTTAATGATGGCAGAGACATGGCTGAGTGAAATCTCCTCTCTTCTACCTAGGCTGAGGTACAGGTTTGGGTGAGGAGAGGTGAAGGCCTATTATTTTCCTTCCCAGAGAAAAGGCATGAAAAGCTAGGAAACTAAGTATCCAGCTCAGCCATTTCAAAGATCATGGTGTAATACTCACCGAGCTGGTGATGGCAGATCTGTGAAAACTAGAATCAGAAGAGGGGGCTTTAATCTGAAGGTAATGACAAACTCAGTATGGGAAGAATCAATAGATTATTATGTGAGTCATTGAGCTTTGTTATGAACAGCAGCCTTTCACAGTAAGCACCTTATTGCTACAACATAGCAAGATAAACAGGACTTCTTATTCTTCAGATCATGGGAATTTAAGGTATTACCACGTTGGGCAGAAATTATTTTTAAAAGCATTTATTTATCACCTATCTTGCAGCTATTGGGTACAGAGAACAAAGGCAAGCATTCTCTTCCAAACCTTTAGTGCATACCATCTGGCACCAGTTATTATTTCCCCAAACATCCTGTAGGAATTAATATTAGACTACCAGATTCTGGGCCATTTGGGAATTAGATGATGGTGGGAGTTTAAAGTCCTGAACCTCCAAGAAAATGATCCCCCTTTTTTATCAGTACGAATTTATAAGAGCCTGAACCCATCTGACCATATTGTTTCTTTTGATGGAACTGAATGGATGCATGGGAGCACCAGACTAATGGTAAGCTATTTAGACTTCATCAAAGCTCTCAACACTGTTTTGGGATGAAAGGCCAAGAAAATGACATAGATAATGTAGACAATATAGCAGAAAGTAACATAGTAACTAATTGGTTTCTAAAAAGGCCTAGATTAATAACAGTGCTGCCACTTATTACCTTTCTCCTTTATAAAAATGATTTTATTAGACATATTTTACATGTCATATAATTCATTCACATCAAGTGTATTTCTTGGTATATTTTCTAAGTTGGGCAACTATTACCATAAATCAATTTTAGAACATTTCCATCACCCCAATAAGATTGTTCGTGCCATTTTGTAGGTTAATCCCCACTCCCATCCACATCCTGCCCAGGTAACTACTAATCTACTTTCTGTTTCTATGGATATTTGCCTTTTCTGGATATTTCATATATAAAAGGGAACATATAATATGTGCCCTCCTGTCTTATGCTTCACATAATGGTTTTGAAGTTTATCAATATTATATGATATACCAGTAGTTCATTCTATATTTATTGCTCAATAGTACTCCACTGTATGAATATACACATTTTGTTCAGTCAGTCACCAGATGATAGACCTGTAGACGGTTTTCAGTTTGAGCTATTATGAATAATGCTACTAAGAACATTAGTGTGCAAGTGTTTGTAAGGATGTAGGTTTTCATTTTTCTTGGGTAGATACCGAAGAGTGGGATTATTCTTGTTATCTTTACCTCCATTAGCATGAAATTCCTTTAACATGGTGACTCAGGTCACTATGTGCCATCTGTCTCCTTTGAAAATCAAAGTGTAGATCAGATAATCAAGAGATATTTGAGGATAGAATTCCTCTAGGTGCTAGAAAGAAAAAAATTTCCATATGGAAAAACATAGCCACAAACGGGTAAAACATTTTATGATGATATTGAATAGTTCCACTGTAACATTTGTTGTCCCCTGTATCTTCTCATTGGTTTTTCTAGTCCAATATCCACACTGGGACCACTAATTTTAATTAAATACAAGGTTCCAAACATTAAGGCATGAAATGCAAACACTTAAGCATGCTTTTCACGGTCTTCATAATGTAATCCCAACATATCACATATGAACATCAAATCTTGTCAGAAAAACAGTCTTTCCAGGTAGTTCAAGAGAGGAAAATTAATACAAGAAATTTGATACACAGGTGTTGGAAGAGCTGAAGGACAAAAGGGATGGTAGTGAGGCTCCATAGATACTAGCACACAATTATAAATAGAAGCTCCCTCCTATCCTAGGGCTAGTGGGAGTGGGAGTGGGGTGTTATTAAAGTCAAGGGGTACTATTAAAGTCAAGGGGTACCTGACCCAGGGGTACCCTTGACCCAGGAGGATGACTCTGGAAGGAGGGAGGAGAACCTATCTGCCAGAGACATCACCTAACACAGAGAAATAAAGGTTGAAATATTCTGGTTTACATTTTCTCCTGTCTTCTACTCTCCTGCCAGTGCAGCCTTTGGCTAACCTACCTGGCTGCCAGTTGGCAATTGCATATGAAAATCAGAGCAAGGCAGGAAAAAGATAAGAAAGCAAACAGATAAATGTCCAGCTCTGTCTAACCACTTATATTAATTCACAGTCCTCAGAATATAAATATCATTAAACGTCCAGCTTCCCAAATAGAGCCAGTACAAATTTATGAACGTTTTCTGTGTGTTGAATAGAATTCTAGTGCTAGAAGGGGCATTATAGACCATCCAGACCAATGGTTTCTGAAATCCTCGATGAAGGAAGGGCTGCTAAGCAAAATCAAAGCAGGATCACTTCGTTTGTTTTGTTTTACATGCTAAAGCTTCCAAGTAAAATTCTCATTGAATAAAGGAGTCTGTGGCTTTAAAAAGGTAGATGTTTACTGGTTAGTACGGCTCTGCACTTTACAAATGGAGAAAATGAAGCATGGAGAGTTTAGTGACCTTTTCAGGATCCTGCCAAACTTCCTTCTACAGCAAAGAAATGTTTCTGGGGATAGAGCCAGAATTCAGGTTGCCAGCAGTCTGTCCCTTCACCAGCAACCTTCACACTAAAGCAGTGGCTCTCAGCCTATGGTGACCCTAAGATTCACCCAAAGAATTTTATTTATTTATTAAAGAGTTTATTTATTTATTCATGAGAGATACAGAGAGAGAGAGAGGCAGAGACACAGGCAGAGGGAGAAGCGCTCCATGCAGGGAGCCTGATGTGAGACTCGATCCTGGTCTCCAGGATCAGGCCCTGGGCTGAAGGCAGCACTAAACCACTGAGCCACCCAGGCTGCCTAAGAATTTTAAACCTATATGTAGATATCTTTTCTCCCCAACACTAGAATATCCAGGGTCAGGGCCAATGCATCCTTTATATTTTTTAAAGTCCCAAAGGCATTTCGGTACAACCCCTAGAACAACTGCTCTAGAGAACTATTCACTAATCATAGAGGTTCTTCAATCAAGAGCAAATTCAATTATAATCAGTCCACCTTCCATTTGGATAGCACTTTCCCATTTATTATTTAGTTTAATCATAGCTGAACCCTAGGTGGTAGATCACAAAGGAAACTAAAACTTGCTCAAAGTCACACAGCAGGGAATGAGTCCCAGCATTGGAATGCTGTTTCTGACATCCAGTCTAGTGCTCTTACTTAACATAGCAAGTTGACCCTGTCTATTCCAATTACTATGGCAGGTACATAGCAATTTAGAATGATTCCAACAAGGAAACCATATACAATTTCTGTTTCCTTAAGCATTATGAATCTCAGTTTTCATAATGGTAGCAGGTATGTTTCCCCACCACGCACATTTACCAACTATAAGAAAACCACTCCCTCCAAAAACTCCCCCAATGATTCCAGGAAGTCCTCAGCACTTGTATCTCATATGTTCGGAAGAATGTTATCTTTTCAGCATCACACAGGTCTCACTATGCTCTTCCCCTCAAATCTAGCCACAGTGGTCTTCCTTCTTTCTCAGTGCTCTTATGTGTGGGTCTTCTCTTCTTCTCTCAGTGAAGACTGGACAAGCAGCACAGGCACATCTCAGAGATATTGCCAATTCAATTCCAGACTACTGCAATAAAGCAAATATCACAACAAAGTAAATTAAATAAAGTTCGTGGTTTCCTAGTGCATAGAAGAGTTATGTTTACACCATACTGTAGTCTATGAAGCATGGAATAGCATTACATCTAAAAAAATGTACACACCAAAATAATTGCAACAGTAGCATCAAAGATCACTGATTGCAGATCACCATAACAAATATAACAATAATGAAAAAGTTTGAAATATCGCAAGAATTATCAAAATGTAACACAGAGACACGAAGTGAGTAAATGTTGAAAAAATGACACCAATAGACTTGCTCAAGGCAAGGTTGCCTCAAACCCTCAATTTGTAAGAAACACAGTATCTGTAGAATGCAACAAAGTGAAGCACAGTAAAGCAAGGTATGCTTGTAGGTTTAAAAAATCATGTATGATTAGGCACCACTGTTTTAAGTCATATTTTCCCTAAAATTAAAAATTATTATCAACATGTGGGAATTAATTATTTGATTTGAGGGGGCCAGGCTTCCCATAAGTCTGGCAGAAAGAGAGGAAAACCATAGGCTTTTCTTTGTGAAAATATACATTCATTTACAATAACAAGTACCTCATTAAAATGTGATACCTTCATGCTTTATCCTTATATGATAATATTAGATGTGTAATTTAATAACTTTCATAGATTTGCTTTTTTCTGCCTTCTATCAACAGACTACAAGGCTGAAAGATTCAAATTAGGAGAAACTCCAATCATTCCCTTCATCCCTTTGTGCCTTCACTTTCATGCCTCTCTTGTCTATCAGCAACTAGACAGATTAATTTTACATATTGCTAATGTATTTCCCCACCCAGATAGCAGAACAACCATCCAACAGGAACTAGTATGCTTAAGGAAACAATGGCACAGAATGTTTAAAATCAGAACTTCCCTGGAAAATGCAAAACATATGCTTTCCTCTGTCTGAAATCCTTTCATTTTCTTATCCTCAATTATATCCCTCAGCTGTTCCAACTCCCTACCCTCTCCACTCCCACCCACCCCCCAGCACACCAGCTGCTAGGTGTAGCATAATTTAAATATAATGTTGGGGATTGCTCTGCTACTACAACCCTCCAATTTACAAACATGGTTCCAATACAAATTCTGTGATGATTCAGTCTTTGGAATTATAGAATCAACCCTCTGTAAATTCATTTCTAAAGTTCAGTATTCATAAACCTGGTCAGAATTACAGGGTTTTCAAAGGTGAATGGAACTCCGTGTATCTCATGGTCTGGAGGACAGAGAATAAAACGTGTAAGCAAACAATTAAGAGTACTAACTACAGTAATGTGAACAAAAAGTTATGACATCCCATAGAAGGAAGAGATTGCCCTGGGAAGGATGATGATGCAGGAATTCCTTCCCAGTAAACAACATCAGAATGGAATCTTGAAAGCTATATAGTTGTTTGCTAAGTATCTAAGATGGCAAAATGCTGAGGGGAACAAAAAAGCTTAACTGAGAAATCAAAAGTTGTTCAGAACCACAGACCAAGGCATGAAACTACAAAAGGAGATTCAGAGGATGAGTGTGCTTGTGAGGAACATTCTGTAGAGTGAGGAGCCATTGAATGATCTTCTATAGGAATGCTGTAGGGGACTTTTGGAGTCCACTCGGCACTACCCTACTTCTAGGGACTGGATTTAACAAGTCTTTGGAATGAGGGCAGTCATCTTCTCATGAGACCTCTTGACCTCCTTTCCTCAGCCCCCATGATGGGTCTGGTGGTGGAGGGCTGACAGCAGTGGATCAGTCCGTGGCTCAGGACCTCCTTGGCTGATCTTGCATCAGCAATGGGCCAAGGGCTTAGTGCGTGGTGACACACGCAGGCTCAGAGGGAGTGTTCTTTATTTGCAGAGAAAGCCGGATGAAACGGTGTTGCTGCCCAAGGATGTTCCTCTACTTGGTAGAGAAAATCATTAATGTATATCTAGAAGAGAATATACAGTTTGGGGCAAACACAGTGTAGCAGCAACAGGAGTCACTGAGAGAGAATTGTGACAGGTTTTAGTGCCTCCCTTCTAGACTAGGAAGTCTCAAAACTGCCCTGGTTTTCCCTTCCTAAAACTCTGATTTCTTATACTCTGTGTCACTGCCACCCTCAGCCACTCACCGCCCCCCACCCCACTTCATTAGCTTTCTGAACTACTTCGAATTGGGTTTTTGACAGGGGCACCCAGGTAGACTAATGAGGTCCTCATCCACTCTTCTCTATCAGAAATGCCCAAAGCTCCCCAGCCTTCATGGTTAGAGGGGCTTTGCTTAAAGCCCGCATGTCTTAATAACTCTCAGTCCAAAAGTTCCATGTCAAAAGAATATTTTGACTTAGAAAAAAATATTGCCATTCTTAGGAGACCCCTCACAACAAAGAATGACAGCTGTTGTAAGTACAACCCTGAGTTCTTAAGCTACTAAGCCAGTTTACACAAGAAGCAAATAAAAGTATGATTGTAACACCAAATCATCCAGCAGAAAGGGACATGGAGTCTACTGCTCTTGGTGAGCCTCTCCCACTTTTGTCCACCTATTTGAAGGTCACACAGACCTAATTTAGAAGGTTATGTCTGTGGTCTTTATTTCCACCACACTATAATACAGTAATAACATGATCAGATGTGCATTTTAATCTGGTTTACTTCTTGAAGAATTTCTGTGCTGTAATTCTTCAAAGTGAGCATAAAGTGAATTTATCCAGCACATGGGTAGAATAACTAACTAGAAGCCATGCTTATTAAAGGGTACAAACTTCTGATTATAAGGTATATGAGTTCTGGGGATGTGATTAGCATAGTAACCACTATTATAAATACTGTATTGTATATTTGAAAGTTGCTAAAATAGTAAATTTTGTAAAAATTTTTAAAGATTTTATTTATTTATCCATAGAGACAGAGAGAGAGAGAGAGAGGCAGAGACACAGGCAGAGGGAGAAACAGGCTCCATGCAGGGAGCCCGACGTGGGACTCGATCCTGGGTCTCCAGGATCAGGCACTGAGCCGAAGGTAGCACTAAACCACTGAGCCACCTGGGCTGCCCAAGAGAGTAAATTTTAAAGGTCCTCACCCACCCCCTCACACACAAAAATTATAAATATGTGAGATATATTAACCCTACTGTGGTAATCCTTTCGCAATATATACATATATCAAATCATGATGTTGTATACCTTAAACTTACATTATGTTATATGTTGATTATATCTTAGTAATGCAGGAAAAAATTTAAATTTAAAAATGCAGCTTGAAAAAAAAATCCAGTTTGGGTGGGGGGCAAAAGAAATCATGCTTGTTTCCGAAAAACAGCAACAAAACCAACCAAGCCTCACCGACCAATACAGAAACAAATATTCCGAATATATGTTAGGATAACAAGTCAAAGGCAAAGTGCATCTGTTCCTTAGGCCAAAGACCAACTGCTTGGACAAGTGTCCTGTAAATAAACTTGGATTCCCTTCATTTAGGAAGAAATAGGTGGTCTTTGTCAACATTAGGAATCAGGTTGGAAAGGCCTTTGCAAGCAAAGTGCTGAGTTACCCAACTGAACTGATGGAGCCTGTCTGTCTCCAGCCCTGGGCAGATAACACACCAGAGCACTGGCCTCAGCTTCTCAAGGGCAAACCCCAGAGACCACATTCCTGTAATCTGGCCTAAGCGTTCCCATAGCACTGAAGGAAGTGAGACTGTCTCTGACTTGCCAAACCCCATCTGAAAAAGCACACCCCACTGGCGGCAGCCTCTTCTCCTAAGAATTCTGGGAGAAGATCCAGACAGAAGCACTTTATGTGGGGCAAACGAAGCATCACTTTAGCATCCTGTTTCCTCTCCTGGCAGGCGGACATTTTTTTTTTTTTTGTCTGTTACAGAAACTAGAACTGGATCATGTGCCTGGGATACTTTAAAGATGGAAATCAGTGACTAAGGGAAAAACTGCAAAGGAGGTTATATAAGAGGGGCAGGAAGAGAGGAAGGAGGACAGAGTGACTTTAACTTAGATCAGCAATGCAAATCCCATGGGTAGAGCAAATACTGACAAGGGGCCTCTAGCAGGAGGATGAGCTGGGGCCAGGTTGCTCAAAAAATGTCAATTAGCCCTAGGAAAGCAGGCTTTGGGAACTGTGGGGACCACCTGCCAAGTTTAGGGTGAAAGTCTTCTGTTTTTACCTGAGGATGAAATGATTTCCTTTTTGGTAGCAAGAATACTGACGCTGTGATTGAAATGAAACCCACTCTTGCTGGTTGGTTTCTGTTAAAGCCCTTTCTCCTCAGTCTTTGACAACTCTGGAATCTCTCATAGACCTCCCAAATCTGACCAGCATATATCCAGTAACAAGGCTTTTATTTGTTAAAAATAGCTTTGTTATTGTTTTTCTAATTTTACATGCTCTTTGGAAGAAAAAATTATGGAAATATAGAAAAGAACAGTGTTAAAAGTAAAAAAAAAAAAAAAACAACCTAGATACAACTATAAACATTTTGGCAAATAATCTTTTCATTCTGCCCTTGTTTCCTCCTTTACTGTATCCTTTCAAACATTTATTGAAAACTGTGATCAGCACTGCAGTTTCAAAGGTGTGTGCAAGAGAAAACAGTGTTTCTTTCTTCATGCTTTAGGATCTAGGTGTCCTTTAAGATCTTAACCTCTCTGTGTATAAACACATACATGCATAGAGAGATGTATATAGATATTGATAACTTAAAACAATATGCTAGATCATATATATTTTACACAAATGAAACTGCTTTAAAATCAGCTTGTAATCTATTTACTTCTCCATTCAATAATAACCCATCAATACTTCATCTATATATATCACCATGTTAATGTCTCCAAAATGAGATTGCTCAGTGAGTGAACATTTTATATTTTGGCACAAGGTGTCACATTGCTCTCCACAAAGTCTGCATCAATTACAGTATGCAAATAACTATGCATTGGGAACCTAGTGCCCTGCATCTGGCTTACCATTGCTTATTGCTTACCATTGTCAACCATATTTATACTGACTTTCTTTTTACATTCATGTTTTGCTTTCTTCCTCTGGAATCAAATTTATCTATCTTTTCTTTCATGGTTTCTTTTTTATGATATTTAGAAAGGCTTCCCCTATCATAAAATTATTTTAAAATATACTTTCTTCCAACACTTCCCTAGTTTCTCTTTTTTATATTTAAATCTATGATCTATCTGAAATCTCATGTAGTGTAACAATTTACATAATGATACAGATTTATTCTTTCCTCAATATACATAAGTATTGTTATTTCAGAGGACTGTGTTTTATGCATAGCTTGCAAACTTCATGGTGTAATTTTGTATTTCTTCTGCATGCACACTAATGCTAGAAATTCCACAATTAGAGACTGGTATTTCATCTTCTATTAAAATATAAATATCCTAATGAAGAGGAAATATCTCAAGGTTTGATAATCTTTCCTTTGACTTAGGGCAAACTGAAGCTTTTCTAGGACCAATGCAGGAAATGAGGGATGGGCTTAGGTTTGGATTTTTTTTTTGGAAGTATAATTGACAAAATTGTAAGATATTTAAAGTGTACATTGTGATGACTTGGTATAGTATACATTGTGAAAGGATTCCCCTCATTTCGTTAGTTAATGTATTTCATCACCTCACATATTTATCTTTTCTGTGGGTGAGAACATTTAAATTCTACTCTCAGCAAATTTCAATTATACAACAGTGTTATCAACTATAGTCACCATGTTTTACCTTAGATCCTTAGATTTTCTTCATCTTACAGTGTAATTTTTTACCCATTTACTAACTTTTCCTTATTTCCTCCATCCCCACCCCCTAGCAACCAGTTTTCCACTCTCTGTTTTTATGAGTTTGAATTTTTTTTCCTCACATATAAGGGATCTCTGCAATATTTGTCTTCCTCTGGCTTATTTCATTTAGCATAATGTCCTCAGGATCCATCCATGTTGTTAAAAATGGTAGGATTTCCTTTTTTTTAGGGCTGAGTAATTATATATATATATATATATATATATATATATATATATATATATATATCGTCTTCTTTATCCACTTATCTGCTGACAGACACTCAAGTTCTTTCTATACCTTGACTGTTGTGAATAATGCTGCAATGAACATGGGAATGCAGATATTTCTTCAATATCCTGTTTTCCTTTGGATATATACCCAGGAATGGGATTACTGGATCATATGGTAGTTCTATTTTCATTTTGCAAAATTTTTTAGGATTTTGGAGTGAGAAGGTGGAAGTTATAGCATTTCTGGAGAAAAGGAGACACTGAACAGAGAACTTGGCATTGCTGGAGTTTTGGAGCTAGTGGCAGAAAATGATGAGCTATAAGGTCAAATGGGAGGGCAGGAACCAGATGCTGGTGCATTTTATATGCTATTTTAATAAACTTAGACTTTTCGTAGAGTTGAGGAGGTACACAAATGGTCAAACATGGCAGATTTGGGTTTGGAGTAGATCATTCTGATGGCTTTGTGGATAATTTATTTGAGGACTAAGAGAAAGTGAAACCCCACAGAGGAGGCCGTGGAGGTAGACAAATTGAAAAATAACAATGAAGCTCTGAATAAAGATTTTGGCATTAATTAATGGTAGTGAGCTCAGGGATTTGAGCAATATTTATGTGTTAAAATTAACATGTGAGGGGAAAGGATGAGGAGGGACAAGGATGATGCCCAGATTGCTAGCCTGTGACTGGGTAGAAGGCAGTACCAACCCAATGAAAGACAGCATGCAAAAATGACTAGTGATTAGTCCCCAAGAAAATTCAGATTAAATTTACACATCCATCAAAATGACTATATGAAAAAAAAACAATAATACCAAGTGTGGTTGAGGATGGAGAAATTGGAACTTTCATATGCTGCTGTCAGTAGTATAAATAGTTACAACCCTTTGGAAAAGCGTTTGGGAATATCCACTCAAGTCACACTTATGTATAACCTTAAACCTGTTATCCCACTTTTGGATATATACCTAACAAAATACATTCCTGTGTTTGCAAAAAAAAAAAAATTACCACGATGTAAAGTTTTACTACTTATGGATAAGAGGAAAGGCTCATCAGAAGTAGAATGGAAAAAATAAATTGTAGCTTATTAATATAACAGAATATCACATAATTATGAAAATGAATGTGCTACATAAAACAACATGGATGAATCTCATAAATATGATACAGACAAAATTCATTGCACTTCACATCATATTTTTTACAGATACTGTATTTTTTACTACTTGAGTTTAGAGCAAGTCTATCAGCACCATTTATTCAACAGCATTTGCAGACTTCTTATCTCTGTGTCACATTTTAATTCTTGCAATATTTCATTTTTTTCATTATTATTGTATTTTTTATGGTAATTGGTGATTAGTGATTACTGCTCCTTGAAACCTCAGATGACGATTAGCATTTTTTAGCTATAAAGTATGTTTTAATTAAGATCTGTACATTATTCTTTTACAATAGTCCTACTGCATAGTTAATAGACTATGATATAATGTAAACATAACTTTTTTAAAAGACTTTTTAAATTTTTTTATTTGAGACAGAGACAGAGAGCGTGAGCAGGGGCGGGGCAGAAGACAGTGGAGAAGTAGGCTAGTACGCTGCCCATTGAGCAGGGAGCCCAGTGCCAGGCTGGATCCCAGGACCCTGGGATCATGACCTGAGCTGAGGGAAGACACTTAACTCACTGAGCCATCCAGACACCCCTAAATATAACTTTCATATGTACTGGAAAACCAAAAAATTAATTTGACACTCTTTATTGTGATACTTGCTCTATTACAGTAGTCTGGAACCAAACCTGCAATATCTCTGAGGTATGCCTGTATTGAACTAAAGAGGCATACACAAAGGGAATATACCATATGATGCTATTTATATAACATTCAAAGACAAGCAAAACAAATCTATGGTATTAGAAGTCAGAATAGTGGCTTCACTATTCACTTCTTACTTTTAGAGTGAAGAAGATAGCAATCAAGAGACATTGGAAAGGCTACTGTATGCCAGTATGGCTTATATATTTTTATATGAGTACTGTTTATATGTGTTCACTTTCAAGAAATTCATCAAGATCTATGATTTGTGTTTTTATATGTATATTATAATTTCAATAAAATTTTTTAATAAATTCCTTACAGAGCTAGTATAGTGTGTATATATGAATGATCAGTTCTGTTTGGGATATGTTGAATATTGAAGTAGGTAATCTAACACATAATGAATAGTGATCTGTGTAAGATCTGGGTGGTGGTCTGGGTATGTGTATCTGAATCTCCAGGCAGAAAAAATGGACAGCAGTAAGGAAGATGCCTTAACAACTCTGTGGAAAGAGACTGTGAATGAGGATAACAGTAGGCCTTTGATATAATGAAGGAGAATATCAGCACTTAGTGTGCAGGCAGAAGAAAATAGAAAAGAAACAGGGAACATGTAGAACCATGAACAGAAATTGTTACAAAACATAAGGTAGTAAAACTCAATAAGAGAGTGATCAATAACATCGTATGAGGCTATGAGACTCAGTAAGATAGGACTGAAAATGTCCATTGGAGTTAGTATCAGCAAGTCATGGCATACCTCAGCTAGACTGATTTCTGTGGAACAGTAAGGACAGCAGTGGTGGAGACCAGCTGAATTGTAGCATGGCTCCTATATTACCTGTGTGATTATTTAAAATGCAGGTTTCTGAGAGCCACCCTCAGAGATTTTGTTTATGGATCTTGCTTGGGGCTCTGATGATTCTGAGGCAGATAGTCTCTAGACCACACATTGAGAAACTCTGGGTTAGAAAGTTACATGTGTCTTCTGTGAAGCCTAAACTTTCCATCAGAATGGGACAGAGCAAAAAAAGAATGAGACAGAGCAACTGATCTCTGAAGTTTTGCTTAATCATTTTGTTAAAATCAGGATATAAAAATGCCTACTAGGATTAAATGTGTGAGAATAAAATAAGTTATGGTTCATATACATGTATAAAATCATTATGTTGTTTAACTTAAATTAATACAATGTTATATGTCAGTTATATCTCAGTAACACTGGAAAAAGTAAGTTAATGTATCTAAGTGTCCATTATGTGCTTTCCCCTCCATCTCCTGCCATATGTATAAGTCCATGACATTCTCTTTCCTGAAGGCAAATGTAAAAATCATACAGTGCCAGAAAACAGTGTCTAATGGGAATCTGGCCTGAAGACAGTTCTTGATTTTGAACAATTGACAATTGTTAATGCCAGTAACTTTTGAAATGACATTTACTGTATCCTATAAAAGTATCTGATGAAGGGTCTCTGAGATAGCCCAAAATCAAAGGCTTTCATAAGGGAAAGCCTGACTAGAATTAAGAAAAATAATCAAACCATGCATTGAAAAGCTAGATGGATTATTGATAGCATCCTGCAGGGTCTCTAAAGCCCCCAGTTCTTGCTTAATAACTTCTGGAGGATTGAAGGAAGCTGTAGGCACTGGGAAAGGTAATAGTATGCCTTAAGGTGTATATGCCCATTAAATGGCAATTAATTGAGCTTCCTTACTAGCAAAGATAGAAAACAAAACAAACTATAATAGATCAAACACTGGTGCGTAGTACATTCCATTAGAAAGCCATAACAAATAATCTTAGCAACCAGAGCTTTCTATGTGCCAGGAATGGTACTAGGCACTTCTACCTAAATTTCACAGATGAGGAAATAGAGGCCAATGGAGGACAGGAGAATTTCTCAAGATCATACTCAACTCTGTTTGATCTATTGCCTTTTCACGGGCTTCGATAAAGCTTTTAAGATTTGTGCTATTTGCACACAAAAAAGATATGGTATAGATTACATTATGAAGTTATTGTATTAATACAACTCTTGCTTTACTGAGCCAAGCATATAGTATGGAAGAATTACCTCTTTGGCATAGATGGTCTAGATGTTCACCAGACCCTCTTCCTTCTGAGAATGCAGTTAGACTGCTTTTCCAAAATTATTGCAGTAAGGCATGGTCTTCTCACTAATTTCTGGCCAACAGAAGATGGGCAGATGTGATGTTTAACATCTCTAGGCCTAGCCTAAGAGCAAGAAGATGGAATGAAATTAGGTTTCTCAGTCACTGCTCAGAGGAGAGTCATCCTACTAGTTAGGAATACATAATTTTTTTGTTCCTGCTAGCTTAGGCATATTGAGTAAAAACAAAAACAAAAACAAAAACACCTGTTTTGTTAAACCACTGAGTTTTGAGAGTTTATCTGTTATGGCAGTTAGAATGACCTTGAAAGCCTTTTTCATTGGTGTCACACAAATAAGCAGTCCTGTGATTGATATCAACAACCACTAATTAAGGGGCAACTGGATTAAGTTGGAAAACACTGCCAACACTTCCAAACACAGGAATCAAATTTACTGTAGATTGTTTATGAAAAAAAAACTCTTCAAAAGTGAAATTGAAATTCAATAATTATATAGGATAAAATTAGGAGCAAACAAATTCACATTGGGATATATGGGGAGAAATTGACTAATCATTTTATTATTGCAAAAATATCTCATGGTCCAAATAAAACACAAACTGAATATGAGTAATCAATAGTATTGCTATTTTAGATGTAATTATTGGTGAATAGACATATACACAAATACTTAAAGTACGGGAAGAAAAAAAAGCACACTGGTAAGAAATTGGCAGAGGTTCAGTGAGGACAGCTTTGTTAAATTTGAAAGCCCAGAGCTCTCACCTACATCAAAATATTAGTAAGGAGTGTCATGAAAAATGCAACCTGATTTTACATGGAAAGCATTAGGTTTTCAATATTATTAGCCATCGTTGACCTTTGACTGCATGTGAGGAATTAATTATGGATAGGATGACTATGTGTCCCAGTTTGCCCAGGACAGTCCCAGTTTATGACTGTTGTTTAGGCCTAATAATAAATAGTGCCCCCTTTCTTCAGAATGTCCCAGTTTGAATGATAAATTATAGGATCATCTTTGTTTGGGGCCAAACTTCAGGAGTTCAGTGCAGACTTCCCTCCCCCGTCCAACAACTGATTGTCATGTAGCGCTATCAATACTACTAATACTACTGTGAAAGTTAGGTTGATGAAGCAGAAAACATTTTCCTTTCTTTTAACTTCAGCAGAATGACTATTTGATGACAATTTTGAATAAGTTTGACGCACTATCACCCTCCCCAGCCCCCCACGTACAATAGCAGCTTTCTCTTAAATGCAAGTGACAGTCTTTTGTGACATAGTCTAACGTTACAAACTCTGAATGAACTTTAAAATAGCAGCTTCTTCTATTATATGATTACCAGAATTAAAGGCCATAGATCAATTACCTTAAAATAAAAATCATCATTTTAGGCAAATGTCTCCAAAATTTTGCCTAGATTATTCTAAGCAACCTCATACCATAGACATTGAGTTATATTAGCAGACATTTTGCAAACAGTATATATTAGAAGGCACATCAGGATGTAATTCTGAGTTATAATTGATCTCTTATGATGTCTTATTAAGATGGTATGGGAAGAGGTGGTTCTAGAGAGAAGCATTGCAACCCCTCTGAAATATTTCACAAGCTAAGGTTATTGTAGCTGTTGGTATTGTTTGAATTCTCAATTTGGGCTTTCCACAGTTCTGGAGAGCTCAAAGTAACAGAATAAATATTATGTACCTCTTTGGAGATTCAGTTTCACTTTGGTGTTTATAATTTTAACTTTTAAAAATATGAATAAACATGAATGCATTCAAAACAAACAAATTTCTAATATAAAAAAATGAGTTCCCAAAGAATTTCTCCTAGTTCTAGTAGAGTATATTGTGATAGTCCCATGTCCTCTGAATATGGAAAATTGGAGAAGAGGCACTGCTCTGACATCCTTGGGGCCTCCATCATCTGATCATCTGTTTGCTATCCTGGTCCCAAACTCAAAAGGTGGGAGTGTTAAGAGCACAGGCTTTGGTATGGAACAGACCTGGTTATTGTCCTGTCTATGGCATTTACTAGCTCTGAAACCTTGCATAAGTGTGAAGCAGGGATAATAATAGTTAATTCATAGGAGTATTTTGACTATTAAAAAAATATGTGAAGTGCTTAGCAAAACACCTGGCACATAATAAGCACTCCACAATTGTTCATTATTATTATTTCTTGGTAGGTCTCTTAGTCCCATTCATTGAAACTCCCTATGATAACCTAATCTATATAATTTTGGCCTAGAAAAGCAGATGTGGAGAAACTGAGAGTCATTCTGCAAAAAAGCAACAAAGGTATTTTTAAAAGCTAGAAAGCTATAAAGTAAGATGAAAGGAACCAGAGTTTTTTTAACTTGGATGAGAGAAAGCTGAAAAGTGACAATAGCATTCAAGTGTAAGAATTATTATGAGAAGGAGGCTGACAGGTTGTTTTCCATTCCTACAGGGGTTAGCACACGTAGAGATTACAGCAAAATAACTTGATTTGACACAAATAAGAATGTCTTGTCAGGGAGAGTGACAACACTTGAACAGCATGCTAGAAAGGGTATGGCTAAATCAACCTGTATGCACCTAAAAATATCCTGGCTAATTTAGGTGAAGATCTAGTTGTTGCTGCCCTGGCTGACCTTTTATATCTGCAGAGATCAGTTTTCAATCAGTTCAGGGACACAGACTTTGGCAGATGTTCATACCAGACTCTAGCACTTAGAGCAGAGATATATACCCAGCTTTGGGAGATATATTTATACAAATTAATGTGACACGTAATGGGAAGAATTAGTTTTAGATTTATAATGATAATAATAATGTAGTAACAATAGTTAACATTTATTAAGTACTTACTATGTAAATGATTCTATTGTAAGTGTATTATTATCTTCTGCTGTTCAATAATAAGTTTTCGCACTTAACTGCTTAACTGTTCTAATCCGGACGTACCTTGAAACTTTTATTTTAAATCCATCCAGGACAGAACGCATGATAAACATCTCAACCAGTCAAATTCTACCCATTCTTCCATGTCCAGCTCAACTTGCTCTTCTCTGTGAAAGCTGCCTGAATTTCAATTGTCATTCTTTTTCTCTAAACTCACCCCTTTAATTTTCAATATGAGGATTTATATGAAACTTAAATCATTACTTTGAGGTATCTGTGCTGTTATTTTGTCTGGCTATCGAATCCTTGTGCTTTCATTTAACTCTTTATGCACATGTGTAGTATCTTCCAAGCTTAACTGTAATCTTCAGGGAAACCAGGTATAATCATCATGTGATTGTTTAGCTATTCATTTATCTTACTTTGGTAACAGCAACTTGTTTTGGGGAGTGGAAATTCTCTTTCTTCTATTGCATGCAGTCTTGATGGGACAGTCCATTGAAACCCTCTGCCTTTTCTTTCCCAAAGGTAAGTAAGTAACTCAGATCTACTTGGAATTTCTTTCCCAGGGCATTGAAATTTGATGAAAGTATCACACACGTAGCGAAAAGAGTTGATTTGTTCTAGTGACTGTCACCTGGGAAGTTGTCCACTTTTTGTTACCTTGGCTTCCTGAGTCTAGCAGATCCTATTCTGACCAAGCTTGCTATTCCAGCTTTTCTTTAAACTACCTGATAGCCTTGCAATTAGTTAGCCAGTTTTTCTTTTGCTGGCAACTAATACATGCTAACTGTTACAGGGGCAAATCCTCTACATACCAGACCACAACACAAAGGACAGTGCCTGTCACAGAGTAGGTGTTCCTGAGTGACATTGTAAAGGACTTACAGAAAAACAAGCACTGACAAAGAGAATTAAAATCTATGAAAGCATTTTGTAACTAGATAAGAGGTATAAAAATTCCACTGAAGAGCCTCAGGAATGCTAGTAATAAAATTATTAGAGAATTTACATAACCCCCAAATCCATCTTAGCTACCTTTGCTTTGCTTATTAAGGCAATTGAGAAGAGGGGCAAATGGCACACCATGCAAAACACCACTGAGATGCTTCAAGCATGCCGATCGTACATTTTTCCCTCTAGAACTCCCAGCATTTTCCGGCCCAGAAGGCCCTCCCTTAAATAGTACTAAAGAAGTTGATCTGAGCCAGGATGAAAGACACTCATTGGGTCCACCAGGAATTCATCCTATATTTTACATTTTCAAATGGACTTAGTAGAGTGCAGATGTGTACTACCCAGGACTGAAAAAAAAAAAATTAGGACAGAGCTCAGAGAAGTCAGGCAGGGGTCAAGCAAGCAACCAAAATAGAAAGCAGTACCCACAGCAGTTGTACTGCTGCACACAATACAGGGAGTTGGATTAGATGACCTCTAATGCCTCCTCCAATTTGTGCATTCTTTGTTTCTACTTCTGTCAGTTGCTCATAGGTATAACCATCAGAATCAGTCCCACTAAGAGGTAAGTGTAGAAAAGATGTTGAAAATGATGTTTCAGCAGTTTGCTTAAAAAAACAGAAATCTAATTATTTACAGATAGAATTTTTCATTCAGTAAACATTTGTTAATGACATGTACAAATAACTGTGCTAGGTGCTAGGAGGAAGGGCAAGCAGAGATGCAAAACCCCCCACCCAGTTATAGCTGCTGATTTTCAGTAGCTTATAATTGACTGAACATGATGTTGTGCCACTATCTGCACCAAAACTACTCACTGCAAATAGTAGCCATTCACAAATGATCTGTGACAAAGAACCCTTCTTGCTTGCAAGGAGCTTTCAGTTCTTTATTCATTCACAGATGAATTCAGCAGTTTTGTCAGATTAATCTCCATGTACCAGAACACCTGGGAAAGAATGACAAGTTCTCACCTTAAAGGAGCTCAAAGGGAAATGGGATGACCTACGTCTCCTACTTAGTTTTATTATGTCAGTTTTTAATCTTCTCCAAGTCTTTTTTCTCCTGTAGTCATAATGCCATTTTGAAAAATCAAATCTGATCAGGTCACATTTCCTCTGCTTAAAGTCTTTAATCATTTCTCTCGGTATATAATTCAAAATCCTTGTTAATGCAAACAAGTTCCTGCATTATCTGGCCTTGACCCATTTTCATTTGAGGGGTGTTTAAATGTCAGGATGGCAGCCCCTCATAATCTAATTCTGCCTGGACAGATTGCAGTTGATGTAATAAGCAGGCTGAAGTGCTATCAACAAACTTATCACAAATACCCTGTAAGTATTCAGTAATCATTTTTACCCATAGAATCCAGGAGGATGTGGTGAAAATCCAGAATTGAAGCCCATGGAGAAGTGGATCAAAGGCAGTGCAGAAATCTAGGACAAATGATTCACTTTTTATTGTTCCAAGATGAGCACTCTGGCCTCCGTGAAATAAATATGTGGATAGAGAAACTTAAGAAATGAGAAAACGATATTCTGAAAGGATATGGTGATGGATTTTTATCATGTTGCAAGACCTTTGAAGCACTCTCTGGACAGTTACTTGAGATGCTCTTAGATCCCCTCAGGCTGCCATTGAAGACTGTGGGCAGAATTTGACTCTTTATCTGAGAGATGTTGTAACTATAAATGTACTACTTCAAAGGGTCTGTGACTTCTGCTGCATCTGCACAACATTCGTCAAATTCTCTGAGGAACTTATAGTTCAACAAAGGTTAAGAACCATAATAAATAGACCAAAGCTATGGATGTAATCTCAATATTGAATTCTAGTTCTCTTTGTTAATAAGAAAGACAAACCAGATTCCTGGGTTAGTATATGAGACAAGTGGTCACAGAAATGCTAGCTTAATTAATGGAAAATTTTGAGTGCCTAAACCAGTTTCCTTAGCCATAACTGGGAATATCAATATTTATTTCATAGTGCAATTAAAAGGATTAAATGAAACAATGTATGTAAAGCCCTTAGCACAGTGCTTGAAACTTGATAGGCACTCAAATTTTTGTTTATACAGTTATTATTTCTCTGATACTCACATTGTGTTAGTGCTCATGATACCATGAAATTCATGTTATGTCCTATCTATGTTCTCTTGTTCTTCATGAATACACTCTTCTATGTATGTCCTCAGAGCCTTTGTAAAGATATAGACCATTTGAGCTGAAAAGAATTTGGGGAAAACTCCTTAATCTAAAGAAAAATATGCTGAGGCCTGAAGACTTATCCAAGTTCCCATGGCTAATTGATGGTAAAACTAGGTTTTGACCGAAGTGTCCTGTCTCCTAGTATAGTAGCTTTACTGCTGCATTATTATTATTATCTCAAATAATATCCTCTTGGGGAGGTATCCTAAATCAATATATTTACTAAGCACCTACCTAAGTGGACCTAGAGCTGTGCTAAAAACTTTAAACTTTAGAAAATATAAAATAAGTATGAGAAACATTCTATACAATTAAATCATTGTAAATTATAACACAAATGAATCAAATTGCTCCTCTCATTGCAGACTTCTTTCTCCTTAATTTTACATTAACTTTGAATATTCCTTCTTATGTTTCTGTCTTCAACTGTGAGAATGAGGGAATGCAAATGTATATATAAATTCTTGCTAAGCAGTTTGTGGCTGATTATTGCTCTGCAAAAATCTCCATTATTAAGGTCAGGCACACATTCACACATCATCCAATTAGATCCTCTAATGGTTCTATTTTATAGAAGAAATAAAAAAGGCATGGAAATAAAGTTACTTGCCCAAGTCCCTCTCAGACCCCAAAGCCCATGTTTCTGCCACAAAGACCACTGAGCTTTTTAACTTCTGTTAAAAATAAATAAGACATAGAAGCAAAATAAATAAAAAGGACAATACACAAGTATGATGCATACAAATTGTTTAATTAGCAGGAATTTATTCCCAAACATTTGTAAGGTGCCAATTATTTCTCTGGCTACCTCATAAGAGGGTAATATTAGTGTCATAGCAATGGCCACAAATGGTATTTTGTTCACTCTGCCTATATCTCCAACAAGGCAGCTCTTGTCTCTGGGTCTTGCCTGTGTTTGTGACCTAATCCTTCCAACTACCAAGGGTCCTAAGCTGTTTTTCATTTTGCAGTTTCATCTTTTGGGTGAGCAAGTGTGCTACTTAGGTCACTGTGTTCTTGACCCATTTAGGCTCTAGAAGTTATCTTAAGGCAGTAAAGTTTAGCTCACCCTGATTTGTAATATTAAACTGATTACTAAATCACGTGGCCCTGTACTTACTGCCCTACAACAGCATGAGTGAAGGTCATTTCTCTTTTAATCTTAGGTCAGGCATAAGACCTGTAGTCTGGACCACAGGACATTTAAGTAGCAGATGTATCAGAATTGCCCTCCTTACTCAGCCTGGCCTACGACCTCTAGTCTCTCAGACCTAGAAGAATTCGTGCCCAGGAGTTTCTTCAGGTTTTCATGCAAATAGAGGTGGATCAGTTCCAGAGACCTCCAGATGTGTAAAAAATGCACAGGTCACACTCTCCAATGTGGTGCAGAGGTGCTGTAAACAGCACCATCCCATTCCTACAAGCAAGAAATCCACTGTTCTCACCTGCGAAACGAGGCTCTCAGATCTCTCTTTTTCTTCCTTTATCTTAGTGTTTGAAATAATGATTCTGAATAGTGTGTGTGGCTGAGAAGTCATTCTCTTCCCACCTTCTTTTGAACTAACACTAATTAGCCTTTGCTATGTGTCAGATACTATAGAACATTCTTTACACATATCATTTAAACCTCAAAACAACATAATTATGTGTATATAAAAATGGAGGCTCAGAAAGGTTAAATAATTTCCCTCAAGTCACCAAGGTCTTAGGTAACGGAGCTGGAAATAGATATAGGTCTGACCACAGAACCCCTTCCCTGACTATTAAGCTACATTGCTGTTAGCTGCCTCAGTTTAATACTAATTTCTGAAATCCAAAATAGATAAAAGGACAACATAAGTAAAAGGAATACAAGTGCATAATTAGCACAAGTAAAGTGTGCATTATCATTTTTATGTCAAGCCCATTTCTGTGAATGCTCCATTATAAGAGCATTTTAGTTGATAAAAATCCAAAGATGCACATTTGCTGGTTGAAGCAAGAAAATGTCAATAATCCCACTTTATTTTATTAATTTAGATATGGCTCAGGCAAGTACAGCTGGTACTGCTATTCTTAGAGCTGAAAGGAATGAAGGGGGAGGAAGTATTTCCGTTAACAGATAAATCCAATCAGATTCAGGAGATGATTCCACTACTCCAAATCTCTAGTCATCCCCCATCCTGCTCTGCCCATAACAAATCATCGACTGCAAACTGTGCTGGAGAGATGAATGTGAGAATGGAATTAATCAAAATAAGACGAGGGACTAGCAGTCTATCACAGGTGGCAGTTTGATTAATGAAAGCCAGAAAGCAGCTAGTACAATTTGAGAAGTCAATGAGACCCAGGCGAAGGCAAAAACAGCTGGAAAGCTCCAGTTCTCTCTCTAAAAAAAATAAAAACAATCCTTTGTATTTTCTTAGTTCCTTTAACCTTAGCATGTCAAGGCATTTCACAAGCAATTGCTTTTATTCTCGTCTCTGTTATAGAGAAACCAACACAGACATTAATGCAACTTTCTCTCTGGGCTAACGGAGGAAACAGGAACAAAGAAGAGAGAAGAAAAGAATCAGGGTTCTTAACTGTTCTTATAATTGATGCCTCCATGAAAAAGCAACCAAATCTTTGAACAGTCATTTTGATTAATCTTGTAATAGATATCTTTGGGAACATCCACCTAATTCAGAGTGTTCTCTGAGACCTATTCTCTTTGTTCACAGAAGTGAATCATTGGCTGCCATGTTTATTCTGTGTGTTTTTCCCCAAGCCCATCATGACCATAGTTGATTGGATCATGGTTGGACAGCTGACCCCTGATTGGACAAGGGCCAATAAGATTCTCTTTCTAATGATTTGGAACTGGAATTCAGAGAACTACTCTTTGAAGCAGTTGTTTAGAGAACTAAGCAGGTATCCCCCTGGGTTCCTGACGGCTGTTCAGTTCCTCGTTTCAGTCCCTTGGGGGGCCAAGCACATGGTGTGCCTTTAGATTGAGTGAAACACTCTTGAATCCTATTTTTAAATTTTCTTCTGCTTAAGTTAGCTCAAGTGAGTTTCTGCTACTTGCAACTAAAAGTATCATAATAAATACTTTATTGATGGGGCTATTGGGTCCACATTTTCCTTGAAATATCTGCCTTGAAATTTCTTTTAGTTCTTCTACCTCTTCATCTATTTCTTAGCTGCCATTAATTGTGCCTCTTTTTCTGCCTGCCCCTTAATTATAGGTATTCCCTAATGCTTAGTGCACAAGCCATCTCTTTGTCTATTTTTTTTTTTTAGAGAGTCTCACCTTCTCCATTGTTTCAGATAACACCTACAAGCACCTGAATCCTAAATTTATCTCTAGCTCATACCTCTTGACTGGTATTGCCAAACCACTCTGGATAGCTTCACAAGCTACTTACGTTAAAAAAAATATATATGAAATCACTCATTGTCTTCTCCCTCAAGAAAAATCTGCTTTTTCTCATTTCCTATTAGAAAATGATGTCACTCTATTGGTAGACCCAAGCTAGATGTCACAGAGTTATTTTCATATGATTCCTCTCTCTTACTCCTTGTCATATTTCAGTCTTCATCATTTCTCAGTTGGACAATATACTATGCTGAGTTTCCCTAAGGCCTTTTCTTTCCACAATCCCACATAAACCACTTCTAACCATTGTCAATCCCTTCTCTTCACTCTACCAGGATGTAGAACATTTTCATTTCTATTAATCTATATGTTTATCCTTATGCCAGGACCACACTGGCACTGATGGCTGTAGTTTTACAGTAAGTTTTGAAATTGGAAGATGTGGATCTTTTTAAAAATGTAGATTCCTGAGCCCCATCTCTTGCGGTTCTGATTCGATTAGAATGAGATAGACCATGAGTCTGATTTCTCACAAGTTCCATAAAAGCGTCCATCGCAGGGTCCCAAGGATGCCATAGAGCAAGAGTTAAGAGTGTTGGGCCTATCTAGGACTCAATTCTGGCTTTGCCCTTACTTGCTGGGTAATACTGGGAAGAATATCTACTTCTTCTGTAAAATAGGAATGATAATAACAGTACTTTTCACACAAATTAAATTCATATAGAATAGAGGAGTGCCAGGACTCCACAAATGTTAAGTAATTACTTTTACTAATAGTTACTCAGAGGATCAGACAATGGAGAAATGTAGAAAAAGAAGAGAAAACATGTGCCAATCTGATGGCATCAAAGATTTTTCAGTGACTTGGCAGCATCTAAAATGACATGTGTGGGTAGCCCGGGTGGCTCAGTGGTTTAGTGCCACCTTCAGCCCAGGGCCTGATCCTGGAGACCCCGGATCAAGTCCCATGTCAGGCTCCCTGCGTGGTGCCTGCTTCTCCCTCTGCCTGTGCCTTTGCCTCTCTCTCTCTCTCTCTCTCTCTCTCTCATGAATAAATAAATAAAATATTTTTAAAAATAATAATAAATTAATTAATAAATAAAATGACCCAAAAGCCTCCACCCCAAGATTGCTAGAACTCATACAGCAATTTGGTAGCGTGGTAGGATACAAAATCAATGCCCAGAAGTCAGTGACATTTCTATACACTAAAATGAGACTGAAGAAAGAGAAACTAAGGAGTCAATCCCATTTACAATTGCACCCAAAAGCATAAGATACCTAGGAATAAATCTAACCAAAGAGGTAAAGGATCTATACCCTAAAAACTATAGAACACTTCTGAAAGAAATTGAGGAAGACACAAAGAGATGGAAAAATATTCCATGCTCATGGATTGGCAGAATTAATATTGTGAAAATGTCAATGTTACCCAGGGCAATTTACACGTTCAATGCAATCCCTATCAAAATACCATGGACTTTCTTCAGAGAGGTAGAACAAATTATTTTAAGATTTGTGTGGAATCAGAAAAGACCCCGAATAGCCAGGGGAATTTTAAAAAAGAAAACCATATCTGGGGGCATCACAATGCCAGATTTCAGGTTGTACTACAAAGCTGTGGTCATCAAGACAGTGTGGTACTGGCACAAAAACAGACACATAGATCAATGGAACAGAATAGAGAACCCAGAAGTGGACTCTGAATTTTATGGTCAACTAATATTCGATAAAGGAGGAAAGACTATCCACAGGAAGAAAGACAGTCTCTTCAATAAATGGTGCTGGGAAAATTGGACATGCACATGCAGAAGAATGAAACTAGACCACTCTCTTTCACCATACACAAAGATAAACTCAAAATGGATCAAAGATCTAAATGGGAGACAAGATTCCATCAAAATCCTAGAGGAGAACACAGGCAATACCCTTTTTGAACTCAGCCACAGTAACTTCTTGCAAGATACATCCATGAAGGCAAAAGAAACAAAAGCAAAAATGAACTATTGGGACTTCATCAAGATAAGAAGCTTTTGCACAGCAAAGGATACAGTCAACAAAACTAAAAGACAACCTACAGAATGGGAGAAGATATTTGCAAATGACGTATCAGATAAAGGGCTAGTTTCCAAGATCTATAAAGAACTTATAAAACTCCACACCAAAGAAATAAAGAATCCAATCATGAAATGGTCAAAAGACATGAAGAGAAATCTCACAGAGGAAGACATGGACATGGCCAACAGGCACATGAGAAAATGCTCTGCATCACTTGCCATCAGGGAAATACAAATCAAAACCACAATGAGATCCCACCTCACACCAGTGAGAATGGGGAACATTAACAAGACAGGAAACAACAAATGTTGGAGAGGATGTGGAGAAAAGGGAACCCTCTTGCACTGTTGGTGGGAATGTGAACTGGTGCAGCCACTCTGGAAAACTGTGTGGAGGTTCCTCAAAGAGTTAAAAATAGACCTGCCCTACGACCCAGCAATTGCACTGTTGGGGATTTACCCCAAAGATTCAGATGCAATGAAACACCGGGACACCTGCACCCCGATGTTTCTAGCAGCAATGTCCACAATAGCCAAACTGTGGAAGGAGCCTCGGTGTCCATCGAAAGATGAATGGATAAAGAAGCTGTGGTTTATGTATATAATGGAATATTCCTCAGCCATTAGAAACGACAAATACCCACCATTTGCTTCAACGTGGATGGAACTGGAGGGTATTATGCTGAGTGAAGTAAGTAAATCGGAGAAGGACAAACAGTGTATGTTCTCATTCATTTGGGGAATATAAATAATAGTGAAAGGGAATATAAGGGAAGGGAGAAGAAATGTGTGGGAAATATCAGGAAGGGAGACAGAACATAAAGACTCCTAACTCTGGGAAACGACCAGGGGTGGTGGAAGGGGAGGAGGGTGAGGGGTCGGGGTGAATGGGTGATGGGCACTGAGGGGATGAGCACTGGGTGTTATTCTGTATGTTGGTAAATTGAACACCAATAAAAATAAATTTATTATTAAACAAAAAACAAAAAACAAATGCTTGCTGAGTAACTGATCTTTTTTATTGTGGTAAAATATATATGGCCTAAAAGTTGCTGCTTTTAACCATACAATCCCATGGCATGACTTACATTCACAATGTTGTGCGGTACCTCCTCTATTTCCAAAAATTTTTCATCATTCCAAACAGAAACTCTGTTAACAATTAGATAATAACTCCTCATTCCTCTCTCCCCCAGCCCCAATCCACTTTCTGTATCTTTTCATTTGACTATTCCATACATTTCATATAAATGGAACTGTGAAGTAAATGTCTTTTTATGTCTCAGTTATTTTACTTAGAATGTTTTTAAGGTTCATCCATATTGTAGTACATACTAGAACTCCATTCCTTTTTACAGCTGAATAATATTCCATCCTATGTATATACCACATTTTTTTATCCATGTATCTGCTGGTGGACTCTTAGGTTGTTTCTACCTTTTGGCTACAATGGATGATATTGCAGTGAACACTGACAATACAAGTACCTGTATTCAATTCTTTTGCGTATTTTTCTAGGTGTAGAATTTGAGAAACCGGTCTTTTCATAGAAATACAATGCTACTTTGGAGTAAAGGAAGCCCTTGGCTATGTCTCTCATGCCCCATCCTTATGACATGAGGCTAACCTTGTCAGTCCTCCCTTGACCCACATGTCCACAGTGCATTGTAATTGCTGTCTCGGTTGTAGAGATGTGAATGTCTCTGGAGGAGGGCAGGCTGGAAAAGGAGTTCAGACTATTACCAGATGACAGAAATCAGTGACAGGGCTCAAGGGAGCCATCGAATCTGTTCTGTAACCCTTCTTAGTCTCCTTTTCTCTGATACCTCCTGTGTTTGACAGGATGATCTGTTCAGCCCAGGAGACTATGAGATTATATAAGGTTCAGAAAGGAGTAAAGAAGGACTGCATAACTGTGCCCATCTCTTGACACTGTCAGCTTGCCAAGGCTGTCATTAATATCACTTCGCCAATGTCACTGGTTTTATCCCTATCCCAATCCTGGCACTGCACATTCTGGTACTTCCCTGAACTCCCTGGCTCATAATGACCTTCTCCAAAGTTTGGTAAAGATGAATGCAGATGGTAGGGGTGCTATGTACTGTATCCTGGTATAAGGGATTGTTACTTTAAGCCATATTGAGAGAAATACGTGTTCTATTAGGTTCTATACATAAAAGGCATAATTTGTGTGATTGTCCATGCTTGGAAATATTTTCTACTTTTTGGCAGAAAAAAATGCATTAAGGTGGTAGACTTAGGCAAAAAATGAGCTCATTAGTAATAAGTACATGGCTCCTTCAGCCTATTCTAGGTACACAGGCTTGTTAAAGGGAAAGGAGTTATACAGAGGACTTGAAGATCTGTGGTAGATTTGCAGGGAGTCTGGGCCCCATTACTGAGAGTTGAGAGGGCACATTTAAGACTGTGAATTAAAGAGTGGCACACTTGAGACCCTCTGGGCACCATGCCTGCCTGTTGTTTCTCCAACAGTTTAAGGAGCAGTACAGTATAGTGGTTCCTATAATTGTCTATTCTACCTGCCACCATCAATGGATGGCAGAAATCTTGAAGTGAAAATGGGATTCTACTGGTAGCTTTTGGAAGATGCCTAGAATGCCAGAATGCTGTCTAGACCAGCAAATCTACTACTTGTTAGAAGTGATGAAGAGTTTACAGATTCTTGTCTCTTCCAGTGCTTGGCTCATCTAGAGCTGGGCTGGCTCCACTCCTCCAACTTGAGCTACACATCATAACAGCAACTACTCTATCTTTGTCTGGTCTCTCTGACTCCTGACCATCCAAGGAGAGAAAGACTTCCCTGCCTGGCCACTAGCACCTATTTTAGCCTTCAGGAACTAGATATGGCATTGCATTTGTCCCTCTGATTCAGAATAACTGAATGTCTTATTTGAGCTCATGACATTTTCAAACAATTTTTCTTCATGTGGTTCTATGAGGCATTTTATCTGACTTAATTTTAAGACTCTATTTACCTTTCAGAGGTCCATGGTGAAATGGAAAGAAGTAGAGTCTAGACTCAGACAATTCTGGTCCCAAATTCAAGATCTACTACATATTAGCTATCTTAACTCTGGGCTTCAGTTTGCTCATGTATAAAATGAGATAATAATAGTTCATAAGTTTTTTGGAGCACTAAATGGCTAATGAATGGAGAGCACAAAGCAGGCCTCCGCATTAGGTTTACTATCTCCTAAAACCCAGCTTTCTCTCATAGGGTCGTAGATGATAAAGGTCTATGCAATGTCCTATGAAGAGAATCATCTTACATCTCCCAGACTCCATGTCACACCTACACTACCTTTCTTATGTCCAAAGTTCATATTCTTATTGAAAAGCCATTGAAAATCAAGCTTTCTTGGAGCATATTTAATGACATGAAAAAGTAAATAGAACATATTTATGAAATAAGAAAAATATGTATAGTATGAGTACAGTATTCAGAAAATAATATATGTCTGTACATGTATTTATGCACATGATCCCAAAAGGCATTTCTTTTACCTGGATTTTACATGGTAGTTGTTCAGCGTGATACCAGCTTTTTTTTTCTTTTTGCTGAATTGTGGTATTTGTAAGCTGAGAAGAGAAGCAGAACTGCCTACATGGGGGAAATACATCCAGCAGGAGACAGGAATTATCTAGGAGTTAAATAGAGAACAGGAATTTTTAAAGCAAAACGCTATTTGCTCTCTGAGGCAGTTCTACCCATTTCTTTCATCTGCTTGATATTATCAGTAAAGTAATAATTGCTCATTGTGTATGGAATGCTTCAAGATGAGTGCGAAAGAAGACTACATCCAGGCTCCAACTATGTAGAAAGGATAGTCACACACACACACACACACACACACACACACACACTCATGAGTACACATGTGCATCTAAAAAGATTATTGTATTTTCCACATTGAAAAATGCCTCTTGGACTTAGATTATTCGACAAGCAGAAATAAGGGTCCTACATGAGACCCAGGAAAAAACAAAGCTGTCCTGTGTCGAATTTTCAATCCTTCCACTTCCCAAGTACTTTGTACTTGTGGTGATGCCTCAATAAAATAATGTTGAATTTTGAGTTACAATATTTCAACACTCAGACTTTATGGTCATACAACAACATACTACACTAAAAGGAGATCACTTCTCAGACAGACTCACCCAAGACCACACAAAATTAGTGGCAGAATGAGTCTGGAAGCTTTCCATCTTACCTCAAGGACTCTCCTTCTTCCCTTGTTGCTTTTGGTATGCATGAATATTAAGAAAAAACAATACATGTGTGTGTATGTGTATAGAGAGTTACACATCAATACATACATGCTGTATATATATGTGTGTATATATACACTATTTTTTTAAGATTTTACCTATTTATTCACAAGAGACACAGAGAGAGAGGCAAAGACATAGGCAGAGGGAGGAGCAGGCTCCTTGTGGGGACCCCGATGTGGGACTGAATCCCAGGACCCTGGGAATCACACCCTGAGTCAACCACTGAGCCACCCAGTCATCTCTATACTTTTTTTGGTGGGAGTAGGGGGGCATGTAACAGTCTGCTTTTCCATGCTCTTCCATGTGTCAGAATATTTCAAATAATCTTAACTTCTGTTAGCGTTACCCCATGATGGAACTGGGATTTAGTAAGCCAATAGGGAAGATATGATCAAGAAGCTATTCTTTGGACCTAATATTCCAAATAAAGGCCTTAGGCATGATGCAAAAACTCTCAGGGCCCAGGGCCCAGAAAGAGTGGCTTTCTTCTTCAGGGATTGACCAGCATTTTGGTCTCTGCTTGGTTCAGTGACTCTATCAGGCTAACTGTAAATTCCCTTAAGTAGAGACTCAAGCAGATATTCAATCTCATCTTCAGCCATGAATCCAGCCCCATTCTATGGGTAAGTCCAACCAGGCCCTCACACATGAATTCTCCTGTCCAAAGGAAGACTGATTGGTTGGAGAGGGTCAATTGCTTAATCCATCCCTCTTTTACTCCTGGGCCAATAGCTAAATGCAGTACTCCTTTTTCCTTGTCTTGCTTCACATATCCCAAATTTCACATGGGTTTATATTTGTGATCATGGTTACTGGATAAATCTCTGAGAGAAGGGTAGATTCCCTAGAAGAAAAACTGAGAAAGGTAACATATCTGCTCTTGTAAAGATAGGGACTAGCCTATGTTAATAACTAAAGATCAACCAAGGACAGATGCAAGTTTAACACTGAAATGTTCTTAACTAAAGATCACCTAGAGAGGGATTTTTAAAACCATTTTGTGATGCTCGGGACCTCTTTGGATGCTTACTAGGGATTTGTAAATTGTTTTGCAAAATGACTTAGGCTTTTGGTGCTTTTGTCAAATTACAGATTTTTAATAAGTTTTATATTTGTGTAAGGGCTTTTGTTCTGTTGCAGCCTCATTCTTATGCTCTTGCCTTCCCTTCAGTGCAGGACACATTTCCAGTATTGAAACTATATGGCACAGTGGGAGGACCACAGTCTTGAAGCCAAACCTACCAGGCTCCATTCTCAAGGTCTCTCCATTAGATGGAGATATTAGTTCTGGGCCTTAGTTTCCTAATCTGTAAAATGGTGTGTGTGTTGGGGAGCGTGTGATAAGGTTTAAGTAAGATCATTGTTTGAGACAGTTATTTGCCATATGGTAAGAAATGTCTGCTATTATTACTATTACTGGCTCAAATGTCTAAGCCAGACTGCTGTACATTGCCAGCTGGAAGTAAAAAATTAATGCCTAATTTGACATGCCTCAGAAAGGGAATGGCATAAAAAGAAAGGAGAAAGATATTGTAATGTCAACCCCAATCTTATTTTTAGTACTTCATTAACATCGATATTATTATTTTTGGAGTCTCCCAACCATTCTTGCAGAATTATTTTTTAATTCATGGATCATAGGATTAAAGTGGCATAATTCTTGCTTCATTATAAGTTGCCATATGTAGACATGCTCTCTATATTTAGCCTACGAATATAAAAACTTTACCATGTTGCCAAAGCGCCAGGATTTTTTAAAATTTGAATCTAGTCGAAACTCTTTGGTTTGCAGAGGAATTAACAGGCCCAGAAAATTTGAGATACTTGCCAAACTAGATTGCAGACTAGAATTTGTATTTTCTCATTCCTTAACAATTAGTTCATGAGAAACTTACGTAAGACTCAAAGAACCTCAATTTTAGTAAGGTACCTGAGAAGCACATTCAGTTGTGCTGTGAGTTTGAAACAGATGCAAATTTGAATGGAAATGAAGCTATCCTTAACCCTGCTGGTGTTAGCTCAGTCCCACATTCTCCCTCAAAGGACACCAGGAGAATAAACAGCCTGAAGAACTAGGATCCAGGGCTCCTTTCCAAAGTCCGAGCCAGGTTTTTCTTTTCAAATTGTGAATTGAAAGACAGGAAAGAAGGGAGGGAGGGAGAGAGGAAGGAAGGAGGGGAGGAAGGGGGAGGAAGGAAGGAGAAAGTGGGGGTTGGGGCTTGGGGCTTTATTAATATCTAACTGATTTCTTCAGTCTTTTCCTAAGAATATTTCTTGGCTAGTCACTTTATAAGACACTGCATTTATTTTCTTATATGATAAAAGGTTAGAAAAATCCAACATATTTTAAAGATGACATCTAAATAGCTACTTAGCTGAAAATCTCGTCTCTCTGGAAAAAAAGGCTTATTTTTATTGTAATGAGTGAGGGTTTTTTAATCTCTTTTTTTTTTATTATTGGTTGGTTGCTTGCTTGCAAAATTTGACCTTATTTTTCTGGAAAATTATCTTGATAAGGTGGCTGTAGAAATATCTTTGGAATCCAAAGCAGGCTTGTGAAGAATGCATTCTAAAAATAACTCCATACACACTAGAAGATTGATAATGGAAACATGTACACACACACACACACACACACACACACACTGTATTGCTAAGCCAGCAATTTACTGTCATCAATAAACATGACTGAGATTATTTACCTGTTGCCGGCTCCTATTGTCCTTCTTTTTTTCCTCTTAGCTGGGCCCCCTGATGCCCTGCTGTGGTTCAGCAGCCTCTGGGCTGACTCCTTGCTGGTTGGAGCTGGGTGACATGGAATCATCCATGCTTCTTTTTTTTTTTTTTTTTTTTCATCCATGCTTCTTGCTAGCGCATTTCTAAGCAGGACTTGGGCCCCTATTTTGGTTCCCCTGCCACAGTCTTTATACATACAATCTATGCCTTGCAGCAGTTTTCCAGGATAGATGCTCACTTTTATTCCTGTCAAACTAGACTTTCACCACACATCTGTGATTTTGTTTCAAACCTTGCTAATATCAGTGACTAGCCTGTTAACTTGTATCACTGTGCATTGTGCCCCTTGACTTGCTGTTGATAATTCTGCTCTGCGATTTCTTGAGCATTAATTATATATCAGACACCAAATTTGGAAATTAACTTACTATAAGCAGTGTGCAATACTGTGATTAAGAACACTTATTCTGAATCTGGGTTTCGAGTTGTAGTTCCACCAATTATTAGCTATATTAGCTTAGAGCAAGACATTTAATCCCTCAGAGTCTCAGTTTCCTTGTTTATAAATCAAGGACAGTAATACTACTGACAACCTAGAGTTTCATTAAGAATCAAATGAAGTAATAAATATAAGTCACCTTAACATTCTTGGCACTCAATGAATGTTAGTTATAATTATCATGTGTTCAATCCCAGAGAAATTTCATAACAAGTTTATGCCATAGACATTTTCATACCAATTTCACAAATAAAGAAAATGAGGCTTGGAGCTAAATAACCTGCTCAAGGCCAAACAATAGAGCTGGGATTTGAACCCAGGTCCATCTGACTTTAAATTCACTCATTCAACAAACATTTATTGCATAGCCACAAAGTGCTGGGGTATCTGGTGCACTATATGTCATTATTCCTTCACCACCTGTAGCTTGGTTGGGTCCTTCTCCACTTAAACCTATTTAACTCCTAGGACCTCAAGGATAGATGTTATTATTCACCCAAAATGTGAGACATACCACTTTCTGGCCTCATCCATAAAACTTTCCCATGCATAATCCTGTCTATTCTCCCAACCACTGGCTGCAGGGAGGACTCAATAATTGAGAGGGGTCTTAGATCCCTGGGTGGCTCAGTGGTTGGGCAGCTACATTCAGCTCAGTTCGTAATCCCGGGATCCAGGATGGAGTCCTGCATCAGGCTCCCTGCGAAGAGCCCACTTCTCCCTCTGCCTCTCTCTCTCTCTCTCTCTCTCTCTGTCTCTCATGAATAAATAAATGAATCTTAAAGAAAAAAGATCTGAGACAGGGTTAAATGAAAAGACTAAGGGAAACTTGGTTCCCCAGTTGCTATTTGAAGCAGAACCCTGAGGAAATGTACCTGCCTGGGAATACCTGTGTGGTCCATTCAATGAAGAGAAAAGAACACTTACTGTGTTAAAAAACTGAAATGTGGGATCTCTGTTATAGCAGTTAGCTTCTACTGACAAATAAAACCCCAATGGGCATGTATAATTTCAAGCCCAGGTCCATCCTTGAATCTTACGTTACTGCTATTCTGAACTACTTGCAAGTTGAACTTGCTCTCTCTCACCTATAAACCTCTGTTCCTGTGGTGCCTCTGTATCTCGGTTGGATTCTCCAGAAAATTGATACCAAGATAAGACTGCAAGTGCCTTGTGGGGGTAATGCCTATCAATGATAAAGAAGGGAGAAGAGAATTGACCTGAGAAAGTTTCAGACCACAGGGCTGATCTTGATACTTGTGAAAAAAATAGGAAGGGTCTCAGATCTGACAGTCTTGGTCAACCCAACAGAGAGCTCCAGAGCAAAAGTCCCATTAGTACCCTTGATGCTCGGTCATGGACTGGGCTACCTGTAAAAAGCATCACCTGGCCTCAAAAGCTGAGATAGATACAGCTGAACAGTCAGATAACTCATTTGTTGGAGCTGAATATATTCTTCTTGAAGAGAGATCCAATTGGTGCAACTCATAGTGCTGTACTCTGCCTACAAATACCTATTCTCTCCAGAAGTGGGCACTCCTATGAATTTTTTAAATTTCTTCTAGGCATCAATTTCTCCAGAAAGCTTTTTCTGATCCTCAAATCCATACTTGGTCAGAATAATGCACCCCCCCCCACACCCAACACTCAAAAATGTCCATGTTCTTATCCCTGGAATCTGTAAATACATTAGGTTATGTGGTAACGGAAAATGAAGATTGCAGATGACATTAAGGTTGCTAATCAGCTGTCCTAGAGATTGGGGAGATTATTTTATCATATCCAGAAGGGCCAATATAATCAAAAGCGTCCTTAGAAGAGGAAGAAGAAGGAAAAAGAGATCTAGAATATGTTATGAGAAAGACTCAACAGCCATTGATGGCTTTGAAGATGACCTTCCATTGGCCAAAGAATGAAGGAAGCCTGTAGAAGCTGGAAAAATGAAAGAAAATGGTTTCTGTTCTAGAGCATCCAGGAAGCAATGCAGCCATTGTTGACACCTTGATTTTTGCCCAGTGACACCCACTTCAAACTTCTGACCTCCAGGACTATAAGAAAATAAATCTGTGGTGTTTTAAGTGGCTAATTCTGTGATAATTTGTTACAGCAGCAATAGAAACCAATATAAGCACCCACCTTATGTGCCTGACAATCTTTTTTCCATAACTGTGGCATATTTCTGTGCCCTTACTTATAACTCATATAATAAGTGTTTAATAAATATTGGTTGAGTTATTCCAGCCCGCTCCATTCTTGACTGTTTAATTATGAACATATCATGTTGGACATTAAGAAAATAACTTCCAAAATCGCTTTTATCTCTAGTTATTTCTGGTTCACATCACATAAATAGAATTTTAATACTATATTCTTTCAAGACCAGTTCTGGGCATACAATAGGTGCTTAATAAGTAGTTGTAGAATGAAAGAATGAATGGATGATCCATTGTTACAAAGTAGCCTTTATTTGTTTGCTTGTTTTTTAGTGTATGTGCTGCCGAAGCAAGCACTATGTGTTTGCTTGTTTGTTCATCATAATAACAACAACAACAAAATCCCAATCAGTCTCAATGAACTAGAGGAGGAGAATAGGAAATCCAAAGCAGAAGATCTAATCTGGGAAAAAAATGTTATTTTAGTTTCAAAATGTCTTTTTGCTCTCAGCAGATTTCCATTTATATAAAGATGACTATTGGGGTCATGCTTTTAAGATACAATCTCCATATTATATTTGATTTACTCCCAAAATTAAATTTAGAACAGATTGGTTTTTAAGAAAACATTTACAAACTGACCATTGATATTTGCTTAGTCTCCTGGGCTGGGTGGGGGAAAAAAAGAAAGATAAAGGAAAGGGAGAACAAGGACAAATCAGGGGTTATTGATTGGAAGGCCAGTTAAGATCCCAGAAATCAGTGGACTTTGAAGGGGATGTGGATGTTTATTTTGTTTTACCTTCCTTTCTTCATTCAGCTGATATTAGTATCTCTACTTCCCATTTAAGAACTCTTCCTTTCCCCATTATTCATCCTTTGAATTGAGAAGATTCGATTGGCATCCCAATCTCAGGCCAGTTGGCACATTCTATTTCCTTGGCCTCACTGCGTAATTCGGGCTTAGCCACTTGACTCAAATCAAGCCAATTAGATATAGGTCTAGGACTTTCTGGGAACTGTTGGAAATAGGAGTTCTTTTCTCACTAGAATATCTTAGGATTTAGGACTAATTTAGATCTGGTGGCAACCATTTTGTCAGGACAAAAGGAAAGACTAAATAGAAATAGAGCTAGCGGAAGGTAAAAGCAAAACCTAACAGTGCAGTATTCTGAACTGAATTATTCAAGCCCCTGGATCCTCATCACCTGAAGTCTGTGCCACCTTGAATTTCTATGTTAAATGAGGCAACTGATTTCTGCTTTTGCATAAGAAAGCTTGAGTTGTGTTTCTGTCACTTGAAAACCAAAAAATTTTGACTAATACAGGGAATCATCACAGTTTTACAGATCCATGAACTTAAAATTGAGATCTTTAGAAATGATTGGATGCAAGGAATTGGCTCTCGTTGACCAAATATGAAAGAGACTGATATAAAGGAGACAGAATACTAATTGAATAGTTCTTTGCAAGAGTCTCAAATACATACCCCTTCTACCTGGGGCACTCATCTCTCAGAATTAGGTTACCTGAAAAGCCAAATCAGCAAACAGAAAGAAGTTGCCTCAAAAAAAGGTTGTTCCAACTAGGGAATAAGAACCAAGAAAGGGGGCTAATTTGAACCTATTTTATCTGGATCAAGATGAAGTCTTATAATCCACATTGCTGCCAAAAACAACATATGGCTTTGAATTTACAAGGTTCAGGACTTTTTTTTCTCTGGGCAGCACTAGAAAATCCTCAGAAGTTCTTTTTATGCTTCAGACTGTTTACCCCTCTTCTGTTGACATACCTAATCAATTGAGTGAATCTCTCTCCAAACAATTAATTAGAATCCATTTACTAAATTGCAATCACATTCTCTTTCTGCTTTCACAAGTCTATGTCCTGAACACTTTGGCTGCCATTACAGCTGCTTTCACACTTTCCAGACACACCTTTGCAGGAAATTTCTTGGTTTACACTCACAGCCACTGATGTTGATTTTTAGTTGTTTAGCTCACAGAGGGCAATACAGGGAAGGGGACCTCATTATCACCCCAAGTATGACCTGCAAGGGAAAAGCTAACTAGGACTTGAGAGGTTGCAGTACATTTGAGTTGAAGTACCTGAGGCTTGATTTTTAAAAACTAATGTAAAATTCATACTACTGAAATGCATAGATGCTAAGCATATAATTCAATGCATTTTGACAAATGTGTACACCCTTATGGCCAACACCCATGTCATAATATGAAACATTTCCATAACCTCAGGAAGTTCACAGGGTCTCATTTTCATATGCAGAATTTCACAGACTCTAGACAATGCTAGTTATAGTTTCAGTATCCATTGATTGAGAAAATACATACTAACATAAAAATGTTACTAAGTCAGTTATATTTTTGCATAATTATTTAATACATTTGTATGGAAATATTTGAATAATATAAGAGCTGCTCACATATATTTGAGATATTAGTTATGTGATATTGTAGACTGAATATTTGTGTCTCCCAAAACTCTTGTGTTGAAATTCCTGACCCTGATTATCATGGTCTTAGGAGATGAGGCCTTTGCAGGTAATTAGGTAAGAGGATTTTACCATCATGAATGAAATTAGGGCGCTTATAGAGGGGGCCCTTGAGAGCTTTCTTTGCTCTCTGCCATGTGAGAACACTGCAAGAAATCAATAGACTGCAGCAAAAGAGGGTTCTAGCCAGAAGCTGATTGTACTGGCACCCTTATCTCAGACTTCCTGCCTCCAGAACACTGGAGAAATTAATTTCTATTGTTCATAAGCCACCCAGTCTGTGGTACTTTGTTATAGAAGCCTGAATTGACTGAGATATTTGGTGAACAGATACTTAGTGTCCGTGAAGATTCAGATGCCTTTAGAAATAACATTCCAACCACCTCCCCAGGGGTCTGCATCTCACAGATTAGCAAGGCTTCTGATTTGGCTATTTCAAATGTATGGTTATGAGTATTTGGTTGAAAATTGAAAGATACAAAGGAATATTAGGAAGATTCCTATGTCATCCTGCCCACTGGTATTTCACAGTGGGATAGAAGTCAAGAGCATGAATGCTAAGATCTATCTCTGCTACTCAATTATGTAAACATGGGCAAGAAATTATTTTTTTTAAATCTCAATCCTTTTCTTCTGTTAATTTGAAATGATGACTTTCCTTATAGAGTTTTTATGAGGATCAAATGAGATAATGTGTGGAAATCAGAAAACTCAGATTTTCATTCTTCTATTGCTACTCATTAATGAATGTGCTATTTGAAGGGGTATATTTTACTGAAGCACTCCATACATGGTTCTTTTGCCTGGCAAGTCACATGCTAACTGTTAGCACAGTGCAAAAGTTTTCTTCTGTTTAAGAAAGGCTAATGCAGTTTAATTCTAATCAAACAAACAAACACCACCACCACCGCCCAAAACAAAATAAAACAAAACAGCCATTTCAGCTTGATCACATTAGACTTTCAGAAAATCAGAGAAATAATCTTAGATTCATATTATAATCTTGGAACTGGACTCTATATTCCATGCAGTTAAATCTGAACTTTACAAATGGGGTGGGGCAGGGCGAGGCCAAAAACATAGATGATTTATTCAAGACAACACAAATAATTGTGTTAGGATGAGGAATGAAATTCCATTCTTGTCACTTCAGACAAGAATGGAAGAGTGACATTCTTGTCACTTCACTTTTTTACTGCTACTTGTTAATAAATAAACTATTTCAAGGGATACTTTTTACTAAATCATTTTTCACTGTATCACTAAACACACAAAAAACTTCTCAGAACTCTCTTTGGTATGTGGAATCATATCCCTAGCTAAGAAAATAGATGTGTGTAAAATTGTCTTTCTGAATTTCTGCTCTCCTGGTAGTATATTTTAATTGCCCATGAGACTAAAACATTGATTCTCCCGGAATCTCTATAATTTGCTTGCAGGATAGAGTTTGTCCAGGGTTGGTTGGGCAGCTAACAGCCTTAAAAGGGCATTCTAACTTCATGAGCTCTGCCATCACCATTCTCCACCTGTGACTGAGCCCTTTAGAATCATAGCTGTGCTCCACCTCTGATGTCCGGGGATTTAGTAAGCACCTAATACACCATGAAGTCCACAGGGGAAATATTAAAATGAATGATTTCAAAGTAACCAGAGATGAATAGCAGTTGAAACAACATGCCCAGTTAAGTTTTGAAATACACCTTCAATGGAACCCTAGAGAACAAGAAATTTGGCTCTCTCTGTCTTCAAATCCACAATAGTAAAAATGAGAGGGGCAGAAACAGTAGACAACTTTCTATTTCCAATATTTGATTCATCTCTGGGCCCACATGTGAAGAGCAGCCAGCAAAGCTGGTAATTAAGCTGAGATGGAAATGAATAATGCTGCCAAGTTGGCCCCATTGTCATTTGATACTCCATGATACTTGTCAAAAGGCCATTGGAAAGTTCTGATGGCTCCTAGGTGAGGCAAATATACTTTACATTAACCCAGGAAGCCAAACATTGTTGCCAGTGACTTGGAAGAGATTATGTTGGACAAGCTCTACTACTAGTAGTACAATTGATAGCTGCAATCTCAATGTCATTCATACTCATTCTATTTGGAAATGCTTTAGATAAAGATCAATAATAAAACTTACCAGACCCATTTGACAGTATATTTTACCCATGCACTCAATATGGTTGTAAATTGTATCTATTAAAGCTTACATATTAAAAATTTAATTAAACCCTTGTTAAAAGACTAAACTCTCACTCACGTACCATATAAGTAAATTCCACCTAATAAAAATAGCTTCCATTTGTTGAGCACCTGTTGTCAGACAATAAAAACTATTGTTATGTGTAGCTCAATATTCACAAGAACTCTGCAAGGTTGATATTATCAATAGCATAAAATTGAGGAAACTGAGGCTCAGAAAAGCTAAGAAAAATTGTGCACAATTATTAAGCTATGAAGTAGTAAAGGACAGATCCTAGGTGTGGCTGATCCCAAACACTACCTTCTTTCATGTGCAATAGGATTTAGGTACATTGACCTAAACCAGTTACGTATCTATCAAAGGTTACCTCAAGTTCCATACTTTCCATAACACCTTCTTTGAGTGTTCCCTTCTAATTCCTAGTAAAGTCATAGATCCCAGATTCAGACAGACCTGGTTTGAGTACCCTAGCTCTACCATTTATTGACCATTTTGGTTCATTGATACATTTAATCTCTCCAAGCTTTACTTTCCTTGTTGTTAAATGAGGATGATAGCCTGACATTATGGTATACATTTTTCAGAGAAAAAAAAAGATGCCTGAGAAGCATAGCTTCTGGCGCATGCCAGTGACTAATGTTTATTGAGGATTTTTCTGTGCCAGACACTTATGATTTTATTTAATTCTCTTAAACACCCTGTGGTGTAGCTACTAACACAATCCCCTCTTTGTAGATGGGGCATGAGGCTTTATAATGTTTGATGATTGAACCAATGTCACACCATGAGTTAGGGGCAGAACTAGCAAGCAGTCTGACTCCAGAAACCACACTCCTTGCCACTATAGGGAAGTTTTCAGACACATGCAAAAGACATGAGGTCAATTAAGTGGTTTGCCCAGCATTTTTTAATGAAGTAGATGAGAAAGCATAAAACAGATTAGAATCAAAATATGAGTATGCTCCACAATAAAGGTAAGTATTCTGTGAAAAATCTGTTTTAGTTTTGTGTACATGAGTACTGGGCTTTGCAACATTTCTAACTGTGAATTATGAAAAAAATTTACATACACTGCATTATACTCTAAGTAATAGGTTCTCAATAATGGATCATTCTCTTCCCTTTCCAAGTAATATGTTATATTGTTTTACCTGTAAAGGCAAAGATAATGTTATTGTTGCGGTTTCTAATGTTTTTAGTTTTACCTGGTCACATGGACTTTGATAGCTACTTATTGAGTCATTCTAATATTCAGTGATATTGACTTTAACCTGAGTTATTTCATTAATTTTTTAATTCATTTGTTTAACAAATATTTATTAAGTTCTTACTATGTTCCAGGTATTATACTAGGGAAGGGGATTCAATGATGAACAAAACATAGTTCCTATACTCAAAGAGCTACAACCCAGTGGGGAAACCAGATATCAAACATACGATTATAATCAAAGCAGTAAATTCTCCATCAGCATATGTAAGGGATTCTGTAGTATCTTATAACCTGTAGTATGTAGGATAAAAGTAAAAAGACACTACAATCAAATGAACCCAAAAAAAGTTGAATTATTTCAGGGATAGCATAGAAAGTTTCATGGTAAAAAAAACAAACAACAACAAAAAAAAACCCCACACATTTAAACTTGGACCTGAAGGTTGAGCAAGAGATAGCCCGGAGAAGAAGAGACTGGGATGGGTAGAATAATAGGTAGAAGGAAAAAACATATAAAGACTGAGAAGTGAGAGAAAGAAAAATGAGTTCAAGGTACTGAAAATCCGTCATGGTTGGAATATAGAGTGTGAGAGAGCCATGGAAGAGGTGATGCTGGAGAAGGAAGCAGAGCGTCTTAGGTGCCAGCTATTGTCAGGCCATCAGTAAGGAAAGAAGTCACTGCCACGTCTGCAACCTGCTGCAAAAGTGCTCACTGAATTCAAATATACCTTAATACATGCCTACCCCAGCTCCCAAGATTTAGCCTTCATTTATTCTTGGTACCTTGCTCCTAAATGGCCTCAAACCAGCAACATAGGATGCCTTGTTCTGTTCCCCATTCATCCTTAACTCTAGGGGTCCTTCAGAATCCATGAGACACTGAGAGAACATGGAATCTCATCCTCCCCCCTGCCTGTACTCTACAGCTGTTAGGAGCATGGTCTCTGGATTGAGATAAGTCTTATACTGGGTTTCCTGATCATTCTAGCTAAGTTTTTTCACTTATAAAAGGAGGAGACTAATGGTTCCTGTCTCACAGGATTGTTCTAAAGACCAAATAAGGTAATACTTGTAAAATGCTTGGCACATAGTAAGGGCTCCATACACCCAAAATGCTACTTTTAAAAATTTACTGGAAGCTCCTGCATATACTTGGAAGAAGAGGGACTTAATTTTGCTATAAAGACTTTAATTTCAGACTTTTAAAAAACTTATGCAAAGATCAAAGAAGAACAATTATCTTATATGGCTGTGTATTAAGCAACACAAGGAGACACAAAAATCAAGGATGAGCCATGTGCAATTAATAAAGGAAGCCATAACTAACTAACTAACTAACTAACTAAATAACTAAATAAATAAATGAAATAAAGGAAGCCAGTTTAATCTTCATCAATGGATTGCAATGTTGCGATTCCTCCTTTTCCCTTTTATGCAAATCTCCCACTTGCTTCTTTTTATAAGATGTTGGAATGATGTATGATGGTTTCTCAAATACTAGTGAGACTGAAGTAATTTCCTACATAATGTACCACAAACAGATTTAGAAGTGTTGGTTTTAGATGCTATGATGCATATTCAAATTTCCCATGCAATGGATTAGATAGTAGCATGACTAAGTTGAAGGACCAGTGAGCTAAAATACCTCTTGTATGTTTCATATTCTGGAATATTAATAAAGTAGAAAATCAAAATGACAGCAATTTAGGGCTTCTCATGTCCCCTTATTATAGGCTCATTTCTGTGGGTGAAATTTCAGACAAAGAAAAGAGTGATAATGGAAAAGAACACAGCAGGGGAAACGAGAATGACAAAAGGAACAAAAATGAATAGAAGCAAAATCAAAGGGTCAGCATCAAAATACTCCATCTCCACAAAACAATGCTTATTATAGGCTCCTCTCTTAGCACAATCCCCAGCTGAGCTACTGGGCTGTTATATCAAAAACTGGCAATCTTTGCTGAAATGCATCATTCACTGTTTATTGCCAGTTGGAAAGAAAGTTACAGTTTACAGTTTAGAACATTCTAGCTTGATGTGACTTTCCCTTGCCATCTTAGAGTGAGTTTCCCAGAACTACAGAATCTCTGCTTCTCACCACCATTTTTGGACCTGCTCAGTGTGGCTGAGAATGCCTTGTCCATAGAAGTCAGCTGGTGAGCTGGAGAAAAAGTTCTGCTCCACACTGAGGGGCCATAATGGAGCAAGACTGGGGCAGCCCAGACGTGGCAGAGTGGAGTCCCCTTGGAGCTGAAATGTAGAAAGAAGAAAAGCAAAGAGGATGATAAATTCCATCTGACGCTAAAGGAAAACCTTGTGTTAATCAGGTTTCTTTATAATGCCAGTGACAATACCCAAACTCAAACATGTAAGCAACAAGGAAACTTGATTGACTCACATAATTCAAAAGTCAAAATCAGGAACACTTAGAGCAGATGTCCAAATGATGTGCTTTGGACTCTCTCCATGTGCTGGCTAGCTTTCCCACATTGCTGTACTTGTGGGCAGTCTCCCCCCTGTGACAGCAAAGACAACCATAAGCAGCTGACTTTTAAAACTTCTTACTAAAACTGACTTCAGTTTCAAAACCTCATCCAGAGGCCTTCACCTCTCAGTAATTCCAGCAGTTTTGTGACCAGGCCTGGGCCATATGCCAGCAATGGATATGGACAATTCTCTAAAGGGAAACAGAGATTCTGTTACCACAAGCAGAAGAGATGAAATTGGGGCAGGTAAAAACCAACAAAACAACTTAACTGCTATGCCCTTTGAATGATCTGATTATCAACTAGAGGCAGACATTTCATGATCAGAGATAGTCCTTTATTCTCTCATTTGCACTTTGACTCATAATCTATTATTTTTCTTTAGGAAAATGTCAAAGACACCATGATACATTATAATGTACCTGAGTGCTGTGCCATTTTGAAGCTCAGAATACCAGTAAAATGAAAAGTTCTTCCTGTGAGTTCACTGACATGGGGTACTTTAACACCCATGCTAAATCAAGCAGCAGGCTTCCATAGCTCTAAAGTAAAGCAAGGATGTGTCAGCCAATTTTCCTGACAGGAATTGATAGCTTCGAGTAGGGACCTCCTGCTCTTTTTCCTTATAAAAGCGCCTTCATATTTCTGACCTCTTTCACATTTCTTCCCATTTTGCTGACCAGATGGGAACCATTATTTAGAATAGTGGTTGGCCGACCAGAATAGGAACCATTATTCAGAATAATATACCATTATTTAGATTAGTGATTCCCACTGTTTTAAAAATGAGAACTCCTTTTACACATCAGAGTGCATACATGTCAGATAGTAGTTGAATGTCTTGTCTATATTCATATATTGACTAATAAAATACATAATAGCAAATAAATTTAGTAAAATTAACATTACTGAAACAAATTATATCATATTAATTGTAATAGCACCTATTTACATGTGAAAAAAGTGCATGTATGTGTAAGGGTACTATTTATTTAGTATATATAGGGATGCAGAGGTCTCTTGAAATAATTTCATAGACCTGTTCTATAATAGGCTCAAAGTATTGACGACAGATGACTTAGATTGATTCTTTTTGTAGTTCTGATGTTTGTTTTAACTCAAAAGGCTGGGACACCTGGGTGGCTTAGCAGTGGAGTGGCTGCCTTCGGCTCAAGGAGTGATCCCAGAGTCCCCAGATCAAGTCCCACATTGGGCTCCCTGCATGGAGCCTGCTTCCCCCTCTGCCTATGTCTCTGCCTCCCCCCCCCCACCTCTCTCATGCACGTGCACAACAACCATAAATAATAAATGAATAAATACATAAAATTTATAAAGAATAAATAAATAAAATCCCATGAATAAAATCTTAAAAAAAAAAAAAACTCAAAAGGCCAATATCTCAGAATGCTGCATTCAGCTTCTCCCATTCCTTTGTTTCTGTTTCCTTAAAACAACTAGCTCAAACTCCAGTTTCAAGAGAAAAAGAACGAACCAGCAGCCAAGGGAGTTGACATGAGACTCATTGCCAAGATGGTGGATGAACACAGACTCAAGACACTGAAAATAAAAGTGACTGACTCTAAGACACATACTCCAGGTTGAAGGCATCCATTAGAATAGAAAAATGGGAAGTGTTGGTTTAAGGCCTATCTTTCAAAGAATGATGATAAATCTCATCAGAGGCACAACCCTTCGCTTTCAATCAGGATACAAAACTAGCAAAGAAACATTTTTACCAAAAGGGAAATTTGTTTAAAAAGTACAGATTTATTATGAAGATAATTTTTGAGGGTGTATATTCAACATTGTAGCTGACAACTGCATTTGGATTTCATTACACACACTCTATGTACCACTCATCACTGTCATGCTCTGATGAGCTCCTAATCTTCCTCCTAAATCCTTTCTCCCACCTCATAGAAGAGGCACAGTGGTGATGAGTGAAGTACTCAGAGGGAAGGTACTCAAGCCTATAACCCTGGACCACAGAATTTCCTCTGAACTTTGGGAGAAAAACTGTAAATAGGAAAAAAATAAGAGAAACTTAATTTTGAATTGGGTCTCAAAATCACACACACTTATGATTGAGAAGTTCCAGTACTAATTTGCAGACAAATATCTAACATTTGGTAATCAGTCTGTTAATATAGATATGGGTCAAAAATGATACATTCAGCTGAAAACTTGTATTAAGAAGAGAAACAATTTAAAAATGGAATTAAACTGCATTTCTCATATATAAATAGGTGTCACGGTATTTAAATTATTTCTTTGTTCTCATATAACCTCAGTCATTGGGGGCCATTGATGCCTAAAGTTTTGATGGTTTGGAAGAAAACAGATCAAGCCAAGAAATCCTAGTTCTGCCATTAACCAGTGGTATAACCTGCAGCAAGTCACTCAACTTGTGTAAACTATAGTTTCCTTATTTTTATGGTAATACTATAAATGTGTAAAATAATATTAGTTATTATGACATATTTAATGTAAAATAATTGGCAAAATGAGTGGAACATACTACTAATAAATGTTGGTTTTTATTATAGATTGTGATAGAGAAAGATATCTTACCTATAGCCTTAGCAATAATCTGATACTCCTACTCCCATACCAACTAATAAAAGAACTTAGTATTTTTCTGCTCAGATTCTTCTGTTCCCCTTCCCTTATGCTTTAAGAGAATTTTGCCAAACTAGTTCCTAACCCTTTTTTGTAATAATAAGCAGAACCATATAAACAAAACAAAAGGCAGAAATAAAAACAGCCAGAGAGACTGAGTAGATCTACACACGGAGGTGTGGTAGGAGATGAAGGCCACATGCTATATGAGAATAGCCTTTTGGGGTCTGCTAGAGCAGCTTTGGTGCCTGAGGAACTGAGACAGAGGCAAAGGAAGCTTTGAAAAAGTTTTTTTACTATGGATTATAAATTGAATCTGTTCTAATGATCTTTAAGAAATGAAAGTAGATGAGCTTTCAGTTGTAATTACTTTGATTTCTGGACTGTGCTTTTTAATGGAGCATTATGTAGAGAGTGGATGATGTGGGCCCCAGTGTACAGTTAGTTCATGCAGCCACATTTCCTGGATTATCAAGTGGCTCTTCTTTAATAGTGCTGTGACGGCTTTGCCATAATGTGGTGGCTCCTCCTCCTGGCTTCTGTATGTACTGGGTGAACCACAGCTTAACCTTATAGAAGCAAGCATTTATTCTCCCACCAAGCTCTTTTCTACTAGCAACTCCCCATAAAATAGCCCTGGCTTCAGTAAAGGAACATGCAATAGTCAATAGTGCAGTTGTAGACACGCAAACATTATTGCCCCTACCCCAGGTCCCAAACCCAGCCCTAGTCAGATGGAGGAAAGTGACTACAGAAGGCAGAATAATATAACTTTTCCTCAGACATCAGATTCCTTCCATGACAGTGAAGTAATCGAGTTCAACTCTGGCACCATAGCTTGGGGTTAATTTCCAAAAGATGCAGTTGATATTTCTCTTTGAAAACACACATCAGAGCTCTTCTTTACGGATCTGTTCCAGGTAATTACACTCTTTTGCCAAGGACAGAACATCCACCTGTTAGAGAGCTATTGAACATTGAATTGATATAGTGACTGATATGATACCAGAGCTTACAGGAAGAAGAGATCACTTTCATATATTTCAAATGTACAACTGAACAATCAACACAATTCAAATGTTTCCAGCATTTAAATCACTCCTGCCCTGACTCATCCTTCAAATAGCAGAATTCAAGACTGCTATTATGGTGGTTATTACATCAGCCTCTAAATCACTCTTACATAATCAATTAACCTAACGCATTCAGATATTCAAACACTTTCCACCAATAGCCAATTTCACCATAACCAACACAATTTGTTTTCAATTACCAGCCTCACTAATGGCCTTCTAAAACTAATGCTTAAGGAAGTATTGGAAAGTTTCCTGTGTTGTCTCAGGGCTGTATACATTTTCTACATGGCAGCAAAATGATTTGCTGTTATTACATATTAAGTCATGGGGATTTTATCTTCTCATATAAAATGTGCAAGTCAAACAACCCAAACCACCCTATTCTACACAGGGAACTTCAAGTACTCACTCTATTTTCCAAACAAATCAGAGAATCTATACAGGCTTCTAACACCAAGGACTTTGTGTGTTTATTGTAAACAAGTCAGTGGATAATCATAAAATACTTCTTGGCAGCAGCTAAATCAAGATCAGTGATGGCCAGCCTAAGCCAGTTATAAATTTTATGGAAAATTTTTAAATGAGGCAAAGGAAGGGAGCTTACCAGCATTTTGTTTTTAAGGGTCAACTGAAGAGAGTAGGAGAAAAAGAAGGGAATCTAGGGTACCTGGTATTTGGGAGAGGGACACAGAAAAGAGTGAGTAAAAAGGAAGATAAAATAAAAGTGAAACAGAAGCCAAGTAGCTTGAGGCTCATAGAGCTTTTAGCTTAAGGGCAGAAAGCTTCAGTTTGGTTTTGTCCTCAAGGGAAGCCTGCAGGAAGATTTCCTTGCCAATGTGACCTTGGCAAACATGAAGGAGGATCAGAGTTTTGGCACTCTGGTTGAAATATAGGGTAGAAAAGTGGGAGAGAGGTCAGGAATACATTGAACAGAGATAGCAGAGAGCAGAAGAGAAACCGTGCCCCAAAGATAATAACCAGAGCCAGGTCATGATTATTATGACCAATAGTTCTTTAAACAATCCTGACCACTATGGTATCTTCCTTTAGAAACTGGTTTGAAAACCTCTTTGGTAATAGAACTCCTTTGCCAACCAAGTTGGCATTTCCATTAGAGACTATGAAAATTTATTCTGAATAAATAAGAGCCTGAACAAGCCAAAGTAAAATCAAGCTGTATTGTTCCAAACTAAATTAGACCTCTTATTAATCCAGTTAGAGGTCACTGGCCAAAGGTAAGCCCAAAATGGTTGTTTTGTTTTGTTTTTTTCAGAATGGTAATTTTTTGAAGGAAAAGAAGTGGAGAAGGGACAAATGCCCTGAGAACCCGGCCTTCATTTGCATCTGCATAGACAAAACCAGATAGATGGTTGGGAACCTGGAAAAAGACTTACCACAGGTAATAGGGCTGACAAGTGTCTTTAGGGAGCTATAGCAAGTAATCCTTAAAGCAAGGACACATGCTAAAGCAACCAATCGCAATAAAAATGAATGAAAAAAATAATAAAGAACCAATCTCGACACAGCAAAAATTCTCCTGACATGAAGCATTAGTGTGCAATTACTTTGACCTTTGATGCAAAATTGAGCTTTGTTCCTCATGACGTTACTACTAGCTTTTATGTTGTTCTCACAGTTTGTTCCTCATCCCTGGTTTTTGCCTTTAGTGATGCCTTTAACTTTATCAACTAAGATCTTGCCTTGTCACTTTCATTGTCTTAAAAAAAAGGGGGGAGGGTCAGAGAAACCTTGCCCTTTCTAAAATAATTTTTTTTTAAATCCACAAACCCATCTCTGTTACCTAAGGGGCCCTTTTTGAATCTCCTATGATAGGCTTATGAGAGAAAACAGAAAACCTCAGAAGGCCCAGAGTTTCATTTTATGTTTTATTTAATTATAAGATAAAATAATGGAGTTCTGTTTTCTGTTCTAATTAATTATAAAATAAAGTAATGGAGATTGCTTTCCTAAGGACACAAGATTCTAATAATATTTAACTGTATAAGTCGAAAAAGAAGAGTGTTCAAAACAGTGAGTGTTCAAAAAGGTCGGTTAAAAATGGTGTAATGTACCTACTAAGTTGTCGCTTTTCCAGACCTCTGAAGGAAAGGGAAGAGTTCAGTGCTGTTGGAAAAGTATTAATGTCATAAGTAAAAAGTTGGGAAAAATACAAAAAAAAATATATCCTTGTTATTTAGCACCTGAAATTTTTCTATTCAAATGAGAGAGAGAGAGAGAGAGGAGAAAGAAAATAAATAGCTAAATAAAGAGACAATTCAAGCAATTTATCATAATGAATAGCAATCAACTTCCACAAAGAAAATATCATAAAGATATAATTGGACACAGCAAAATCCTTGATATAAGAATTTTAATTTCAGAGTTCACTTGCTTGAACTCAAATTCCCATGCTTCAACACATCTGATGAAGAATTATAAATTCTTCGCTCTCCTTCAGACCCCAAGCCTGCGATATAGTTTCTGGTTCAGATTTTCTTTCTCTCAGTCTATTAGTAAATGATGAAAATCACTACAGTAGGAACTAAAAAGGTCTTAGGTTTGTGCCTTACATCTTGAACTACCTGTTAACAAATACACTCAATTAGAACTTCTGGTAGAAGTTAACTAGATGAACTTCTGAAGAGGCATCCTTAGACTAATTACCAAGCCCCAGGCTAGTATAAGTGCACACACCCTACAGAGTTGCAGAAGGAACTCACACTTAGACGTGCCTGTACTTGATTTAATATTCTGTTGTCACTGGATCCCACAAATTATGTGATTGATTCTGCCTCAACACTCCTTAGCCTCTGATCCTTATCTGAAAAATCAGAATTAGAAGATCTCCAGAATCATTTTGGCTCCAGAGTGTGAGGACACAACCACTTTGGGATCACTTGGCATTTAGGGAGCACACTGCCACAAGGGCTCTGAGGAATTTTCTCCAGGATTCCATTTCCAGGACATAGCCTCATACCCTAAATTGGCCACTATTCCTAGATGATAGAAACTGCAGGGTTTAATTAATGCATTGGAGGATTATCCTCTTCTTTCTCTTCTCAATAACCAACTTCTCATTACAGTACCACCATCCAATCATATATTGCCACAAGGATGCGAAAAACAAATCACCCCAAAACTGAGAGGCTTGGAACAATATTCACTATTATTGCTCACAAAGCCACAGCTAGCTGGCCACTCTGCTGATCTTTACTAGGCCTCCCTGGGCATTTCTCTGGTTACAGAGGAGATACAGAGAAGGAAAGAATTGGAGTCACTTTTGCCATAAATCATGAATCAGAAGCTCTACTTACTTAAATGCTTTGCCTCAACTACCTTTTATTGTATGACCCCAAGCTAATCACTCAAGGTCTCCCTCTATTGCCTCATCTACCAGCCAGATTGCCTCTAAAGCCCTTTCTGCTCTAACATTTTTGTAGTCTAAGAAACCTCTCTGTTCCCATTTCAACCATGATTTCCAGCCTTACACATCCTCCTCTGGACCAAATACCTATCCTTTTATCCTGCAGGGCCTTTAATCACAGATTAATCAAAGTGATCAATTTAACCTACTTTGATCTCTATAGCTTTGTCAGGCCCTTGAAAACATTAGGTCCAAAAACAAGAGTTCATAATTCTCAGGGAAAGAATTTTAAATTCTCTGCCATGACAGAAACCCTCTTGCTACATTGGAAAAGACAACAAATGATGCATCCCCTAGGTCCAATGTCTGTGGCTCTGTGGCTCCTTTGTCTCTTTAGAGCAGAATCCTTTTTTTATTGGAATGCTCTCTGCACCACCCCCACCCTCCCACTAGACTGCATCATGCACTCATGGCCAAAACACTCTGGCACAGCTCACTGCAAGGCTTTGAACAGGGGCAGCGTTCTCTGAAATAAATGAGAGGGACAGCGTGTTCTTGCCGAAGACTGCAAGGTCCTGTCAGCTTTATATTTGCCAATTTACATGGCTTTTAAAAGACATACCCATAAAATTTCACTCCAGAATTAACTCTGGCCAGTCCGATCTTTGCCCAGGCTGGACAAATTTAATTTATCCAACCGACCAGACAGTAGTTTAATTTTTCTTTCTTGTTGGGATGCCCCTTTGCCCCTCATAACTCATGTTATAGCTCTTTTTCTCAGCTCTCTGATAGGACTCTATATAGACACAGATCTTGTTTTATTTTTCTAAAAAAATCCTAAAGCACAGGAACCATTCCTACAAAGATCTGTAATCTGAACATACAGGCCAGGTAAATGCATCAGGGATGGATCAGTGTGCTGCATGCAGCCTGCTAGGCACATGAAATGGCTCCTTTTTTCAGCTGGTTTAGGAAATTTGGTTTGTATCATTGTTCCTTTAAACTGAAAACTGCTTCTCATGCTGCCAGATATACCCTTGTTTATGCATTCATTTGTGTTTCACTGCCTTCAAAATAAACCTGTCTCTTCAAATCAGGAAATTTTGCACTAAGCCAAAACAATGAAGGGTGATGATAGAGGACCAGCTAGTCTTTCACATGCTGACATGCCCATTTCCTCTTCAGTGGTTTTTGTCATTTTGCTGAATATGTCCATGTTGAGATGAGATTGGAGCAGCACAGTGGGTTCTTTGGTCAGCCCTGAAGGTGGCTTTTGAAGGTCACTGATGTTTGGTCATTGGTCACCTTGCATACCCTCAATCAATGCAGTGCTTTCTCTGTGAGGGCTAATGCTTTATTTCTCCATAATTAAATAAGAACATAGAATTTGTTGGGGCACCTGGGTGGCTCGGTGGTTGAGCATCTGCCTTTAGCTCAGGTGGTGATACCCAGGTCCTGGGATCGAGTCCTGCATCGGGGTCCCCGCAGTAAGCCTGCTTCTCCCTCTGCCTCTGTCTCTGCCTCTCTCTCTCTCTCCATGTCTCTCATGAGTAAATAAATAAAATCTTAAAAAAAAAAAAAGAATTTGTTGATGTTCTTGGATCAGGACCTATTAGAATAGACAATAGAGAGAGTAGGGGTTGGGATGGCAGCTTGACCTAGCCTTACATTTACAAAAGACCTCATATTTTCATTTTTTTGTCTTTAAATTCAGTTATATCACAATAATGGAGATATAGAACTGAAAGCAGGCATTAATCTTATGCCCCACTCTGCTTTTAATGTATTTTAATGTTTATAAAACTATAATTATCTTTAAAACAGCATACACTTGTGGTATAGCTATTATGGTAAATGTTATAATTTGACCAAGGAAATATTTAAGATACACTGCAAACTTCATCACCTTATTTTGATTTGTGTGTACTTTTTAAATAAACCAGGAGACCCAGAAGTTGGAAGTTGTTGGAGTTTCTCTTAACCTCTGAGAAGCCCTGCTTTGGGCAAATCAATTTTGTTGCTTTGTGTATTACTAACCTCTGCTGAAGAAAACCAATGGAGCTGCAGAAGCCAGAGCACCAAAGTTTTAGATATTCGGAGTGGGACTTGGAGGTGTCCACAAATCAGGTAAAATATAATCAACTGCTTAAATCCTAGAAAGTAGTTGACATCGTCATCTATAAATGAATAATAAGACCAAGGACACACCAGCTGAACAGGGGAGTTTATGAGCTGTCTCTGGATTCCCTTCCACAGAGCACCTTAGCTTCAGGATATGGCATCAATGTCTTGGCCTGACACACAGGCCCTCTATGACGTGGCCCCTGACTACTGTCCAGCATTTTCTCCTTCTGCTCTTCCACCCACAGCATTTTGTTTGGCCATATCACAAGACTGAGCCTCGGTGGCACTGAGGAACACCTCATGTGTTGAACATATGCTGTTCCTCCTGCCTGAAATACACTATCCCCCCAAACCCCACAACTTATTTATCTTGAAAACTACTATCCATCCTTCACAAAACAAGTTCAGAAAGAACTCTAGAAGTATCTCTGTCAATTATGAAGTAATAATTTTGCTTTACTTGATACCTCAGTCATTGTTTTATTCCCAGTTTATAGCAATAATGCATACTGTATGACAGATTCAACAATGAACAAATGAATGAGTAAACAAAGTGGACCAGAAGTCTGTTATAAATGCAGAATCTTGGGGACCTTCCAGACTTAATAAACCAGAATCTGCATTCTGACAAGATCCCCAAGGGATTCGACTGTACACTGATCCACCTTACTCTCTCACTTCTGTAAATATCTGAAGCATTGATTGTTTGAAGCTTTAGGTTTGGCAATTTTTAATATACGTGCTCTGCATTGTGCCTAACGCACACATGTGAGTACATGACGGTGTATGAATGTGTTTGTGCATGCTCACATACTTCCATTCTTACCTCCTCCCCCAAAGGCCTTGAAGAGACTCTGCTGACGTTCTCTCACCATTCCCTTAGATCCTAGTGCAGGCTATGCCCAGAGTAGATGCCAGGTACAAAGGTACACAAAAAGCCAAGGGCCACTGGAAAAAAAAAAAAAAAAAAGGTTTCATAAAACCGCATCACACATGTCTCTACAACAGAACAGCCAATGTCAAACTAATGTTGAAGAAAACTAAGGTGAATTACCTTGCTTCTAGTAAGCGTCAGTGAAATATGAATTCTTAGCAAACAATATTGATAGTTGTCACCAACTGGGCCCCTATTTCCTCTGCTGTCCTTGAAGGGACATCTGGCAGTCCATTAGGATGTGATTTCCTGATTCAGAGTCTATATTTAACTTTACTTAATCTTGTCACGCCTAGAGATTTAGTACTTTTGGTTACTGCTCAACAGCTCATATTTTTCCTTGGGAGACTCAGGAAATGCTTGTCCACCTCATTTTGTCCCACATTCCCTGAGTTGCTCACACTTTGCAATTCAATTGCTTCAAGCACTAGTACTAAGTAAAGATATCTGTTAGCTTGTTACTCACTGAACAGGGTAAACCACAACATATTTGCATATGGGCTGACTGATGAAGGGCAACAGAAGCAAGCTAAATCACGTAGGCAATATTTTTTACCTTCCCCAGAAAAATATTTTGTAGGAAGATAAAATCTGCTATGAAAGCACTGGGCAAAGGAGGAGCTGGAGGAGAGTGAGAAAAGTGGAGAAAGAATGTTAGCTTTTATGAAGATGCTACTGGTGTGAAGTACTGTGCTTGGCACTTAAAGTGCATTATCTCAGTTAGCTTCATCAACCTAATGAGGTAGGAATCCTAACTCCTAATGCTGATTTTACCTGTGAGGAACACAAGTCTCCCAGGCATTCTCAGATTCACAGAACAGGTTCTGAACCATTTTTTTTTCTTCTTTTTAAAACTTTTTGTTGTGGTTTATCCATCATAACCATTTTTTAAGGGTACAGTTCAGTAGTGCTAAGTACATTCACATTGCTGTGCAACAGATTTCCAGAATTTTTTCACCTTGCAGGGGCTGAAACTCTATACCCATTGAATACCATCTTCCCATTTATTTTTGTAAACTAGTCAAAGGTGCTTTTTTGCTCATATTTCTCTCCTTTATCCTTCTTCCACTTTCTCTGCCTTCTTCAGATACCATACACTTTAAGCTGCTCTGGTCTCTCACAACACTGAGGAAAGTGACCTGTTAATTCTAAGGTCTCATTTTGTTACCTTCCCTGTAAAGTTTGTGAAGCAAACAGTAAGGAATGGATTGCCAATGGAAGAAAATCAGGAGAGTGTGTGCTTCTTGTAATGCTGGAAATGTACTATTTGCTTTGCCTGTGTTAAAGGAAACTCCCAATACAGACCATTATTTCATTGAAAAATCAGTCACACGTGTCCAAAATTTGCCACCCAGCCACATTCCTGTGGCGAGGACTCCAGTACTTCAGCCTTATGACAGCATCCTTCCGAAGCTCCGTGAGGGTAAAATACACATGCCCAGTCCAGGAAACTCCTCCTGGTGGCCATGTCCACTGAGTTGAGGCTGTCTGTCCCTGGCATCAGACATGCATTCCCTGAAGATGAGACGGTGTAAGAAGGCAGGATGTGGCTCAAGATGCAAGTTTGCACATCTTTGAATTTTTCACGGCAACATTGTCTTACTCTTGTTTTATATAATCTTTACATATGTCTATTTAAATGGATTCTTTATTAGATATTCAGAGAAAGGAAAATATTCACATTGATGTATTAGAAAGCAATCAGGGCCCAGAGAGAGAGAAGCAGCGACATCCCCCCAGAGTCTTCTCTCTCCAGAGTCCTGTGTCACCAGTCCTGTGTCACACATCATGCAGCAATGGGCTCCTGCTAGGCAGCCAGAAATCCCATGCTTCATCTTGTGTGTACACAAAGTGTCATTTTTTTTCTGAATTTAATGTCACCATCAATGACAGACTTACTTCTTTCAGATCCTGCAATGTCACTATTTGATCTTAGAGCAGGAGCTTCCTATCATAGTCCAAAAGCCTTGAGGGGATGCTGAGGTAGGCAGACCTAGTGTAAATCCAGCTGTATGAGTAATAGCAGTGACCTTGAGTGAATGGCATAACTTTTCTATACATAGGTTTATGAAATTAGATAAATTGGATGAAGCATATATATTTCATAAATTGCTTAATAATGTTACCTATTGCTATTTTTATTGTCTTATTATTTACATTTCTAATCATATAGCCAGGGCTAGAACTTAGATTCCCTGATAGTCTCTGAGAATGGTCCTCTGTTCTATTATAATAAGAGACTCTGAATTACAGCCTGTGTGCCAAATCCAGCCAACCACCTGTTTTATAAATCAAGTTTTATTGGAACACATGCATGCCTGTGTGTTGATATATTTAGTCTATGGCTGCTTTTGTGCTATGATGGCAGAATTGAGGAACTATGTGACAGAGACTGTATGGCTCATAAAACCTTAAATATTTACTATCTGGACCTTCACAGAAAGTTTTCTGGCACTGAAGGGATAAAGGATGTTCTAGAATAAGACCAACATAGCAGCAGAAGTAAGTTCTAAGGACAGAGATTTTGACATTATGAAGACTTAGAAATTGCTCAAACTTAGGGGTGAAAAGACAGTGGCTCAGGTCTCACCCTTTGTCTCCATAGCTGAGGAACACCAGGCAAATTTATAATGATAAATTTCTTTCTCTGTAAATGAGATAATAAGAAAACCCAGAGTACATATTGATAGTGAGGATTAAATTAAATAATTTATATTCAAACCCTATATAAATATTCAAGGCCTCTACACATTTATTCATTCATTCATGGGACAAGACACTGGACCATACACAGAGGACTGAAGGTAAGAAAATCATCTCTGGCCTAAATATATAGCTTATCTTCTGGCTTGAGAGACAGGCTACTTGATGCAAGGTGTGTTTCCTAATTAATCCATCTTTTCAGTAACTTTTTAAGATATCCAGTTTCAGTAGGCACTATAGGAAAATGTTTATATTTTAATTCTGCCTTTGGCTCAGCCTGGGTCAGAGATATTAAGTTATACCTGTCAGTATTTAGTTGATTATTTGCTTTTACTCAAACATTGGATCAGCTGAGTCCTTCAAAAGAAACACACTCACAGAATTAGACAAGTTGTCTGACGAATGTGACACACGCAGAGATGCTCACAGGATGATTTAAGCCTTTGTACATTTACAAAACAAAGTTCAGTCAAGCAAAATGGTGCTCTGTAAGAAAACCCACAGACCAAATACAAATGCACATCAATCTGGCATAGAATTATAAAACCTAACTAAGAAAAGAAAGTACATATCATCAGATATTTTTCTGTTACTTTTTGCTTTTTCATTTAGGAAGCATTACTTTCTAGAAAATTACAAAGAATAAGCAAAAAATAACTTTGATTTAAAACATTCACCTCTAAATCACATTTCAGCTGAGTGATAAAGAACTGCTTGTTTGTTCTAATTCTAGGCCAGTGTCCCATGACACTTTCATATATCAATTTATCTATAGTAAATATGTATTAAAAAATGAGTCCATCTTTCCTCACTAATTTTATTAATGTTTCTTTTTCTTGATTTTTCACAGCACTATGGAAATACTAATAATGTGTTAAAGATTTATAATCTAGTATAAGAACTACCAGTTTCCCTATTAAGAGGGTATCACTTTCTTAAGAACTAAAAATGCTATCAGATGCTGGTCAGTCTATAGGCGTGTCTCCCAAGTCAGTCATCTGACCATGGTTTTTACACCCTGTGCACAAAAGGGACATTTAGTATGAAAGCAGTAAATGAAAACTAGAGGCTGTTGTCAAATTGTCAGCCATTGTGCTCATATTAATAACCACTGCAGCTGTCTGAGGCTCAAATTAGCATCTTTGAAACAAGTTAAACACTTCTAGCACTATTTAGAGCCATTCCAAAGAGAACAACAAAAGTTTATATTGAGATTTTTTGCTAGATGGCCTTTAAAATAAAAATCTCTTCAGAAACCTAAACTACCCTTTTTCTGAGATTCCATTATGAGATTATCTGATCCTCATTTCCAATTAACTAAATATTCCAAAAGCTGGATTCATAGCCCCATTAGTTTATGTTCATATGCTCACATGAACTCATGTAAATTATTATAATTTAAAAATGGAAAAGAGCTTTTCCTAGGTCAGGCACACTTCTCACTTATCAAATACCCCAAATAGAGCAGTATTATTCTTGACTGCTCACTCTGGCACTTGAGGAAAATAATTATATCCAGCACAGACAACAATCCAGGTTGGAGCCAGGTGGCTATATCTCTCTGAATCTCCTGGGTTGAGGAATGGACCAGCATCCTTCCAAAGGAACTGTTCCAAATGTACACTAATTGCAGAAAAAAATGAGTCCATCTTGGGATTTGAGAAGACCTATGACTTGATACAGATGAGCTGGCAATGAGTAAGTCAGTCATCGTGTCAACTGCCCCAGAGGGGCCTGACAGCACTGATTTCAAGCTATACTGCTCAGATTCTTCAAGTTCCTCTCAGGACTTATATACAAGAAATTTGCTGTGCTAAGCTCCTAAAATAAGCTTTCTATTCTGAACAGTGGTAAGACACAGCCCAATACCTGGGAGCAGATAAATTTACCAAATAAGGAGGGACAGCTAAATATTTTAGTTCAAATGGCAAGTCCATTTACCCTCTGATCATTTCAATCTAACTCTTTAAATCCTAAGCAATTAAGTATGTGCTGTCCCATTATTCCCTTGGATTTACATTATTGAAAACCCCCATACCTACTACTAGAATTCAGGAGTCCAGGGTTCTAATCTTGATTCTGCCCTCATTACCCTGCCTGCCTTATTGGAGGGTATTAGAAGAACAGGTGGGAAATATATCCCCATTCCAGTCATAGCTACACAAATGTCATCCCATCCTTAGAACAATGCTATGAGATAAATTTTATTACACTATTTTTACAGATGAAGAAAATGATCCTTGAAAAATTATGTAACTTGTCTCAAATCATAACAGCCATGACATGAAAAGCTGAGATTTAAATCCAGGCTTTTTCAGTATAAATCTCAGTCTGTTTGCTCCTATATTAAGTTGCTTCTAAACTTACACTAATATTTTAAAGAATCCTAAGACTTAAATGTCTTACATAAATTTAGCAGATGACTTGAATGCTTTCACTTGAGGGGCCCTAACTTTCTTGTGGGAGAGAAGCTTCTATTCATTTCCTTGAAACCAAGGGGTGGTGCTCACAGAAGCTGGTCAGTAGAGCAAATGAGAGGGCAGTGCTTCTCCTGCGTGAAATACCCTGGGATTTCCAACAAGGTCAGACAGAACAGCAGTGAAGAAGATGGTAATGTCAACTGGTTTGGAGAGCTTCTATCCAGGTTGCAAAGTTCACTGGTAGCTCCACGTTTCTTCATTGAGAAGCCCTGACTTGCTGCAAGGAGAGGCTTGAGAATTTTATGGAACACTAGTGGAAATTTTTTTGAGGAGGACCTTTTCTTGGGACCCCTTAAGTCTCAATATGTAGGAAATCTCCAATTCTTAATAGGTAATGCCAAAATGATTGCAGTCTAAGACTTTTGAGTAATTCATCCCATAATATATCCCATTCATACCCTTAGATATAACTAAAGTACTTAGTTATATGTTTTCCTCCTTTCTCATACAGTTCAATCATCTTCCTTCTTATTTTCCAACAGACTTTTTTTTAGACTCAATAGCACAACTCTATGGCCATAGAGATATATGAGTCAAATAATTCTATCTTGTAGCATGAGTCAATCCCAGAAGCCAGCTTACTCAGCCCTCCGTGTGCATCAGCACAGAGACCCCAATTCAAGTAATGGCTCCCTCACTTCTTAGCAGCTGTTTACGGCCTTATTTTTGAGAAGGGGAAAGCAGCCATGCAAAATGGCTCCTTTCCTTTGTAACATTGGCTCCACAGCCAAAGTCAGTGAAATGCTTTTCCTGTTCTCCCGTTTCTTTTTTTTTTTTTTTTTTGTTCTCCCGTTTCTGGGAAACTTCCTTTACTTTTGATAAATAAGAAAACAAGATAACTCTGGACCACAACTTGTAGAGTGGAGCTAGAAGGTAATAAAATACCATCCATTCATTCAGAAACATAAGAAATTTACATATTGCATAAAATTAATTCATTTGGACTAAATGGCAAAGGAACTGAAATCCTGTTTCAGGATATCCCCTTTCCCCTCTTCCCCAACTTTGCAACCTGGATAGAAGCTCTCCAAACCAGTAAACCCCCTAACCCTATCATATCTCCCTTAAATATAGCAACAAAATCTACAGCGCGCATATGAAGATCCCTTTAAAATGAGCTGGTTTAGTAAAATTCCCATGATGCTATAGAAACCATCTTTGAGCACTATTAAGGTAAAGAGAAATCCCCAGGTCTGGCCAGGTATGGGAGGCATGAGGTCTTCTCCTTAGTGAGAATAACATATCTTGATCTAATTTAGAGCCCTTAGCTTCCCCAGCCCTTCTGATTTTGCTATCTGTTGTACCTAGCCTCACTCCCTCCTTAATACCTCTTTTTCTCCTCTCTTCTGTATGAATTTATCTCTAGGATCCTGATTCTAGATCCTGACAACCAGATCCTAAAGGCTATCTTCATTGGTAACTTGGAATTACAATCGTCCACTGAAAATGTATCATGCCTACAATTCCCAGTGGAAATAAAAGTTCATTGAGTAAGAACTCAGTCTATTCCTACTCAATGACCAAATAGCAAACTTGTTTCTTTGTTTTGAATATTTACATGACTTAAAAGCAGTTGGATTGAAATCGGACTTGAGGAATTTTCTTACAATAATTTCTTTTTAACAGGAAAAAAAAAGATCAAAATGTTCCTAAGAAATCCCAAGAGGCCACTTAGCCTGCCTCTCTAGTATTTTGTGCTTTCTCAAACTGATATTCAGGTACTAGGAACAGAACAAACTGATGGCTCTCTGAAGCCAAATAACTTCTTATGCTCAAATAAGTATTCCAGTGTGTGGGGAGGAAGAAGCTCTAAAATGAGCTGTCTTTATGTACTTTGATTGCTATTGTTTTTTCTCTACAAACTGGCCATTTGCTTCCAGAGCATCTGTCTTGTCAGTGTAATTTAATGCCTATCAGTCTGGTGATGGAAAAAGTGATGAGGTGTCACCATCACTTGCTTCTTAACTATACTTTTACCAAGTGAAAGTGCAACTCTAAAAAGAATAATGTATATGTTTGTAAATGAAAAGGTAGGAAAAATGGATCTCAAAACTGTGACCACTGCTGGTCTTATGGGTAAAATCGCTTTAAACAAAATGAAAGCAGCTTTACACAAAGTGTCTGTAGTGGGCTGAACTGTGTTCCCCAAAAAGATATGTTGAAGTGCTAATCCCTGGCACATGTGAATACGACCTTATCTGGAAAGAGGGTCTTTGTAGATGTAATCAAGTTTAGATTTTAATCAAGATTAAATCATATTGATTTAGGATGGGCCTTAAATCCAATGTCTTGTGTCATGGATGAACATCATTTCAAGTGACCAACTTAACTAAGTTTACCATCAAAAAATGGATGCAGTAATAGCTTTGATTTTCATGTAAATCCCCCCAATTTCACAGGGTTGTTTATGCAAAATCCAAGGAGCCTACACAAGTTCTCTGCTTAGTCCAAGCCTCCTTGATTATGGAACCCTCTGTTCCATTATCCTTCCCTAGTCAGCACATGATCCCTATATCTGATCCCTCCCTCCCTGATTGTACTTTATTTTTTTAAATTTTTTTTTATTATTTTTATTTATTTATGATAGTCACACAGAGAGAGAGAGAGGCAGAGACATAGGCAGAGGGAGAAGCAGGCTCCATGCACCGGGAGCCTGATGTGGGATTCGATCCCGGGTCTCCAGGATCACGCCGTGGGCCAAAGGCAGGCGCCAAACCGCTGCGCCACCCAGGGATCCCCCTGATTGTACTTTAAATGGATCTCCTAATAGATCAGAGCTTTCAGACTTAAAGTGTGCATAAAAATCAACTCAGAAGTTAATAATATGAAAATTTATGGGCCCTGTGCTCAAAGATTCTGGAGTGAGTTTGCAGTAAAGAATTCAGCATTTCCCTTTTAACCTTTCTTCCCCCTTTTTCTTTCATGATTTTCTCTTATCTCTCTACCTTTTTCTCTTTCCCTTCAGCCTAGCCTAATAGGAGACTCAAATGAGTTTGGAGAAAAACAAAAATGAAACTCACAAACACCACATATTTCTATTCATAAGTAGCATTGAACATCCCCCCCCCCAATAATATATATATATATATATATATATATATATATATATATATATATATAGAGAGAGAGAGAGAGAGAGAGAGAGAGAGAAGAGCAAAGTCCTGAGATTCTTGGATCTAGTTGCACAGGAGAAACATCTGGGGAACATTTAGCATTTACCAATGCCTGGGCCCACCCCAGACCACTTTGATCAGAACCACTGGTGGAAAAGCTAGGGCACTGGTAAATTTTACTAGCACCCCAAGTGATTCCCCACGTAATGGTCAGGCAGGTTAAGAATCCTTGGAGTAATCAAAGGATATATCAGCATAAAAATGGGTTCACCATGTGCCCCTACGTTCCTCACAAGAATGTTTACAGCGTGGTAACTATGAAAAGCTGCTGAGGAGTAAGAAATCCACCAAGGCTGAGAAACTCTCTGAAAAGAGTTCTCAGGCGTTTATCTGCTTCCCCTCCCCCAATTATATCAACACCTAGAAGCATTATAAGCTGCCAGAAAGCAAGGATTGTGCTTTCAGCAAGCCATGGGCCCCAGGTCTAATTTCTGGGGCTCTGGTCTTGACATTTTGCTATTCTGTACTGAGGCCATCTCTCTTGCTGTATGTCTGTGTTGACAGATTATACAACCTCTTGTACAACTGGACTTGAGGATTTTCTATTCAAATGTCCTTAAGGATTTTCTAGTAACATTTCTGGCTATGACATACAACTTTTTCATCAGCTCCTTTTTACTCTCAGAGATGTACATTAAAGAGCAGCCACAAGCTATTCACTCTGCCTGTCTAAAATTTAACAGATTATGCTTCTAATAAATTATTCTTTATTATAATGAATTTAAGTGGAGAGAGAAGTAATCATTCCTAGTCCCTCCCATTTTCCTGAAAACCTGTTGAGATTTTGCCAAAGAGAAGAAAGACCTTGGAGGTGTGAAATGGTCAAAACAGAGACAATGTTTTAAATTTCTAATGGCTGCACAGTATTTCACTATATACATCTACCAAGTTTATTTAACCAGCACCCTACTGACAGACATAGGTTGTTTCTTTTTTTGTTTTGTTTTTTAAGATTTTATTTATTTATTCATCAGGGACAGAGAGAGAGAGAGTCAGAGACACAGACAGAAGGAGAACCAGGCTCCATGTAGGGAGCCCGACGTGAGACTCCATCCTAGGTCTCCAGGATCACGCCCTGAGCCAAAGGAAGATGCTCACCTGCTGAACCACCCAGGGATCCCAAGGTTGTTTCAATCTTTTACCATTATGAACAATTGTGGAATGAATGTTTCTATACTTTCTACAATTATGTACTAGACATATGTGTAGATTGTGGGACAAATTCTTAGAAGTGACATTTCTGAGGTAAAGAGATCTGTATTTATAATTTTGAAAGATACTACAAACTACCTTCCACAGAATTGTGTTCATTATTCTACCACTAATGTCTGAAAAGGATTCCTCATAGCCTCATTATTGCAATGCACCATCAAATTAGTTTATCTTTGCTACTCTGGTGAGTAAAGATGGAGTATCACTGTAGTTCTCACTTGCATTTCTTTCATGATCAGTGAGATTGGACATCTTTTCATGTGCTTAAGAAGTCTATTTTCCTATGAACTATTTCTTCATGTCTTTCCTGATTTTTTCCATTGAATTTTTTTTTCTCGTACCTACTAGTTAATAAATGAGGAAAATGAGTGTTGCCTATGATGGAGGATGCAAATTCTTTTTTTCAAGTGTCCATTTAACATTATTTTTGCTGTTTTTTTCTTGCAGATTAGAAGATTTATTTCAATAAATATATTGACAGTTTCTATGATTTCTGCATTTTGTGTCATACCTAGTAAAGCCTTCATCTCCCTGCAAATTAGATAAATGATAGATAGATAGATAGGTAGATAGATAGATCTGTATCTCTACATATTTTTTCTTTTAACACTTCTTATTTCTTTTTCTATTTTTTAAATGTTTGCTGAACATTTCTTTTTTCCACTGATAAACAATATCACTTTTATCACATGCTAAATTGTATTTGGGTCTATTTTTGGACTGTATTTTAGTCCATTAGTTTGTCTCTCTATTTTAATTACTATCTTTTCATAGTTTGCAATCTGAAAGAATTAGGCCTACCTCATTACTCTTCTATTTGATTATATTTCCTGGTCATTAGTACACCCTTGTTTTTCCATATGAACTCACCATCAACTTATCTAGTTCTTAAAAAAAAGTCCTAAAGGCATCCTGATCACATTATATTAAATGTATTCATTAAAATAAGGGAAATTGATATATTTATGATGAATCTTTCCAAAAGCAAGGTATTTTCATTTGTTCAGGTCATATTTTGTATCTTTCATTAAGATTTACAAATATTCTTCACAAAAATCTTGCACATTTCTTGTTTAAGCCTAATTTTTAGTTATTTCATGGGCGTGGAGTCTTTTTATTCTTTGATGTATTAAACGAGATCACTTCTCTCCTTATAAAATCTAACTTGCTGGTATTTGCATGTATAAAACATTGATTTTTGTATATTAAATTTGCATTCAGCATTCTTATTTTCCAGGAAAGACAAATGGCCTCAAAACATGGCAGTATAAAAAGTCACTAGGGGAAGGAGAAAATGGAAAGACATGTCTACCAACTCAAGAAAAAAAGATTTTTCCTTTCCACCTTGAATCTTAGAAGTATTGTTTTATTATTTTTTTGAGGTATTGTTTTAGAATCAAGGCAAGGAAATTTGATGGTGATCATATTTGACAAACTGAAAACATAAATTCAAAATCCAAATTCTAAAAGGGTTTAGATAAAATCATAGATTATAGTTCAGTAATCAAAAAGGTAATGTAAAATGCTTAGCCTTGCATTCAAAGCCTTCCCTTGGAAGCTTCCTGGTCCTCTCATCAACTAATATTCCTCAGAACCCATGTATGACCTCCCATACCAGTCATGAAGGTCTCCATCCTGTGACTATACCCACCACCACTGTTTGCCATGCCCACAAAATTTAACTTCCTTACCATTGCTCATGGTACCATGACTAGAACTTGATTGTGCTGTGTCCTGTCAATTCCAAGTCTTATTTTTCTCTTTGAAAATTGACATCTCCTCCATGAAGCAGTCGTGCCATCAATGACTATAGTCTTCTCTCTGATATTGCATATTAATGGTGGAATTTGTCTCCAAATAATTGCCATATTTTGGAGTTAGGCATCCAATTTTCAACTTCTAGCTATGCCATTTACTGATTCTGTCATCTTAAGTTCATTAGCTTCTCAGAGCCTTGGTGTTCTCTATATGATGAAGGTAATAATTTGTAATCCGCTTCTCACTCATGGCTATTATCAGGATTAAGTACACTTTAAAATATTATATAAACTCTGAAGTGGTATCAAAATATCAAATATCAGAGGTAAGGAATCACCTACAGACAAAGACATCACTTTACAAAGAGAAAGAAACAGAGCCCTTTTTCTCTTGCTCTAGGAGGTATTCACAAAGGGGACAGAAAAAAGAATAATGTTCTCCTTTTGTGATCCAATGAACAGGGTCAGTCAGAATAGCAGCTAGGCTTGATCACAAGTGCTACTGCTAAATGATCTTGAATGCCTGCCTGCCCAAATGCTATATTCAGGAGTCTGCACACCTATCTGGATAGAAAGAGCAGAAAGTTATGGTCACAAGAAGGAGAAATGGTAGGATAAATGCCACATGTCCGCTTCTTGTCCCTCGGCTTTGGGATGCCATCATCAGAAAGTAAGGAGCTGACCTGCTACCACTATTGACCCTATGGGTTTTTTTCCAGTCTCTCTTTGTCATTAGCCTGTGTCTTAAATCTGATTTGAATTTCACTTGTTCCTTTAATGTCTGAATATATAGGACACTCCCTTGGGGAACTCATTTCAATGGATGCACTTCAGTCATGTCAACAATTATCTATTGTTCTTACACTGTGTAGAACACTCTGTGCTGGGGGCATGGGAAAACCAATAGCATTTATTGAATACCTCCTACATGCCAGGCTTATATCAAGGCACTCCATGAACTTTTCCATTTCACCCAAAAAAAGCTCTGCCCATTTTACAGATGAGGAAACTGAAATTATTCGAGTCAAAATTTTGCCATGGACTTGCCGAGTTCTTTCATTACAATATAATGTCTAACCCTCAAGGGTCCTCTATCTATTCATCTGCTGCAAATGGAGGAGCTCTTTGACCATTATGTCATCTGACATACAAATCCTTTACCTACTAACAGATTTCACTAACCTGAAATCCTTAAAACCTTCCATTTGGGAGAGTTAATCTTTCTATTGCCTTCACACAAAAGAGACTTTCAATTCAGAACAAACCTTAGGAACTTTGCAAGATTACCCAATGATCTAAATTTATGCTGCAAGAGCTGCTGTTATTTTATTTACAGCACTCTGGATCTCAAGCTCCTTAGTTTCATTACTCCCAATTAAGCTTATGTATGCTCACAAAGCATCATTACATGATTTAATGACAGAGTATTTTGAATTAATTATAAGACGACATTTTATAACATATTCTAGGTAGCTTACTAAAATTGAAACTGCTTTTTATAGATGCACAAATGAGGGTGGCTGTTATTGGAGTTCCATTTCTGAAAATTATCCCCTACTTTAAGTAAAATGTACATGTTTCTATATGTATGTTTCTAGAATTCCATGATTTTACATGTATTTACTTGCCCTCAGTAAACATTTAACTGGAAAGAGAAGCCTGCATGTCTCTCCTTCATGAACCTGAGTAGCCTGAATAAATTAAAGCATATTCAGACATTTATTAATTACTTTCTTTTTGCTTGTTATTGGTGATGGATGAGGTTAAAGGTAGATCATCATTCCTCAACAGCCACAACTACATTTGAGGTAGGGAGGTTATTAAGGCTCTCAAAAAACAGAGGGATTTATATTTTAGCTGGAGTTAATTCCATGGTGAATCAAGTGAAAAAAATACTCAGCTCTCCCTGAGAAAAATAGCTCTCCCCGAGGCAAATGAGGTTACCATGACCTCTTCCAAAGTACTAAGTAGTTCCTGGAAGTATAATTTCATGTAACATTTTATTATACTTTACTCCCAGAAGTGCTTTTCTCTCAAGACTGTGAAAGCAGGCTTCCCCAGTCCTTCTATTCTCTCCCCTCCAGCCCCATTTCTGGGTCTAACCCTATATTGCAAGTGGTCATTGCTCTCATATTCCCCAGCTCCAGCCCCCAGTCTACCTCTACCCCAACCTCCCTTTCCCCCTTTCTGGAACTAGTCCTCTAAGGTTTATTCTGCATCCTAACCCCACAATCAAAACTCACCTGTCCTATATCCCATTCTTTCATGGTTTTCTCTAATAGAAAATCCAATCAACAAAATGCTAAGTATAGATTGCCGATGATAAATCAATGTGTTACATTTCAACAAATAATTGTAAGTCAAAAAATATACATCAATGATGTGCTAGAGGAAAGCAAAGATGAATGAGAAGTTGCCTTGTTCTTCTTATCAGGTTTTTTAGTTGAAATAACAAAAATGACATCATAAAATGTGATCATCTGCTCACTCTTAACTTCATATGAATTTGACTCAGGGTGTCTGGGTGGCTCAGATGGTTAAGCATCGCCTTTGGCTCAGGTCATGATCTCAACTTTCTGGGATCAAGCCCATTATCGGGCTCCCTGCTCAGTGCAGAGTCTGCTTGTCCCTCTTCCTCTGCCCCTCCCCCCTGCTTGTGCATGCTTTCTCTCTCTCTCTCTCTCTCTCTCTCTTGCTCTGCTTGTGCTCTCTCTCAAATAAATAAAATCTTTAAAAAAAATGAATTTGACTCTCCAAAATTAAATCTTCCTTGAAAGGACAATAGTCAGCTACCAGAGGGTTATTTGAAATAATATGCTGCCAATTCTGAATGTAATTACCAAAAGAGATAGCTGCTATCGTTGGAGGAGCAGAGATTTTGGTACATCTGGATAGATATGGACTCAAATCTAGCCTTGATGAATGGCTAATATTAGCTAACTCAGCAAATGTTTCTACATCTCAGATTCCCCATCTGCATAAAGGGGATAAAATCCCATACCCCATAGATTAAATAGACAAGATTAAATGACAAGTAGAATACTTTATGCAAAGGCAGCATCTTAAATAAATGTAAAGTTTCCCAAGGTCAACCTTTTTTTCCCAATCACTTCCTTGTATGTTTATTTACACAATAGAAAGCTATATATATATATTTTTTTTTTTAAACTCTGCTTCCTATAGGTGACCAAAGATGCATATGTTGGCAATCTTCCAATCATTAAGTCTCTTACAGCAGAACAGCTGTTATTCTGTGAAATTCTTTGAACCCATAAATACCAGCACTAGATGGTAACTATAGAATGTCATCTTATAACAATAGAATGCCAGCACTCTAGCTCTCTTCTAGGTGAATCTAGAACTGGGCAGCTCTCTGCATTTAAGTAGAAAGATAGATCAAGGCCATGTTGCTGTAACTTATTTTTTTTAAGGTTTTATTTATTTATTCATGAGAGAGAGAGGGAGAAGAAGGCTCCATGCATTGGGAGCCTGACGTTGGACTCGATTCCGTGTCTCCAAGATCACGCCCTGGGCTGAAGGTGGCGCTAAACCACTGAGCCACCCGGGCTGCCTTGAATAAAGACTAGGCTTGGAGCTTTTGGATACGTTCTCAATGACCACATGACCATATATGTTAGGTGGGGGGTGACTACTTTTCCAAGGCATTTCAGGACATAGACCTGCTGTGTCATTGTACTATCTAAAGAGCTTACCAGCGATTGGTAGAATCTGGTCGAATTCCATTTCAGCTCCTTATTATCTAGGAGCAAGTTGTTGAAAATTCTCAAGGCTCAGTTACCACGTTGGGAGAGTAATAATTACATCATGGGTTGTTATGGAAATTGACAAAGTGATTAGGTGGTTAGAGGACAAAATGAACCTGTCTAAAGCAGGAAGTACAACCCTGGCACATAAGAACTCAGAAAATTCTGGCTTCCTTCTATCTAGCCCTAATTTGAGATTCAAGATCTATCTTACCTTAGCCCAGTTAACTTCCATCTGTTAATATAATGCTAAAGGTAGCAGGATACCCCCAGAAAAAATATACAAGGCAACAAAATGTGACCGATTTGCTGATTCTTTCCAACACAGCCTCACCTGACTCACTCCCATAGTTCATTTAAATTTTTGTGTATATGCCCCCTCCTCAGAAATAATCTTCCCTGACCATGCCATCTAAAGCAGCTTCCCTCTATGTCACTCTTTATCTCTTTACTGTTCTTACATTACTTCATAGCATTTATCATTGCCTGAAACAATATTACACATGTATTTATTTATTACTTGCCTCCACCCAACTAATATGTAGGCTCAGTAATGGCAGAGCATTTGTCCATCTTGTTCACTGCTGTTCTCCCAGCCTCGCATTTAGAATAGTGCCTAGAGAGGACACTTAGGTGGCTCAGTCAGTTACATGTCTGCCTTCGGTTCAGTTCATTGATCCCAGGGTCCTGGGATAGAGCCCCGCATTGGGCTCCCTGCTCAGTGGCAAGTCTGCTTCTCCCTCTCCCTCTGTGATCTCTCTCACTTTCAATCTCTATCAAATAAATAAATAAAATCTTAAAAAAAAAAGAATAGTGCCTAGATATACTTGACATGTGCTCAATAGCTATTTGTTGAATAAATGAATAAAGGATGTTTCAAATTCCATGGTCTTAATTTTCTTCCCTCAAAGCTTTTTTTATAACAAGAACCATCATTTATTAAACATTAACTCTATCCTTTGACACTGTATGGATATATAATTTAACCTTTTGAACATCCCCTGTGAGATAGGAACAATTATTATTCCCTAATATAGGTAAGTTTAGAAAGGTTAAGTAACTTGCCCAAAAGCAGACATGCAGATGGGATTCATTCTAGATTATTGGACTATAGAGTAGTCTGTATCTCTAATTTCTTCTTTCATCCCCTCATGCTTTTACAATTAAATTCTACTGTATTTGAACTTCCTCTCTATTTCATGTCAATATGCAAACACTTGTGGGAATGGGTAACATTAAACTGTTTTCAGTCATTTACTTTTTTTGCTGAGTGTCAACAAAAAAAATAGGGTTGGGTAGAAGTAGACTTTAGAGCTCTGAGTACCTAAGACGAGAAATCTTAGAACCAGGAGAACAGATATAAATAATGAGATATTGCCTCATTTTGCCAAAGGTTACTTCCCCTTGTAAATCATTCCACATTCAGAGTTCTCTAATCCTTAATGCTGAGATATTTTCCTTTTGCAATTTAACATCTCTAAGACAGCACTCTCTGAGGGATTGTGGTTTGACAATATCTCCCTCGTGTGTAAAATAATTCAATCAGGTACAAGATGGGAAATCGACAGAGGTTTTATGTAGTGTATGTTTTTTGGGAGGAGGATTGTTTTTTGTTTTGTTTTACTTTACTCTAGAGTAATTTCTTCTTATTTAGTGAGAGTCCAGAAAGGGGTACTGGCTGATTGGATTTGAATATCACCTGTGCAGTCATAACTCTCAGTAGTTCTTTGTAGGATAGAACACAGCCAGCATGTCACTGTTACACCAGCAGATAGGACACAGATGTTTAGTAAAAGGAAAGTACAAAAATTACAAGATACCATATAAGTAGGGAGGAAAACTGCTTCCATGTTGCAATTTAAGAAGTACCACAGGCTATTTGTTTAAAACTATCAGCCTTAAGTCTTAGTTGAGATTCCCCCATTAGTGTTATTTCACTTCTAGGAAGAGACTGTCTCCAGAAACCTTTCTTGCTTGAGAAGGCAGAAAGGGCACATTAAGCTTGGATTAGCTGGGAGTTGCCATAGTAACTAGAGGCAAGGCCCTAGGGGGAATGAAACACTGGGCAGGTAAGTTTTGATGAGAAGGAAAAGGGACAGAGTGAGTGGTTACACAGGTGGCACCATAATTGGTAGTCCTGGGCAGCCATGGGGCAGTCATCTATAAAACAAAAACTTACTACTCATTTTAATGAGGTACAATCTTAAATTTCTCCATCACAAAGTTGTTGCCTGTTGCTTACCCTTGAAATGATTAGCTTTCACTTTAACAATGCATTTTTTTTTCATTCTTAGCCCTCCTCACTCTCTAGTCCATTTCTAAAACGAATTTAATTTTCCCAAACAACAACAACCAAAAAAATTAGGATCTACCTCCAGCAAAGACAATTGGCCGGATACCAAGATCTTTCTTATTATGTTCCCAGATATTTATCTGGGTTAATAGATTATAGGAGGGAATAGATTGCAGCTCATATGAAAAAGTAAATCTCATAAAAAGTCCTTATCTTTCAAATGAAGGTTTCCAATGCAAAAAAAATCTTAGAAACATAACATCTTAGAGCAGGGAGGAATCTTAAAGGTCTTCCAATTCCATCTCCTCCTCTTGTAGAAAAGAGTGCTGAGAGTCAAAGAGGTTAATTATGTCCTCTAACCACCTAATCACTTTGTCATTTCTAATTATTGCTAAGAAAAAAAAACACAGGAATTCCCAGTGCCCTCCATTTGTGTGCACTGAAAAATCAGTTTGCATATCAGCAGAAAATGTCAGCATCAAGACCAAGGATGCTCAATTTGTTCATAATAAAAGCAATAAGGGCTGATATGTATTGAGTACTTAGAATATGCTGAGTATGGGACTAAATGCTTTACAATCTGTTTCTCATTTGACCTCTAAATAGTCCTATAAAATATGTTTACCCCATCTTACAGATGAGAACATCAGAGAAATCAAAGAGAAACTAGGTAACTGGTTCACAGTCAAATAACTAGTAAAGGATAGATTCAAGCCATTGCTCCTTACCATAATACTAAGCCATTTCTTCTGGCTATTTCCATGTCTCACTTTTCCTGTAAGAATCAGAGATCAATAATCAACTATATTTATGAGCTTAATGCCTCCTTCTGAGAGCTAGTTCATCCCCAAGGAAAGTCATCCAATTCCAGCCAATTAACCATATTCCTAAGAATCTACTTTTTAAAAAATAACTCTTTCTGATTATAAATGTAAATAATATTCAATATGTGAAATTTAAAAACAAGACAAGGAAAAATGAGAAAATTAAAATCTTCTGTAATTATACCAAGAATCACATGCAAAGAAATCTATTTTTTTCTTTCATTTTAAAGACCACTTTGTTTTTTGCAAAAAATCAGCAATAAGTCTCTAGTATTTTCTACATGTGTTATTTTTCATGTAGTGAATGAACACTAGCAAGATTTCTTTAATTCATCAATTTAATCAGCTAGGATCTATTGCTTGAATGTCTGTCTTGTGTCAGATATTTAGCTAGTTGCTAGAACTTACTGATGGTGGAAGACAGGCCCAGTCCTAGCCTCATGGAACCTCATGGAAAGCTGTTTCTCTGAAGGGAGTTTTCAATGTATTTCACCTTAATTAAGCTAAAAAAAAAATACCAATGCTTTTATCCATATGTCTAACTGAAGTAATTCCTTCCCTCAATGTGATAAATGGAGAACTAATATAAAGACAGGTCTCATAGCCTGGTAACTGACACAGAGCAATAAAAAATTACTTTAAATTGCAAATCTTATAGTACTTTTATCATGGGAAACATAGTTCACAGCCAGGCTGGGATTTTAGGCATTTCCCACCTCAAACATTTTTCCTATCCTGGGTGTTAAATTGGCAGCCTTATATGTACAGGGATTAGGAATGGGTCCTTGTACTCGGGATTCCTTCAACATGGACAATATTTGCCATTAGTCAAACACTGTTGAAGTTGATTGAAATGTGTGACTAAAATTCACCCTAAATGTCACATGATTGGAACTTCTTTCCTAAGAACAGGTATTTATCAGAATGATGCCACCAGATACCTAACAGTTATAGGCATGGAGAGAACATTTCATAAATTAGGCAGGGGTTCTGCCTTAGTTTCTTATTTCTGCTGTTAAAAAATGTCATAATAGATTATATCTGAGAGAGCCTGGGAAGATGGTGGAGTAGGAGGACATAAGATCAACTTGTCCTATATTTACAACTAGATATCTCTCACATCCAAGTAAATAAACCAGAGAGCAATCCAAGGATTGGCGGAACAAACTCCACAACTAAATATAGAGAAGAAGCTGCATCGGAGAGGTTAGGAAGGGCAGAAATAGTGGTCAGGAGCTGCCTACAGGTTGGTGGGAGCTGCAGACATAGAGTGGAAACACCAGGGAGCCCACATGAGGAAAAAGAATCCCCATAACATCTGGTCTTAAACACCAGACAAGCTAAATTCCATGGGTTTGTATAACCACCAGGACCAGGAGCCTGGAGCTTTAAAAATTCAGCTGACTTAGCACTGGATGACTTGGGAGAGCCAATGATAGCCAGGTCTCTGCCCTTAAAGAGCCTGAGGAGAAGTAACACAGAAGCAACAGTTTCCACAATGGAAGGGAGACCTGTTTATACTGATTTCAGAACATATTGGGGATACTTCTCCAGGAACAAAGGAGCTGGCAGATGCCTCTTTACTTCCTTACCTCACATCATAAACACAGAGCCACCTGTAGAAGGCAGCCCTGCACAGACACTTGCTACCTAACCTGCTAGCAGTCCTAACCTGCCCACAAGTTCTCCTGAGGACTCACCTACTCCAAGCCTGTTGGCCTCACCCCAAGGCTCAGGGAAAATTTTGTTAATGTTGTGTACACCTCACCCCACCACTACCTCTATGTGTACCATACATCAGGGAATCCGGCCTAGGACTAAAGCTCAGTGCAAACTTTGCTAATAACCACACACACACTCAGCCACCACATGCACAGACATCCCCCACCCTAGCCATCCCACTGTGCCCAGCCATTGCACACACAGTTGCCGCAAGTCATGCCCAGCCACTGCAAGCACAGACACTGCATGCCCCTGGCCATCCACAACTGCCACACACAGTATTCCACCACAGGTTGCCACCACACTTCAAGGGATCAAGCTTAGGACTAATGACTCAGAGAAAACTTTGCTAACATTTCCACCTTGCCCACAAAGCCTTCCAGTGATGGGAAATATACTGGTTTGTGGGTGTAGTGAGAATTCTTTCTTTTTCTTCCTTCTTTGAATTAATGGACATCAAATGTATCTATAGGTAGAGGTGCCTGGGTGGCTCAGTCAGTTTAGTGTCTGACTTTGACCCAGCTCCTGGTCTCAGGGTCCTGAGATCCAGCCCTGCAATGGGCTCCCTGCTCAGGGAAGAGCCTGTTTCTCCCTCTCCCTCTGTCTGCTCCCTCCTGCCACTCATGCTCTTACTCTCTCTGTCTCAAATAAATAAATAAATAAATAAATAAATAAATAAATAAAATCTTAAAAAAAAAAAAAAAAACTGTCACTGAGCAGGTGACAGTCCCTCAGAGCCAGCCTATGTAGTTCTCACTAACATCACAGAGTGTAAGCACAGCCAACAACAGGCAGAAAGTCAGTGCAAATGGATTGAAAGGAAGAGCAAATCAGATACCATAGCAAGATGCAAGCAGCACACACACAGGAGATTTCTCTGAAGTGCTAGGTTCTGGTTAACAGGAGACACAGTACTGCAGGGCACCACAGGACCTCTCCTGCATAAAGCCACTATTTTCAAGAGCAAAAAAATGTGGCTCTTTTCCTAATATACACAACTAGATATAGAGAGGTAAACAAAATGAGGAGACAGAGAAATATGTCCCAAATGAAAGAACAGACAAAATCAACAGGAAATCTAAGCAATATGCTTAATACAGAATTTAAAGTAATGATCATAAAGATACTCACTGGACTTCAGAAAAAGACAAGAGTGGAGGACATAAGTGATGTCCTTGACAAAGAGATAAAAAAATAGCATATCAGAGATGAAGAATTCGATAAATGAAATTAAAAATACAATAAATGGAATAAATAGGCTGTATTACTGTAGGCTACAGTAAGCAGAGGAGTGTAACATTGACGTGGAAGATAGAGTAATGGAAAACAATCAGGTTCAATAAGTAAGAGACAAATACTGCATAATGAGAATAGACTTAGGGAACTCATTGACTCCATCAATAACAACATTCACATTCTAGGAATCCCAGAGGGAGAAGAGAAAGGAAAGTGGAGTACATTGGGGGCAGAAAATGTGTTTAAAGAAGTAAGAGTTGGGATCCCTGGGTGGCGCAGCGGTTTGGCGCCTGCCTTTGGCCCAGGGCACGATCCTGGAGACCCGGGATCGAATCCCACATCAGGCTCCCGGTGCATGGAGCCTGCTTCTCCCTCCGCCTGTGTCTCTGCCTCTCTCTCTCTCTCTCTGTGACTATCATAAATAAATAAAAAATTAAAAAAAAAAAAAAAAAAGAAGTAAGAGCTGAAAAATTCCCAAATAGAGGAGGAGAACAGAGATCCAGATTCAGGAGACATAGGATCCCCCAACAAATTCAACCCAAAGTGGTCTATCCACACCAAGACATATAGTAATTAAAATGGTAAAACGTAGTGATAAAGAAAGAATTTTAAAGGTTTCAAGAGAAAAGAAGAGAGTTACATACAAACAAAAGCACATAAAAGGTGAGCAGCTGATTTTTCAGCAAAAAGTTCATCATGATGTATTCAAAGTGTTTAAAGGGAAGAATCTGCAGCCAAGAATACTTTATTTAGCAAGGCTGTCATTTAGAATAGAAGAAGAGATAAAGAATTTCCCAGAGAAACAGAAGTTAAAGAAGTTCGTGACCACTAAACCAGCCCTATAAGAAATCTTTAGGGGGACTCTGTGAGTGGAAAAAAAGCCATAAGTGAGAGTAAGAAAAATAGGAAGCACAAAAACAAAATATAAAAAAAAATAAAATGAATATGTGTGTAAAACTCAGTCAAGAGAAGCACAGAATAAAAGGATGCAAAATATAATACCAAATATCTGAAAATAGAGGGGAGAAGAGTAAAAAATAAGTTCAAAATTAAGTGACTGACAGTTTAATATAGACTGCTATATACAGATGTTATATATAAACTGAATGGTAACCACAAAACAAAAAACAGTAATAGATATGCAAAAAATAAATAGTAAGGAATCCAAGTATAACATTAAAGAAAAACAGCAAAGGGAGCAAAAGGAAAAGAGAGAGAAGAAAGAATTAGAGAAAAACGACAAAACCACAAAACAAGTTTAAAAATTGGCAATAAATATATATTTATCAATAATTACTTTGTATGTAACTGGACTAAATGCTCCAATCAAAAGATACAGGGTGACAGAATGGATAAAAAAAAAGACCCATCCATATGCTGCCTATAAGGGATTCATTTTAGACCTAAAGACACCGCAGATTGAAAGAGGTGATACAGAAAGATTTATCAGGCAAATCAGTGTCAAAAGAAAGCCAGAGTAGCAATACTTACATCAGACAAATTAAACTTAAAAGAAAGTCCATAAAAAGTGGCAAAGAAGGACACTATATAATCATAAAAGGGACAATCCAACAAGAAGATATAACATTTTTAAATATTTATGAACCCAGCATGGGAGCACCCAAATACATAAAACAATAATAAAGGAACTAATACATATTAATACAATAATAGTAGATTTTAGCGCCCTTCTTACATTGATGGGCAGATGATCCAAACAGAAAATAAATAAGGAAACAGTAGCTTTGAATAACACACTGGAGTAGATAGATTTAACAGATATAATCAGAGCATTCCATCCTAACACAGCAGAATACACATTTTTTTCAAGTGCACATGGAACATTTTCTGCAATACATCACATATTAGACCACAAAACAAGCCTCAACAAATTCAAAGACACTGAAGTCATACCATGCATCTTTTCCGACCATAACACTATGGTATTAGAAGTCAATCACAAGAAAAAAATATGGAAAGACTGCAAATATATGGAGTTTAAATAATATACTACTAAGTAATGACCAGGTCAAGCAAGAAATCAAAAAATTTATAGAAACAAATGAAAATAAAAACACAATGGTCCAAAACTTTTGGGATGCAGGAAAGCAGTTTTAAATTTATAGCAATATAGGCCTACCATCCTTTAGAAGCATGAAAAATCTCAAATAAACAACTTAGCTTTAACCCTAAAGGAGCTAGAAAAAGAAGAACAAAAAAATTTGCAAAACCAGCAGCAGGAAGGAAATAATAAATATTAGAGCAGAAATAAATGAAATAGAAACTAAAAACAAACAATAGAATGATCAGTGAAACCAGAAGCTGGTTCTTTGAAAAGATCGACAAAACTGATATTCTGCTAAACAGATTCACCAGAGAGAGGAAAGAAAAAGAAAGAAAAGAAAAAGAAAGAAAGAAAGAAACAAAGAAAGAAAGAAACAAAGAAAGAAACAAAGAAAGAAAGAAGAAGAAAGAGAAAGGACTCAAAATTATAAATGAAAGGGGAGAAATAATAACTGACACCACAAAAATACAAACAACTGTAAGAGAATATTATGAAAAACTATATGCCAACAAATTAGATATACCAGAAGAAATGGATAAATTCCTAGAAACATAATCTGACAAAACTGAAGCAGGAAGAAATGGAAAATTTGAATGGATGATTACCAGCAAGGAGACTGAGTCAGTAATCAAAAAAGTCCCAACAAACAAAACTCCAGGACCAGATGCCTTCACAGGCAAATTCTACCAAATAGTTAAAGAGGAGTTAATACTTATTTCATTCATACTTATTTCATTCAAACAATTTCAAAATAGAAGAAAAATTTCCAAATTCATTCTGTGAGGTTAGCATTACCCTGATACCAAAATCAAATAAAGATACCACAAAAAAAAAGAAGAAAGAAAGAAAGAAAGAAAGAAAGAAAGAAAGAAAGAAAGAAGAAAGAAAAGAAAGAAAGAATTATAGGCCAATATTTCTGATAAATAGATGCAGAAAAAGTATTTGATGAAGTACAACACCTATTCATGATAAAAGCCTTCAACAAGTAGGTGTAGGGGGAACATAACTTAATGTAATAAAGGCCATATATCAAAAACTCACAGTGAACATCATATTCCAAGGGGAAAAACCGAGAGCTTTCTCCCTAAGATCAGGAATGAGACAAGGAAAAAAAAAAAAAAAAAAAGGAATGAGACAAGGATGTCCGTGCACCACTTTTATTCAACATAGTACTGGAAGTCCTAACCACAGCAATTAGACAACAAAAAGAAATAAAAGACATCCAAATCAGTAAGGAAGAAGTAAAACTTTCACTATTTGCAGATGACATGATACCATATGGAAAACCTGAAAGACTCCACCAAGAAAGTACTAGAACTGATAAATGAATTCAGTAAAGTCATAGGGTACAAAATCAATGTGCAGAAATATGTTGCATTTCTATACACTAATAATGACAAATGGAAAGAAAAATTAAGAGAATAATCCCATTTATAATTGCACCAAAAACAAGATACCTAGGAATAAACCTATCCAAAGAGGTAAAAGATCTGTACCCTGAAAACTATAAATGATGAAGGAAAATGAAGACAACACAAAGAAATAGAAAGACATTCCATCTCGTGGATTGGAAGAACAAATATTGTTAAAATATCTATACTACCCAAAGCAATCTACAAATTTAATGCAATCCCCATCAAAATATCAACAGCATTTTTCTCAGAACTAGAACCAACAAAAAAGCCCAAAATTTATATGGAACCAGAAAAACCCTCGACATCCAAAGCAATTTTGAAAAAGAAAGTCAAAGCTGGAGGTATCACCATTCCAGACTCTAAGTTATATTACAAAGCCATAGTAATCAAAACAATATGGTTGGCATAAAAATAGACACATTGATCAATGGAACAGAATGGAAAATCCAGAAACGAACCCACAACTATATGGTCAATGAATCTTTAATAAAGCAGGAAAGGGGGATCCCTGGGTGGCTCAGCAGTTTAGTGCCTGCCTTCGGCCCAGGGCGTGATCCTGGAGTCCCAGAATCAAGTCCCACATCGGGTTCCCTGCATGGAGCCTGCTTCTCCCTCTGCCTCTCTCTCTCTGTGTGTGTCTCTCATGAATAAATAAATAAAATCTTTAAAAAAAAAAGCAGGAAAGAATATCCAGTAGGAAAAAGACAGTCTCTTCAACAAATGGTGTTGAGAAAACTTATCAGCTACGTACAAGAGAAGACAACTCAACCACTTTCTTACACCATACACAAAAATAAACTTTCAAATGGATTAAAGTCCAAAATATGAGACCTGAACCATAAAAATCCTAGGAGAGTACAGGCAGTAATATCTCTGACATTGGCTATAGATACTTTTTTCTAGATATGTCTCCTGAGGCAAGAGAAAAGAAAGCAAAACTAAACTATTGGGACTACATCAAAATAAAAAGGTTCTATACAGTGAAGGAAACAATCAACAAAACAAAAAGGCAACATATGGAATGGGAAAAGATATTTGCAAATGACACATCTGATAAAGGGTTGGTATCCAAAATATTTAAAGAACTCATACAACTCAATACCAAAAAAATCCCCAAATAATTTGATTAAAAATGGGCAGAAGACACGAACAGACATTTCTCCAAAGACATCCAGGACAACAGACACATGAAAAGATTCTCAACATCGCTCATCATCAGGGAAATGCCAATCAAAACTACAATGGGATATCACCTCACAACTGTCAGGATATCAAAAATCAAAAACTCAAGAAACAAGTGTGGATGAGGATGTAGAAAAAAGAAGCCCTCATGCACTGTTGGTGGGAATCCATGGTGGTGCAGCCACGCTGAGAAAACAACATGGATTCCTCAAAAAGTTAAAAGTAGAACTAATGATCCAATGATCATTATGATCCAATAATCACATTATTTTGTATTTACTACCCCCCAAAATACTAAAACACTAATTCAAACACCCCTATGTTTATAGAAGCATTATTTACAATGGCCAAATTATAGAAGCAGCCCAAACAGACTGACTGTCTGATGGTTGCCAGAAGGGTTGTGGGTGGGAGGATGGGTTAAAGAGGTGATGGGGATTAAGGAGTACACTTTTGATGAGCACTGGGTAGATGAAAGGAATTGTTGAATCACTAGATTGTACAGTTAAAACTAATAAACCACTATATATTAACTATACTTGAATTAAAATAAAACAATAAAAATAAATAGGTTGCATTATATCATTTTTAAAAATTGCATCAAGTTTAGTACCTTATAACAACACATACTATTCTCTTACAGCTTTGGAGGTCAGAAGTGTAAAGTGGGTCTGCTGAACTATGTTCCTTCTGGAGGCTGTGGAGGAGAATATCTCATTACCTTTGCCAGCTTCTAGAGGCTACCCACATCCCTTGACCCATGGTCCCAGGTTACTCTAACATCTTCTTCCAGTATCACACCTCCTTCATTAACTGTGGTTTTCCCATTGCCCTCTTATTAGGACCCTTAGGATTACACTGGACCCACTTAGATAATCCAAGATAATTTCACCATTTTAAGAACCTTAAATTAATGACCCTGTGAAGTTCCTTTTAGCATGTATAGGGAGCGGGGATTAGGAGCTGGTTGTCTTTAGGAGGTCCATTATTTGGCTTATCTATCATACGTTCTAGAGATAAACTTAAGTATTTCACATTTTTGTCAAGTGGGGCTGTCTGCAAAAAAGATTTGAGTCCCTCTCACATTCTTTTCCTTCGTTTCTCTCCTCAGTCCCCCTTCTTTCCTTCCACTCATCTCTGTATTCAAGGACTGAGTCATCCTCTCTGGGCATTTCCTTCCTCCCACAGGCAGCAAGACATTGGAGGCAGAGTTTTGTTCTAGCTACTCTTTCTTATTTATTGCACCATAACTCTTACTAGTGTTTGAGAAGCCCAAGGACCCAATGCATAATTGGATTTCTGCTCAAAATTACCTATATCAGATCTTTAAAAGTAGACTTATTCAGTGAATATTTATTTTAGCCATATGGCAAATTTCTGGTTGCTTAATTTTGGGAAGATGAACCCAAGTACTGGGATCTGTTTCATTTTCAGAGGATGAACTTAAGAACAAAGGTGTGTAGGCATTTTAGTCACTGAGGCAAGGCCGTAGAAGAGCATTTCAATGCAACGTGAATCAACTTGGCCAATTCCATAGGACCTAGAGGACTTAGGGGAAAAAATAGCATTGCTGACCTATTTTGCCTTCCCTTTTAGGCTGAAATCTTCTTAGCAGAAGATGATAAAGCAAAAATTATTATATTGAGGTTATTACATTGATGTCAGTGGTGACAGTGTCCCTACAGAAGGAAAAGCATCCCAAAGTAGAGATGATAAATAGGAGGTACACGTAGTACCCATAGCATCCGACATCCAAACAGACATTACTAATCAGTCAGGCAGTTTCCTCTGTAGAGCCTGGATCTAGCCTTAAAATGCTTCCTGTCTGAATGCTTCAGCCACTCAACTAGAGCTGGCAAGCAAATGGAATTCTATCTTATGTCCCTGCATTAGAGAGTCAATGCCATCCTCTGTCCAGGCATTAAGGAAAAACCCTCCTCCTGCAATCCAGCAATAAAACACTCTGAGGCCTAGAAAACCACTTGAGTTCAATTTCTGGAGGTGGCAAAATCCTGGGAAAGACTGGTTCAGAAGTGAAGCAGATGCTCCACCTCCCTATTTTCTGTTTGGAGACTTTGGATAGGGATCTTGTTATATCACATTCTTCAGTTCCTCCAGTAGGGATCCTAAATAAGTGCTTCTTCCCTTTCCCTTCCAATGGGACTTCTGTCCTTTGAGTTCCTGCACAAAATGTATGGCCCTGCCCCCAATTTCTGCTTTTCCTTCCTTAGTTATGTGGCTCTCTTCCTCTTTCCTCAAACCAGAATCCTGTTGCCCCCAAGAGCATTGCCCCAGGGAGTACTTGGCAGTACTGTCAAATTCTTCAAAGGCATGGAGGGGAGAGAAACACAGGCTCATCCTTCCCTGTCTTTTTCCACTCACAATAAGCAGCCTTAGAGGTTATCAAACCCCCTGCCGGGCTTTGACAGTTATTCATCGATTAAAGCCTCTGATTGCCTGGCATAATTTTAGATTGTACTAATACTTGGTGAACAGGGTTCCTCAACTGTTTGCAGGCACTAGCTTGTTTTTACACCAAGGCTCCCTAGGGAAGAGGAGAAACCCAGCTTATTCAAACAGCTCAGGTGAGTCAGCCACAGCTGAGCCTGGGAGGAGGGGGGAACCCAGCAAGTGCTGCTGTGCGCTTGCTTTTTATTAAGAGAAAATTATTTACACAGATGACACCCCAAAATTTTCTCCAGGATCCCAGGAAGATTTTTTGCTTTGGACGAGGGCCATCTGGAGCCTGCAAAATCCTGGAAGAACCTCAATCAAAAGAGCAGATCTCTTCAATCTCCGGATTTCATTTCAATGCCTTTCTCTGCCCCAAGCAATAATCAAGCTGCGCGCTCTGCAGCGAAGCTCAGTCTTGCAGCCTCGCGTCTCAGTCGCTGCCTTGGGAGGAGGCTTTTCAGCTTGGATACAAGCAGACCGATTGCCTTCCTCGCAAGGTTCCCGCGCAGGGACGCCCACCTGAGGCCGGCTCTGGGGCTGCTGGTGCGGCAGCTTCGTGGGGTAGCGCCCGGATTCCCGGGGGCGCAGGCGATGCGCGGGGACTCGGCTCGCGGGCCGCCTCCGCTGCCCAGTGCCCTGCGCCGGCCCAGGCGGAGAAAGCAGCCCGCAGCCGCCGAGCGAAGAGCGCCTACGTGGAGGAGGCTGCGAACCTCCAGCAGAGGAGGTTAGGGGGATGCTACGAAGGCTCTCCAAGCTGGGTGATCTGTGACTCAGCAGGGATCAACGGCAGAGACCTCCTGGGTGGGAGTCTAGAAGCCCAGGCCCTGCGCTGACACAGTTAACACGTCAGTAACGCTTCCGGGCTACCTAGTTCTCATTTAGAAAATCCTGGGTGCTAGATCTTTATTTTTAAAATTAACTGTCATTTTTGTTTTAAGAACGGTTTGGAAAAATAAAAAGCACAAAGGAATATAATTATGTACAAACCTTCCAGCCAAAAGAGATCATTCTTAACATTTTGTCATGTTTGTTTCAAGACCTGTTTTTAAAATATAAATGAAGCAAAGCTAGATGAGATGGACACCCCTCTTAGTCCCTTCCTTCTGGCTCCCTAGCCTTATCTCCTCCCCCAGTGGCAACTACCTGAAAGAAATTAAAGCAAGTCCTTATAATCTCCTTGAAGATTTTTACCCAAACATAAACAATAGAGAGAATATACAATATTGGGAGTGCATTTTATAACTTGTATCCTCCTGCACTTCTGTTATGTGTCTTGGGTTTTTCTCCCACTACATCCTGTGATATTTTGTTTTGTGTAGAGATCTAGTTCATTCATCTTAAACATTGTTTGGCATTGGGTTAGGTAATTTGTAAGCCCTTGCCTGGTCTTAACACCAAGCCAGTGGTTCTTAAGCTGCACATTAGAATGGCCTGAGTCACTTTTCTTTTTTTTTTCTTTTTTTTTTCTTTTTCTTTTTTTTTTTTTTTTCTGAGTCACTTTTAAAATGCAAATGCCCAGGCACTATTCTCAGAGAGTCTAAGGTCATCAGTCTAGAGATGGGCCTGGTCATTTACCTTGAGATTCTGTGATGCCAGGAATAGTGTTGGGTGACTTCTATGCCTCTCCTGATAGATTAAAAGCAATTTTACATCTTTAAAGAATTATACCAAACAAAATGATTTTGCTAGTGGAACTCCCTGAAATCTGCTGATACCTGTGTCTGAGGGATGGCAAGAGTCTCTCTCCCTTCATCTTACTGCTAAAAAATAAAATAAATAAAAAATAAATGGTGTTTATAGGCTCTAGCTCTAGCAATGGACAGGCTGGCCTTCACCTTTGTTCCCTGGCAGAAATGGAGATGTTCCCTTTGAGAGGACTAACTGGGAAAGGACCCATCAGGTAACAGAGAAAACCTGACAGTGAAGTGTGTAAAGAATCGCTCTCTTTTCATCATGCTGCAGGATGACAAGGAGGAAACTCCTGCTAGGTAATTCTGCAGAAAGTCTTCCAGACAACCACTCCTCTCCCTTCCCCAATTTCTATTTTTGCCAGGCTCAGCCTCCACACAGAAAGGTATTTATTAAACTGCCACTTGTACCTTCACTTGAGAGAGCAATCATGGAAACCTGGCCCTACCCTCTAAGGACAGTCTATGGACAGAATGCAGGCACTAAGATGACCTTGATGGTATTTTATAACTTGGTTCTTTCCCTTTTTGCCATTCTTTATGTCAGCCAAAGGAAATTATCTGGAAAGAATGACCCAATAAGGTACAGTTCAAATTTCTGTCCTTGTGTAATACAATGAACAGATATTTACCTAGTGCTTATTAGGTGCCAGCCACAATGCTAGATAATGGGGATCCCATGGCCCAATAATCACACTTTTTCCTCCAGTTTGGGATATAGGCCATAAACAACTAAACAATATGTATAATTTATGCCACAGCAGAGGGAAACACAGAATGTTTTGGAAAAGCAAAGGCCAGAGAGAAATCAACTTGGTCTTGGAGTCTCAGGAGTATTTCCTAGAGCAAATCCTATGATACACAGCATCATCTGGAAGGCTTGTTAAAATGCAAACTACTGACCCTTACCCTAGAGCTTCTGATTTGCATTTCTAAGGTGTTTTCAGATGCTGCTGATGCTGCTGATCTGGAGAGCACACTTTGAGAACCACAGTCCTAAAGTAGCTAAAGCTATTCAGACCAGCATCATGGGCCTCACCTGGGAACTTGTTAGAAATGTGGAAGTTCAAGTCTCACCCCAGATGGACTGAGTCAGAATCTACATCAAAATCTTTAGTTGACACCTATGCACATTCAAGTGTGAGAAACACCTCTCTAAACTGCTAGCTCCCCAATTTGGCTGCACATTGGAATCATCTGGGTAATTTTTTTTTTAAATGCTGGTGGCTGGCTTCCATCCTGAGATGCTGGTTTGATTGGCATAGAGTATGAAAAGCTCCTGCGGGTGATAAAGATGATTCTAATATACAGCAAATTTTGAGAAACAGTGGCCTAAGCTAAATGTAGCCTGAGTAGGAGTTAGCCCTACAATGAAAGGCAGGAAGAATGTTATAAAAAATAAAATGTGCAACGGCTCAGTGGCAGAGAGAAAAAGTAGGTTCAGTGAATGGAAAGGAGTTTGGTGAGCTCAGAATATGGTGGTAGAGGAGAGACAAACTTTGACATTAGAAGGCTACAGAGGCCAGTGGTGGAAGACTCCAGAACCTGTCCAGGGTGATTGGGTTTTCTTTCAAGGGCAGACACACTCAGATTTGCATTATAACAGTGATCAGTCTGTTGGCTGTGTGAGAACAATGTGCCCTGTGTGAAAGCTGGGATTTCTTTGATTATAAAGAAACATATATTATTGCTCTTACCAGAATGTATTCCTGTCAGGAAACATTACTTTTTAAACTGAAGATGGAGGCAAAAGGATAGGGGCAGTGACAAGGAAAACCAATACTGATATGTAGCAGAATATGTTACCCCAATATATGCTACTTTGGCATGAGGATTATTTTGAGCAATTGAAAAACAGCAGATACAAGAAAAGCTCTCGAACTTCTCCCTATTTGCCTAAAAACAGGACATAAATGTGTAGAAGTGTCCCCTCCTTCCCTCTCTACCAAGAACAGAAACTAATCAACAGAGACTACTCTAGACTCTAATCAGCCCAGAGACAGCACCAAAGGAAACTATACAACAAACCTTATGAAAACTAGCCCTAATTCACCATTAGTCTCCCCATATATTTGCCTTCTCACAATTTGCCACCCCTGGAAGCACAAAGCCCTATTTCTCTGTCTTTCCCCTTCTCTAAAGATGTCACATCCCTCTATTAAGATGTTTCATAAGGCCAAGTACTACGGCTTATCCCGAGTATGCCTTGTGTAAGCATGATGTTTCTGTTTGTTTTCTCTTCCTAAGATGTGTTTTGTCAGTCTAACTTAGAGGGTCCTGGCCAGAAAAGCTAAAATGTGTAAAGGAGAAAGATTTTTTTCCATCCCCTACTGTATCAACCAATGTAGAAGACTTCATTTTGACGCTTTGGCTTCCATCATTCAGTTTAACCAGTATTTGCCTGAGCGCTGTGTACCAAGCCTCATGCTGGTGCAGTGGGAACAGAATCCAGATGTCTGATGCTCTCTCTTTGCAAAGAATCACAAGGTGGGAATTCCAATAAGCAAGTGATTTTTCCAAAGAGCATTAGTTTTAGTCTGGTTGAAGATTTGACAGTGCTGTTAAATGGGAGGATTCTGTGCCATCCAACTCCACTTAAGCCCTCAGCTAACTCATCAAATGGCCCCATTCATACTGCAGCTGCAGGATTCCTGAGGTCATGCCAGTGGGCACCAGGAATGCAAACGAGGGCTCAGTCTTGGCTTCTGACACCCTGTGAGCTTTGAGGAAGAACAAGGAGGCATTTGTTAGGGGAAAGCCCACAAAGACACCACAGGAGAGGGCATTGAATGCCCCAAGGGATTCCAGGCCAAATGCAAAAAGCTGGTGTAATCTCTGCCACCACAGTTTGTCTGACCTCACCAGCTCACTGGCTGTAGAAGCAGCTGATGGTCCTGCGACCAAAACTATTCTCCTGAGCCATCATTTCCTCAAGAAGAGAAATGAGAAACTGAAATGGACTACCATTGCACATTCTCTCTAGTTTGTTGTATGTAGAAATGTCTAATTCCTCTGTATAATTCTTATTGTGGACTCTGTTTAGCTATTCAACTTATCCTTTTTCAGGACAAAAAATTAAAAAATCGTAGTCTCAGAAGAAACAAGGTCAACATAGCCTAAGATATGGGATACCTCTAGCAACGTTCTGGGCTACTACCTGAACTTCACCATCCCCCCTAATATGTATTAGACATGCATAATGTTTCCATTACCTAAACTTTTAATATTTTTCATATCTTTTTATCTGCTTGAAAATGCCTATTTCCCAAGGCTTCTGAACAGATTGAGTTGGCAGTTCAAATGATCTGCCAAATGATCAACACTTGATCTTATTTGTATTCTGAGATTGTCAAGCATAAACTGGGTTTGCAAGGAGGCAAACACAATTGGTTGATGGAGCTCTTGCCATAAATGTCACAGGGGAAAAAGCACACGTGCGTGGTCTGTGCTCAGATGGCATCCCGTGGAGGGCAAAGGCAAGGCAGCTTTAAGTCACCGTGCAAATTATGACACTGTGTGTCAGGATGTCAGAGGGGTGAAAAAATGAAGATTTGAATTTATAAGGTAAATATATGAAAAGAAAAGGACATACCAGGTTTGGGACAAATTTACTACAAAGATCTATTTCAGAAGAAATTTGTTCAGAAAATATAGACACCAAATTTAGGTACTGTTGGCTCAAAAGGCAATGAGAGAAAAACATTTTTCTATTTGGCAAGGCACATGGCAGGTGAAAAGTGGATTTGACAGATGAAGTTTACGTCCAAGAAATTAGCAAGATAGTCAGGGAGGCCACAGGAAAGTTTTGAGGCACCAGACAAACATCTTCTGGAAAAAGTACTGTAAGAAAGACTTAAATGGTCGCCTGATAATGAGAAAAGTTGTTGCTCTCCTGAACTACATCTGTTCATAGCTTAGTAGCAGCAGTGGGAAGAAGTTATCTCTGTGATGTGTTACGGACAGTGTAAAATCATATCTCACAGTATTTCCATAAAGATGATGATTCTTAGAAAACTTAGAGGCACAGCTGGTTCTATTAGCAAGTGAGCATAAGTGACCAGAGCATGGATCTTACAAATACTTAGGAGTTCTCCATATCTGGCTTCACATTCCTACCACAGTGTCAGAGGGGCTACTAACAATGCATCGAATTTACAAAGTGCTTTCACTTTATTAAGCACCTCCACATGGTTTTCTACTTTTGGACCTTACCACTCTGTAAGGCATGGACAGGAACATTTTTAATCTGTGTTTTATAGATGAGGACATTGAAGCTGAAAGACATTGACCCCTGCCCAAGGTCATAGAGCTAGGATTTAAGTTTTATCTTCCAATTCCTCTTTCTATTGTGCTGCTGGGCAGATAGACAGGACATGGTGGCTAGCTAGAAAAGGGTGGCACTAGGAGTGCCTTTTAGACCCCCTCCGCATGATGATATTTATGACATTTAACATTACATATCTAGAGACTTTCTGAGCAAAACACTTCAGGCCAAGAAGGAGAAAATTTAGAAGATGTATGTTTCATATGGAAGCAACATTTATTTTGGCTAAAAGAAGCAGGAGATCAGACACGCATGGGGAATTTCAACAGACACATAGGGTCCAGGATTGTGTGTGTATATGAAACAAATGGCCAAAAAAACAGATCCTAGACTGTGGATTGTTTTAGAGAAAGGATTATATCCAATGGGTCCCACCTAAGGCTCAAAGTCCAATACATAATTTAGTCAAGAGTAATCGGAGGATTGTATTTTACTGTTTCTTCTCAGAGGAATTGATTTTTCTGAAAGTATCCATGTCAGCAAAATAAGGAATTCCTGAGGATGCAACTAAACTCTTGTTTCTTTTTTTTTTTTTTAAGTTATTTATTTATTTATTTATTTATTTATGAGCTACAATGATAGAGTACAAGCAGGGGGAGCTGCAGAGGGAGAGGCAGAAGCAGGCTCCCCACTGAGCAAGGAACCCCAAACTGGGCTTGATCCCAGGAACCAGGATCATGACCTGAGTCAAAGGCAGATGCTTAACCAACTAAGCCACCCAGGTACCCTTACACTGTCATTTCTTTTTTTTTTTTTTTAATATTTTATTTATTTATTCATGAGAGACACAGAAGGAGAGGCAGAGACACAGGCAGAAGGAGAAGCAGGCTCCTCGCAGGGAGCCTGACATGGGACTCGATCCCAGGTCTCCAGGACCACGCCTGGGGCTGAAGGCGGCGCTAAACCGCTGAGCCACCGGGGCTCCCCCTACACTGTCATTTCTTATTCTCCTTGTTTCTCCTGCTTGCTACACACAGTGGAGGAAACTGGACCTCACTGGTAATTAGGGAAAGTGGGTTCAGGCACAGCTCTAGCAGGTCTGTGTCACAACTCCTGTGTGACCTTCAGTCTCTTTGGATTTGGTTCAATTCCATGAAAACTGAGAAAGACTTCTTAAAATAAGTCCCTCCTAGTTCTAACATTTTGTCAGCTTTGGTGGAACAACAGATAGAAAATGGCTCTTTTGGTTCATCTAGTATCTGACCTTTCAAAGTCATCTTGTCAATAACTGTGCCCCCATTTTATCCAGACAGGGGTGCCTGGGCAGATGCAGAGAAAACACCATGTTCTCCACAGTTCTGTTGGGGAAGTGCCTCACTCTTCATTTCTACTTTGTTAGAAGCTGCCCAGTGCTGCTTCTTTCCCATCTCCTCAGCATTTCAGTGACAATAACTGATATAAGTTCATCATTTTTCAGGTAAGAAGTGAAGCCTCTTAGGCTCTTTTTTGGAATCTTACCTTGGACTTCTTGAAGACCATGACTTGGGATTAATAATATGGGCTATACCAGAGATTATTTTTTTTACTACTATTACTATTTTATGTATTGGATTGCTAACAGTTCACTTTTTATATAAATTACAGTAGATACAATTGTATTTTGTGGGTGGAATAAGAAGGAAAGTGGAGTTTAATTAATGCACTAAGAATTCTACATAACTTGAGATGGCACATGGTTGTGTGTAAAACATGAGAAAGAAGGTCATTTTCATGTCTCTTCCAGAGAAAAAACCGTTTTTCAATGAATGATATCATCCATACTTACTTTTAAAGGTTCAGGCCAGGAAGAAAAGAAGAGTGATATGGAGAAGAGGGCATTTTGACACACCAGTGATTCAGGCTGACCCTAAGCAAGATGATTCTAGTTAAAATGGGTTTGAAGCCATTTGGCTGAGCTACTGACAGGTCTCTATTTTTACCATCTCTAGCATATTTTCTACCTAGGAGTGGGGGCATAGCTGAGTTGATAAAATAAGTAGCCTTGTGAATTTTATGTGTGAGTATATACAAAACTACAATAATATGACTGCATCTAGAACACAAATATTTATGAATGCTAATAAAACTGTCTAAGACTCTGGGCTCATATCCTCAAATAAATCCTTATTATATTTATAGTAATCTACAGTTAAACGTATGGTTAGATCAAGCAAGGACATAGGTAAAAATAAATGGCTGTCCATTGTATTCTGCCAAATGTATCTAGGTCCTGAAAATAAATAGCTCTTGATTTTTTCACTGGGTGGTTTAAGAATATCACTATACTATGAGCTAAATGAGAAATTTCCAGTAGCCCCAAAGCATCCCTGATTTCTCACACACATAATTTGCATTATGTAAATGTGCTTAGCTCCACATGAAGGCCGTGAGAAAAGGAATTGTTGACTTTGGAGTTTGCATGCTTTAAAGCAAAAGTCTAGGCACACAAATCTCACTATTATGGGCATTTAAGACAGAACTAGGGGAGGGAGCAGTACATGAATTAGTCACTTGAGTTCACAGATTCAATTTTATCTACGTTTTTCATGAGAACTCCAAGGCTCACAGTGGATCACAAACGTAACTTTCCTTCTAAAATTAAGTGATAGCCAGTCTTCAGCCTGTAATTCTTTAAAATCTAATACGTGTCTTAGTTTTACAGCCAGAAAATCCATAATGACATGTTACTTGTTCCCTCTGCTGCGTAAAAACACTCCAAGAACTAATTCACAGTGTCATTTGCTAAGCGGCTATGTTATTGAAGGGCTGAGATTTTCAGAGAAAAACAATTGCTTAATTGATACAGAGACATGATGAGTAAGGGGCTAACAGTTTAATGAAGGGTGGCACAGGCCTCTTCAGCCACGATGTTGCAAATACTTGCAGTGAAAGTGGCACTCCCCCTGTCTGGCACACAGGTAGCTATGATTAGTGTCAAGGAAAATAAGGCCAATGGTACCAGACATGATAGTGGTTGTTACATCCCTTTGACAAGCTAATTGCTGCCCTATTGGGTGCTGGCTATGAGGGATAGATTAGTAGATCCCAGAAATGCAGTGAATATTCTTTTGATGTAAACTGATCCACGCCAGTTTTGATTTTCAGACCTCCAACTTCCTCTCCTCCCCTATCTCACAGTCAAAATAAGCCTGTTCTCTTTTTTACTGTTGGACCAAACCACCAAGCTAACTAAGCTGATCAAACTGCCCTTGCCAACATCATGGGGAAATCAAGAATTCTGTGAGACTGGTTTACTTCTTTTCATGGCCTAGAGGGCCCACTGAAATCTAGCATCCTCATCTCGTAATGTGCACTGTCTGGTTCTATGCCACAGTTATTCTGGCATCTTTTAGCTCCTGGAATGTTCTTCACCTTCTCTTGTCTATGAATCTTCATATATGCTGTTCTTCCTGGACCACTCCTTGCCTTGATTAAATTTCTTGTTAAACCAAACTTAAATTACTCTCAGATATCCAGTACTTCACTGAGGAAGTTATTCTTGATACCCTTTTCCCTATAGCACTTGTCTTTACTATGTAGTTCTCTGTAGACTTTCACCACAATGACAATTACTTGTTCAATGGCATGTGTGTCCCTCTGGAGAATAAGCTTCCTAAGTGCTGGAACTGTATTTTTTATGCTTATTTCTGTATCCTTGGAACTTATCCCAGGCCCTGTAATACAGTGGATTCAACAAATAGTTGTTGAATAAATTCATAAATGAGAGTAAGAGAAGAAATACATGATTTACTCCAATGGATCTATTGCTTTTCAAAGCATAGCTTGAAAGGATGGCAATTGTGCAAGTGTGGAGCCCTCATCAGGTTTAATGGAAACAGACAATCTTTGCCTAGGAGTTCTAGTCCTTTGCCTAGGAACTTTCTAGATTAAGAACGATTTTTTAAATGATTATTATACTCTACCTACCTTGATAAGCTCCATCACCATGGAGACTACCAATATCACAGTACCTATGTATTTCAGACAATAATGCAAGTCTGCCATCTACTGGTGATATGGGGTAGTACTGTGAATCCTAGGACAAGACATTTTGATTTTCTCTGGAATTTCCTGGATTGTGAAAGCTGGAAGGGCTTAGATTCCAACACACCCAAACATTTCATTTTTCCAAAGGGAAAGCCATTTCCCATGATGTGTATATGATCACCCAGGGCTATATAGGCAGTTAGTGGAAGGGCTAAACTCTAACCTAGGCTTCCTGACAAAATCAGGTGCTTTTTTGTTCTTAATCATAATTCTGGATGGTAACAATTACATCTGGTCAACAATGTATACTTCTTCCAAAAAAAATGGAACAAATGAGACATGTTCCAGGTTATACACCAGGAATCTCTCAGCCCCTTGTATAAAGCTCCTCACATTCCAGAAAGCAAAAAAAATCTCATTTTCTACTTTCTGTCCAAGAATTTCCTGGATCTGAAGATAGTTGTATGGGATTGTGTGGGAAAGACTAGACTCACAAAACTTGGAATTTCACACCAAAAATTTAGGCAAAGGCATGGTGCAGGATGTGTTTTGCATGCCATTGGATTGCCTGCCATCAGCAAGACTCCGAGGGATTAGAAACACACCAGAAGTTTGTGTTCCAAGACACTGTGATCTTTAATGGAAAAACTGACAAACCATAACTGAAAGAACTAGGAACTGCCATTCTAATCATAATAGACAGGATTGGTGTGAAACCTTCCAGAAAGGCCTCCTTTGTGTACCTGGCAAAATTGGCTACAGAAACACTAGGTTTTCCAATATATACACTTTTTTTTTTTAGTAACCCCATGGGACTAGATTTAACCATAGTCATCTTTTTATTAAAGTGTGGTTTTCATGGAAACATGCTTCTTAACATTCCTGGGATCAGTGCAGAGTCATAACCAACCAAACATCCCAGTACCTGCCAGAAGAGTTTTGCCTTTCCCTAACAATTCTCAGAACTGAGCACTTCAGGGGCTGGACTTCTGAAACAAAAGAAAAAAGATGTGGCTGTTTAAAAGTTCTCACTGGATATTTCAGAAAATTTCCCTGGCTCTGAATGTACTTTTTAAAATCTTCTTTACTCAAGATAGTACCACCAGCAATGAACATGTTCAGGCGGTCATTTCGTTCCATTAAGTTGGAAAAGTAACACCTTTACTGCATACTCTTAGAACAAACCTTATAAGGAAAATAGCACAGTGTTCTGAATGGGTTAAGGAATAATTGAGGTACTATTTTGGTCCATTCATGGTTGAGACTAAAAAAAAAAATCTTCCCTTTGGGGAAAGAAAACACCAAGGGAAATTTCAATATTCACTTAATTAGTCCTCCCTTGTAACAGTCTCTCCTCCAGTCTCAAGTATTAATGTGGGGAACAATGCTCATCCTACTCCATCCCTCTACATAACCTCTCAACACAGTGCCCACCAACAAGGGAAATGGCACTGTCCTGATGACACAATTATAGAGCACTGCACTGAGGTACTGGAGACCTTTGCTCCTCAGAGAAGGAAAGGAGAATGTGACCCAGAATTTCAGTGTATGAGTTATGTGAAGACCAATAGGTACATATGCATGCCCAATGCAGGTGAAGGTTCTGATGACTTAACCATTACTACCACTCCAGAGTTCTTAGATTCTCTGGACTCCAAATTATCAGAATTTCCTGATAGCCTAGAGTCACTGTTCAATGCAAGTGACAATTCTTCCCTTGCAAGACCTGTAAAGAGCATAACAGCTCTCATCCCCTCCACCATACCTTCTCTGATCCATATTAAGGAGATGCAAGCAATGAGAACTCCTGGTTCTGACAGAAGTACAGCCCTCCCATCATTGCACACCTGGCTCATTTTAAAATCATTTAAGGTATGCCTAAATAAGTCAGGCATAATATTTTGGGTAAATATGAAAATTCTCAAATGTATGGTGTTTATTTTTTTTCAGCATGAAAATCCCACTACTGTCATACCCCACTTATAGGGCCAGGAAGGGAGAATTAAAGCCAGTTAATAATATTTTTGAGCCTGGTGCCTCTGGGTATTGCTGCAAGGCTATTTTGGACTCTTTGATCTTGACTGATGACTATGAAAGAATAGAGTGAGTCAAGAAGAGATGAAAATGAATTTTGAGTAAATATAGTTATAGTAGAAGTTGGTAGTTCAGTTATTTCTGTTAAACCAGCTCTTTGAATGCATTTGACCACCTTCACTTATCTGGGTCCTCCTTGCTCCTCTCCCTTCCCTATTTTACCGATTTTCAGCATTTTGTTACTTCCACCACTTTCTTATCCATTTCTTTGATTACTTTCCTCAATTTCTTTCATTATATCTACTTGACTCTTCTCAGTGAACCCAACTATCTTCAAACCTTTCTGAGTATCATTGCAGAAAATACAGCAGGGCAGACTGTTTTCATTATGTGTTCATGGTCAGCATCCTCAATGGGACATGAAACACTGCCAAGCAATACTACTGAAGTTTATATCTGTTCTTCTTCCTATTCTCCACAGTGAGAATTCCATACTTTCTCCACTGTCCTCAATTCTCTGACTTCCTTACATCCCCCAATCCTCAAAGCAGGTGGCATCAACTCCTTCTTCACAGAGAAGGTAAAGATCCTCAGAGGAGACACCCTTCCACTTCCACTATCACATTTACAAAACTATGTGCTTATGTAGCCATTCTTCCAGCATGCCTCCTCCTGCCACTATAGAAGAAGGCCCTTATTTTTTTATCTCAAATTTATTTAAATTCTACTTAGTTAACATATAGGGTAAAATTGGTTTCAGGTATAGAATTTAGTGATTCATCATTTATATGTAACACCCAGTGCTCATTAAAAAAGTGCTCTACTTAATACCCATCACCCATTTAGCCCAACCCCTGCCCACTTCCCTCTATCAACCCTGTTTGTTCTCTATTGTTAAGAGTGTCATATGGTTTGCTTCACTCTCTCCCCCTCTCTCCTTTTCCCCTTTCCCTTATGTTCATCTATTTTGTTTCTTAAATTCCATATATGAATGAAATCATATGGTATTTGTCTTTCTCTGACTTATTTCACTTAGTATGGTACACTCTAGCTCCATCCATGTCATTGCAAATGGCAAGATTTCATTCTTTTTGATAAAGGGCCTTATTTCTAAGGCTTATCCCTCCACCAGTCCCCTACCAAGGCAAGGACCTTGTTTTATAAATTATCTCCTCTCAGGGAGAAGAAATGGGTGGGAAATATCAGAAAGGGAGACAGAACATGAGAGACTCCTAACACTGGGAAACGAACTAGGGGTGGTGGAAGGGGAGGAGGGCGGGGGGTGGGGGTGACTGGGTGGTGGGCACTGAGGGGAGCACTTGATGGGATAAGAACTGGGTCTTATTCTGTATGTTGGCAAATTGAACACCAATAAAAATAAATTTATTATTAAAAAAAATTATCCCCTCTCTCTTCTGTCTTGCTGTCCACTGGGTCTTTACCATCAACTTTTAAACACGTTCATCACTTAAACTTGAAAAAACCCTATTTGCCTTTCTCCATTTCACAGAAGAGAAAACGGGATTTTTGTGGAGATTAAAGAGAAAGGGACAGAATAAGGTCCAAATTTAGGACATGACACCCATGAAAACAATGCCTTTCCTTATGGTACCATACTATGATCTAAGCCACTTCACTTGCCTACATATTAGGACATTTTCATCCATGGGCTGTGTAGATCTATTTTAGGCATCTTCACTAGAGGATTGGATTGATTTCCTGACAAGCCAATCTACTGATCAATGCTCCAACACTATGACTTCCCCAAAAGCCCCAAATGATAAAGGGAAATAGTTGGATAGTACTTTAGTTGCTCTCCATCTGTAAAGTATAACTGATAATACATCTTCTTCCCACCTTCTAGTATCTTTACTCCTACTCCTTGCCTCCATTTATCATCAGCAGTGTAATATAGATGGTAAATCTCACTCCTATGGAAGGTTTTCATTTGCTGAGGGGGAAGGTGCTATATAAATGCTCAATATAGCCATCTTTTTTTGGAAGCTAACTCCTGCTTACGTTGACAGAAAACTGTGATGTTGATGGAGCTGGGTACATTTTCTTTAGAAGGGGAAAAAATAGACCAAGGAGGAAGAAAATTAGGTAAGCATCTGGAGGAAAGACTCAGAGAAGACCCAAGTAAAAATGTGGCCAAGCAATTAAATCAACATCCACTGTTATAGCTATTTATGTCTGCTCTTTGTTAGTCTTAGACCTAGGAGGAAGCAAGAAGGCGTGGAGAGTGTGGGATATTATTTAAAGGAAGGAGAACTAGAAGTGGAGAGGAAGTGAGGGGAATGTAAGTCTTTAAAAAGAACAAGATAAAAAAAAAAGAAACATTCTTCAACAAAACTAATCTCTCCTTGTCAAAAATAAAAAGGTGATGTGGGGCATAGAAAGAGACTGTATGTCAATGTTTGGTCCTTGAATTTTACTTTTCTACTAAAGATAGTAAAGCCTGTAAAATATAGGCCTAAATTGAAAAACAAAACAAAACAAAACAAAAGGACTAAAATGCAAAAAAAATATTTTGCTTTTAACAAAGGGAAAATTGGAAAGCCTGAGATAAAATTAAATTTGAAACTAAATTGATGTAAAGTTTAAAGATTAAAGTAGAAAGAAGTGGTGTTGGGGTCAAAGCCTGGATATTCAGCTAAGTACCTATGTGATGTTTGTCAAGTTGTACTTAACCTATTCGAGGTTTTCCTACCTCATATTATGGAGATTGATTAGATCAGTTAGTCTCAAACTGTGACTTATGTTCCATTAAGAATAGCTTCTTTTAATGAGAGATATTAGTGAGGAAGATTGATTGAGCATGGGAACAGTATGGAAAGGGGGAAACTTGAGAAATACTGGACTTTCTCAGAGATTTCTTCTATAAGATATGGAATAATTTCATCATTATAAATGTATACAATTAAGCCAGTTGAAACCAATATATGTGGAATCTGTCACATTTTTTTCTGTCACATCTTTTTTATGTGCACTTAAACTAAAAATTTAATATAAAATAATGATGGCAATAGCTAGCAGAAACAAAGGCTTATAGAATCTGTAGAAAGTCAGAGTCCCTTTTATCTTGGTGTGTGTCTTAAGATAAACAGTGAAGAGATAACAAATAGCTGTTTAATTACTGTTGTATAGGGGTTAAAGTTGCCTGGTGTCATGTGTACCATTGAGGGTAATGAATACCAATCATTCTTTAATCACTCTCTTTTTCAATGAGCCACAGAGACTAGAAACCAGCTTCTGCCCCCAAATAGCAGAGCACTGGCAAGGGAGTCTGTCCAAAGTGGAAAAGAGAAATCAGAACTTCCTTCCAACTTATGACAGGCACATAAGGTTTTCCATCCATGATATGGTCCTTGCCTACCTTGTCAGAGTAGGTGTCTGTGGTGGGAGAGTAATTACCCTAACCCTACCCAAAGATTCCCACACCCTAATCCCTAGAACCTATGAAAACGTTACCTTGCATGGCAAAAGGGATTTTGCAGATCTGATTAAGATTACAGATACTAAAGTAAGAATATTATCCTGGATTATCCATGTAGGCCCATTTTAATCACACAAATTACTAAAAGTGAGGAACCTTTCCAGCCTTGGTCAGAGAAAGAGATGTGGGGAAAAAACAGAGTCACAAGATGCTAGCTACATTGCTGGCTTTCAAGATCAAAGAAGGGAGCCACTAGCCAAGGAATGTGGGCGGCCTCTAGAAGTTGGACAACACAGGAAAACAGTTCTCCCAGAGCCTCCAGAAAGGAACGCAGCCCTGCCACGCCCTGATTTCAGCCCAGGGAGACCTCTGTCAGACTTCTGACCCTCAGAACTGTAAGATAATAAATTCATGTGGTTTTAAGCCACTAAATTTGTGGGACTATGTTATGGCAGGATTAGAAAGCTAATGCACTGCCCAACCTGTGAACCCCAACTGGTGAACAAGAAGCCAAAATTATCAAAATGACCAAACAAAATATTTTAGTACAGCATTTTTCTATCAGAAAATGCAAATGGGTTCCATAAACCTATCTTTCTCAGGTCAACAAAATGTTTAGAGGCAGTCAGACTACTTTGGTGCAAAGCTTAGTGCCAGCCACTCAAAAAGAAGCCAAGCATTTCCTAATGTCAATTACACACAATATTCTTGACATTTTCAGTTGGCTTATTGAATTCATCTTTGGGAGGAAGAGAAAATGATGTCAAACAGAAGGCATTTATGGAGATACTAGCAAGAACTCAGCAGCATCCCACTAGAAAGTTTTGATATGTGACAAGTAGAATGTCATCCAAAATAACCCCAGACAAAAACACAACAAAAGTCTGGCCAACGCCAATTAATCAAGGGAAAAATCACTGGGAGCATTCAAGGTCTTTGGCCCTACTTCTAACCTTACTTCTGGGACTTTGAAAGTGTTTGTTTGAAACTAACCCCTTTGAATGGCTGTTGAATCTACCCAATTTTCTGAAGACAAGATATTCTTCAATGCTTTGTTAAACTCAAAGAAAAAAATTAATTAAGCAACAAACTTGGTTTTCTTTTAACATTGCATCAACTGCACTGATTGGTTGTTTTGATTTCCTATCAATATAACTTAAGTGACACAAATGGCCAGTATTTTCCTTTCTTGGTATTTTCTCCGGGGTTTTCTAACTTTGTTTATTTATGAAAACAAAAGTGACTATAATCTGTTCTTTCCTGGGTAGTCATGATGTAAAATATCACCCACTTGAGGGCTTCTCTGACTTTAGAAGGCTTCCTTATTCTCCTTTGTGATTTTGCTCCACATGACCAGAGGCTTATATCAACAATGTAATAACTTAATTATATGCTACCTTGTTTTGTCCTCTAATGGTTATTTGTCTGGTCTCTCCAGGATAAAGTGCAGATATTCAGCTCCAATTTGGGGCACTTAATGCCTGTGAAATTATCTGGCTCTGGGATTTCCTTTTTTGGTTATAGGAATGTACAGATTTTCTATTTATTTTTTTCAAAAAATTTGTATATTTTATCCAAATTGTGAAATTTGTCAGCACAAAGTTGTCATAATATTCTTTTATTGTTTGTAAATGTCTGTAGAGTCTGTATGGATAACCCCTTTTTATTCCTGATATCTGTAATTTGTGTTTTCTCTTGATCAGTCTTGCTGGGGACTTAACAATTTTATTAATCTTTCTTCCAAAGAAAGAGTTTTTAACTCTGTTGGTTCTTTCCATAGTATATATGTTTGTTATTTAATTGATTGCATATCTATTGTATATGAGCTTATTATCTATCTTTTCCTTATTTCTTTTCTCAAAGCTTTTTATTTATTTATTCATGAGAGACACAGAGAGTCACAGACAGAGGCAGAGGGAGAAGCAGGCTCCATGCAGGGAGCCTGACATGGGGTTCGATCCTGGGTCTCCAGGATCACACCCTGGGCTGAAGGCTGCTCTAAACCACTGAACCACCCGGGCTACCCTCTTTTCTCTTTCTTTAAGCTTTGTTTCTCCTTGTGTTTGTTCCTGAAATATCTGCTTAGATGACTGATTTTTCAGCCTGTCTTTTTCTCTAAGATTAACACTTAAAGCTGCACTTTTTTTTTTTTTTTTTTTTTTGCCCTGGTCAGCTACATCCTTACATTTTATATTTCATATTTTCGTTCTTATTTGACTAAAAATATTTTCTATTTTAGATTGTAATTTCTTCTTTGACACATGGGTCTTTAGAAGTATATTACTTAATCTCTTAAATTTGGGGATCTTTTTTGTTGTTTTTCTGTTTTTGATCTCAAGCTTAATCCCATTCTTATCAGAGTATATAGTATTAAATTTTCATTCCTTTAAATTTTAAATTTTTCTTTATAGCTGAACATATATCTGTTTTGGCAAATATCATGTATGTCTTTAAAAGGAATTCTTTTTTTGTAGTTTTGTGATACATTGTTCTATGTAGGCCAATTAATTCAAGTTTATTACTATGCTGTTCAGATTGTCTATTTTCTTATTGGTTGTTTTTCCCCCTTTTCATTTTAATTTTTTTTGTCAGTTTGTTCTATTTTATAACTAAGACTATTTAGTTAGTTAAAGTTTCCAACTATGATTTTGGATTTGTTCATTTCTTTTTTTGTTGTTGTTGATTTTTGCTTTATATAATGTATGCCCATCTTCTAATGATAAAATATCTTTTTATCTCTAGTAATACTATTTCCTTAAAATATACTTTGACTTCTATTGGAATATTTATATCAACTTTCTTTTGGTTATTGTTATATGATATACTTTTTCCATATTTTTACTCTGTGTTTAAGTTTGCACCTTGTAAAGAACATATAGCTGGATTTTGTTTGTTTTGATATATACTCTATCAAAACTTTTTCTGTTAATTACAGGGGTTAGTTCAGTTACATTCAATATAATTACTAACAAATTTGAGGTCAAACCTACTATCTGGTTATTTTCTGTTGTTACATATATTTTTGTTATTTTTATATTCTCTTGCCTTCTTTTGACTCAATCAAGCATATTTCTCGGGACACCTGGGTGGCTCAGCGGGTAAACTTCTGCCTTCAACCCAGGGCGTGATCCTGTGGTCCTGGGATTGAGTCCCACATCGGGCTCCCTGCATGGAGCCTGTTTCTCTCTCTGCCTGTATTTCTGCCTCTCTCTCTCTCTCTCTCTCTCTCTCTGTCTCTCATGAATAAATAAATAAACTCTTAAAAAAATAAAATAAAACTATTTCTCTATTTTCTCCTTCAACAGTGGTTTTGGTGATTATCATAGACATTTCAAGATGTGTATTTAACTGATGACAGTCTTCCATAGTTTTTTATTGCTTCCCAGACAGTGCAACCTTAAACACTTCAACTCTCTTGAAGAGAGAGTTGCCTTCTATTTCATTGTTCTCATGTATTGAAACTCTGTATATATTTTAAACCATAAAACATTTTGTAATTATTCTTCTCAGTCATCAGTATTTATTTAGCTTTCCTATCTCCCCACCCACAGTGATCTTCATTCTTTCCTGAATTACTTTTTTTTTCCATTTGAGATCATATTTTCCTTAAAGTTTTCCTTTTAGTAGTTCTTTCAGTACAGATCTTTTAGAGATAAATTATCTCATTTTTATTTGTCTAAATCTGTCTTTATGTTGCTTTATTTTATAAGGACATCTTCACTATATATACAAGTTTAAATTGACAATTATTTTCTTCCAATACTTTAAAGATATCAATCATCGTATTGGATTCTGGCATTCAACATTTCTGTTGAAAAGTCAACTTTTAATCTTGTTTTGAAGGAGGATGTCTCATTGTTACTATAAAGATTTTTCTTTTTGTACTTTGCTTTTGTCAGTTTGAATAATATGTCTAGATTGATCTTCTTGTATTAATCTTGCTTGGGCTTTATAGTACTTCTTGACTCTGTAAGTTTGATGTTTTCCAACTTATGGAAAATTTCTGGCCAATATTCTCTCAAATGAGTTGTTTATATTTCCTTTTATCTCTTCTTTTCCTGGTACTTCAATTAAATATGGTAATCATTTTAACCATCTATCATACATTTCTCACATTCATTCTGTATCTTCAATCCTTTTCTTCTTTGCGTGTTTAGACTTGGATTTTTTTTTCTTTTACCCTGTATTCCTGTTTAATGATTCATTCTTATTCCCTGCTTAATTTGTTGAATTCATAATATTTGATACTGTGTTTTTAAGTTTAGAATTTCCATTTGACTCTATTCTTTTTTATAGATACTGGTTTTCTGGCAAAACTCTCCAACTTTTAAAAAAATGATCATATGAATCACATTTATTTTAAAATTCCATATATTATAACTCTAACATCTGGGCTATCCCTATTATTTGCCTTCTCTTTTGCTTTTTGATCTGGTCTTACTTCTTGGCATTCCTAGGAACTTTTCTTTGAATGTCACACATTGTAAATGCACAATCTACAGGATCTCTGGATGAAGTAATCATTCTTCCTTAAGGATTTAATTTTTTCTGACAGGTGGATAGAGTATATGAAGATGAATTTCATCCAATCAAGGATAGGTTTAAAGCTTTATTACAACTAGCTTGTGGCATAATAAATGACTTCAAATTCTTTAACACTCCTCCCATTGAGTTGAGGAGTTTCATTCTTCTTCTCTTACAACTAGGTGGGCTGTGGGATTGCTTTGATCCAAAATATAGCAGAAGTGATTCTGTACCATTTGGGGGCTCAGGTCTTAAAAGACTACTAGCTCTACTTCCTATATCCTAAAATGCCCACTCTAAGGGAAACTATTCACCACATAAGAAATCCAGCAACCCTAAGACTTCCATGCATAAGGAGGCTCAAACTAGTCCTGTGGAGAGGACTCTTATAGGGGTAAATATTCAACCACTCTCCCCAGCTACTCCAGACCTCCCACCCAGGCTGCTTTAGTGATGCAGCTTTCAAATGAATTCAGCCTCAAATGCTATCTGGCTGCACATGAAGGACACTAAGCAAGAGCCAACCAAGTGAATCTGTCAACCTCTAGAACCATGAGAGATAATAAATTATTGTCTTGAACCTCTAAATTTGGAGATGATTTGTAAAACAGAATAGGTATTGGGAATACTGTGTATTTCAGCATTGCTTTTAATGCTGTGGCTCAGCTCTAACCTTTAGTGTGGTTCCCTTCTGTAGTCTTAATCAAATGCATCAGATGAATTTCCCAGGGTTTCTCTATCTTATTGAGCCCTGAACCCCAACTTCTGTTTACTCAGTGTTAGATGACTCAAAAATCTGTGCTCAGCTTCTGAATTCCACTATTTTCATCAGAGAGTTGGTTTACTTTATCTCATGTGAGCACAGCTAAGAGTTGGTAGAAGCCTTAGGAAATTTCACACAGAATTTCAGACTCATTCCTCTAAGATTCTCTTCTTTCTAGGGCTTTGGGTCTTCAATTCCTTGCTAACTTGGCAGCCTCAAGGTCCAACAGGTTTCCTTGGCCTAGTGAGAATATAAAAATCCCAGCATTCCTCTACCTGCTAAGCATCTATTCTCCAATTTGTAAATTGGAAAATTTCTCAAGAAAAGATATAGAAATAAATGTGGGCTCTCCCCAGCTCACCTCATTTTTCTCAGAGTTCTTGGCCCTTCAAATCTTGGCTGATTTGGCTACTCCCTGGTGTCTTCAAACTATTGTTTTATCCAGCTTTTACAGTTTGTCTTGGAAGGAGAGCCAGTTTGATGCAAGTCATTCTATCATGCCAGAAACAGAAGTCCTAAAGTTCAGGGAACCTTCCTGATGCAGTGCTTCTGACCAGCATACATTCACTCTTAGTAGTCTTAGATGTTCTTTAATCTTTTCTTCAAATCCTTTATGGGCTCAGCTTCTGACTCTACCTGCTTGCTTCTACACCCCTCCAACATATTGATAATTTCCAGACCACAGAGATACAAACTTAGCTGCTAGTTCTGGTGAACTTTCAGCCACGATGGGGAGAAAGGAGACACTTGCTTATCACATTTCACTGTTCCTTCTTTTGCTGATATGATGCTTTCTTCCTTGCTAGCCACCACACCACACTGGTGAGCTATTCTGAATCCAAATATCATATCTTTCATCCACTTAGTGCAGCAAGAAATTGTGTTCCAAGAATTATTCAGAAAAGTCTTAATTTATCATCATCATCTGCTTACTGAAAATATGTGGAGACTGCAAATAGATTTTTCTGGAAGTGACTCAGAAGAAGGTCTCCGTTTGACCTCATTGATCAGGAAGGAGCTGAGCCTGCTTTGGCAATGAGAACAGAATATCACAACATATGATTTTTTTTTATTCTAGCCTTTTCAATTTGGGCAGACACAAATATCCCCATTCTGTGACTTATAGAATGCAGAAGCTCAAAAGATGAGGCAACAAACTACTCAATTCCACAAGTGGTTAAAAGGGGAAAAAGTACTCTGAAACTCTCTTGCTTGCCAAAAAAAAGAAAAAGGAAAAGAAAAAAATCCAGTATGTTCTATTTTAAGGGACTTTCAGTTGACACCTTGCACCTGACACATTGCTTTGCCTTTAGTTTCCAATTCCAATTTAAAAGATGTTTTCCCACCACAATAATACTTAGGTATTAAGTTACACTTTCTTCTATAAATTTATAAATTTACTCAGTAATACAGTTACCATGTATTCAATTATCCTGATTATGTTTAAAACTTATCATGCAGTGTCCATTACATAAAATGGATGGTTTGGAAAATGTTACAAGGATAATTATATTTAATTTGCTATATTGCTCCCAACATTGAGAGATAGGTAGGGAGTAAGCAAAAAGAAATAGAGCAAATGAGAGAGGGGCGAGAATGACGACAATTATAGGGCTAAAAGAGAAAAAAAAGTTGGCAGTACTTAGAAATAAGTATATCCTCAAATTTTTTAAAAATATCTCCTACTTTTCTAGATTCCTTGCATATTAATTCCTCACTACTAACCAATTATGTTTTTCCTTTAGTTGACCAAAATGTGTTTGCCTAGGTTCTATGCATGCTTGTTTCCATTATCCATCTTTACTTTTTATTTGATCTTTTACTGACTTGAGAGACTGGAGATGAAAAACATTTAAATTTTCCAGACTTCACATTTTGCAACCTGATCAACTTTTTTCTCTTTTTCTTTTTTCTTTCTTTTTCATCAGGCAGCAACTAATTGATACTTCCAACATTGCGCCTAGAGATGTTCTCAGCCAAATCCAAAAGTTTGTCAGGGATATGTTCCTTTCTCCAAGACACAACAGGCAATTTGCTAGTCACTTCCTTATTATATAATTCAGGTTGCTGTTCTACCAGCCTCCTCTCAAAATTTCCTCACCATTTTTCTAGGATGAGCTTAAAATCTGCCCATCATTTTTTAAGCCTCCACTTACCACTTGGACAGAAAGCCAATGCTACATACTTCAGCATTTCATTATGGGCATCAATTTCTGTATCCATATTATTCCCAAATTTAGCAGCTTAAAACAATAATGTTGTTTCTCATGAATTTCCAGGTTGACTAGGCAGTTTTGCTAATTTGGGCTGGTCTTAGTTCTCTTCTGGGCTTCCTCATGCATCTATGGTCAGCTGGTGGTTTGCCAAGGGCTACATATTTTGAGGGTTGCCTCAGCTATTCTGATGTGCTTCCTTACCCACTAGCGGTGCATCCCAGCCCCTTCTCATGGTAGACTCAGGGCTCAAAGATACCAGGAGTTACAAAAGTCAAGACTGAAAGGGGGCATGCCATCATTTAAACCACTTAATACTGGGTACAGAAAGTCACAAGTCTAGACCATGCTCGAGGAGTCAGGGAAAATAGATATCACCGCTTGGTGGGGTTGCAAAGTTATGTGGCAAAGTGCATGGATGTAGAGGGGTGTAAGAAAGGGGGTATTTTTTACAGTCAATCTACCATGAGCTATGTTAGCAGTCAGCACAAGGTGAGTAAGCAAATATAAATCAAGAGCACTGCATGCAAGAAAGACTTCAAGACAAGGTGGTATCTAATTTTTATAGGAAAGACAGAAGTTAGTCAGGTGAATAGAAGAGAGAAAGCATCCCAAGTACAGAAACTAGCATGTGCAAAGACTTTAAGCTGAGAGAAATCATAGTAGGTTCTAGGAATAGGGGAACACAGTATTTTCTTGAGATGGAATTCCCTCTCCCATCCTGTCCTCAGGCTTGTCTTATTTGCTTAGAGAAATTACAAACCCTCTTCTAGGAAACCTTTTTTAATTCATTCCTACCCTTTTTGGATATATCACTGTATTCTCCTGTGGCCTTGACACTGGAGTCAGAATTACTGAGTTTAAATCCTATTCCACCTTTCTGTGACTTGGTAAAGTAAAAAGATGCTATCGCCACTTTTACAGATTTACATTTACAGATATCTGCAAAATGGTAATAACAATTTATAGGGCTTTTTAAAATTTATTAAATTTAATTTATTAAAATAATGGATATGAAGTGCTTAGAGTGCTTAACTAGCTACTCTAGCATTCTTCATATGCAAAACAGAAATAAGGGGATTCCCTTGATTGGTCCCCAAGTTGTTAAGTATTCTCTCCACCACCACTCCCAGCTTCCTACATGCCAATACCTGGCCCTTAGTAATCTCTCTGTAAATATCATTGGCTTTTAGGGATGCCTGGGTGGCTCAGTGGTTGAGCGGCTGCCTTCACCTCAGAGTGTGATCCTGGAGTCCCCAGATTGAGTCCCACATCAGGCCACCAGCAGGGAGCCTGCTTCTCCCTCTGCCTATGTCTCTGCCTCTCTGTGTCTCTCATAACTAAATAAATAAAATCTTTATATATATATATATATATTTATATATATATATATATCATTGGCCTCTAAAATTTTTTATTAATATTGTTATTACTATAGCAAAGTGCCAGTTTGCAATTCTGAATGGAACTTGTTCTGTATGTTACTTTTATGTGTTTCCTTTTATTTTTTTTTTATTTTTATTTTTTTTTTTTTTTATGATAGTCACAGAGAGAGAGAGAGAGGCAGAGACACAGGCGGAAGGAGAAGCAGGCTCCATGCACCGGGAGCCCGATGCGGGATTCGATCCCGGGTCTCCAGAATCGCGCCCTGGGCCAAAGGCAGGCGCCAAACCGCTGCGCCACCCAGGGATCCCTATGTGTTTCCTTTTAGACAAGCATCCCCAGACACTGAGCTGGATGAAGTTATAGTTGCCTGGGATGGAGGTGAGGGAGGAGCAGAGAGTGCCAGTGGCTACAAAGTGTGAACCAAGGCAGATCCAGGAACTCTCTTGTGCAGAGAATCGGGACTGGGGTCAAAGTGTGACTATCAAGAGGCCTATATGAGATGCATCAAAGCAGGAGCTAATGCAGAGCTAATGCTCCAAGGCAGAGCAAGTGGGTATAAGAAAAAAAATAGCAGGCAAGGCCTAAAGAGATCCCTTCCCTAGCTGTAGGACAGTCTCAAGGACTTTTTGTAGGTGAAGCTTGACTTAAGCCACTCTCTCAATTAAAATCCCTTTGAAGCAGGAGAGAAGGGCTGAAGAGGAGTCCCATTCCCAAGGACCAATTATTTAATCAATCATTACCACATAGTGAAACCTCCATAAAATCCCCCAAATGATGGAGTCTGGAGAGCGTCTATTAGGGTAAACAGTTAGTTAGGTTCTAATAGGTTACATTGAGGAGACATAGAGAAAGTCATGTCTAACTATCAGGAAAGTCAGGCTTGTCCTGGCAGCACTCCACAAGAAGCCAGATTAAACCAGACAGGAAGCCTTTGACCAAATTAGGGGGGAAAGGCACAAAACCTTGCTTCCAAGAAATCTCTCCAAGTAATGAATATTCTACTCCAGAGTTAACAACTGTCGATAAAAGATAGAACACAAACCCCAGGTCACGTAGCTACCTCTCTCTTGAGCTAGCCCACTCTCATTCTGAGATTGTACTTTTGCTTTACTAAATTTCCCTGCTTTTGTCACTCATTTGCTGTGCTGTGTCTGTCCTTGAATTCTTTCTCATGGTGAGACTAAGAACTTTCAGCAACATTTTTTGGATAGGCTTGGTCAAGGCCCCAGGGCCTGGGGTCTCCCCCAGTTAACCTGGCAATAATTCCAAATTGATGAACATCAGGGTGTCAAGATCATACACCCCAATTCCACAGAGACAGAAGCTTTGGGGACCTTTTTGGATCTCCCCCTATGTACCTGCCCATCTGGCTGTTGATTTTTATCCTTTATAATAAAGTGGATAGAATTTTCATTCCAGCAAATTATCAAACCTAAAGAGGATGTTGTGGGAATCCTCAGATTTGTAGCCAAGTCAGACATAACTGTAGATAGCCTGGGCACCTCATTGTAACTGACATCTGAAGTAGGAGGCAAACTTGTGAGACTGAACCCTTAGTCTATATGGTCTCATGCCAACTCCCAGAGTTAATGTCAGAACTGAATAGAAATATTAGACACCCAGCATGTGTCTGAGACCTAGATAATCAGAAATATTCATTAATTCACTCATTTATCCATGATGAACACACAACCCTTTACTCAGGCTTTCAGTTTGGGACTCTTAAGTGAGTCCTCTTCCCCGCTCTTAGCCTCTAAGATGGCTGCCTAAAACCCTCAGTGTCAGAAGATCTCAAACTTCTGTCTGCTAAAAAGTTAACTTTATCATCTCTCCCCCAAAATGTCTCTATGTCAAGCCCTGGTCACCTCACAGACTTCCATGTTTCTCACCATAAACCAAAGGGAGAAACCTTTTCCTACCTAATTACAGAAGTTACGGAGATGAGATCTCTTCAAGACTTCACAATGAAATTCCACAACTCTGCAGATTTGGTGCTATAAACCATCTTTCTTCCCTTTCATCCTCCTACAGAAAAGACTGGGACTCTTTCTTTAATCGACTGACCACAAACATGGAAGCAACTCTAGAAACAATGAATCAACCCCAAATGTAACGAAAAGACATTGCCCAAATAACCAGTTCTTAAGGCCTACAGTCCTAGTCAACATTTTAAATTTTCTTAATAAGTGAGTTAGTGACTATAAATCCACCATCTGCCATTTAATTTCCTTGTTGGAAATATGGACTCTTCAACCAATATTTTAGGCCTTCTCTGACAGATTGAGATTATTAGAGTATTATAGACAAGCTTATGTCCAATTACAAAAGAATGGTTAATTAAATTATAGTGCCTAAAGGTAGATTATACAAACATTAAATTTATGTTTGTGAAAAAATTTAACAGCATTGGGCAACCTAAGAATAGGTTTTAAAAAAAAAAAGCAGTATACAAAACAGTGCATAAAATATGATGCCAAAAATATGTACACACACCTGCAGAAAACAGGCCAAAAACACATGCATTAAAATGTTAACAATAGGGATGCCGGGTGGCTCAACGGTTAAGAGTCTGCCTTTGGTTCAGGGTGTGATTCTGGAGTCCCAGGATAGAGTACCAAGATGGAGTCCCACATCGGGCTCCCCGCAGGTAGCCTGCTTCTCCCTCTGCCTATGTCTCTGCCTCTCTCTCTCTCTCTCTCTCTCTCTGTCTCTCTGAATAAGTAAATAAAATCTTTTTAAAATAAAATGTTAACATTTTATTTTAACTTTCTTTCACAATGTGTATTTTCCAAATTTTTCTATGTCAACATCTGCTAACTTCCTCCTAACATGAGTTAATATTTTTCTTTGGGAACCACCAAGCAAAACGCAAATGCCAAAAATTTGGCTTCAACAGTTCATAAATTTACTCATTAAATTGTTCCCTATCAGAATAACAGCAAGTGGCCCATTCTTTTCATAATGAGTTTTTTCATTTTTCTCTAAGATGGGCACAATCTTAAATTTATCTTAATCAATTTTCTCAAATTAAGCTGCAGCAAGACCTACTTTCGTCTGGCTTGTTACAAGTGTTATCTCTAATGAGAAATACAATTTAACAAATGCAAAGGATGGGATGCCTGAGCACTGACAACCGTGCGGCTCGCTTGAGCTCCCAAAACTCACAATAGGATTTTCTAGAATCACACTCCCGTGTCCTCCATTAGAAATCAGCCAATAGGTTCATGCATGACAACAAGCCTCACCCTCCCAGAAAAGGCATCAGACAGCTTTTCAACACATTTAATTTTTCTTCTATTATCCAAGACCATAATGCCATTCCCAGTTGCACTTCAAAGCTAAAGGCAAATGAAGTAAAAAGTAAAATGCATTTGATGGAGAAAGTATTGGGGGGGAGGGGTAGATATAAGGTTCTTCACTACAGAAAAGGCTAAAATCTAGGGAAAAAGCAAAAGGTAACATAGTACTGTGGTGATAACTAAATTGCCTTCACATTTCCCCTTGCTGGTTTCATAATAATTGTTACATACATATGAGAAAGTAAACTGTTTTTTAATACCACCTTTCTGAAAGCCAGAATATTTTCACATTTAGTCAGGACCATAAGATACAAAAACAGAAAAAAAAATGTTCTTTCCTTTTTGATTCTGATAATTCAGAAAATGGGGTGGGGGGAAGGATGGAAACTGAAACAGCTCCACTTCAGGACCACACATCAAAGTTTCCATCAATGCTTCAAGGGAGAGATCCCCATGACCACCCAGGGGTCCGTTGTCACATCCTTGCTGCAAAATGCAATTACATAAGGTACTTCATGCTTCAAAGAGCCTGGCGTTTACCAAATGAATTGCATTTGTGGCCAGAATATTAATGATTGTTATCATACTTGGCCCATAAAAATTCTCCAGTGAATCATTTCACAAAAGTTGTCATTCTTTTAAAAGGGCAGAGAGATTCATTTTCAAAGCTAGATTTTCTCCCCTTATATTTTACCAAGCTCTATTTTGCCTCAGAATATCTGCGTCAGTGAAGTTCAATGGCTGTGCTAGTTCTCAGTTACAGGACACACGTAAATACATAAAATTCTCAGAGATGATCCTCTTCCTCAGGACTTTAAAAGTGTTAAAGTGTTCTCCAGCTGCATTAGAATCATGGAAAGGTACTTACTTACAAACACAGGTTTGGGAAATTCACCTCAATGTTAACTACACACAATCTGTAAGATGGGAAATCAAGAATCTACATTTTTTAAAACCCCCTCCTCTAGGCGATTTTCATGGCTACTAAAATTTGAATGTTACCACTCTAATTGAAAATTGTCCCTAGAAACAAACTCATGAGCAAATCACCAAAATCAATATTAGAAGAATTAGTTTACTGCAACTCATCCCCCATCAGTGCATTTGCCTCAAGGTTTATCCTGAATGAAAAGAGGATGCTCAATTTGCTCCTGGAGAGGTGGAGAGGTATATTAATTTCACCATTTTATGAGTCATATGGACAGGTTCAGATACATTTTAATAATCTTTCAAAGTAAATGTCAATATTTTAGATTCTATATTTTGCTTTTCAAAAGATGTGCCTGCCTGAAATCTAAAGTCACATTTAAATCTACAGGTGCCAAGAAAGAATAGAATAAACAGACGCGACAGAAGGACAAGCGAAATATCAGCTCAGCTGCCTGTCGGCTGCCAATATACACACCAGAAAGCCACCCCAGGCAAATTCAAGGGAATATGAATGAGTGAGTCTGGAGTTTAGATTCATGTTTCAGAGCCAACTCTAATCTAGGACAGAAGGAGAGTTACGTTTCTCAGAAAAGTGAGAGAGGATGCCATAGAAAAGAGGCTTCTAAACTTAGGTATAAGTTTAAATAACCTGGAAAGCTTAAAAAAAATTAGTTGTTTGTTGCCGAATTGGTGAATTTTGTGAATATTTATATTTTCTGGATACAAGATCTTTGTCAGAAATGTGATTTTTCAAATATTTTTTTTTCCAATCTCAAGCTTATCTTTTCACGTATTTAACAGTGCCTTTCACAGACCAAAACTTTTCAGATTGGATAATATCCCACTTATATAGGTTTTCTTTAATGGATCTTGTTATAATATAATACCTCAAGATTCTTTGCCTAACCTGAAGTCACAGATATTTTTACCTACATTTTCCTCTAGAAGTTTTAGTTTTATGTTTTGTATTTATGTCTATAAAACATTTGAGTTAGCTTTTGTGTTAGGTAAGAGATATGATTTTGAATTTTTTCTGTTTTTGCCTATGGGTGTATATGTATATAACATGTCTTTAACTTCAAATTTTCTCGTCTTTTTTTTTCAACTGATATTGATATAGTTACATGTGTGCTCTATTTGTTTGGCATTTATCTTACTTGATATTCTCTGAACTTCTCGAATCTGAGGTTTGTTGTCTGTCATTAATTTTGAAAAATTGTAAACTATTATTTCTTAAATATTGCTTCTGTGCATTTTTCTATTTTCTCCTGGCAATTCCAGTAATGCATATAAACAATTTCATATTATCTTATGGTTTTTGAATGCCCTAGTTTGTTTGTGTTTTCTTCCTGCACTTATTACTCTTTGTTTCAGTTTGAGTAATTTTCATTGACATATCTTCAAGTTTACTGATTCTTTCCTTGGTTGTGCTGAGACTACTGAGTCTATAGAAGACAGTCCTCATCTCTGTTGTGATTTTTTGTTTTTCACTATCATTCCCATTTTGATTCTTTCTAATAGTTTCCATGCCTTATGAAATTACCCATATAACATTACACATTGTCCAAGTTTTCCACTGAGTCTTTTCTATAGAAACCATAGTTATTTTCAATTCTCCAGTTAGACAATTCCAAAATCTCTATAAAAAACCACATCTAATTCTCTGATTGTTTTGCCTCTTGGGAGTGTGTGTGTGTGTGTGTGTGTGTGTGTGTGTGCACGTGCACACACACGCACACGTGTGTTTGATTTATGTAGAACATTAGGGGTAAATAGGTTTTGACCCTAGAAAAGGGCATACCTTTCCTTCTGCTAGGCCTTTAGTATGGGAGCTCATATTAATCAAAGCATCATTTTGGGTTTGAGATTTCTTGTTGCTTTTTTACTTTGAGTGCCTGCTAGGCTCAAATTCTTCTAGTGATAACAGTTTAGATGGGGAGCTGGTTGGCCAGTGGCTGTGCTCCACCCTCAGCTTTAGGTTTTCCCTTTATACCATACTACATAGAGGGGCTGCTCTCTTTGCCATACTCCACTGTCTTTTACTATATGCTTCATAGCTTTGTGGGGAAGCAGGGCAGAGGTGGCATTCTCTGATGTTCTGTTTAAACTTCAGTGTTGAATACTTACTGTTTCCTTGGATTTGAGAGTATAACTTTTAAAAACCTCTTGCCTATCTTCCAGCTATAGTTCTGGATCCAGCATAGGTTCTTCCTCCTCCCTCAGGGGTGAAGGTAGTTTTTCTGTTTACCTCCTCCAACTGCAAGGAGTTTTTATTACTACCCTGGGGGCAGCAGTTTTCGTTGTCCTCCCTCCCAGCCCTGCATAGTAAGGCTTTGTTCCATGGAGGAGAAACATCTGGGTAGTTTTGTGCCCCTTCAACAGCAGCTGCTCTTTTCCCCCTGGTCTACACCCTGAAGGAGTCTTCTCAGGACTTTCCCTAGTCTTCCCAGTGAGTACTTGTCATTAGTAGAGATTCATAGAGAATATGAACTCCTCCCTTCTCCCATATCTGTGGATTTCAAAGTCTTCCAACTCTTTTTCTGGCCCACATTCACTTTTGCCAATCCATCAACTCTTCTAGCTAAATACTTCTTACTGGTATCTGGCTACAAATACCCTGGTAAGCAAGCTCTTACACCTCAGTCCATATTTCAGATTAGTTTTCAACCCTACAATCTTAGCACTCGGAAGGGTTCAAGGAACTTCAGAATTTACAAATTGCCCAGCTTTTTTTTGTTCTTATTGTAAGGGGGAAGTAATATTCTTTATATTCTCTAGACTCCCAAGAGAGTCTAGAGACTCTCATTTCACTTTTGACTTTTCTGAAATGTTATTGAATTAACTGTTTTACTCATAAAAAGCATATAGTTGGGTTTTGTGTATTTAATCCAATTATTCTTCCTTATTCACATGAAGTATTAATCCAATTACATTTAATGTAATTACTGATCTAATGGATTTTATAGCTATAATTTTTCCATGTGTTTCTCACATTTCATATTTCTTTTGTTCTTCATTTCTGTCCTTTTCAATACTCACTTTTTTATCATTATAGTTTCCCCTTTTAAATAGTAGATATGTACTAAAACATTATTTTCTTAGAGATTATAGCATCCCCAAATAATTCTTACCTTCCCAATGCAACTTTGGAACATTTTTACTACTTTAAAACCCCCATTATCAAATTTTTCATTATTGTTCCCATGCATTTAGTTTTAATTTTACTTAGCACTATATCAAATTAAAATTAATTTACAAAGTCAATGTTCATTTCTATTTCCTGAATATTTACTCTTTTTGGTATTTTCCATTTTCTCTTCCATTTCCATGTTTTTGACTGTGTTCATTTTCCTTATTTTAGAAAATCCAAATATAGTCATACTAACAATATGCATTTGTCTGAAAATATCTTCATGTCCATTTTGAAGAATATTTTTGCTAGGTATGTAATTTCAGATTGGTAGTTAAATGTCTTTCAGCACTTGAGAGACCTTTTCCCATATGCTTCTCTTTTTTGTTGTTTCTGTTCAGAAATTGGCTATTCAGCTTGTCAATCCTTGACAAGGATTTGTCTTTTAAGTTCTGGTAAGTTTTAAAAATTTCTCTTTACCTTTGTTTTTCAGGAATTTGATGATGATGTGTCTAGATTTCTTTTTTTAAATCCTCTTGGACATTTGCTAACTTTTTATTTTTTTTATTTTTGTTTCAAATTTTCATTTAAATTCTAGTTAGTTAATATGTAGTGTAATATTGGCTTCAGGAGTAGAATTTAGTGATTCATCAATGCTCATCATAACAAGTGCCCTCCTTAATACCCACCATCCATTTAGCCCACTCCCCACCAGCATCCCTCCATTAATGCTAAACTTTTTAAACCTGTGACCTGATGATTTTTATCAGTTTAGGGGTATTTACGGGTAAAACATTTATGAATATTGCTATTATTATACTCTTTCTTTCCCCTGTTCTGGAACTTCAATTACATGTACATTAGACTCTATTTTATTCACTGATTTGAGGTTCTTCTCTGTCTAATCAAGTATTAAATTCACCCATTCAGTTCTTAATTTTTGTTATTATATTTTATAATTACATAATATCCACTAGATTTAATTTTTAAAATTATAATACTCTGATGAAAATGATCTGTCCTGTCATCTATTTTATCTGCTTTTTCTCTATTTTCTCTTGAACATATTAATCATAGTTAATTTATATTCTCATCTGCTAACTCCAATATCTGATCTTCTTCTATTGTCTGATTTCTTGTAGTTTTTTTTTTAGATTATCTTCATCTAGAAGTAATATATGGTATTACCTCTTCACATATCTCATACTTTGTCTTCTGTGCCACAAAGTATGTATGAAAGAACCATAGTGTCCCCAGAAATGTTAGCCCACCATAGAGTGCTGTTTCCCTTCCTATTTTAGATAATGTAAAAGACCACTCACCTGAATCCATTTAGGAATTGAAATGGGTCCTCCTTAGATCTGTTTTGCTAAAAATCAGTCTACTCCTGATTTGCCAGTATTTGTAGCATGTGGTCCTCTAGGGTTTTATTTTCTAAGAGCCTGTTGAGTTTTTTGTCTTCTTGACTCTATAAGACTTCAGTAGTTCACCTATTCAGAGTTTTTCAGTTTAGCTCTTTAGCCTGCTAACATAGCTTCAAATTTGTCAAATGCTTGAGGAGGAAACCAGTAGGGTGTTTGAGGCATTTCAATTCACTACCCCTGCACAAATGCCAAAATCTCCACCAGTCTCCCCTAACAGCAGCCTGTGCCAAACCAAACCTGGGTTTTTAGCCTCTTCCGTGCTCTGCCCATCCCTCTCCCTCCCCCGAGAGATATCTCCAGGTAAAAAGAGGATATAGATCTTCAGTGTCAATCCACTACTTTCTCTGAGGATTTCATCTGTAGCCTATTTTAATTTCAAGATTGCCCTGGTTGATCATTGTCTCTTAAGCACTGCAAGAAATTTCATTCTACCTATCAGGGTTTTTTTTTTTTTTCCCCCCTTGGCTCTTAATTCCTATGCAACTTCGGATTTCAACAAATATCTTTTGCAAAAAGCTTAACCAAATAGTTGGGGCTTCTGAAATCTCCAATTTTAAAAGATTTACTGATTTCTCTATCTTCTAGTATCAGTCTTATGTCTGGGTCAAGCACCATTAATTTGGTGTAAGCCTACACCAAAAACTGACAATTGTTCCAGGGAAAAACTAGTAGCTAATTGTCTATCTGTAAATTATTCTCCCTATCTCTGGAATTGTAGTCCAAATAATTCCTTAGATTTCTGCATCTCTCTGATATATATATTTTTTAAGATTTTATTTATTTATTCATGAGAGACACAGAGAGAGAGAGGCAGAGGCACAGGCAGAGGGAGAAGCAGTCTCCATGCAGGCAGCCCGACATGGGATTTGATCCCTGGTCTCCAGGATCATGCCCTGGGCCAAAGGCAGCACTAAACCGCTGAGCCACCAGAGCTGCACTCTCTGATAGTTTTTTAAATATTTTTTTTTTATTCCTTATCTTGCTTTTTCTGGTTGTCCACAGGAGCATACCTTACTACATTCTGTCATGACCAACCATGAACATTACATCCTGTTTGGAAACAGAAGACACCTTATGCATTCTTTAGAACATATTAGTGATTAGCCCTTTAGAAAAGCAGTCATAAATGAGAATCTCCATAAGATTCACCTTCACATTATACATTTATTTTCTTACCTCTCAACAAATATCTTTACTTGTAAACTGCTTATATATCTTTACCCAATATTAAGCTGAATATGTTTTTTATGTTCTATATGATGTATATTTCATTCTTTAAAAAAATCTTAAAAAAGATTTTATTTAAAAAAGATTTTAAAAAAGATTTTATTTATTTATTCATGAGAGATACACAGAGAGAGGGAGGCAGAGACACAGGCAGAGGGAGAAGCAGGCTCCATGTAGGGAGCCCAACGGGTCTCCAGGATCATGCCCTGGGTGGAAGGCAGCACTAAACTGCTGAACCACCCAGGCTGCCCTATTTATGTATATTTCTATCCTTATGTCAATACCACATTGTATTAATGCTTAATATTTTTGAAATGAAGGTTAAAATGTCTATAAATTAAATGAGTTTCACATACTTTGAAATCAATGGTTTATTGAGTTACAAAATCTTAATGCTTAAGGATTTAAATGACTAAAGTAACATCTTAAAATCATTTAATTTAAAACTCTGATAATCTATAAACAAATTATAATGAAACAGGCTTTTAAGATAAACTATATGATCATATAAAATTGCAGAGAACTCTGAAGAAATAAAGTTATTGAAACTGAAAAGAGGGGAAACTATGGATGACTTACCAGAATTGGGCATATTAGTTGCACCAGAGACCATTGAGGAAACTTTTAAAAATATCAATACCTGATCCTCACCCAAAGATATGAATTATTTTGAAATGGAGCCAGGTTTGAGAATCACATAACAATCAAATGGATAATTTGGAAATAAATTATCAGACATGCTTAATCATTATGGAAAGAACTAAGAAAACAAGTATACAATACAGAGGCAAGAACTACAATGTAAAACATTTTGGCATGAGCTAAATATCAGAGAAATACACGATTATTTTTAATAATTAATCCCTGTAGGATGGCACACACTTACACAGACAGATATTTTATGTCAAGAGGTCTGACTTCGACCCGGTAGACTAGAAGTCATTATGTATATACAACTACCGTTTTTTAAATAACTCAGTTTGAGTTCCCCCAGAAGCTGATCCTTAGACAATGACTCAGTGCAATTATTTTATTTGGAAACCACAGTAGGGGAGTAGAGAAATGATAAAGGAAAAGAGAATGCAGCCAATATGGGATGCATTATCAAGCTAGCTACTACCGTGATTGGCTAGAGCTTGATCCCGTGGAGAAACTCTGAGAAGGGTGCAAAATGCAAGCCTCAGAACTATCCAGAGAGGTGGGGAATTGAAATATTTATGCATCAACACCTGAGAGTCACAATTTGAGGGATTAAGGTGGGAGTGTTACTTCTGTTCTTTCAAGGCTTCAGAAATAGGCTTCAGGCAAAGAGTGCCATTCATTAGCAGCTGGAAGTCCACCAGAGTACACACAACTGGTAAGTCTGAAGGAAAAGGATGAGGCACAGACAGATTGTTTCAATGTGCTAGGGGACTTTGGGATTCCATTTAATACGTTATTTACGGTCTTTACAAAGACTGCAATGAGGATTTTTCCTATCTTCACTTTAAAAAGAGAGAGACCAAGGTACATCTAATAAATAATGGTTGCATGCCTCTTACATACCAGGCACTGTTCTAGATTTTTGGCATAGAGTGGCGAAAAAAAGAGAATAGAAATGTGCACATGTGCAGTTCATACTGGAGTGGAGGAGAATGGCAACCATATAAACTAATACAGCTTTACATATAGATAAGAGCTAAGAAGGAAAATAAAGAAAACAAAGGGAATTGAGAATGACAGGGGTACTTTTTTTAGGTAACTAGTTTAGGGAAGCCTGCTCTTAAGAGATAAAATTAAGAAGAGAAATGGGGACACCTGGGCGGCTCAGCAGTTTGGCACCTGCCTCTGGCCCAGGGCGCGATCCTGGAGTCCCGGGATCGAGTCCCGCATCAGGCTCCCAGCGTGGAGCCTGCTTCTCCCTCTGCCTGTGTCTCTGCTCTCTCTGTGTGTCTCTCATGAATAAATAAATAAAATTAAAAAAAAAGAAGTGAATGCAGTGAAGGAGCCAGTGAGTAAATTATTCCAAGCACAGCAAGGACACAGCCCCAAGGTGGATCTGTGCTTGGTGTGTGTAAAGAACAAGGGGGCTTTCTTCCCCTGCGGTCGTCCAGCCTGGGGGCGCCGGCGTGGGGAGCGAATGGAAGGCCGCTCGGGAGGCGGGCTTTGGGGTTGCCGGCGCGGCGGCGGCCGACTTCCGCTTCCGGCCCCCGAGGCCTGCGGAACGTGCTGCCATTGACTGAAGAAGAGAGCCGCGGAATGTTTGAGAAGATGGCGAAATACGTCGGCGAGAATCTTCAGCGGCTGGTCGACAGGCCGGACGGCACCTCCTGTTTCAGGCTGCACAACGACTGGGTGTACTACGCGAGCGAGAAGATCCTGAAGTTGGCCGCCAGCATCTCTGGGGACAAGCCGGTGTCGCTGGGGACCTGCTTCAGGAAATTCACCAAGAGTCACAGGTTCCGGTTACACATCACAGCTCTGGATTACCTCGCACCCTATGCCACGTATGGAGTGTGGATAAAGCCTGGAGCAGAGCAGTCTTTCCTGTATGGGAACCATGTGTGAAATCGGGACTGGGTCGAATCACTGAAAATACTTGCCAGTACCAGGGAGTGGTGGTGTACTCCATGGCAGACGTCCCTTTGGGTTTTGGGGTGGCAGCAAAGTCTACACAAGGCTGCGGGAAGGTAGACCCCATGGTGATCGTGGTATTTCATCAAGCAGACATTGGGGAATATGTGCGGCATGAAGAGACCTTGACTTAAAACGAAATCATCGCGACGACTTAACGGCTGTGTGGAAGGGCCTAGCTTGGTTTCCTGTGTCTGGGTAGGCTCCATCATCATGTTGAATTTTGTCAACACTGACTTCTTCAGGGATTTCTTAGTTTAATATTTTTACTATTACGGACGATGCAGGTTGGATTCTTATGCGGAAATGGCTCAAAAATGGTGTTTCAGATCTTTGTGACTAAAAAAGAATACTGTGCTTTATATTTGAATCGGAGGGCTTCTTGTTTTGAGTAACAGGTTCTAAGTCATTCGAACTGAGGCCAAGAATAGCTAGCTGATTGTTATCTGTGATAACACTATTTTCCAAACTCATGATAAGACCACAATAGATTTTCTTCATTATTCTTTAATGCCATGAAAGTTAGATATTGCCATATTAGAATGGTAGGTCACATGTGAGATTTTACAAATGAACTTTGGATAAAGTAATATTTTTTTCTGCTAATTTTCTATGTAGTAGATGCTGTGTGGTGTGCAAGTAGATGCTTGGATTCAAACCCCAGTTCTGACACCTACCAGCTGTATGACTTTGGAGGCATCATTATACTTTGATAAGCTTATTTTTTTTTCCTCTACTTCAAAAAACAGCTTTAACCATCTACCTAAGAATGTTTTTTAGAATTAGAAATCATGTTTGTAAAGCACTCAGCCCAGTGCCTGGCTCATGCTATGTGTTAAATGGGAAGAATTATTTTAATATTGCATATACTGGGTATTTCTATTCCTAAGGATAGGATCTCATGAGTATAGTTTGATTATATATCTTGGTTCTTATTCTTTTTCTTAGATGGTATGGCCCCAGGCTAATGTTATTTTCAATACCTTGATTTCTTAAGATGTGACTTCCCTTACAAACCTTTACTTACCTGACTGGACTAGACAGAAAGCGTTAATCAGACACTGAAATAATTCAGCTCCTCTATCCTTGCCCATGCCTGCCAAAATTATTTTTGAAATTATTAAAATGTTTTTTAAAAATTGAAAAATTCCACTAAGTTTTAAGAAACTTCCTGTATTTAAAACATTTCTTTAAATATGTTGCTTTTTTCCCTGCTTATTTTACATTCCAAAGGTGACATCTCTAAAAATAAAATTTTCAAATACAAAGAAAAAAAAAAAGAACAAGGAGGTGAGTGTGGCTAGAGCAGCAGTGAAGGGGAAAGGAGATTCATCAGGAATAATAAGGTGAGATAGGCCACCATGAGAACTACATATTTAACATAGATTTAAACCTAAACCTAAGTATGACAGGTAAGAGTAGAAGAGGGAAAACAAGTTAGGTAATTCAGGAACAAGAATGTTATTAAATGACTGTTGTAAGAAAATAGAATTATTAATTTTTCAACCTGCAATTCAAATAAATTTGTCTTCCTTCCAAGCTGATAAACTTTTATGCTGCCTCTCCTTTATAGCATAATATTTTATTTCTCTAGAACTCTTTATGAGTGTGTGCAATTGGTGATGTCTTTTTGCCAAACCAAAACAAGAGAAATCCCCCCAAATTGATAAATTAAAAAGAAATTCTGTTGACAGCCTGAATTTAATAAGCTTATGGCTGCCTTATTTTTTTAAACCCTGGGAAGTATAAACATTTTAAAATTGCAGCACTAATACTTCACTAGTATCTTTGACTGCCAACCCTCAGCATTATCTTGTGAGACTCCCAGCCTTACTGAAATCTCAAATTGCTGCTTTTCTGCCTGCTGTGTGCTGTGAGTTGAAAAGAACCCAGAGTCGTTTGTTTCCTGCACAAGCCTGAGATATTTCATGAATTCTCATTTATTTCAGGGATGCTTTCTTTCCCTTGTGGGAGACTCTTAAGTCTCAAAGGTCAACAGAAAGCCTTGGAATACGGAGCCTTTTTCATCTTGCTAACAGCAGGGAAAGAGCAGAAAGAACCTAACAGTACGAAGACATAAAGAATAAAAGAAATGGCAACGTGATTTCATTTATGCTTTTCAGGCAAAGAGAGAAAACAAGACTAACTCTAGCACAGTAATAATTACTAGTTAGCATTCTGGAACCTTGCTGGGTTTGTCATGCTACAGGAATATTGATGGGTCTGACTCTGGGGACTTTGGTCTAACAGTGTGACAGGATCATGACTCTTCACAAACTGCAGATTGGCCTTTACAGGCTCTCTGAGTCAGTACTCACCAACCCTAGCCCTCCCAAAGCTCCATTCTGGTATTAGTATTAGAAAGGTGGCCATTTCATCCTCTTCTCTTTTTCTCTCAGAGATGCAATCATCTTATTTTGTTGCCTATATCGATAGTAAATCCCTCTGCCATGAGCAAAACACTCGAAGGACACTGGTGGGTGGATCCTAGATAAGAATTCACTAGGTAAATATGTGGTTTACCCTTTGGAATCCTATGGTAGACGAAGATAAAAGCGGGGGGCAGTGGAGTGGAGTTGGACTGCCTGCCAAGAATCCCAGCTCCTTCACTTACTAGTTATACGGGGAAATTGCTCAACCTTCAATGCCTCAGTTTCCTTATTTGAAAAATGGGGATGATAATAATCATATTTGTCTTAGGATGTTAGTGAGTTAAAACAGAAAATTCTTGGAATGACTCTACTCATGATAATACAGATTCACACATGACTTAAATCACTCTGCCTTTGCCCAGTCCCTGTGCCCAGAATTTTACCAGTTATATATCCCAGGACTGGAGTGAAGAAATAGAGGTCATCCCATTAGGTGATTCCTGGAATTACTCATGCTGTTCTGGAAGTCTCAGCCAGGATTTCAGGAACAGAATCATTGCTTCCCAACGGCACCAATCCATAGCCAGAACAAGGGTGGATTATAATTATCCTATGGAATCCCCAGCCAACTAATAATAATTTTTTTTTTAATAATGCCTCTCTGGCATGCTGAATTATTTGGGCCTCACTAACTGCACAAAGAGGAAGTCTGAAGTATAAATAAAGCACTTAGGACCCAGAATGGCATTACTATGTAACTATTGGTTATTATTGTTGGGCAAAAGAAACCATGTTGAGGCTCACAAAGTCTACATGCCCACCTCATCGCAACAATAAAAGAGAATCAGCCAAATAAACTATTCTGTATTTTAATACTGAAACGGGGATCCTGGAGCTATAAAAAGAAAGCAAGAGATAACCACATAAATTTATACATTTTAACTAGCTGTGTGGGGTGAAGAGAGAAATAATTGGAATTAGAAGTTGTATAAAGCTTGTGTCTTAACTGAGTTGTACATCTTGTAAAAAATGAATTTTTAAAATGATAGTGCTGGGCGTCTGGGTGGCTCAGTCAGTTAAGCCTTGGGCTCAGGTGATAATCTCAGGGTTTTGGGATTGAGCTCTGCATCAAGGCCTGCATGGACTTCCTGCTTAGTGGAGAGTCTACTCCTTCCTCTTCTCTGGCCCTCCTCCCAGCTTAACTCTCTCTTTCTGCCTCAAATAAATAAATAAAATATTTAAAAATAAATAAAAATAAAGTAAAATGATAGTGCCTATATCTTATTCACCTCCTCTGGGCTCAGTACAATAACTAGAATATCTCCACGGGTAGTAGTAGAATTGTCTTTTTTTTTTTTTTTTTCCTGTATTTTTATCATATTCTTTGGATAAGATTTGTAGCATTAGTCCCCATAACTTGCCATCAGGGAAATACAAATGAAAACCACAATGAGATACCACCTCACACCAGTGAAAATGGTGAAAATTAACAAGACAGGAAACAACAAACGTTGAAGAGGATGTGGAGAAAGGGGAACCCTCTTGCACTGTTGGTGGGAATGTGAACTGGTGCAGCCACTCTGGAAAACTGTGTGGAGGTTCCTCAAAGAGTTAAAAATAGAACTACCCAATGACCCAGCAATTGCACTGCTGGGGATTTACCCAAAGATACAGATGCAGTGAAACAGCAGGACCCCTCACCCCAATGTTTATAGAGCAATGTCCACAATAGCCAAACTGTGGAAGGAGCCTCGGTATCCATCGAAAGATGAATGGATAAAGAAGATGTGGTCTCTATATATAATGGAATATTACTCAGCCATTAGAAACGACAAATACCCACCATTTGCTTCAAATGAAGCAAAGAACTGGAGGGTATTATGCAGAGTGAAGTAAGTCAATCGGAGGACAAACATTATATGGTCTCATTCATTTGGAATATAAAAAATAGTGAAAGGGAATAAAGGCGAAAGGAGAGAAAATGAGTGGGAAATATCAGAAAGAGAGAACATGAGAGACTCCTAACTCTGGGAAACGAACAAGGGGTAGTGGAAAGGAGGGGGTTGGGGTGACTGGGTGATGGGCACTGAGGGGGGCACTTGACGGGATGAGCACTGGGTGTTATGCCATATGTTGGCAAATTGAGCTCCAATAAAAAAAAAAAAACCAAAAAAAAAAAAAAAAAAGATTTGTAGCATTAGATATTTAAGAAGTGAGCAGGAATTGGATGAGGGCAGAGGAATATCACAGAGAAGTGCCTGCTAGTCTCCCAAGCAATCTTTCTACTTAGGTGCAAGGATCTCATGTCTTCAACCTGATGTCCTTATATGTAAAAGAGAGTGTTATGACATGCAATGTAGGTTACATAACCCAGTGTTTGGTACTCAAAAGATAATCACTTGCCTTCTTCAGATCTCTAAATCAAAATGAAGCATCACCGGCACAGATAAGCTAGAGCCTCTGTATACATAGAATGAATTATAATCCCAGCAAGGTCAGGCAAGAGGTGGGATCAAAGTGTCCTATTTCTAAAGCAAAGATCGATTTCTGTGAGTATGAGAAGCACTTAATATACTCAGTGAGGCCTGAGTGACATGAATAGTGTAGTTTCATCAAAGATAAGGAGGTCTTTGCCCATTGGAACTCAGGTTTCTTATTTTGTACTGGTTTAGGGTAAATAATTAGTATTTTCTGGCATTTGTTGGATGATTGGTCTTCTAAATCAAAACTGTGTTTTTCATTTTTCAATCCTCATTACCATAAGCCAATATCAAGTAATTTTTCATCCTGACTTTTCCTGTCATTCATGGTAGCAACATTTTCATTACTTATGTATCACCAACCACACACACATTTGCTTGTGCATTTAAATATTTTTAAGCATAAATTTGTCTTATATATTCACATCCAATCTTGTAGCTCTGGGTATACTGTCCAAATCTCAAAAAATAGCAGTTCATCTTGAAAATTCAGGTATTTATAGAAAGAGAAAAACTAGTTCATTAGTGGGCAGAATAGAAGTTAGCTAAAAAAAATAAAGAGCTTTGTTTCCAGTGAAATCTTCAACACTTAGCCTAAAGTATTTTAATTTATGAAAGTTTAAATTGGTATTTCTGAAGCTTTTGATATTCAGCCCCAAATATAGACCACAGATTTTAGTTATATATGTAATTTTAGTTTTTATATATAAATATATACATCAGATTTTAAATTAAAGTAAGTTTATTTAAAACACTTTCTGAAAAAATTTTCTAGGAAGAAATATATTTTATTAACTTTGTTTTAATGATAAAACATTTATTAATAACTTTATAGTATAGAGGAAGATACTATTAGCAAAGTTTCACCAAAGTATCTTGGGTATACATGCATGTAAACACTGAAATGACATAGTTTAAAAGCATGAACTTTAGAGACAGGACCAGAATTCAAATTTTGGCTCTGCCACTTACTTAATTTGGGTAAGTTGCTTATCTTTGTACCTCAGTCTCTTTGTTGATGAAATGAATAAAATAGTGTACCTGCTGCATAGCATTGTGATGAAGACTAAATTCAACAAAGTGGAAAAATTCCGGGCATAAAACAAGTACTTGATAAAAATCACCTATTACTAAGAAGCACAATGAAAATTTCACCTAATTTCAGTTAATTCAATAGTCTCAAACTGAATTCCATCATACTTATTTTAGTTCAGTAAAATCAAATTTAGCCATAATTTGAGCTTACGTTCCTCTTGGCTTTCTAGTTAGATTTAACCAAAACATATATGAAAAGATGCCCAACCTTACCAATATTTGAGGAACCTGAAATAGCACAACTCCCTTTTCACCTTTCAGATTAGTAAATGTAGAAGGAACACTAATATCTGGTCTTCTAAATCAAAACTTCTAGACTTGGGAAGCACTGTGAGGAAAAGAGTCCTATTGTTGCCAGGAATCTAAATTGGCACAGATTTTTCTGGAAGGCAATTTGGCAGTATACATCCCAAGTCTTAAAATATATATTCCCTTTGATCCAGAAATTCAACATGCAGAAATTAATCCTAAGGAATCATCAGACAAATGGGCAAAGATGAATAAAACAGAATGGTTACTGCAGTGTTTATTTATAATAGCTTCAAATTAGAAGCTACTTAAATATGAGTGTAAGTTAATGATATTGGGCCATGTTCATAAAACAGAATTCAATGATATCATTCATGAAGTTGACAGTGTTGATATAGAAAAACAATCAAGTGAAAATTGCATTATTACAGTATGATTCACTTTATAATATGCATGTATGTGTGCATGTGCACAGAAAATGTCTGAAGACTTTTTGATGAATACATCAAAATATTACCAGTTGTTATCAGTGAATAATAGAATTACAAGTGATTTATTTTAGTTTTCAGTAAACTATTTTACAAAAAAATATATTAATCATAGAAAGGCCTGTGAAATTGGTTATTAAAAATGTAATTCAGAGAAACCCCAAAATCTACAGAAAAACATCATGGTGTTAAGATATTAGATAATAGAGAAGTATTTAAAAATATGGTTTTATGGGTACTTTAGCTTTTTTATTCCTCTACTGAAATGATCTTCAGTATGAGCAGCAAAACCTGACAGAATTTCAATCAAGGAGTCTCTTTGGGCCTGTACTTGATATAGAATTGTGGCTTTTTATTTTGTGTTCCGTATACTACCCACACCCTCAAGGCAGTTTATATCAGTTAATGGTCCTTCAATCTGGCTGCTAGGTATAATTCAGAATTCATTGAATCGTTGATGTCATTGACCTGGACCAAGTGTGACTTAGGGTTAATAGGACTAAAAGTCAAAATGAAAAGAAGTTCTCTGGTATACAAGAAAGGCAATCATAGAAGAGCTATTCCAGAACAGTGGAGTTAATGAAAAGCTATCTGTCTTCTGTCAGTAACACCAAAATTCTAAAGATCTATATATTTAAACAATCCTAAATAATGGCCAAAGTTGAGGTAGGAGAAAATTTTACAAAAGGAGATTGACAGCCCAAAATCAATGATCCAAACACTATGCTTGGTTAAGAAGAGTGGTGAGGGGGTAGACAAGTGTTTAGATAAAAGAACACTTTAGTTTTGGTAAAGTAAAAAATATTTAACTTCTGAAGATTAGTTAATAGAGGGCCATAAAAAGATTTTTTTTAACTGAGAGCATAAGAATTAAAAAGCCTATTATGAGTTTTTTGTCAACTGATGAGTTATTGAACACTACATCTGAAACTAATAATGTACTATATATTGGCTAATTGAATTTAAATTTTTAAAAAAGAGTTTTTGTAACTAGACTATTGTAAAAAGGAGGGGCGACAAAAAGAACACACATATTTTATTGTATATTGTTTATAAACATTATATATTCAAATTATGGTAGCCAAGGAGGCCTTTTTCAAAATGTTCCAATGGAAATTTATCTGACCCACTGATATTTGCTAAGACCACATTAGAATGTGCCAAGATGAATGTTTTAACAGAATCACACCCAGTGATGTCTATGTGTGTGAAGCAACTGAGCGTATTGAAAAGAGAAACATTCGGGAAGTAAAGGAGAAGATAAAGGCAGGCATAATCCATTAACCCAGGAGTTAAGAACTCAGAGTTCTTCCATCTCTGGGAATGAATCTCCGATCTTAGTCTCTCATTTGTCATTATAAATAAAAAACATGAACTATTGATGTCTACAGGTCTTTACCACTGCCGTATTTCCTTATTCTCTGCCTTTGTGGACTGCTTTTTTTTTTTTTTTTTTTTTTTGAGGTAGCAAACTACAAAATAGCAAATTTTAGTCAGAAATTACAGAAATAGGCCATTCATTAAAATGCATTCCCCTTCAGAAGACCACTAGGATCTCACATAAATGTGACATAGACAGGAGATTTCAAGTAAACAAATAAAACGCAAGTGACCAAGGAGCTAGAAAGAACACTGTCACCTATCCTTTGAAAAAAATCTATTCCAGAGAGTAATAACTATTTTAAAAAGCAGTTATAGCTTTAGACCACAGAGACTACCTGTTTCAGGTGATCAGTAATTTTAAATGGTTGAGATTATCATATTTCTTCAAATCATGTCCCAACTTTTCTCTGTTTAATCAGTAAACAATAAAGGGCTACATTTTAATTTTTTCTTAAGATATGCTTGAGCATAGAAATGTACACTTTGGTGTCTGTCACTTACCTTTCAGCCCTGGAATAATGTGAAAAAAGAAATCTATTCTACCCTACAAAAACAGAATCTTCCACCAGATATCTCTTAACTAAACTCCATGAATATTGCCTGAGCAAAACTAGCCATTGGAGGATAACCTTTCTAATTATAACCTTAATACATAATGACAAACACACAGAGACACATGAGAAAAAATATCAGGGACTTGACAGACCCATGTCAGACATGACTCTCTTTCCCTCTTTCTTTACCTCCCTCTCCTCTTCCCTCCTTCCCTACCTTCCCTACTTTCCTTCTTTCCTTTTGTCCTTTAAGCAAAAGCTGCTATTAAGTTTCAGAATATTTTTAAACGAATATTTTTATTCACAAAGTATATATTCTACAGAACATGCAAGCTAGGGAATTGATTTAATAGGGCATATGATTTTAACATATGATAAGGAATCAATTTGGCTGATTAAATAATTTCTAAATATTGTTTTAGACATTGGCCATTCTAAATTTCAATAAGCCCTTTACTGCTTTACCCCAGAAAATTTTAGTGAAAATACACAGAAAGAATAATGAGCTCAAAAAGCGCTTACTGCAGTTGCAAAATGATGATCATGATTAATAGGAATGTACCCAGCCAATGAGAAGGATCTGGTGAAGCAGGTCAAAGATGAATGCTAAAGTGCCATTTCCTTCACATTTTTATACATGAGCTGCAATATACTGAATAAACAGAGAAAATATATTAATTTTATCCTCAAATGATATAGACTAAGCATCATCATAAGAGCCACAATGATTTATCTTGGTAACTAGAGGTGCCTGAAAAAAATTATGTAGTGATAAGAGTAAATTACTGAGTTAGAAACAGCACATGATGTGCTCTAATGTTACAAAATTTTCAGTGATTCCTCATTTTTACCTTAGCACATCCTCCACTGCTCTTCAACATATACTCTACCAGTTTCTGGTGGAATCTATTTCCTCTTTGGCCATAAGCTTACAGTCCCAGAATTGCATGTAGGCCTTCAATCTAGTTGATCTCTCACACTCTACCTCTTTCCCACCCCACCCCCAACTCCATCCATTCTGCCCCGTATCCTCTTTTAAATCCAACCTAAATCCCACTTCCTCCTGGAAGCCTTCATGGCCATTTCAACCTGCATTGTTTCCCACAGTCTCTGAACTACAAAACACTTAATATGCTCTCATCTTGTTCTCTTGCTATTTCTGCTGTGAGTCTAGTCTCACCAACTATAGTCTCCAACAACAGAGTTTGTCTTCAAAAGTAGAGATTAAAAATTACATGTTTATTTTTGACTGAATTGAGAGGACTGCACAATGAGCATGTGGATTGATTGTTGCCAGGTAACTTTAATAATAAATTATAAATATTTTACCTTTTTCATGTCATCAACATATCTGAGATTTCTTGGCATATTAATGGTCAATTTTCACAATCATCTAATGAACAAAACCTTATTGAGCCCCTTCTAGGTTCCAGGCACTGTGTTGTTTGACTGAGATACAGAGTTAACATGACTCAATCTCATAAGTTAATAGATAACAAGCCTGGACTTTTATCAGACTATCATTGCGTAGTTTATGAAACAATTTGACGTGTTTTATTCTAATTTAAAATTGACAGTAATTCTTCATCATTGACATTGAATGGAGCAGGCTAGAGGTATGCTAATCAGTCTCCAGAAACCAATCCCCCATCAACTCCATTGCTCTCAGGAGACCTACTATACACAGCATCTCATACATTCAGCCATGACCTGCAGAAGAGCGTCATAACTAAGATTTTTGTTACCACTGTCCCTTTTTCATTGGCATATTTCTGATGTCATTGATAAATAGTCTTATGGGCTCTCCCATAGAACATAGTAGGCTGATGCATGATGCATTCTTTTGAATTACATGGCGTATCCAATCTAGCATGTCCAGTTTACTTAGTTTTTTCACACCTTATCCATTACCATGGTAGGTATGGCATTTTTAACTAGGGTTGTCTTCTTCCAAGATGCTAAGAGATAACATTAGCATTATCTCCTAAGGTACTTTCCAGGGTGTTAAGTCTATGTTATTCAAAAGTGCCCCCATATAAACTCCCCCTTATCTGCCTCTATGTTCTTTCCTGATTGATCTAGTAGACTTAGGATCCAGTCCCATGGATGTTCTCCCAGTGCCTGCCGGCACATGTTGGAAGGACTTGCAGCTCCTCACACTATAGCCACTTTCCTCTCATCAATCCCAGCACTTCCAGAGCTGGGCCCTGGTTATTGACCTGGTGGCCAAGAAGGAAAGTGAAGTCAAGGCAAAGGATTCAAGCAAATGGATAGAACAGAACTTAACAAGAGAGGATTGGAACACTTTTTTTTTTTTTTTCAGGCCCAGAGAGTTAAGGAGAATCTGGGGATTCAGGACTTTTGGAATAATCAACCCAGATTTCCTCTTGCCATGTCTCAGGATTCCATTCCTCTAAATATATCCCTGTCCTTAGCATTGAAAACTTGACAAACTTGAGAACTCAGCCTCTTCTACAGTTCTGCTACTTTTAACCTGATTCTCAGCTTTCTGGAGATTAGAGTATCTTTATATATAATTGGTGATTAAACATTCTCAGTGTTCATTATATTCTCCAATGTATTGATTGCCTCCAGCTATAGTCATCCAATTCCATGGTCATTATAATTACTATTACTCCCTTGTTCTGGTTATCTAATACGGCATTTAAAAAACAACCCCAAAATTACTGCTGTAAAACAACAACAGTTTTACTGTATTTACAGATTCTACAGGACAGGAATTTGGACATGGCACCATAGGGAGGAATTATTTTTCTCTGCTTCATGAAGTTTGATATATAAGCTGGGAAGCTTCAAATACTTTGGAGTTACTCAAAGGGCTGAAAACTGTGTTTATTTGAAGGAGTTATTCCTAACTAGGGGTGATTTTTGTCCCCAGGAATGCAGAAATGACAGAGACATGTTTATTTGTTACAACCAGGGGGAAGGGAGCACTACTGGTATCTATTAGGTAGAAGCCAGAAATACTGCTAAACATCCTACAAGGTACAGGACAGTCCTCCACAAGGAAGAATTATCTGGTTCCAAATGCAAATGGTACTGGGGTTGAGATGTCAACTGGGGTTGGCTATTTTACATGGTGTCAGAGAGTTTGAAGAATAAACAAAGCTGTAACTGAACTGTAAACTTTAAATAATTTAAGTGGTAAAAAAAAAAGTAAAATACAATAAAAATCTATTGTTTAAGGATGTGTGGGTGGCTCAGTCAGTTAAGCATCTGCCTTTGGCTCAGGTTGTGATCCCAGAGTTCTGGGATAAAGCCCTGCATCAAGCTCCCTGTTCAGCAGGGAGTCTGCTTCTCCCTCTCCTTCTGCCCCTCTCCTGCTTGTGCTCTCTCTCCCTCTCTCTCAAATAAATAAATAAAGTGTTTCTTTAAAAATCTATTGTTTTTTTAAAAAAAGTAAACAAGACTAGAAAAAACTGCATAGTCTTCTTTACATATTCTCATAAATTACATAGGATCACTTTCACCAAAATCTACCAGTCAAAGCAGTCACAAGTTCATTCAAATTCAAAAATAGTAGACATGGTTCCTACTTATTCAGAGGAAGCATGTAAAATAATAGTTATCATTGCTCTCCATCCGGGAGGTTATCCAGCTCCAAAATCTCATTTTAGAGTCTGCTTGTTAAGATAACTCCTGGTCCCAATTGTCCTAGACCAGGGTTCCCAGTAAACAGTGAAATTCTGAGATTGTCTTGTGAAAGATTCTTTGAGGAATGCTTTCAGGAAAAACACCTATGAGGATGTAAGGTAAGAAGAACTGGGCAGAGGGAGAGTCAAACTGTGATACAATTGCAATGCCCTCAGTGAGACCACAGGATGCTCTACAGACAGGATGGTCCTTTAGAGATACCTGTATTAGAGGCAAGAAGTTCAGGCTTCCGTATCTCTGCATCATCCTGTTATAAATACAAGCTGCTCCCTTGGAGGAGCTGCGAACTTGGGCAAAGTAGTATCAGCAGCCTGAGGGCAAATCCCCAAATTGGGACATAGTCCTGAGCCTTCAGCATCTAGCACTCCTGCCAGCTAGAGAAACAAATAGCTAAAGGGTGATCTGGTTGGTACATTACCTACAGGTCTTTTTTATACTTTACGAAAGAAGGCTTTTGTGATGCACATTTAATTTACTAAGGAATAAAATTGCCATTTACCTCTAAGTGCTTGCCCTATAATTGCCATTTGGTTTACTTTCAAGTCCAATATGTTTGAGATGTACCCCTTAAGCTATCATGTAATGGTTCATCTCTGTAGGAATACAAGTTACTTCCAACAGCTTATGGCATGCATGCAAATAATTCTAGTTGCAGACCACATGATTCAAATATTTTAAGCAATCTGTTGGAAAAAAATTTTCTTTGTTTTCCTGTTCTGTGAGGAATAGTTGACCTCTGCCCACATCATATTTCATTCTTCACCTCTGAAACAGAGTACAAATTTCTGCAGTTCACTAGAGCTCAGCTCAGAAAATAATTGTGTGGGTTGTTTGTTATATTCCTCTCAACACAGGAGGAAACAAAATTGATGGTAAAATTCCCAAACTATTATCGTTAATTAACCCTTAACCCTTATCAAGGTAAACTAACCTGTAGTTGAATTTTTTTTTTAAGAATTCCTTCAGGGAGACTTACTACATGCTATTTCTCCATGGAAAATGCAACCCAATGGACAAAGTTTTTTAAACTCTTACAGATTTTTTTATTAGAAATAATAGTACTAGTGGTAGAACCACCACTAAAATTCAAGTAGCGGTAGGTAAAAGGAAGTCAAAACAAAGGCAACTAAATGCCTCTCAGCGGCAGGGGCAGAACTGGCAAGAGGTAAATGAAGTGCTTTGGGTACAAAATTTAAGGAAGCATCCATTCTTAGATTCTGATTCTGCCCTTGCATAACCCTGAGAATGAGTGCCTCCTGAAATTCTGCATCCAGGGTTCTCTTGCCTCACCCTAATCCCAGCTCTGCTCAGAGTACATCTGAACCAGAATCCGATATGAAATAGGTGGAGACCAGGCTTATATCCACATGGGGTGTGCATTTAACAGTTCACACTAAATGCCTGTCATTCTTAAAATCATCTTTTTTGTGGTTTTTCACTCAAAAATCACCCACTTTGTACCATGGCTTCTAGTTAACCTGGTTGTACCTAGTTTGATCAGGGCTTAGCAGTTATCTGTGGTCTGTGGCTTTTGAGGTGGTCTGCCTTGAAACCTCTGTCCAGCAGGGGCATTTCATAACAAATGGTAATAGTTCACATCAGTCTAATCATCTCTGGGACCATTTCTATGGGATTTACAGTTGAGAGTAAGCAAAGAACAAGCAAGTAGGATATCTCAGAGAAAGGAGGTAGCAGGTAGAGGGAAATAGTGAAAAAGAGTCAAGAAGAAGTTGGTAGTAGACTAGGAGATAGCAGTCCATGGAAAGTGGCAGAGTTAACTCTAGAGCATCAAATACTGTTTTAGTCATAATTAGTATTCTATTTTAGAAATCAGAGTTGTGTTTAGATTGTGGCACTGGTTTCAGACTCCTATGGCTATTGACTCTTAAATTATGATGCTGACACCCTTGCTTTGGTTAAAATAGGACTGTTCAATACTGAAATGTTTCTCATTTTTCTTTTCTTTTTCCTTTAACAAACCACTATTAATAGAAATAGGATCCATTTGAGGGGTACAATCCCAGGGGCTCTCAAGAAGTGTTTTGTCCTAAAAATATCTTCTCCAGCTGCTAACCATAGTTTCTAAAGACCCCGTGACAAGTCATTCATTCGTTTGGGTCCAAGCTTGGTAAATCCCCTGGGAAAACGCAAGAACACCTGGATGGAGAACATTTTGAATTGCTGCCAAACAACCTTTTATTTAGTTTTATTTGCTAGTGATACTCATAAGAACCAGATGTACAAAACAAAAGGATTACCTGATGGGGGAGGGAAGGAAAACCCTCCTAGATCACATCTGTCCTATGAACTTTGGCCTCAACAACACCAGGGTTGGTCTACCTGCAAGTCTTATTTCTACCTAGCTTGCATTATTTGGCTTAAAATACATTTCCTCTTCTAATTGTTGACAACCTCACTTACAAAATAAGATGTTAAAGTGACTGTTGACCAAACTAAAACTGGGTTCCCACTCCGATGTCCTGATATATGCCAAGAATGCAAGAGTCAGAGCCAGACAGACCTGAATTCAAATCCTGGTTCTGCTCTTTATATCCTGGGTAGGATAATAGGTTAATTTTTCTTCCTGAGGCATGTACTCAATTTTTAAATGATGATAATAAGATCCATTTTGTAGAGCTATTTTGAGGATTCTAAAGAATATAGGTAAAGCACCTGGCACTAATATAGTAGGTATCCAATAAAAAATACCTACCCAGTCATAGCTATTGAACATGATTATTTTCAGCATCATGGTAAGTAATATAAAATTTTTGTTTTAAGTTGGAACTTCTCTGACAAATGCTCAAAGCCTAATCAATCTTAATTTTTTCTATTTCCCATTACAGTCAGACTTATGTTTTTCTATTCTACATACACAAGGCCCCTATGGGGAGGCGGCAGATCTTTTATAATCTCTACTTTGCAGATGAAGAAACTAAGGGCCAGACAGTTTAAGTAACTTGCTAGGGTCACATAGTAAGTAATGAAATTATGCCTAAATTTTAAACCTTCTGATTTCAAAGCTCATGAGTTTTCTACAGTGGTTCTTAACCCCCACTGTTTATTTGAAATATAAAAATACATCCATAACAGTGCTCCACCCGAGACTAAATCAGAATGGCATTGGCCTGAGCATTGCAGGATTTTTTTTTTTTAAACTCCCAGGTTACTTTTACACTGAACTAGGCCAGGTTCAGTGAAAGGCCTGACTTTGCTTTGAATCATTCCTCAACAAAATTAGGTCATCTTATCTCCTTTCCAGAACTCTTGTTATGTTCATTAACAATTCTAATTAGCACTTTATTCTAGAAACCAGAGAATATAAATTCTGGAAGAAACTTCATATCCTTAATTCCTCTAGTTCCAAAACTTGGGTCTGAGGACTTGTAATTTTCAGGATTACTCTAAAGAGAGAGAGAGAGAGAGAGAAGTAAGGACAACTTAGCAGATGCAAGTTAATTTTCTTTTGGAAGGAATAGCCATTGTTTTAAAATTTGTTTCTGTTAAATGACCTTTCTTTTCTGAAATAATGGTGATGGTTTTTTTTGCTAATATTCTTATTTAGAAACATAAAAATTTGACTATCCTTTAATGCATACTGAATTAGTTTTGGAGAGTTTACTGGCCTGTAAAATCCAGAATTTCTGGCAGCCACTTATTTTTCCCAATTTTATCATCTTACAGGTGAGGCAATTGAGGCTCAGAGAGAAGCTACTCTAATCCAGGTTCTACTTACTATAATGCCCAAATGCTTTGAAATATATATTTTTTAGTTATCTATTTTTTCTAACAAAGTATAGTTCAATTGTGCCTTTTAATCTACATGTGACTCTGATCAATAACCTAGGGGAAAGAAACAGGATTGGAAAAAAGAAAGTAGAAGTACATAAAAAGCTATAATCCAAGGAGTCCAGAATAGGGATAAAATGGACTTGAAAATAAACCAAACAGAACTTCTAGAACTATAAAATACAATAACTCAAATGAAGAATTCAGTGCAATAGCAGATTAGTCACATCTGAAGAGAGAGTTAGACAACTGGAAGACTGACCAGAAAAAAATAACCAAGTAATTTGAAGTAGACAAAAAGATGCAAAATACAGAAGAAAGAGTGAAATACATAGAGCATAAAATTCTCTATAGAAGGTTTATAGCGAAAGAAACAAATATAATGGAGCACAGGCAAAATTTAAATATAATTTTCAGGGAATTTTTCCAGAACTATTGAAAGACATCAAGCTATAGCTTCAAAAAGCCAAACAAATTTTAAAAACAAAGCAAAACATAAAACACCTAAAGCCATTACACTGAAAATTAAAAATGGTATCATAATATCAGCCAGAAATAAGGAGAGTATCTTCAAAATAGTGACAATTAGCAATGAGTTTTCAATAGCAATAATAAAGCCAAAAGACAGTGGGTAGATATATTCAATATGCTAAATGAAAATAATAGGCAACCCAGAATATTATATCCAGAAAAAAATCCTTCAGAAATAAAGGCAATAGGAAAAAACATTCTCAGACAAGGAAAAACTACAAAAAAACAAATTATCAGAGTTTCTAACTTTTTCTTGTCCCTTGGCCCCTTTGAAAATCTGGTGAGACTTATGAATGCTCTCTCAGAATAAAAAATAATAATAAAATAAAATAAGTAAAGTCACAAAGGAAGCATATATTGGTCACAGTCTAAATATCTAAAAAAATCAAATTCATGATATGGTGATGTATGTTTATATATCATAACAAGATCTAAATAACAAAGTATTCACAATAATTCCTCAGTAGTTAAGTACAGTAATTTCTAAGTAGGAAAAGTTTGTACAAGGTTATGTCCTTGACTTTAGTCAGAAAGCTAACTATGCTAAGTTCTCTCAGGCAGCAAGAAAGTGGAAGAAGGCAATTAGCGTGAAACCAATGTCTCACTAAGACACCTCCAAGAAGCAAAGACTGAGGTAAACCATATTGTAAAATGGATGGCATAGACACTTTATAATGAGAATAATAATCAACAATCACTTACTATATAAAAAGAATGTGTGGGGTTACACAAATGTATACATCTATATTTTTAAACTTACCAAAGAAATGGCATCTTTCAACATTTTTTTCAAAGTATATATGCAACCAAGCCAAGCTTTAAATAAATACTCTCTGCTTCATTCCATCTCATTTAAAGAAAACAAGACTCTGCCTTTGATTTGCCAATGCTTTTTTTTTTTTTTTTTTTTTTTTTTTTGCTTTGAGTAGGAATGAATCTTCCCAAAGCAGTTAGCTTCCACAGCTAAGGATTTCTTTTTCAAGCTATTATTAATTCTACTTCCAAGAAAGCAAGTGTTGGTATTCTTGTTCAGATTGTACAGCAGAAAAAGATAGATTGTTGTGGCAAAGAGACGTCCATTACTTAAAGAATTCCCTTAAACAGAGTATCCTTAATGTACTGTGGTAATTTATCTGTGAGCTTTATTTAGCCATGAGGTACTTCTTCCTATAACATCAATAATGTATAAACATTAACAAGAAGAATTTATGCTTGGGTGGGGACTTGATTATCTTAAATAATTTGAAAAGCTTTTAAAGCTTTGAAGTGTTGAGTTTATTATTTTGCCAAGAACAAAACTTGGAATACCATCTGCTTGTGATTAAGGCTGGAGCTTCTGCCCTTGCTCAAATGATGGGACCAATGTGACTGTCACTTGTGAATGCATGTTTCAGAGCTGGCACTTTCTCCCGATATTCCCTAAGAAGTAGCTCAACTTCTTCCTCTCCTGATGGAACTTAAAAGAGCAAAACAATCAACTTCTCAATTTTACTGTCCCAAATCTGCACTGTGCATCATTTCTCCCTAGAAATGTTCTATCCAGGTGGCAAAAGATCAACACTAGAAACAGAAATTTTGTGCCTTGTTTCCTTTCTTCCTTTATATTCCCATCCAACCTTCAAAGCATTTTAGCAAAGATTCCTGTAAATCCAATACTGAATGTCCAAATTATACCTTCCAAAGTATTTTTGTGCCAGGAAACACAATAAAAATCAAATTGGCTCTGAATGATTCAAGAAGGAACCTTAACTGTAATACTATTTTTGTGGCTTCTGATAGCTCCAAATTGGAAAACTGTGCCATGACCCTTACAGCAAAGGTGCAGACTTCTTCCTGGGGCTTCATTAACCCAGGGAGGCCTGCCAGGCAAAGACAAGAATTAACCTTAAGCCCAGACTTTCAAAGAAATTCTGAGTTGTTTCAGATCAACCTACCAAATCCCTTTAATGGGAGTAACAGCATCATTTCTTAATTTCTTACTTTTGAGATTTGGATTTATTGTGAAGTGCATAGATTCTATCAATTGATGTGTTTTCCATTTCACTTTAGCTTGGAAAAATGCACAGCCAATCTGGATGTATATACCCAGGGATTTACCATGAATTTATGCTAAAATATTTGGGTGCATTTTGGAATGTCCTCTTCTCTTCTGTGAGAAGATATATAAAAACTATTTTGTTTACCTATCCATTCTGTTCTGTCAATGTGCCCTTCTAGACAGCAATGGCACAAGACAGGACCAATGTAGTAATACTACTGCAGGTTATCTACACTGAGGCTAACCAAAAGTAGTGGAAGGATTATAAAAAGGTCTGCCACAAGGAGTTTCCTGAATGGGCAGCCCCAGTGTTGTCCTTGTTATTTGACAGCGAGTTCCTTGTCTTGTCCTCAACCTTTTACCTTTTCCTGCTGTGTGACCTTACCCCAAGTTAGTGCTAGCTAAATAAGGCACCTGTTGCTCCACAGCTAATTATCATTTACGTCATTTGTGTGATACGAGTTGCCCATAACCAAGAAAGTTGGGAGTGGCATTTGTTCCTTCAGCCAAGTGTTGCCTCCATCTGGTCAGGCTGTGACAGGATTCTCTGTAATGAGCCTCACTCTTGTGGCAGCAAGTTCAGCAGAATCCGTTTCCATTATCTTTATGTCATCAATTTCTGCACAATGACTCAGGAACTATTCTGTTTTCTCTATATTTATCAATTAACTTATTTTATTTCTTCTAACAAATCTTGATACCATTTCCTCCTCCAATAGATTACACTTCCAATCAATCTGGTGCATTCAATATATTTCAAAATCAGGAGAAAAATATGTACAAACATACAGACTCACAGGCAAACACACACCTGTTCTTGGATCACTGCCAATGAATGTGTGCGCTCTGCAGAAGAAAGAAAAAGCTCTTGATGGAATATTTATTCTCTGGGCTTTTTCCCTTAAAGAAAGGATAGATTGCTATGCCAGTGAGACATTTGCAATAATGGGACATAATCCAAAACAAAATACTTGGAGAAATTAGACTACTATTTCTGGACCTCCTCTTCTTTTAATCTATACTCTTATTATTCTGATAATTTTATTAATTCTCCCATTTTTAATACTATCTATATAATGAGGATTTTTATATTTGTTTATGCAATCTGAAACACTCCCCTGGATTCCAGACCCATAAGGTCACCTGCTTGCTTGACATCTATACCTGGAGATCAATTAGGAGTCATAATGTGAGCACATCTATGGAAATTTTCTCTTAACAAACTTATCTTTGTTCTACTCCCAACCCTCTCCATTTCAGTTACTGGCAACTCCTTTCTACCAGTTTCTCATGCCAAAATCTTAGATTCATCCTTTATATCTCTCTTTCATCATTGCACAACTAATTGGTGATCAAATCCTGTGGGCTCTTTCAAAGTATATCCGGAGTCCAAACAATTCTTTAATCTCTTTAACTGCTTGCTACTACCCTGGTCCAAGTCACTGTTATCCCTTTCCTGGGTTATTTCCATTGGCTCTCACCCTGTACCTTTCCCTTTGTCAGCCATAGTGTATTCTCCGCATGTCTGCTAGTCTGGGTGAGCCTCTGAAAACTAAAGAGTAAACCTGATTAGCATCTTTCAGTGGTTTTCCACCTCACTTGGAGGGAAACCCAAAGCCTCTCCATGGTTTAGAAAGGTCTAGTTGATCTCTGAGTTCATCTTTTCTACTCTCTTGTTCTTGCTAAATCCATTCTAGCCGCACTATACTCCTCTTTTGGGATTTGAACTTTCTGTTTCCTCTTCTGGGAAGTTTTCTCACCAGATATCCATCCATATAGCTGGCCCCCTTATCTCCTTTACTAGATAAAGGAGAAGGGAGAGAGAACTCATATAAGAAAAGGAAGTGAGCAAAACATTGTTGGAACTATGGACAATCAAACAGAAAAACATGATCCCAAAGATAAGCCAGAAAACAGTGATTCAAAAGGTTAGGCTAAGAACTGGAATATTAAAAAGACTCAGGAGGCTTTAAAATATTTTTCCAAAGAAACATTTAAAAGACAAGAAGAAAGTCCTTTTCTAAATGTAAAAGTGGTGGCCATAGAAATACTGGTTCACAGAGTTCTGTTGGCTTAGAAGAAAGTTTTTCCAGAATGAAATCCAAGAGCTTATTCTCTTCCTCCTCATAGATCCTAACTCAGAATATTCTGGAAATGAAGCAGGCCAGAAGAACACCACTTTTATACAAATATTTATCTTAGTAGAGTATCCATAACCAGAACCATTCAAATATGCCTTAAAATTGTTTGAAATTGCAGTCTCTCAAGGTCTTATTTAGTTGTTTATTAATTTTTATAAGCAAAGTGTCAGAGAATGAAAATTTAAGTTATCAAAGCTAAAAACTGCTATTTTGAGTGCAGATTATTTTTTCTATAGTAAAAATCAGAATTCGTCTTTGGGAATGGCCATTTAAGCAGGTGCTTTTAGTTATCTAGATTTAACACAAGTACCCATTTCTTTTGGAGAACACTGCTTCCAACTAGCAATTAGTAAGTAATATAAACTAGATGTGTAATTGTACCTTCACAGATGAAGACTTTTTATTTTTAATCTAGGCATCCATATCCACAAAAAAGGTATTGTACTGTTCTTATGAGGAATGCTTGTGTGTAAGGGAGAGAGTGTGTGTTACGTCTAATGACAGCCCACAAGAAATTGGAAGCTAAGACTGGTTGATGGCAGGAAAGATGAGACAGCACTTCTGTCTTGTCTTTTATCTCATGCTGGTGGCTGGACCATAAAACAGACTGGATTTTCCAGCAAATCCCACTTCTACCTTCTGAAACCCCTAAAAGTGGCATACTTCTGACCATAATAACTTTTGTTGTCAAAATATTTTACTTATTTTATTACATGACTTGAGGGCCAGACAACATCTGATAAACAGAGTGGGACATTCCCCTAAAGAAAGTCTGTCCTCTCTGCCAAATCACTTGAGAGAAAATAGGGTGGGCTTCAGCCTGGAAGAGGAAATGGCATTCTCCTCCTTAAGGCTGTGAGATGTTGAGCCTGAATATTGGGAATTTCTGATCGAAGGCATTGTTTCTGAGAGGACTTGAGCTTAGCTCTGGAGCCTGCTGGCAAGCCAGTGTCAAGTAAAGAATCCTGTGGATGGGCATTTATAATGACTCTAGAAAGAGTTATATTATCTATATCGAGTTCTAAGTTTTTTTCCCCTGCATTATAGTTCTCTTCTCAGGTGACGAACAATCAGAGCCAGGTTTTAGAGTATTTAAACATTCCTTGCCAATTCCCAGGAAATACTTGGAAAGTATGGATTCTACCAGGGGGAAAAATAATTTCCCAAGTTTCACCAGATAGGAACTTAGAATAAAGTTTGGTTTGTGTAAGGATTCCTCCTGAAGTTGGAGAATTCATGGAATTACATGAAGGTTGCCAAGTTTAGAGTTTTAAAGTCTTATAGTCTGTTTGTATTAGAAGAGGGGCAGTGCTGAGCAATGGTCTCATCTCTGATTCAGAATACCACCTCAGGGACAAGATCACTAGAGACAGACCGTGGTCACTTTGCACCAAGTTTAGGGATGCTGTTTAAGTGTGCAACCCAAATTCTATTAGTCACAATAGCACCACTAAAACAGTAACAAAACAGTATTTCTCTATTTCTGTCCACTGGTATTTATGCAATGCTAGGCTGCCCCAACCACCTCTGATTGCCTCTTCAAACTTCCTTACAGAAGGCATCACATGTTTATTAACCTAAACTTGAAACTACCGTTTAAGTTCTGTGGCCTTTCTGTTCCTGATCATGTCATTGAGGTAAATACTCCTTCTTCTGGTAGAACTTCTTATGTGGCAGCTGCCCCATACTCAACTCCCAGGCTTTTTGTCTCCAGTCCAGATATAAACCTGTTTATTCCATGTTCCAAAGGCCTCCTCAAGTCAAGAAGACTCCTTTCATCCCCAATTGCACACACTGATTTCTTTAAATTTCCTCTTTACTGAAGTACTTTCTTTCCAGAAACTATCCATGACTCTGTAAGAGATGATCCAGAGGACATACTGAGAGTCAGACACTACACTGTACTCAAAATTACCTCTGCCCTCTAAGTCCAACCTATTTTTCTTGGCTTTAACTTGTAAATCTGACTCCCTCTTCCAGTTGGATGAATCTTTCCTTTTGGGAGCCCTAGAAATCAGTCCTCCAAGCCCTCCAGACATGCCCAGACTCTAAGCAAAGTGAGGTTCTAACAGTGCCAAGAGTGAGAGCACTTTGGGTTGGAAGCAAAACATGTAAAACAGCCACCACTCTGATTTCATGTCTCACCGCCTGACTATTAATTTATTTTATTGCATATATCATGTAGTGTTTTCTATAATTTTTTGATGAGAATCTTTAAAAAATCATTAGAAGATGATGCTTTGAGGGAAAGCTGTCCAGAAAGGCAATCTCAATCTGCTTTCCTCTCAAGCTACCCTCTGACTCACACTCATCTGTATCCTCAGGCAAACAGAGCTTGGTTCAAACCCAAAATCTTGTCGTAGGGAACGTAAAAGATTTTTCCTGATCAAGTTTCTCTATTACACTGGACAGTTCACTAAGGGAAGGTGGTCGGTGGCACATCTACCTTTTAACCACTTGACCTCATTGTTTCAGAGACTCTCAGTGTGAATGGGAGCTGGAGTTAAACCCTCAGGTTGCATGGTAGAGTCTTCAAACCTTGAATCTAGATGAGCTAAAGAAAGCATAAGAGGCAGAGAGGCTTGAGGAACATTGGTGAACTTAAACATTTTACCGTCCATTTAAAATAAATTACACGGTGAGTTGTCTAGAAATTGACCTACTATTACATGAATCAATTTGGATATGTCTACATTTATATATGCACAAATAATTTATGCTAAATAAAGTTATGTTTTTTATAGGCAGGGACACTCACTAGGTCCAGAGAAATCTAGAGGACAAACTGTGATAATTTCAAAGACTCTTTTGCTGGACCTTGGAACAGAATTATCTGATGGTGGTAGCAGTTGTAGGATTTTGCCAATGAGACCAGAAGTTCGCAGAAGCAAAGGGCTTCTTCATCTCTTGTGAATTTCTGGCAAAACTACATCTGAACCGTGTTTTTGGTTCTGATTAGAAAAGAAGCTTATGATCAGGGTAAAACATTTTCAAAATAGATAACAATATAAAAAACAAAAATAGCCTACAACTCCAAAATCTAGTGATAAGTATTTATGAATATTTTGGTGTATTTTGTTATAGTATTTTGCATGTTCTTTTATTGATATGTATTTTTAGATATTTTAACATCCCTCAAACAAATGCATCTTATAATTGATGATTCATTGAAATAATTTGAAATATTTTTCTCTTAAAGGTAGGTATATGCATGCAATAACGGTGCCTGTTAAAATTAATAATTACAGATTAGATGGTTACATGAACTTCAGACTATATGAAGTACAGAATTTATGCATGCATTTGTAAATTATATTTAGGAAAATTTATCATGGTTCTCTCTTATTATTATGCTGTATTCAAAGGAAAACACCAGCAATTGAAACTAATCAAAATCTTTATTCCAGAAATGCAATCACTATCCTCCTTCCTCCCAAGCTACCCTCTGACTCACACTCATCTGTATCCTCAGGCAAACAGAGCTTGGTTCAAACTCAAAATCCTGCCATAGGGAACATAAATGATTTTTCCTGATCAAGTTTCTTTATTACATTGGACAGTTCACTAAAGGAAGGTGGCAGTACATGTTAAACCCTGATCTCAGTGTTCCTCTCAAAGAACACCAAGATATAACCCCAATTTACTTCTTAAAATTCTCTTTTCCAATTTTGCCCTCTCTATTCTCCCTCCACTCCCAGTTTTCCTTGATTCTCCTTGCTTTAGCTTTTATCATTTTTCTTGAAATTATTGCTCTTAAGATTTAAACTGACCATATTTGATGCAATTCCTTTCTGCATTTCAGAAACTCAGCTCTTAAATAGAATTTTCATTACAAGCCTGATTGGAGAGGCGTGGGCGGAAAAGGAAGAAGGAGAGAGACAGGAAGATGGAATGGATAAATATCAAAAAGTCTTCAGCAGATGAGGAGAAGAATCAGTAATTATTATTATTATTGACAAAACAAATACACAGAGACGTATAATAATAGCCTTCTTCTAGGTATAAAAAATATTTAGCTTGATGGAGCTTATCATTTAAAAGTACTAAAAATAAAACAAAAACTCTAAAATAAGGGTGTCTGGGTGGCTCAGTGGTTGAGCATCTGCCTTTGGCTCAAGTCATGATCGTGGGGTCCTGGGATGGATCCTGCATCAGGCTCTCTGTGGGGGCTTGCTTCTCCCTCTGCCTATGTCTCTGCCTCTCTCTGTGTCTCTCATGAACAAATAAATAAAATCTTCTTTAAAAACTCTATTATCGGGCAGGGGTGTCTGGGTGGCTAAGTGGTTTAGCGCCACCTTTGGCCCAGGGCCTGATCCTGGGGACCCGGGATCAAGTCCCACGACAGGCTCCCTGCATGGAGCCTGCTTCTCCCTCTGCCTGTGTCTCTGCCTCTGTGTGTGTGTGTGTGTGTGTGTGTGTGTGTGTGTGTGTCTCATGAATAAATAAATAAAATCTTTTTTAAAATAAAATAAAAAAAAAACTCTATTATAAGGCTTATATTTCCTTTAATTCTTGTTCTTGCACTTGGCCTGTGATTAGGGAATATAAGTCAATAAACAGGTATCCTACCCCAAATAGCCAAAGCAATTTTTAAAAAGAAGAGCAAACCTGGAGATATCCCAATTTCCAACTTCAAGTTATATTACAAACCTGTAGTAATCAAGACAATACAGTACTGGCACAAAAACAGACACATAGATCAATGAAGTAGAATAGAAAACCCCAAAATGAACTCGGAACTATAGAATCAACAAAACTTTGACAAAGCAGGAAAGAATATCCAATGGTGAAAAGATAATCTCTTCAATAAATGGTGTTAAGAATACTGATCAGTTGCATGCAAGAGAAGAAAATTGGACCACTATTTTACACCATACACAAGAATAAACTCAAAATTGATTAAAGACCTAAATGTGAGACCTGAAGCCATGAAAATCCTAGAAGAGAGCACAGGCAGTAATGTCTCTGACATTGTCCATTTTTCTAGATATGTCTCCTGAGGCAAGGAAAATAAAAGCAAAAATAAACTATTGGAACTACATTAAAATAAAAAGCTGATGGTGATAGCAGTTGTAGGATTTCTGACTTCCTTTGCACAGCAAAGGAAACAGTCAACAAAACTAAAAGGCACCCTATACAAGGGGGAAGATATTGCAAATGACATATCTGATAAAGGGTTAGTATCCAAAATATATAAAGAACTTGCACAACTCAGCACCAAAAAATAATTTTAAAAACCCCAAATAATCCAATTAAACATGAGCAGAAGAAATGAACAGACATTTCTCCCAAGAAGATATCCGTATGGCCAACAGATACATGAAAAAAGCTCATCATCACTTATCATTAAGGAAATACAAATCGGTACTACAATGAGATATCACCTCATACCCGTTAGAATGGCTAATACAAAAACACAAGAAACAACAAGTGTTGGAGAGGATGTGGAGAAAAAAGAAGCCCTCATGCACTGTTAGTGGGAATACTCAGTAGTGCAGCCACTCTGGAAAACAGTATGGAAATTCCTCAAAAAGTTAAAGATGGAATTACCCTATGATCCAGTAATCACGCTCCTGGGTATTTACCCCCCAAATACAAAAACACTAATTCAAAGGGATACATACACCCCTTTTTATAGGAGCACTATTTACAATGGTCAAGATACGAAAGCAGCAGTGTCCATCAATAGATGAATGGATAAAGAAGGTATGGTGTATATGTGGTATATGCACCACATCTTCTTTATCCATCCATATGTATATATTATATATTAATATATAGTAGTCATATATATGTGAATATTATTCAGCCATAAAAAAGAATGAAATCTTGCCATTTGTGATCACATGGATGGAGCTAGGGAGTATAATGCTAAGCAAAATAAGTCAGTCAGAGAAATACAAATACCATATGATTTCGTTCATAAGCGGAATTTAAGAAACAAAACAAAGAAAAAGAGAGAGAAAAAAACAAAAAATAGATTCTTTAACTATAGAAAACAAATTGATAGTTACCAGAGGGGAGGTACGTGGGGGATGGGCTAAATAGGTGATGGGGATTAAGGAGTGCACTTGTCCTGATGAGCACTGAGTAATGTATAGAATTGTTGAATCACTATATTGTATACCTGAAACTAATATAACACTGTATTAACTATACTGAAAGTAAAATAGAAATTTAATGAAATAAAGAATGTTTTAAAATAATAAAAATTTTAAAATAAGCAGATGTTTTCTTAAATATTTTATATAAGAATACATGAGAGTATATTATAGACTTGCTGCTTTCACTTATCCGCACTAGAACAGAACCTGCTCGTTAGTACCTTTGCTATGTGCTACTTTAAAAAACATGAGGTTTTGGAGGAGATTCATCAGACTTGACTTGTGTCTCTTATCTTTTCCTAAATTCTTTCTCAGAGTACCATCTTCAGATACAAAATGAGAGCTGAGATTCACAAATGCTAACACAGAGACTTCTGTCCACATTATAGTATAAATGCCTAATACCAGTTCCTTCCAAGGGACGGGTCTTGATGAATGCAGGAATATCCTGGAAAAAGAAAGATCTCCATCTTTTCCTCTAGCAAAAGAAAAGCAAGAGGAAGCAAACAGCCAAATCTATTACTTCATCCTTTCCTGTCTGGTCACCCTTGGCCTAGATCACAGAGAGTTTACTATAAACTGGCTGATCACCACACCAGGACTTTCTTATTTTAAAATAGAAATTACATTAGTTCCAAAGTTGATACACAAGCCTGAATTTTACATTCAACACAAAGCTAGGGAATCTTCTCCTACATCTATTCCTCAAAGTATAATAATCCTACAAAAAAATCTCCAGACACATTCCTCCTCATCTGCATTCTTCACCTCTGTTTTCTTCAATATTTTATTTACAAAAGAAACAAGAATGAGAGTGGGAGAGAGGAAGAGAAAACTTTAATGTAGATAAACACCAGGCAAGACAGAGCTGAGACATAATCCAAGCAAAAAAGGAATCAGCAGGGTGTAGCCTAATTGCTTTGTACACAACAGCACATTCAGAAATAATAAACTTTAAACACTCTTGAATATCAAATAACATTCTCTCCAGAACTCTTTATCCTGCTGATAAAGAGACTGGCAGATGACACCATTTCTAAGGCTAAAAGCAAGAAGGCGAGACAAAGAAGGAAGAAAACACCCAAGTCAAGGTTCATGCTAGATACATTCCCCTGGCAAAGCCAACAGTATTCTCCAACCGTTTTAGTGATTGGGCTGGGAAACAGCTTTTCTTATAATATTGTTGTAAGTATTTGTTATATCTACCAAAATTTAATAGGATTTTATTGTCCATGGGGTTGCATATAAGAAAATAGGGCATTGTCCATTCAAAAATAAAGTGTGAATCTCCCTTTCCTAACTGATATCTGGGAAAGCCTAAAAGAGCACCTGAAACATGGGCTGTGAGGACCTGACACAAAGATTCATTTAAAAATGGTGGATTTAGGAGAAACAGGCAAGATGGCGGCAGAGCGGGGTCTCCAAGTCACCTGTCCTCAACAAATTACCTAGAAAACCATCCAATCATCCTGAAAATCTACGAATTCGGCCTGAGATTTAAAGAGAGACCATCAAAAAAAATAAAAATAAAAAAAAATAATAAAGAGAGACCACCTGGAACGCTACAGTGAGAAGAGTTCGCGCTTCTATCAAGGTAGGAAGACGGGGAAAAAGAAATAAAGAAACAAAAGGCCTCCGAGGGGGAGGGGCCCCGCGAGGAGCCGGGCTGAGGCCGGGGCGAGTGTCCCCAGGGCAGGAGAGCCCCGACCCAGAGGAGCAGGAGCTGCACCGACCTTCCCGCGGAAAGGCCTCCCGGGGAATTGGAGCAGGATCCCCAGAAAGGCGGGGATGCCCTCGGGCTCCCGGGGACAGTAACAGAGGAACTGCGCCCCGGGGAGATGCGCCGAGCTCCCTAAGGGCTGCAGCGCTCGGCGGGACCCGGAGCAGCTCGGAGGGGCTCGGGCGGCGGCTCCGCGGAGGGAGCTGCGGGCTCCGGGAACAGCTCAGAGGCGCGGCTCGGGCAGAGGAAGAAGCTCCGCGCGGAGGGGGCTGCGCGGCTCCGGGAACAGCTCGGAGTGACTCGGCCTGCGGCTCCGCGGAGGGGGCTGCGCGGCTCCGGGAACAGCTCGGCGGCGGCGGCTCGGGCGGAGGAAGAAGCTCCGAGCGGAGGGGGCGGCGCGGCTCCGGGAACAGCTCGGAGGGGCTCGGGTGGCGGCACCGCGGAGGGGGCTGCAGCCGGGAGCGCGAATCCAACAGCGCAGGCGCCGGAGCACAGGGCGCCGGGACACAGCCCAGGATCCGGCCTCCCCCGGGACAGGCAGAGGCCGGGAGGGCCCAGGACAGCAAGGACGCTCCTGCCTGGAACTGAGCAGATCAGCGGCCCCGCCCAGGAGCCCCCGGGCCCTGCAGACGGAGAGCCCCGGAGTTACTGCCAGAGCTGACTCCAGGGCTCCAGAGCTGCCCCCGCCACTGTGGCTTCCTCCCGGGGCCTCACGGGGTGAACAACCCCCACTGAGCCCTGCACCAGGCAGGGGCAGAGCAGCTCCCCCAAGTGCTAACACCTGAGAATCAGCACAGCAGGCCCCTCCCCCAGAAGACCAGCGAGACGGACCAGTTCCAGGGGAAGTCAAGGGACTTAAAGTACACAGAATCGGAAGATACTCCCCTGTGGTTTTTTTTTTTTTGTTTTTTGTTTTGTGCTTTTTTTTTTCTTTCTTTCTTCTTGATTTCTGATTGCTTCCCCCACCCCACCCCACCTTTTTTTCTTTTTTCTCCTTTCATTCTTTTTCTTTCTTTTTCTTCTCTTTCCCCCCCCCTTTTTTTTTCTTCTTTCTCTTTTTTCTTTTTCTCTTTTCTTTCCTTCTCTCTCTTTTTCTCCTTTTCCCAATACAACTTGTTTTTGGCCACTCTGCACTGAGCAAAATGACTAGAAGGAAAACCTCACCTCAAAAAAAAGAATCAGAAACAGCCCACTCTCCCACAGAGTTACAAAATCTGGATTACAATTCAATGTCAGAAAGCCAATTCAGAAGCACTATTTTACAGCTACTGGTGGCTCTAGAAAAAACCATAAAGGACTCAAGAGACTTCATGACTGCAGAATTTAGATCCAATCAGGCAGAAATTAAAAATCAATTAAATGAGATGCAATCCAAGCTAGAAGTCCTAACGACGAGGGTTAACGAAGTGGAAGAACGAGTGAGTGACATAGAAGACAAGTTGATGGCAAAGAGGGAAACTGAGGAAAAAAGAGACAAGCAATTAAAAGATCATGAGGATAGATTAAAGGAAATAAATGACAGCCTGAGGAAGAAAAACCTACGTTTAATTGGGGTTCCTGAGGGCGCCGAAAGGGACAGAGGGCCAGAATATGTATTTGAACAAATCCTAGCTGAAAACTTTCCTAATCTGGGAAGGGAAACAGGCATTCAGATCCAGGAAATAGAGAGATCCCCCCCTAAAATCAACAAAAACCGTTCGACACCTCGACATTTAATAGTGAAGCTTGCAAATTCCAAAGATAAGGAGAAGATCCTTAAAGCAGCAAGAGAAAAAAAGTCCCTGACTTTTATGGGGAGGAATATTAGGGTAACAGCAGACCTCTCCACAGAGACCTGGCAGGCCAGAAAGGGCTGGCAGGATATATTCAGGGTCCTAAATGAAAAGAACATGCAACCAAGAATACTTTACCCCGCAAGGCTTTCATTCAAAATGGAAGGAGAGGGATCCCTGGGTGGCGCAGCGGTTTGGCGCCTGCCTTTGGCCCAGGGCGCGATCCTGGAGACCCGGGATCGAATCCCACGTCAGGCTCCCGGTGCATGGAACCTGCTTCTCCCTCTGCCTGTGTCTCTGCCTCTCTCTCTCTCTCTGTGACTATCATAAATAAATAAAAAAATTAAAAAAAAAAAAAACAAAATGGAAGGAGAGATAAAGAGCTTCCAAGACAGGCAGGAACTGAAAGAATATGTAACCTCCAATCCAGCTCTGCAAGAAATTTTAAGGGGGACTCTTAAAGAAGAGTTTAAGAAGTTAAACTTCTCTTTAAGAAGAAGTTCAGTGGAACAATCCACAAAAACAAGGACTGAATAGATATGATGACACTAAACTCATATCTATCAATAGTAACTCTGAACGTGAACGGGCTTAATGACCCCATCAAAAGGCGCAGGGTTTCAGACTGGATAAAAAAAGCAGGACCCATCTATTTGCTGTCTACTCATTTTAGACAGAAGGACACCTACAACCTGAAAATAAAAGGTTGGAGAACCATTTACCATTCAAATGGTCCTCAAAAGAAAGCAGGGGTTGCCATCCTTATATCAGATAAATTAAAATTTACCCCAAAGACTATAGTGAGAGATGAAGAGGGACACTATCCCATACTCAAAGGATCTATCCAACAAGAGGACTTAACAATCCTCAATATATATGCCCCGAATGTGGGAGCTGCCAAATATTTAAACCAATTAATAACCAAACTCAAGAAATACCTTGATAATAATACACTTATACTTGGTGACTTCAATCTAGCTCTTTCTACCCTGGATAGGTCTTCTAAGCACAACATCTCCAAAGAAACGAGAGCTTTAAATGATACACTGGACCAGATGGATTTCACAGATATCTACAGAACTTTACATCCAAACTCAACTGAATACACATTCTTCTCAAGTGCACATGGAACTTTCTCCAGAATAGACCACATACTGGGTCACAAATCGGGTCTGAACCGATACCAAAAGATCAGGATAGTCCCTTGTATATTCTCAGACCATAACGCCTTGAAATTAGAACTTAATCACAACAAGAAGTATGGAAGGACCACAAACACGTGGAGGTTAAGGACCATCCTGCTAAAAGATGAAAAGGGTCAACCAGGAAATTAAGGAAGAATTAAAAAGATTCATGGAAACTAATGAGAATGAAGATACAACCGTTCAAAATCTTTGGGATGCAGCAAAAGCAGTCCTGAGGGGGAAATACATCGCAATACAAGCATCCATTCAAAAACTGGAAAGATCTCAAATTCAAAAGCTCACCTTACACATAAAGGAACTAGAGAAAAAGCAACAAATAGACCCCACCCCCAGCAGAAGAAGAGAGTTAATTAAAATTCGAGCAGAACTCAATGATATCGAGACCAAAAGAACTGTGGAACAGATCAACAGAACCAGGAGTTGCTTCTTTGAAAGAATTAATAAGATAGATAAACCATTAGCCAACCTTATTAAAAAGAAGAGAGAGAAGACTCAAATTAATAAAATCATGAATGAGAAAGGAGAGATCACTACCAACACCAAGGAAATACAAAGGATTTTAAAAACATATTATGAACAGCTGTACGCCAATAAATTAGGCAATCTAGAAGAAATGGACGCATTCCTGGAAAGCCACAAACTACCAAAACTGGAGCAGGAAGAAATAGAAAACCTGAACACGCCAATAACCAGGGAGGAAATTGAAGCAGTCATCAAAAACCTCCCAAGACACAAGAGTCCAGGGCCAGATGGCTTCCCAGGGGAATTCTATCAAACGTTTAAAGAAGAAATCATACCTATTCTACTAAAGCTGTTTGGAAAGATAGAAAGAGATGGAGTACTTCCAAATTCGTTCTATGAGGCCAGCATCACCTTAATTCCGAAACCAGACAAAGACCCCACCAAAAAGGAGAATTACAGACCAATATCCCTGATGAACATGGATGCAAAAATTCTCAACAAGATACTAGCCAATACGATCCAACAACACATTAAGAAAATTATTCACCATGACCAAGTAGGATTTATCCCTGGGACACAAGGCTGGTTCAACACTCGTAAAACCATCAATGTGATTCATCATATCAGCAAGAGAAAAACCAAGAACCATATGATACTCTCATTAGATGCAGAGAAAGCATTTGACAAAATACAGCATCCATTCCTGATCAAAACCCTTCAGAGTGTTGGGATAGAGGGAACTTTCCTCGACATCTTAAAAGCCATTTACGAAAAGCCCACAGCAAATATCATTCTCAATGGGGAAGCACTGGGAGCCTTTCCCCTAAGATCAGGAACAAGACAGGGATGTCCACTCTCACCACTGCTGTTCAACATAGTTCTGGAAGTCCTCGCCTCAGCAATCAGACAACAAAAATACATTAAAGGCATTCAAATTGGCAAAGAAGAAGTCAAACTCTCCCTCTTCGCCGATGACATGATACTCTACATAGAAAACCCAAAAGACTCCACCCCAAGATTGCTAGAACTCATACAGAAATTTGGTAGCGTGGCAGGATACAAAATCAATGCCCAGAAATCAATGGCATTTCTATACACTAACAATGAGACTGAAGAAAGAGAAATTAAGGAGTCAATCCCATTTACAATTGCACCCAAAAGCATAAGATACCTAGGAATAAACCTAACCAAAGAGGTAAAAGATCTATACCCTAAAAACTATAGAACACTTCTGAAAGAAATTGAGGAAGACACAAAGAGATGGAAAAATATTCCATGCTCATGGATTGGCAGAATTAATATTGTAAAAATGTCAATGTTACCCAGGGCAATTTATACGTTTAATGCAATCCCTATCAAAATACCATGGACTTTCTTCAGAGAGGTTAGAACAAATTATTTTAAGATTTGTGTGGAATCAGAAAAGACCCCAAATAGCCAGGGGAATTTTAAAAAAGAAAACCATATCTGGGGCATCACAATGCCAGATTTCAGGTTGTACTACAAAGCTGTGGTCATCAAGACAGTGTGGTACTGGCACAAAAACAGACACATAGATCAATGGAACAGAATAGAGAACCCAGAAGTGGACCCTGAAATGTACGGTCATCTAATATTCGATAAAGGAGGAAAGACTATCCATTGGAAGAAAGACAGTCTCTTCAATAAATGGTGCTGGAAAATTGGACATCCACATGCAGAAGAATGAAACTGGACCACTCTCTTTCACCATACACAAAGATAAACTCAAAATGGATGAAAGATCTAAATGTGAGACAAGATTCCATCAAAATCACAAGAAACAACAAGTGTTGGAGAGGATGTGGAGAAAAAAGAAGCCCTCATGCACTGTTAGTGGAATACTCAGTAGTGCAGCCACTCTGGAAAACAGTATGGAAATTCCTCAAAAAGTTAAAGATGGAATTACCCTATGATCCAGTAATCACGCTCCTGGGTATTTACCCCCCAAATACAAAAACACTAATTCAAAGGGATACATACACCCCTTTTTATAGGAGCACTATTTACAATGGTCAAGATACGAAAGCAGCAGTGTCCATCAATAGATGAATGGATAAAGAAGGTATGGTGTATATGTGGTATATGCACCACATCTTCTTTATCCATCCATATGTATATATTATATATTAATATATAGTAGTCATATATATGTGAATATTATTCAGCCATAAAAAAGAATGAAATCTTGCCATTTGTGATCACATGGATGGAGCTAGGGAGTATAATGCTAAGCAAAATAAGTCAGTCAGAGAAATACAAATACCATATGATTTCGTTCATAAGCGGAATTTAAGAAACAAAACAAAGAAAAAGAGAGAGAAAAAAACAAAAAATAGATTCTTTAACTATAGAAAACAAATTGATAGTTACCAGAGGGGAGGTACGTGGGGGATGGGCTAAATAGGTGATGGGGATTAAGGAGTGCACTTGTCCTGATGAGCACTGAGTAATGTATAGAATTGTTGAATCACTATATTGTATACCTGAAACTAATATAACACTGTATTAACTATACTGAAAGTAAAATAGAAATTTAATGAAATAAAGAATGTTTTAAAATAATAAAAATTTTAAAATAAGCAGATGTTTTCTTAAATATTTTATATAAGAATACATGAGAGTATATTATAGACTTGCTGCTTTCACTTATCCGCACTAGAACAGAACCTGCTCGTTAGTACCTTTGCTATGTGCTACTTTAAAAAACATGAGGTTTTGGAGGAGATTCATCAGACTTGACTTGTGTCTCTTATCTTTTCCTAAATTCTTTCTCAGAGTACCATCTTCAGATACAAAATGAGAGCTGAGATTCACAAATGCTAACACAGAGACTTCTGTCCACATTATAGTATAAATGCCTAACACCAGTTCCTTCCAAGGGACGGGTCTTGATGAATGCAGGAATATCCTGGAAAAAGAAAGATCTCCATCTTTTCCTCTAGCAAAAGAAAAGCAAGAGGAAGCAAACAGCCAAATCTATTACTTCATCCTTTCCTGTCTGGTCACCCTTGGCCTAGACCACAGAGAGTTTACTATAAACTGGCTGATCACCACACCAGGACTTTCTTATTTTAAAATAGAAATTACATTAGTTCCAAAGTTGATACACAAGCCTGAATTTTACATTCAACACAAAGCTAGGGAATCTTCTCCTACATCTATTCCTAAAGTATAATAATCCTACAAAAAAATCTCCAGACACATTCCTCCTCATCTGCATTCTTCACCTCTGTTTTCTTCAATATTTTATTTACAAAAGAAACAAGAATGAGAGTGGGAGAGAGGAAGAGAAAACTTTAATGTAGATAAACACCAGGCAAGACAGAGCTGAGACATAATCCAAGCAAAAAAGGAATCAGCAGGGTGTAGCCTAATTGCTTTGTACACAACAGCACATTCAGAAATAATAAACTTTAAACACTCTTGAATATCAAATAACATTCTCTCCAGAACTCTTTATCCTGCTGATAAAGAGACTGGCAGATGACACCATTTCTAAGGCTAAAAGCAAGAAGGCGAGACAAAGAAGGAAGAAAACACCCAAGTCAAGGTTCATGCTAGATACATTCCCCTGGCAAAGCCAACAGTATTCTCCAACCGTTTTAGTGATTGGGCTGGGAAACAGCTTTTCTTATAATATTGTTGTAAGTATTTGTTATATCTACCAAAATTTAATAGGATTTTATTGTCCATGGGGTTGCATATAAGAAAATAGGGCATTGTCCATTCAAAAATAAAGTGTGAATCTCCCTTTCCTAACTGGTATCTGGGAAAGCCTAAAAGAGCACCTGAAACATGGGCTGTGAGGACCTGACACAAAGATTCATTTAAAAATGGTGGATTTAGGAGAAACAGGCAAGATGGCGGCAGAGCGGGGTCTCCAAGTCACCTGTCCTCAACAAATTACCTAGAAAACCATCCAATCATCCTGAAAATCTACGAATTCGGCCTGAGATTTAAAGAGAGACCATCAAAAAAAATAAAAATAAAAAAATAAAATAAAGAGAGACCATCTGGAACGCTACAGTGAGAAGAGTTCGCGCTTCTATCAAGGTAGGAAGACGGGGAAAAAGAAATAAAGAAACAAAAGGCCTCCGAGGGGGAGGGGCCCCGCGAGGAGCCGGGCTGAGGCCGGGGCGAGTGTCCCCAGGGCAGGAGAGCCCCGACCCAGAGGAGCAGGAGCTGCACCGACCTTCCCGCGGAAAGGCCTCCCGGGGAATTGGAGCAGGATCCCCAGAAAGGCGGGGATGCCCTCGGGCTCCCGGGGACAGTAACAGAGGAACTGCGCCCCGGGGAGATGCGCCGAGCTCCCTAAGGGCTGCAGCGCTCGGCGGGACCGGAGCAGCTCGGAGGGGCTCGGGCGGCGGCTCCGCGGAGGGAGCTGCGGGGCTCCGGGAACAGCTCAGAGGCGGCGGCTCGGGCAGAGGAAGAAGCTCCGCGCGGAGGGGGCTGCGCGGCTCCGGGAACAGCTCGGAGTGACTCGGCCTGCGGCTCCGCGGAGGGGGCTGCGCGGCTCCGGGAACAGCTCGGCGGCGGCGGCTCGGGCGGAGGAAGAAGCTCCGAGCGGAGGGGGCGGCGCGGCTCCGGGAACAGCTCGGAGGGGCTCGGGTGGCGGCACCGCGGAGGGGGCTGCAGCCGGGAGCGCGAATCCAACAGCGCAGGCGCCGGAGCACAGGGCGCCGGGACACAGCCCAGGATCCGGCCTCCCCCGGGACAGGCAGAGGCCGGGAGGGCCCAGGACAGCGAGGACGCTCCTGCCTGGAACTGAGCAGATCAGCGGCCCCGCCCAGGAGCCCCCGGGCCCTGCAGACGGAGAGCCCCGGAGTTACTGCCAGAGCTGACTCCAGGGCTCCAGAGCTGCCCCCGCCACTGTGGCTTCCTCCCGGGGCCTCACGGGGTGAACAACCCCCACTGAGCCCTGCACCAGGCAGGGGCAGAGCAGCTCCCCCAAGTGCTAACACCTGAGAATCAGCACAGCAGGCCCCTCCCCCAGAAGACCAGTGAGACGGACCAGTTCCAAGGGAAGTCAAGGGACTTAAAGTACACAGAATCGGAAGATACTCCCCCGTGTTTTTTTTTTTTTTTTTTTTTTGTTTTGTGCTTTTTTTTTTTCTTTTTTTCTTCTTGATTTCTGATTGCTTCCCCCACCCCACCCCACCTTTTTTTCTTTTTTCTCCTTTCATTCTTTTTCTTTCTTTTTCTTCTCTTCCCCCCCCCTTTTTTTTCTTCTTTCTCTTTTTTCTTTTTCTCTTTTCTTTCCTTCTCTCTCTTTTTCTCCTTTTCCCAATACAACTTGTTTTTGGCCACTCTGCACTGAGCAAAATGACTAGAAGGAAAACCTCACCTCAAAAAAAAGAATCAGAAACAGCCCACTCTCCCACAGAGTTACAAAATCTGGATTACAATTCAATGTCAGAAAGCCAATTCAGAAGCACTATTTTACAGCTACTGGTGGCTCTAGAAAAAACCATAAAGGACTCAAGAGACTTCATGACTGCAGAATTTAGATCCAATCAGGCAGAAATTAAAAATCAATTAAATGAGATGCAATCCAAGCTAGAAGTCCTAACGACGAGGGTTAACGAGTGGAAGAACGAGTGAGTGACATAGAAGACAAGTTGATGGCAAAGAGGGAAACTGAGGAAAAAAGAGACAAGCAATTAAAAGATCATGAGGATAGATTAAGGGAAATAAATGACAGCCTGAGGAAGAAAAACCTACGTTTAATTGGGGTTCCTGAGGGCGCCGAAAGGGACAGAGGGCCAGAATATGTATTTGAACAAATCCTAGCTGAAAACTTTCCTAATCTGGGAAGGGAAACAGGCATTCAGATCCAGGAAATAGAGAGATCCCCCCCTAAAATCAACAAAAACCGTTCGACACCTCGACATTTAATAGTGAAGCTTGCAAATTCCAAAGATAAGGAGAAGATCCTTAAAGCAGCAAGAGAAAAAAAGTCCCTGACTTTTATGGGGAGGAATATTAGGGTAACAGCAGACCTCTCCACAGAGACCTGGCAGGCCAGAAAGGGCTGGCAGGATATATTCAGGGTCCTAAATGAAAAGAACATGCAACCAAGAATACTTTATCCAGCAAGGCTTTCATTCAAAATGGAAGGAGAGATAAAGAGCTTCCAAGACAGGCAGGAACTGAAAGAATATGTAACCTCCAATCCAGCTCTGCAAGAAATTTTAAGGGGGACTCTTAAAGAAGAGTTTAAGAAGTTAAACTTCTCTTTAAGAAGAAGTTCAGTGGAACAATCCACAAAAACAAGGACTGAATAGATATGATGACACTAAACTCATATCTATCAATAGTAACTCTGAACGTGAACGGGCTTAATGACCCCATCAAAAGGCGCAGGGTTTCAGACTGGATAAAAAAGCAGGACCCATCTATTTGCTGTCTACTCATTTTAGACAGAAGGACACCTACAACCTGAAAATAAAAGGTTGGAGAACCATTTACCATTCAAATGGTCCTCAAAAGAAAGCAGGGGTTGCCATCCTTATATCAGATAAATTAAAATTTACCCCAAAGACTATAGTGAGAGATGAAGAGGGACACTATCTCATACTCAAAGGATCTATCCAACAAGAGGACTTAACAATCCTCAATATATATGCCCCGAATGTGGGAGCTGCCAAATATTTAAACCAATTAATAACCAAACTCAAGAAATACCTTGATAATAATACACTTATACTTGGTGACTTCAATCTAGCTCTTTCTACCCTGGATAGGTCTTCTAAGCACAACATCTCCAAAGAAACGAGAGCTTTAAATGATACACTGGACCAGATGGATTTCACAGATATCTACAGAACTTTACATCCAAACTCAACTGAATACACATTCTTCTCAAGTGCACATGGAACTTTCTCCAGAATAGACCACATACTGGGTCACAAATCGGGTCTGAACCGATACCAAAAGATCAGGATAGTCCCTTGTATATTCTCAGACCATAACGCCTTGAAATTAGAACTTAATCACAACAAGAAGTATGGAAGGACCACAAACACGTGGAGGTTAAGGACCATCCTGCTAAAAGATGAAAGGTCAACCAGGAAATTAAGGAAGAATTAAAAAGATTCATGGAAACTAATGAGAATGAAGATACAACCGTTCAAAATCTTTGGGATGCAGCAAAAGCAGTCCTGAGGGGGAAATACATCGCAATACAAGCATCCATTCAAAAACTGGAAAGATCTCAAATTCAAAAGCTCACCTTACACATAAAGGAACTAGAGAAAAAGCAACAAATAGACCCCACCCCCAGCAGAAGAAGAGAGTTAATTAAAATTCGAGCAGAACTCAATGATATCGAGACCAAAAGAACTGTGGAACAGATCAACAGAACCAGGAGTTGCTTCTTTGAAAGAATTAATAAGATAGATAAACCATTAGCCAACCTTATTAAAAAGAAGAGAGAGAAGACTCAAATTAATAAAATCATGAATGAGAAAGGAGAGATCACTACCAACACCAAGGAAATACAAAGGATTTTAAAAACATATTATGAACAGCTGTACGCCAATAAATTAGGCAATCTAGAAGAAATGGACGCATTCCTGGAAAGCCACAAACTACCAAAACTGGAGCAGGAAGAAATAGAAAACCTGAACATGCCAATAACCAGGGAGGAAATTGAAGCAGTCATCAAAAACCTCCCAAGACACAAGAGTCCAGGGCCAGATGGCTTCCCAGGGGAATTCTATCAAACGTTTAAAGAAGAAATCATACCTATTCTACTAAAGCTGTTTGGAAAGATAGAAAGAGATGGAGTACTTCCAAATTCGTTCTATGAGGCCAGCATCACCTTAATTCCGAAACCAGACAAAGACCCCACCAAAAAGGAGAATTACAGACCAATATCCCTGATGAACATGGATGCAAAAATTCTCAACAAGATACTAGCCAATAGGATCCAACAACACATTAAGAAAATTATTCACCATGACCAAGTAGGATTTATCCCTGGGACACAAGGCTGGTTCAACACTCGTAAAACCATCAATGTGATTCATCATATCAGCAAGAGAAAAACCAAGAACCATATGATACTCTCATTAGATGCAGAGAAAGCATTTGACAAAATACAGCATCCATTCCTGATCAAAACCCTTCAGAGTGTTGGGATAGAGGGAACTTTCCTCGACATCTTAAAAGCCATTTACGAAAAGCCCACAGCAAATATCATTCTCAATGGGGAAGCACTGGGAGCCTTTCCCCTAAGATCAGGAACAAGACAGGGATGTCCACTCTCACCACTGCTGTTCAACATAGTTCTGGAAGTCCTCGCCTCAGCAATCAGACAACAAAAAGACATTAAAGGCATTCAAATTGGCAAAGAAGAAGTCAAACTCTCCCTCTTCGCCGATGACATGATACTCTACATAGAAAACCCAAAAGACTCCACCCCAAGATTGCTAGAACTCATACAGAAATTTGGTAGCGTGGCAGGATACAAAATCAATGCCCAGAAATCAATGGCATTTCTATACACTAACAATGAGACTGAAGAAAGAGAAATTAAGGAGTCAATCCCATTTACAATTGCACCCAAAAGCATAAGATACCTAGGAATAAACCTAACCAAAGAGGTAAAAGATCTATACCCTAAAAACTATAGAACACTTCTGAAAGAAATTGAGGAAGACACAAAGAGATGGAAAAATATTCCATGCTCATGGATTGGCAGAATTAATATTGTAAAAATGTCAATGTTACCCAGGGCAATTTATACGTTTAATGCAATCCCTATCAAAATACCATGGACTTTCTTCAGAGAGGTAGAACAAATTATTTTAAGATTTGTGTGGAATCAGAAAAGACCCCAAATAGCCAGGGGAATTTTAAAAAAGAAAACCATATCTGGGGGCATCACAATGCCAGATTTCAGGTTGTACTACAAAGCTGTGGTCATCAAGACAGTGTGGTACTGGCACAAAAACAGACACATAGATCAATGGAACAGAATAGAGAACCCAGAAGTGGACCCTGAAATGTACGGTCATCTAATATTCGATAAAGGAGGAAAGACTATCCATTGGAAGAAAGACAGTCTCTTCAATAAATGGTGCTGGGAAAATTGGACATCCACATGCAGAAGAATGAAACTGGACCACTCTCTTTCACCATACACAAAGATAAACTCAAAATGGATGAAAGATCTAAATGTGAGACAAGATTCCATCAAAATCCTAGAGGAGAACACAGGCAACACCCTTTTTGAACTTGGCCACAGTAACTTCTTGCAAGATACATCCACAAAGGCAAAAGAAACAAAAGCAAAAATGAACTATTGGGACTTCATCAAGATAAGAAGCTTTTGCACAGCAAAGGATACAGTCAACAAAACTAAAAGACAACCTACAGAATGGGAGAAGATATTTGCAAATGACATATCAGATAAAGGGCTAGTTTCCAAAATCTATAAAGAACTTATTAAACTCAACAGCAAAGAAACAAAGAATCCAATCATGAAATGGGCAAAAGACATGAAGAGAAATCTCACAGAGGAAGACATGGACATGGCCAACAAGCACATGAGAAAATGCTCTGCATCACTTGCCATCAGGGAAATACAAATCAAAACCACAATGAGATACCACCTCACACCAGTGAGAATGGGGAAAATTAACAAGGCAGGAAACCACAAATGTTGGAGAGGATGCGGAGAAAAGGGAACCCTCTTACACTGTTGGTGGGAATGTGAACTGGTGCAGCCACTCTGGAAAACTGTGTGGAGGTTCCTCAAAGAGTTAAAAATAGACCTGCCCTACGACCCAGCAATTGCACTGTTGGGGATTTACCCCAAAGATTCAGATGCAATGAAACGTCGGGACACCTGCACTCCGATGTTTCTATCAGCAATGGCCACAATAGCCAAACTGTGGAAGGAGCCTCGGTGTCCATCGAAAGATGAATGGATAAAGAAGATGTGGTTTATGTATACAATGGAATATTACTCAGCAATTAGAAACGACAAATACCCACCATTTGCTTCAACGTGGATGGAACTGGAGGGTATTATGCTGAGTGAAGTAAGTCAATCGGAGAAGGACAAACAGTGTATGTTCTCATTCATTTGGGGAATATGAATAATAGTGAAAGGGAATATAAAGGAAGGGAAAAGAAATGTTGGGAAATATCAGGAAGGGAGACAGAACATAAAGACTCCTAAATAAAAATTAAAAAAAAAAAAAAAAAAAGGGATCCCTGGGTGGCGCAGCGGTTTGGCGCCTGCCTTTGGCCCAGGGCGCGATCCTGGAGACCCGGGATCGAATCCCACATCTGGCTCCTGGTGCATGGAGCCTGCTTCTCCCTCTGCCTGTGTCTCTGCCTCTCTCTCTCTCTCTCTCTATCATAAATAAATAAAAATTAAAAAAAAAAAAAAAAAAAGACTCCTAACTCGGGGAAACGAACTAGGGGTGGTGGAAGGGGAGGAGGGCGGGTGTTGGAGGGGAAGGGGTGACGGGCACTGAGGTGGACACTTGACGGGATGAGCACTGGGTGTTTTTCTGTATGTTGGTAAATTGAACACCAATAAAAATTAATTTAAAAAAAAATAAAAAAATAAAAAAAAATAAAAATGGTGGATTTGTCAACTGCTGGCTGGTGTAGATAAGCAGATGAAGTTAAGCAAACTTAAGTAACTTAGGAAAATGTCCCATTAAGGCTCACTGACCTACAGATCTCAGCCAGTTCCCATAAAGGAAAAGTACAAATCCTTTGTCAGAGTTAACTGCAATATGCAATAAGATGCAAGCAAAATGTTTAGGTAAACTCTAGCAGAAATGAAATAAGAAAACAATGATAAACAAAAAGAAGGAAATATCCTGTCCATAATCCCCACCCCACAGTTCTAAACACTATAAACTTTGTACAGATGGATCTATCCATTTTTCCGTCCACAACTCACTGTGGAGTTTTATGTCATATTTTTGTAGTAAGCCTGTCATTTGATTGACCATCTGACCTGAAAAGTCACCTTTTTCTTTGCTTGTCACCCCAAAAGTGTCCCTTTTTTGCTGCCACTGCTAAGACCATTCTTGTCTTCACATTTCCCTCCTTTCTTTAGCTACTCTTATTCAATGATCTCACAGATATTCACAGAGAACATATTGCTAATATAAGCCAGGTACTCTTTACTCCAAAGAACCAAACCCCTGTGGATAATCTGAACCCCTGAACCTGAAGACACAGGCTTCTACCAAAGAGCTACCTGCTGCCCCCCACTCATACTCTGCCTGTGTATCAGCAACAGATCCTCAAATGAACTACCTCCTTACAGACTAAACTGATTCCTAGCATCTCTATAACCAGACTCCCCCACAAGGGCTCTGCCAGTTTCACCTTGTGTCTCAAATTCCCTAGTCACCTTTTTGCAGCTATACCTATAACAGTGTCACCAATAGACCCGACATTGGAATATCCCAATTGAATATAGTCAGGTAGCCCCTCAACATGTAAAATATGAAGTGGAATCTTAGACCAGAATCTCTAACAGATTTTAGAAAGGGTGAACTATTGCACACCATCATAGAAAAAGTCAAGGACATTTAACATTGTTTTAGCTTCTGAACCTGGTGGGAAAGAACTAGAATGAAAGGAGATCACAAAAACAGAAGGCTGATGAATCAGATGTGTTTACGTTTTTGTGGCTCTAGTATCAGCAGGGGTTTTATATGCCTGGAAGGTATGTGTGTTCCATTTGCCGGTTTTTGTTTAGAAAGACAAGAGAAGGGCTTGTATGGGCAGCAAGACTGACCTTGGGAGTCTGAATATGGGAGATAGCATAGAATGATAGTGAGAACATCAGGGATCAAGGCCAGCAAGATGACCTTGGGCAAGTGATGCAACTTTCCTAAACCTCCAAGTCCTCAGTTACAAAGCAGAGAGATAATAATAATAATACTCAGGTCATATGTCCCTAGTCACCATTAAATACCACAGCTTAACACAAAGTAAGTACTCAAACAATGTTAGGTGATGATATTGTTATGGATGTTAATTGATGAAAATGACAATGTAAAACAAAGGCTGCAGTCGGATTAGAAAACATCCCTTTCAATTCTATAGCTCTCGGATTCCCTGTGACACTCTTTGTGTAGGAACAACTACAACAACCACATTAGTGATCCTTTATGGAGCATTGGCGAGGTGAGCAATAGAATAGAGTCTTTATATGTGTGATTTTTTATTTTAGCCCAAACCCTATGGAGCATGCACTATTATCTTTATTTTACAGATGAGAAAACCAAAGTTCAGGAGACCAAATAAAGTGCTAGAGGCTCTATTTCTAACAGGTGGCAGAAGCTGGATCCTAACCTGAGTCCCTCAAACCTCAAAGCCTATACTCTTTCCAATATACTGCTTTTTTGTGTGAAAACAAAAAATGAATCATTCATCCTCAGATGGTTTTCCAGGAGTTGAGTGTCTTTCATCTCATTGATCTACACCCATTTGTTGAGTTCCTTTTGTGACCAATAATAATGTAAAAATTGTACTCATCTACAAATCAGTTGACTGGGGTGGGTCTGCCAGCTATGGACAACGATCACATGAGGCTAGACATTCATCTAATTCACTAAGTAGTCTTAGGGAGTCCTACAGCAGACACTTGGATGGTGAAAAAAGTAAGTAATCGTTTTAATACAGTGGGTTTGGCATGGACTGATAACTTTTTAAAAACTCCTATGAAAATGAAAGGACAAAGATCTTCAATGATTTTGAATAGGGAAGGAGTGATACTTGAACTCCTATGTGAGATTGATTTTATTGTTTATTTAGCTGCTGTTTCCTAGGGCTTGTAAGCTGGTGGGAGGTAGTCAAGGTGAAGGATAACAATGATAATGTAACTTATCTTTGACTAAGTTTTCATCAGTTGGAGTCACTAGAAGCTGGAATATCCACCCTTCCTTTAGCATGGTCCCAAATGCCTCAATGGGCCCCTTGAAAGCCCATTACCTTTGTTTACTGTCAGCCTCAAAGTCACATCTCACCAAAGTGCCTGTCAGCCTGATGGGTAAGCCACCAGTTCTACAAATAATGGTCCTTCAATGTCACGGGTGTGGCTACTACTGCCATAGGACTGCTACTCCCTCAGAGTCTAGGACTCCCAGACTGCGGTTTATATATGTTTATATTGGGCTCTTCAAAGGGTTGTTGCCTGTATTCTTTTAATCCACTCTTGAGGCAATTGGAACAAGTTTACTTAGGACCAGGTTGGATTATACTTGAGTGGCACAGCCCAGATCACAACCAAAACTATACTGACAATCTGACCATAAGAGTGTCCTTGGAGAAAACTCTGGTACTTCAAAACAGGTGCTTGATTCAATCAGAATATTCCTTCCGGAGTATTATTCTTAAAGTGTATCTAGCATTGTTCTGGTTAGCTGAGCAGGGTCCTTCTGAGGAGCCAAGAACTGATCACTCATTTTTCATGGATAAACAATGAAAAACTCAATGTACATTTTTATGTACATCTTTTACACATTTATGTAAAACTAATTGCTTTTTACCAATAAAACTATTGGCTAATGTGTTAAATGTTTGATATAGAAGCTACACAGTTGTTTGTTTTTCCTCTAGAATGGAATCATGAGCAAAATAATAAAAAGGCAATTTTCTTCATGTGCCTCACAATAGTCTTTGAGCTTCCTGTTCTGAGATTCCTGGCAATGACCAGTAGCCTTTTTGAGTTTTGGGTTGGGTTTTGAGTTTTTGAGTTGGGATATGTATAGAATTGTGCCAACGCAAGATCACTCCCATCTTGGGCTTGGTTTGGTTAGGTAAGGGGTCCCAGACTCAAATGCCTTTTAAGGCTTTATGAGTAATTCAGGTGAATGCAGTGTTTAAGGCATATTAAGGAGGGGTGGCATCTGTGGTAACTTGTAGTTCACATGTGCTTTTTAAAAGAAATATGAAGCTTCCACCCAGCTAGAAATCTGGAAATGAGGATGATATAGGCAATATTTTAATTAAATATTAAGTAATGTACTTCTACATAAGCACTTCACAAGCCAACAATTTCTGGGCCAAATAAAGTACATCTATGAGCCGGATGTGGATTATATAATTTGGGACTCAGTCCTACTCAGTGTTTCCCAAGATATGATCCCAAGACAACCTGTATCAATTTCATTTTTTAAACTGGAGATTTACATATCTGTTCCAAACCTACTAACTCCAAATCTCTAGAATTAAGACCCTGTCATCAGGGATGCCTGGGTGGCTTAGTGGTTGAGTATCTGCCTTTGGCCCAGGGCATGATCTGGCGGTCCCGGGATTGAGTACCACATAGGGCTCCCTGTATGGAGCCTGCTTCTCTCTCTGCCTATGTCTGCCTCTGTGTGTGTGTGTGTGTGTGTGTGTGTGTGTGTGTCATGAATAAAAACAAACAAAAAAACTGTCATCAGTACTTTTAAGTAAGCACTCATGGTGGAAATGGAAGGAAAGCATGGCCCAACATTGAGGTATTGGATTTTCTGAGACTAAAGATCTGAGAAATAGACATCTGTCCATATCACAAATAACACATTAGGACACCAATGAGCTCTCTAGTCTCTGTTACAGGTATTTCTCTTCTCCCTCCTCATCATCACCTTGATCATTTAACAGATATTTATTGAGTTTCTATTATGTGCCAGATTTTGTCTAGGATTGAGGATGCAGCTTTGAATGAAAGACACTAAAACCCCTGCTCTTGTGCTACCTAATTCTAGTGGGGAAAGACAAAGAGTAAAGGAGGTAAAATCTAGCAGATTAGATAGTTAGAAAAATAAATCAAAGAGAGAGGAAAGGAATTATGCATGGCAAGACTATTAAGAAAAGGGAGGTGCAATTTTAGAAGGGAGTTGCAATTTCAGAGAAGGCCTCACTGCCTTAAGCCAAGACCTGAAGGAGAGAAGGGGACAGCCATGTAGAAATCTTGGGGAAGGCCTTTACAGAAAAAAACACAGAATAATATTGATCAAATATTAGGGCACTGTGGTCCAGCTAAGCTGACACTTAAAATTAACCATCACAGTATCATCACCATAATAACCATAGTTACAATTTACGAAGTATCTTCTACCCAGGTATAATGCAGATGCCTTATTTATTTATTATTAAACTACTTCTCCAAACACCACCAAGGTAGGTATTATTCTCATTGTGTATATGACAGAACTGAGGCTCTCAGAGTTTAAGCAATTTGTCCCTGGTCACATGGAAGGATCCAATCCCATACCCTACTCTACCATACTGCCCCCCAAACTACAAGCCTCTTTTTAAAAAATTTTAAAGGTTTTATTTATTTTTTCATGAGAGACACAGAGAGAAAGAGAGGCAGAGACACAGGCAAAGGGAGAAGCAGGCTCCAAGCAGGCTCCATGCAGGGAGTCCGACATGGGACTCGATCCTGGGTCTCCAGGATCATGCCCTGGGCTGAAGGCGGCACTAAACTGCTGAGCCACCCAGGCTGCCCTACAAGCTTCTTTTTTCTCCAAAAATTTTCTTCCTTCTGCCTGAAAGACTCATCTCCTTCACCTGAATAAGTTTTACCTCTTCATTAAGACTCAGCTCCAGGGTCACCTCCCCCAGGAAGCTATCCTTAATTCCTTCTCCTACCTGGATTTTAGAAGTTCCTCCTACCTGGATTTTAGAAGTTCTTCCTCTACTCTCATAAACAATGAGTTTTACACATGTCTACAAAGAGGAAGCATCAAACTACAACTACTGGTTTCTGACTCTTCTTTTCCATGTGGTTGTAAACATCTTAATGGAGGGGAACCCACTTTATCCATCCCTATATTTTCAGTCACATCCTCAGCACCTGGATAAGTGCCCCATAAATGTTTAATGAATGAATAAACAAATGGTGTGTGTAAAGGAAGGGGAGACAGCAGGGGGCCTGAGAAGGAACATTAAGACAGATTAAGGGGCAACTTAAAAGAGAACAGAGTCACAGAAGACATGAGCAAGAAAGGTCTGGGAAATAGTGTTAAATGATGCAGAGATATTGATGAGACTGAATGCTAAAAAGAAGCTATTGGATTTATTGGGGAAAACCAGATGAATTTCAGAGAGTACTTAGTGGCTGAGTAATTTGGAAAAAAAATTTTATTTGTAGAAATTTTAATGATGTGTGGACTAGCTGAGAAGGCATCAAAAAGAATTTGCAACTGGATCTAGGATTTATAAAAAAGGTAGAATCTGAATAGGTGTGTGTTAGGTGGGTGGGTATAAGGGATTGTAATGATAAGGAAGATCACTTTTTTTTAAGATTTATTTTCAAGAGAGAAGGAATGAGTCAGGGGAGGGAGCTAATGCAGGGAGAAAATCTTCAAGCAGACTCTCCACTGAGTGCAGAGGCTGATGTGGGGCTCGATCTTATGATCCATGAGATCACGACCTGAGCAGAAATCAAGAGTCAGACACTTAATTGACAGAGCCACCCAAGCACCCCAGAAAGACCACATTTTTAAAGTAAGTAGGGAAACTGCCCAAGACATCAAAGAGTAATTGTGTGCCCAGGTATAGAAGCAAACGAACAACTCAAAATAAAGTATTACCTCAGCTGTGTTTCCTAAGCAGCATTCTTTGTCCCTTCAACAGCTCACTGCCCATCAGCAAATAGAGAAGAGTGGATCTCAACTTTTTAATATTCAGGTCATTCTGGTATATAATTTAGGTGTCAATTCTTTTGATGAAAAGTGCAGTAATAAAGTCACGAGTTTAGACACATTTCAAATGATGAAAATACCAAATCTGATAATGACTCATCTATTTTGCTTCTATAATTTCCTAGCCAATGCATATGTGACCCAGATGCTACATTTTTTTTTCCTTTGCTTACCTTGGAGCCTGAGAATAAGTTTGCAATAGATAACAAATGATAATTTTTCACTGAGAAATAAAATTAAATGGCACACTAGCAGTTGAGGCTAACCATTTCACATTCCTAAACTTCCAATATAAGTGAGTCACTATTTGATATCATACTTCTAAAGAAATATGCTGCCTGAAATATATGCTCTAGCTTTTAGCTAAACCGCTGCATTTCTTGAATACTCTAACACAAGCTATTTGAGCCAACTGCTTTTCATAAGAGTAGTGAAAGACATTGGAGGCCTTTGCGCCTTTTACCAAATTACAGGGCAGGGTTCAATCAATGCACAGTGCTAAGTGGGGTCATTTTTGTGATACTAAGAGAAATTATAGTGCTTTTTTCTTCCAGACCTGGTGTTTCCATGGTAACTGCACAAAATCACAACAACACAGAGATCATAGCAAATACTAGAGTACAATTTGTTTACTTCTTACACAGATGGCAATAGAATATTTTTTGTTTGGGGGTTTTATCTTCTATGTAGACAGCCTTCCATGCTACAAATATTTAATGCAAAGCTTGAGTTCAATATGCAAAATAGTGTCTAAATAATCTGCGAGATGTTGTGGTATAACTACCAGGGCCCAGGAGACCTTTGAAAAGAAAGCTGGTTTCCTCTTTTTCAAATCTCAGCCTCTGTTCATCACTTAGGAAAAAACTTTAGGTTGAGCTTCCTTCATGTGTAAATGGGCTGCAAAGGCTCAGAGAATTCTTACCATCCACAGCTGACCTAATAAGAATTAGCATTCTTCCAGAGCACCCTTGTTTTTGGGGGTACCTCTTCAGTCTGATATGAAATATAACTGGTACCCAGTTTGCTAAACTTGCAAATTGATGCCTTCGGGCAAAATAGTTTTCTGCAGACTTGATGAGAAATTTTAAATGCAATTCACATTCCATATTCAACGATGACATGACAAAATATTTAAAAGCCATTTCTAATACACCAGTGACTTACAAAAAACAAGACTTACAACTGACCTCATTTGCCCTGCACCCTTCTAAAATCTAAAAAAGATGGAAAATAATGCAGCTGCTTCTCATTATTTCCACTGTGTCTTCAGTTGAGAGCTTGGGAGCCTAGAGTCCCATGCTTTGGGAATTCAAAATCATTAGATTTTTGGATTTTACTCTAGTTTCCACACCTGTGCTCCCAGAACCCACAGGGTAGAATGCTGTCCAAGTAGCCTCAGCAATAGGAAGAAACACAGGTGGCCCCTGCTGACATGAAGGGAATATATGCAGAGATCAGTTACCAGGGGCCAAAAGTTAAAAAGAACCCACTACCAATGGTCTCTTCTGCCAAAGAAATCAAGTTCCAACTTAACCTCATCCTATCTTAGGATGTGAGGAAAAATGTGGATGTGAATTAATAGACAGTCTTAAGTTCAAACCCTCACTCTTTCATTAACTGAGTTTATGCTGAGGGTTTTTTTTTTTTTAAGAATTTTTAATTTATTTATTCATGAAGAGACACACAGAGAGGCGGAGATATAGGCAGAGGGAGAAGCAGACTCACTGCAGGGAGCCTGATGCAGGACTCAATCCTAGGACCTCCAGATCATGCCCTGAGACAAAAGCAGATGTTCAACAACTGAGCCACTCAGGTGCCCTTGCTGAATTTTTACATTAAATATTACTATGTTGAATGTACATTGAATTGTTATCTTGCTGAACATTTTTTGTCACATCTTTAAAATCCCTTTCCCACCAGGGTGTTGGAAGGATTGAATGCCATGTATTAGAAGCATCTGGAAATGTAGTACCTACATCAGATGCTTGATAAGCAGCTAGGCCTATCTGAACCTAAAGTAGATTGTGTGTCCAGGTTTGCTTATTAAGGAAGAAGAAACCACAGTGCCACATCTGATGAAGGCTTTTATAGAATATCAGAATTGGAAAACAGTTCGGTTGTGTTCTTATCCTTCTTGATCAATAATGTGTCTCTACTTCATTTCTATCAATTACTACTCATTCCAGCCTCTCAGGTATGAACATTTCCGATAGAAACTGTCACTTCAACAATTGGCCATTTAATTGTGAAAAATTAAAAGGGGAAAAATTAATCATCTTAAGGATCAACTGTGTACCCAGCACTATACAGATACTATTCATATGACTACTCTGTGAAGTAGCTACTACCCCAATTTCATACACAGGGGCTCAGACAATAAACAACTTCCCAAGCTCTCACAGATTTATGTAAAACCGCAGCAATCTCCAAAAGTGGTATAAGGTAAGACACTGGTCAAGTTTAGCAGAATTGTTCTTACCACTTGCTCAATTCCAACATCTCTATGTTCTTTTTTTTTTAATTGAAATATAGTTAATAAATAATGTTAAATTAGTTTCAGTTACACAACACAGTGATTCAACAATTGTATACATTATGAAGTGCTCACCATAAATGTATTACAATATTACTGACTACATTTCTTATGCTATACTTTAATCCACATGAAATATATATTTTATAACTGTAAGTTTGTACATCTTAAATCCCTTTCATTCATTTTCCCACCCCTTCCCTTTGGCAACCAGCAGTTTGTCCTCTATATTTATGGCTCTGTTTCTTTCTTTTTTGTTTCTGTTTTGTTTGTTTTCTTAGTTAGTTTTTACTATTTCACATATAAGTGAAATCGTATGGTGTTTGTCTTTTTCTGGCTTGTTTTACTTAGCATAAGTGACAGACCTCTAGGTCCATCCATGTTGTTGCAAATGGCAATATTTTATTCTTTTTTATTGTTAAATTGTATACATATATCACGTCTTCTTTATCCATTCATCTATCAATGAGCACCGGTTGCTTCCATATCTTGACTATTATAAATAATGCTGCAATAAACAGAGGGATGAATATATATTTCTGAGTTACTGTTTTCATTTCCTTGGGTAAATACTCAGAAGTGGAATTACTGAATCATTTGGTACTTCTATTTTTCATTCCTTGAGGAACCTTCATACTGATTTCCATAGTAGGTACACCAATTTATATGCAGTGCAGGAGAACTTCTGTTTCTCCATGTTCTCACCAACACTTGTTATTTCTTGAGGTTTTTTTAGCCATTCTGACAAATGTGAGCTGACTGATATATTATGGCTTTGATTTGTATTTCCCTGATGATTAGTGATGTTGAGCATATTTTCATGTTGACCATCTGTATGTCTTTTTTGGAAGAATGTCTATTCAGGTCTTTCACCTTATAATCAGATTATTTGATTTTTTTGTGTTGGGTTGTATCAGTTCTTTATATATTTTGGATATTCACCCCTTATTGGATATATCATTTGCAAATAATCTTGTCCCATTCAGTAGGTTGTCTTTTCATTTTGTTCATGGTTTCCTTCACTGTGCAAAAGCTTTTAGTTTGAGGTAGTCCTAATTGTTTATTTTTGCCTTTATTTCCCTCGCCTGAGGAGACTGATCCAAAAAATTATTCCAACATGTCTATGCTCTTAATGAAGATGGATAGAGGCATATGTTTGATCTTTTTATAACTTAAACCTTCTCTTCAAATATAACACTTATCTCTGCTTTTGCATATAATTAGGTCAGAATCCCAGACATGCAATACTAGAAATTCAGAGCTATGCTTTTTATTGATTCTGAAGTGAGAGTTATATCCATGTTCTTCTCAAAGAATCTGTTGCTTTTTGGAAGATGCTAGGAAAGCTGAAATGGTGCTCTTTCCTTTTGCCCTGGTATTGCCGTGCCTCAAACAGTACCTAAGACAGTAGATATTCAATAAATAATATTGATTAATAAAGTCTACCTCATAAATTCAGAGTAGTATTTAAGCCCCGTTGTGATTTAACATAATCTTTTCTTGAATTTTTAAGCATGTGGAATTGTCTTCAACTCAAAAAAGGAGAGAGGATACTTTGAACTAAGAAGTTGAGTTTTAGCTTCATTTAGGAAAGAAATTACCTTCTTCCAGTTTGTCCTGGTTTGAAAGACGCTGACTGAGATACAATGGATTCTCATGTTGTTATTCAGATTTCATCAGTATTTCCATACAGTTAACAAAATCACTTAGTCCTTAGCCCCCTATCTACTCAGTTCCCTGGCCTATAAAGAAAAAATTTTGCTAAGATGGTAAATCATATGTTAAGTGTTCTTATCACAAAATAATAAAAGAGGGCAGGACAAAAATTTGGAGGTGATCGATAGGTATGGCCTAGATTGTGGTGATGGTTTCATGCATGTTTACTTATCTCCAAACTTGTCACACAGTATGCATGAATTATGTACACTGTTTGTATATCAAAAATATTTTGCTCATAGTAAAAAAAGGAACCTTTTTTTAGATATTATTTCAACAATGAAAAAATTTTCCATTATGATCAGGATCTGGGAAGACAAATTCTACAATGAGCTTGATAAATACACACCTTTGCTCCCTGGTTTCACCCTTGAGTTAACTTTTCCATCACTCCAACTCCCTACATCTATCCTACAACCTTAGGAATTTGGAGAATGGGCAGTCTGTGAGCACTTCTATTTGTGGTGAGCCTACCTTTCCTCAATCCTTTTTTTCTCAGCTCAAAACAAGAAAATAAAATGCCCCAGGGAGAATAACAAGTCTCAGATAACTATTTCCTCATTTAACTTTTCTACAATGTTTTCTTTGGAGAGGTCCTAGATCAAATCTTCTCTAGACATTTCCTTAGCCCCTTGTCCTTTTCCAACCTCCTGTTAGGGCAGGACTGGTTTCTCTGACATAGGAATGAAAGGCTGACTCCTTGTTCTCATGCAAAATCTGGTTCTTCCTGCCTCACAGTTCACCACTCAATTCCAGCCACGCTCCCACTTCTTTCTTCCTTCCTCTCTCTGATCTACTTTCAGTCTTGTTTCTCCCCCAGACAACATAAGCCAAGACATCATTTACCAGGATGGGTTTTTACTTCAGGAAGGAAGAAGTGCCCTACTACATTTCCCAGGGGATGCAAGAATTCTTGATCACTGTTATGTAAAGAGAGAAGGTTGTACTTTCTAAAAATAACCTTTGCACCTCAGGAAGTGAAATTAAATAAATCCTTGAAAAACAAAAAGTAGCTTTTTCTCATATTAGGAGGATTTCTTCTTTCCTCTGTGGTACAGTACATAAGCACAAAGGTTGGTTAAAGTATTAATGGGGCATTATTAAGCCTTTTTAATTTATAACAGAACTCTTTTCAGGTTTTTTTAGGTATATGTTGCCATTTTACCTCATAAGTAATGTCTTTGATTCAGGATTAAGATTTTTTTTTCCCTGATCTCTTGCACCAGCCACTGGAGGACTTTAAGCCAGCTATTCAATAATGCTTTCTATGTGCCAGTGAACATGTGCAGAATGTCCTTGCATTCTGTTTCTCTGGAATCTATTTCAATTGTTGAAATGGGCACTTTCTAACTATCAACAATGTTTCTCACTATAAGCCAGTATGGATTTAATTCTGAATTCTCCTACATTTCCCTAAATTTGCCTCTAAAGCCTACTGAGTGAAAAATAAGAAAAACTAAATATACACAGCCCTCAACCTGATAAAGATCACTGGTCTGTGTGGTAGATAGACATTGGTTTCACTTATCAAGCCTCTTCCACTTCCCACTTCAACAGGATGAGGAATCTTTGGTCAAAATTGAAGACTTCAATTTGATCACATATCCTAGTGACAAAGCTTTCAAAGAGTTGAAACAGTGGTCCTCAAATTTGGTTGCAACTAAAATCATCTGGATTATCAGAGCATTATTTTATTAAGATCATTGTGCCCATCTCTATTTCTTTTGTTTTGTTTTGTTGTATATTTTTTATCGGAGTTTGATTTGCCAGAATATAGCATAACATCCAGTGGTCATCTCATCAATTATCCCTCTCAGTGCCCATCACCCAGTCACCCTATACCCCTGCCCACCACCCCTTCCACTACCCCTTGTTCATTTCCCAGAGTTAGGAGTCTCTCATGTTCTGTCACCCTCTCTGATATTTCCCAATCATTTTCTCTCCTTTCCCCTATAATCCCTTTCACTATTTTTTATATTCCCCAAATGAATGAGACCATATAATGATTGTCCTTCGGATTGACTTACTTCACTCAGCATAATACCCTCCAGTTCCAGCCATGTTGAAGAAAATGGTGGGTATTTGTTTTTTCTAATGGCTGAGTGAGATATATATATATATATATATATATATATATATATATATCTCACATCTTCTTTATCCATTCATCTTTTGATGGACATCGAGGCTCCTTCCACAGACTGGCTATTGTGGACATTGCTGCTATAAACATTGGGGTGCAGGTGTCCTGCTGTTTCACTGCATCTGTATCTTTGGGGTAAATCCCCAACAGTGCAATTGCTGGGTCGTAGGGCAGGTCTATTTTTAACTCTTTGAGGAACCTCCACACAGTTTTCCAGAGTGGCTGCACCAGTTCACATTCCCACAAAAGTGCAAGAGGGTTCCCCTTTCTCCACATCCTCTCCAACATTTGTTGTTTCCTGTCTTGTTAATTCTCCCCATTCTCACAGACCTGAAGTGCTATCTCATTGTGGTTTTCATTTGTATTTCCCTGATGGCCAGTGATGTGGAGCATTTTCTCATGTGCTTCTTGGCCATGCGTATGTCTTCCTCTGTGAGATTTCTGTTCATGCCTTTTGACCATTTCATGATTAGATTGTTTGTTTCTTTGCTGTTGAGTTTAATAAGTTCTTTACAGATCTTGGATACTAGCCCTTTATCTGATATGTCATTTGCAAATATCTTCTCCCATTCTGTAGGTTGTCTTTTAGTTTTGTTGACTGTTTCTTTTGCTGTGCAGAAGATTTTATCTTGATGAAGTCCCAATAGTTCATTTTTGCTTTTGTTTCCCTTGCCTTTATGGATGTATCTTGCAAGAAGTTGCTGTGGCTAAGTTCAAAAAGGGTGTTGTCTGTGTTCTCCTCTAGGATTTTGATGGATTTTTGTCTCACATTTAGATCTTTCATCTATTTTGAGTTTATCTCTATGTCTAGTGTAAGGGAATGGTCTAGTTTCATTCTTCTGCACGTGGCTGTCCAATTTTCTCAGCACTAATTATTGAAGAGACTGTCCTTTTTCCAGTGGATAGTCTTTCCTACTTTGTCAAATATTAGTTGGCCATAGAGTTGAGGGCCTATTTCTGGGTTCACTATTCTGCTCCATTGATCTATGTGTCTGTTTTGTGCCAGTACCACGCTGTCTTGATGATCACAGCTTTTTAGTACAACTTGAAATCCGGCATTGTGATGCCTCCAGCTATGGTTTTCTTTTTCAATATTCCCCTGGCTATTCGGGGTCTTTCCTGATTCCACACAAATCTTAAGATGATTTGTTGCAACTCTCTGAAGAAAGTCCCTGGTATTTTGATAGGGATTGCATTAAATGTGTAAATTGCCCTGGGTAGCATTGACATTTTCAGAATATTAATTCTTCCAATACATGAGCATGGAATATTTTTCCATCGCTTTGTGTCTTCCTCAATTTCTTTCAGAAGAGTTCTGTAGTTTTGAGGGTATAGATCCTTTACTTCTTTGGCTAAGTTTATTCCTAGGTATCTTATGCTTTTGGGTGCTATTGTAAATGGGATTGACTCCTTAATTTCTCTTTCTTCAGTTTCATTGTTAGTGTATAGAAATGCCACTGACTTCTGGGCATTGATTTTGTATCCTACCACACTGCTGAAATGCTGTATGAGTCTAGCAATTTTGGGGTGGAGGTTCTCCAACCTTTCATTTTTGGAGTACAGTAGCATGTCATCTGCAAAGAGGCAGAGTTTGACTTCTTCTTTGCCAATTTGAATGCCTTTTATTTCTTTCTGTTGCCTGGTTGCTGAGGTTAGGACTTCTAGTACTATGTTGATAGCAGTGGTGAGACTGGACATCGCTGTCGTGTTCCTGATCTTAGGGGAAAGGCTCCCAGTGTTTCCCCATTGAGAATGATATTTGCTGTAGGCTTTTCATAGGTGGTTTTTAAGATGCTGAGGAATGTTCCCTCTATCCCTACACTCTGAAGAGTTTTGATCAGAAATGGATGCTGTATTTTCTCAAATGCTTTCTCTGCATCTATTGAGAGGATTATATTGTTCTTGTTTTTTCTCTTGTTGATATGATCTATCACATTGATTGCTTTACGAGTATTTTACCAGCCTTGCATCCCAGGGATAAATCCCACTTGGTCATGGTGAATAATCTTCTTACTGTACTGTTAGATCCTATTAGCTAGTATCTTGTTGAGAATTTTTGCATCTGTGTTCATCAGAGATATTGGTCTATAATTCTCCTCTGTGGGTGGGGTCTTTGGTTTTGGAATTAAGGAGATGCTGGCCTCATAAAACAAGTTTGGAAGTATTCCATTTCTTTCTATCTTTCAGAACAGCTTTAGTAGAATAGGTATAGTTTCTTCTTTAATGTTTGATAGAATTCCCCTGGGAAGCCATCTGGCCCTGGACTTTTGTGTCTTGGGAGGTTTTTGATAACTGCTTCAATTTCCTCCCTGGTTATTGGCCTGTTCAGGATTTCTATTTCTTCCTGTTCTGGTTTTGGTAGTTTGTGGTTTTCCAGAAATGCATCCATTTCTTCTAGATTGCCCAATTTATTGGCAAATAGCTGCTCATAATATGTTTTTAAAATCATTTGTATATCCTTGATATTGGTTGTGATCTCTCCATTTTCATTCATGATTTTATTAATTTGAGTCTTTTCTCTATTGTTTTTTATAAGGTTGGCTAATGGTTTATCTATCTTATTAATTCTCTCAAAGAACTAACTCTTGGTTTTGTTGATGTGTTCTTTGATTCTTCTGGTCTCTATTTCATTTTGTTCTGCTCGAATCTTTATTAACTCTCTTCGTCTGCTAGGTATAGGTTTTATTTGCTGTTCTTTCTCCACTTCCTATAGGTGCAAGGTTAGCTTGTGTATTTGTTTTTTTCCCCCAATTTTTTGAGGAATGCTTGTATTGCGATATATTTCCCTCTTAGGACTGCTTTTGTATATCCCAAATATTTTGAAAGGTTGCATCTTCATTTTCATTAGTTTCCATGACCCTTTTTAATATTCTCTAATTGTCTGGTTGACCCTTTCATCTTTTAGCAGGATGGTCTTTAACCTCCACGTGTTTGAGTTTCTTCCAAATTTCTTCTTGTGATTGAGTTCTAGTTTCAAAGCATTATGGTCTGAAACTATCCAGGGACAATCCCAATCTTTTGGTATTGGTTGGGACCTGATTTGTGATCCAGTATGTGGTCTATTCTGGAGAAAGTTCCATATGCACTTGAGAAGAATGTGTATTCTGATGCGTTTGGATGTAAAGTTCTGTAATTACCTGTGAAATCCATCTTCTCCAGTGTATCATTTAAAGCTCTTGTTTCTTTGGAGATGTTGTGCTTAGAAGATCTGTCATTTGCAGAAAGCACCATGGGGAAGTCTCCCAGTATTAGTGTATTATTATCTAAGTATGTCTTTACTTTGGTTATTAATTGATTGATATACTTGGCAACTTCCACATTAGGGGCATAAATATTTATGATTGTTAGGTCCTCTTGTTGGATAGATCCTTTAAGTATGATATAGTGTCCCTCTTCATCTCTTACTACAGTCTTTGGGATAAACTTTAATTTATCTGATATGAGGATTGCTACCCCAGCTTTCTTTTGAGGACCATTTGAATGGTAAATGGTTCTCCAACCATTTTCTCCAATTTTCAGGCTGGAGGTGTCCTTAGGTCTAAAATGAGTCTCTTGTAGACAGCAAATAGATGGGTCTTGCTTTTTATCCAGTCTGAAACACTGCATCTTTTGATGGGATCATTAAGCCCATTCATGTTCAGAGTTACTATTGAAAAATATGAATTTCGTGTTATTGTAATACTTATTCAGTCCCTGTTTTTGTGGATTTTTTCTTTGAGCTTCTTCTTTCTTTTTCAGAGTCCCCCTTAATATTTCTTGCAGAGCTGGTTTGGTGGTCACATATTCTTTCAGTTTCTGCCTATCTTGAAAGCTCTTTATCCTTCTACTCTGAATAAGAGCCTTGCTGGATAAAGTATTCTTGGTTGCATGATCTTCTCATTTAGTACCCTGAAAATATTTATCCTGCCATCCCTTTCTGGCCTGCCAGGTCTCTGTGGAGAGGTCTGCTGTAAATCTAATACTTCTCCCCATATTAGTTAGGGATCTCTTGTCTCTTTAAGGATCTTCTCTTTATCTTTGGAATTTGCAAGTTTCACTATTAAATGTCGAGGTGTTGAGCGGTTTTTAGGTGGGGCCTCTCTATCTCCTGTACCTGAATGCCTGTTTCTCTCCCCAAGTTAGGGAAGTTCTCAGCTATGATTTGTTTAAATATGCTTTCTGGCCCTCTGGCCCTGTCAGTGCCCTCCAAAACCCCAATTATACATAGATTTTTCCTTCTGAGGCTGTCATTTACTTCCCTTAACCTTTCCTCATGGTCTTTTCATTGTTTTTCTCTTTTTTTCCTCAGCTTCCTTCCTTGCCATCAACTTGTCTTCTATGTCACTCACTCTTTCTTCTACCTCATTAACCATTGTCGTTAGGACTTCTAGTTTGGGTTGCATCTCATCTCATTGATTTTTAACTTTGGCCTGATTAGATCTAAATTCTGCAGTCATGAAGTCTCTTGATTCCTTTATGCTTTTTTCCAGACCCACCAGTAGCTTTATAATTGTGCTTCTGAATTGGGTTCTGACATTGAATTGTAATCCAAATTCTGTAACTCTGTGGCAGAGAGTACTGTTTCTGATTCTTTCTCTTATGGTGAGTCCTTCTTTCTAGTCATTTTCCTCAGTGCAGAGTGGCTGTTTGAGCGGGCTGCCTTAAGAATTTCCACCATGACCTAAGTAAATTTCACCCTATGATTCTGCTGAGGTCAGAGACCAGAAATTGAAAACCAAGATCAGGACCAAATAAAACAAAAGGACCATTAAAGTTAAAAACAAATTTTAAGTAGTAAAAAATAAAAGGCCAGGAATCCTAAAGAAGAAGAGGGGGGAAAAAGAGCAGATAAAGAGAAAAAAAGGAGAAAAAAATGGGGGCGGGGGACTGGGAGATGGTGGGGGTGACAAAGTTGTAGTGGAGGGAGAATGTAGTCTACCTGAGGGGTTCTAGAGGGTGATCCTCTTGTTTCTGAGTATATTAAGTTCTATATGTTAAAAGATGCTCAGTCCCAAAATGGGACTGGAAACTGGAGGCTCCACTGCTCCTTCTGTGGTTCTGCCCGATTTCCTGGCTGAGCACCTTTCTGTCCTTGTTAGAGGTGAACATGCGAATGCTCTGTAGCACTCCAGTTGTTCTCTCTTTAAATCTCAGGTCGAATTTGTAGGTTTTCAGGATGCTTTGAAATTAATCTAGATAAGTTGGTGGGGCCAGGTGAGTTGAGGCACCTACTCCTCCACCATCTTGCCCTCCCCCTGATCCAGAAGCTCCGCCTCTCTATTTCTGTCCTGAGCACTACTGGCCAATACTTCATCTCCTTCTTTTGTTATCATTTTGTTGTTTGTTGTTTTATAACATTTTATTTTGGAACTATTTTAGATTCACAGAAAAGCTGCAGAAATAATAGAGTTCTCCTATGCCTCTCACCTAGTTTCAGTTTCCTCTCATAGTATCATCACTCATTATTGTGGTATATTTGTCAAAACTATAAAACCAACATTGGTACATTACTATTAACTAAAATCCAGACTTTATGCAGATTTCATCAGTTTTTCAATTGTATCCTTTTCCTTCCCAGGATCTAATTCAGGGCACCAGACTGCATTGAGATTGTATGTCTCCCAATCTCCTCTGGTCTGTAATTGTTTCTGGCTTTCCTTTCCTTTTGTTTTCCTTTCCTTCTGGCTCTTCTTGACAACCTTAAGTAGTATTTTGTATAATATCCTTCAATTTGGGTATATCTGATATTTTATCATAATTAGACTGGTATTCAGATTTACGGAAAGTGTGCCACAGAGATGAAATGCCTTTTTCACTGCATCAGAGGATCCATGATAGCCACATGACATCACAGGCAATATTAACCTTCATCACTTGGTTAGTGTTTTCCAGATTCCTGTACCATAAAGTTACTATTTTTCCCTTTCACTACTTTATTCTTTGCAAGCAAGTTACAAAGTTTGGCTCATCCTCAGGCAGGTGAGGGAAAAATTAAGCTCTACCTCATGGAAAGAGAAGTATCTAATAAATTATTTGGAACTACTCTGTAAGAAAGATCTCTCTTCTCATTTATTAATTTATTTAATTATATCATATGGATTCCTGCATAATCATTTCATACTTTGGGTTATAATGCAATACTATGTTATTTATTTTGTTACTCAAATATTTCCAACTTTGGTCACTGAGAGTTCTTTCAAGTTGCTGCCTCTGTCCTATTGACATGGCTTCATCCTTTTGTTTTTTGAGAACTGCTTTATTTTCTGGTAGTACAATTTGCACCAAGCTTATCTTGTATTTTCCCAGTGATGCCCCCAGAACCAGCCTTTTCTCCAAAGAGACTTTCTTACTTTAATTGAGGAATAGTAATTAGAAACCATGATCTAGGACCTAGGAAAGGTCAGTCACTGCTTTTGGATTATCCTTGCTTTCAGCAGACAGAGCTAGGTAATATATTTGCATATTACCCTTTGTATCACACATATCTGTAACAATCTGTGTATGTGTAACTAAGCATGAGTTCACATTGATGTCTCCAACTCTAGTACACAAGGTTTATTCTACCCTTCACTTCTTACTTATCTATAATTTCCCTCTCTGACTGACAGAACTGACACAATCCACCATCTATTACTTATTTTTTTATTCCAGTTACAGAAAAAAGTTTCAGGATTATTGATTCATATCCCACCTGGGGAAATTTTCAAATGCCCAATATCCAATACACCTGAGAACAATTATATCTATTTCTGGGGGTGCCTCCCAGGACTTAGAAGTCTTAACATTCCCCAGGTGATTGCAATGTATATAGCCAGGCTGAGAATCAATGGGTTAATTGATCAGCACACATAGGTGGGATCATTTTGCCTTTCTCTCCCTGCTATTTGCTTCCATGTGACTGAAACACGATGGGTTATGGGCTGCTTGAAAGTGGAGGAGGGTACAGGCAGCTCACTATCACTGTTAAGCTTTCCCTCCCTGCGTCAGTTTGGCAGGAGGGGAATTATTTCTTTGGGGCTTTGTCTCTAAGGCTTCAAATTCTCTGGTGATGGCAGGTGGGCTTGGGATTGGATTTCTGTTCCATCTGTGTGTATGATCTGACTCTGGCAGAGGCAGCGGAAAACAGACAAAGCCTGCCGCATAGCCTGTTTGACTGGCTTTCTGGTTATTTAGGAAGAAAATGCCTACCAGCTGTGTCAAGCCTAGATAACTAGTGTTACCATGTTGACGGTGTTTGTGGAGTAATACCACAGAGAGAACTAAAGTGTTACTTTGCCTTCTGTTTGCCTTGTTACGACTTCTGTGTGCATACTTCATACTTATGGAACCTAGGGGAACAGTCATTGTTCAGGAATGAGGTTTGGAGGGGCTCCTGGGTGGCTCAGTGGTTGAGCATCTGTTTTGGCTCATGTCCTCATCCCAGGGTCCTGGAATCGAGTCCTGAATCAGGTACCTTGCAGGGAGCCTGCTTCTCCCTCTGCCAATGTCTCTGCCTCTCCGTGTGTCTTTTATGAATAAATAAGTGAAATCTAGGGGGGAAAAAAAGGAAGGAGGTTTGGAGCTTCCTGAATATCTGAGCCCAAATGGTTTAATTTCTTAGTTAAAAATTGAACATAGGCAGATGTTAATAATATCATTTATGTAATACAAACTATATTTTTAAATTTAAACTAGATTTAATTTTTAATTAAAATAATTCCTAGATGTGCTTTAAAAAACTTAAACCATGGGCAGCCCCGGTGGCTCAGCGGTTTAGCACTGCCTTCATCCCGGGCATGACTTGGGATCGAGTCCTACCTCAGGCTTCCTGCATGGAGCCTGATCGTCCCTCTTCTGTCTCTGTCTCTGTCTCTCTCTCTCTCAAGAATAAATAAATAAAATCTTTAAAAAAAAACCTTAAACCATGCAGAAGAATCTAAAATCCACCTTTTTTTTTACCTTCAAATCCATGTCTCCCTCAAGTAGCTGTTTTAAGTAGTTCCTAGTTTTTATATTTTCTGGTGTTGACTATTATAAGCTTAAATAACATATTCAAACTCCTCTGGCTTGAATTATCAATAACAAAGAGTTTGTTGACTTCCCACTAAGACATGAAATTGAACACATTTATATGTCCAACCACTTCCATCTCTGCAGGCTTATTTTTGTTATTTTTTTTTCATAGTCAAGGTTATAATTTATGTTTTATAATAATAACTTTATCTCTTGTGCTTCTGTTAACTGTGACATCAGTCTTTCCACTTGCACATCTTGGTTATATTCCGATTGCTAACTTCCTCCAAATGTCATGTGCTCTTTGATTGTCAGTGTTTTGTTGGTCTTTTTTTTATGATTTATTTTTCTTTTTTTAAATTTTTTATTTTATTATTTTTTAAAGATTTTATTTATTTATTCACGAGAGAGAAAGAGAGAGAGAAGGAGAGAGAGAGGCAGAAGCAGGCTCCATGGAGGGAGCCCAACGTGGGACTCAATCCCAGGTCTCCAGGATCAGGCCCTGAGCTGAAGATAGCACTAAACCGCTGAGCCACCCGGGCTGCCCTTACGATTTATTTTTAAGTAATCTCTACACCCAACATGAGCTTGAACTTACAAACCTGAGATCAAGAGTTGCATACTCTGCTGACTGAGCCAGTCAGGTGCCTGTTTTTTTGTTTGTTTTTTAATTGAAGCACTAGGTTTACTATAGATGCCTGGATTGGTTTTGTGTACAGTTAAGGTAATTGGTTACAAAGAACAGAAATCAACTTTGGCTAATTTAAGCAGATAAAGAATAAAGAATTCACCAGGAGGATGCAGAATGATATACAGAATTGGAGACCGAAGATTGCCTCAAAAGGAAAGCTACCAGGCAAGCAGGGGGCCATAGAGAGCAAGAAAGTAATAGGCAGTCTATTTAGGATGCTTCCTGAAAAGACACAACACCAAACATGTTTCTCTTTAAATCACTCCACTCAAGATTCAAATTCCTAGCAACAGAATCTGGACCATACATTTACCTCTTATCAAGGATGAGAAGAAGAACCCAGGTTTGATAACTCCACCCATAAGGAATGGGGGTACAGGACAGTTCACCAAAGGGAAAAACAAAAGGGGGCAGAAGAAAATTTGGAGACAAATAGAAGTCCAATAATTTTCCCCCTTTTCATTTGTCTAGGTCTGTCTCTTCAACATACCATTAAAAATAGAACTGGCTAGTTGCCTAGAATGTGCTCCCATTCAGCTTTTCTCATGTCTGGTTCTTTTTCTTGCAGCAGATCTTAGTTCATATGTCACCACAGAAAGGCCTGCTCTGACATGCTGTTTGAAGCAGCCTCCACCCACACTAGCTTATATGTTATCCTGGTTATTTTCTTTGGAGTTTACAAAATTTGAATTTCTGACTTATATAATGGCTTGCTTGCTTATTTTCTGGCTTCTAAAACATAAGTACCATGAGGGCAGGGACATATCCATCTCATTTTCTGCTCCATGCCTGGTAGACACTCAACACATTTGTGAAATGAAAGAATGACCCATTGTGAGCTTTAATTAAGTGAGTGGAACATATCAAAAGATATGGAGAAGAAAGGCAAACCATGGGCCTCAAAATTGCCAAAACAAGGAGCACTTTACTCTGTGGTAGAGCAACTAAAAGCATCTCACTATTTTTTTTTTTAAAGATTTGACTTTTTAATTTATTTTAGAAAGAGTGTATGTGCAACCATGTAGGGAAGTGTGGGTAGAGGGAATCTCAAGCAGACTCCACACAGAGCACAGAGCCTGACACTGAGCTCAATCTCACAACACTGAGATCATGACCTGAGTCAAAACCAAGAGTTAGACACTCAACTTATTGAGCCACCCAAGAGCCCCAAAATATTTCACTCTTGAAAGAATTGACTTTAAAATATATGTAGTTTCTGATAAGTAGGTCCTGAATTGCCTGAAGTTTTGCCTCAAGCCAAAGTATCTACTCTAGAAATTCTCCTCCAGCTGATTGATCAAATTTTTAAAGAAAATAACCCTTTGGCTTTAATTTTTTGCTTACTAAACCAATAATGAGGTCTTGTCCCCGAGGGCTTTGCTAGGGATAAGTGAAAGGCTTGTCTAGCATGGCTTTTCATGGTGGGTGTGGTATAGACAGAACATTTGTGTCTCCTCAGAATTCATCTGCTGAGACCTATCCCCACTGGGCTGATATCTGAACATGGGGCCTTCGGGAAGTGATTATGTCTTGAGAATAGAACTTATGAATGGGATTAATGCCCTTATTTTTAAAAAAGGCCTCAGAGAGCTCTCTCACCCCTTCTGCCATTAACAAGAAAGTGGGTTCTCACCAGACATTGAATCTGCTGGTGTCTTGATCTTAGACTCCCCAGCCTCTAGAACTGTGTAAAATAAATACTGTTTGAGCCACCCAGTCTGTAGTATTTGTGTTGTAGCAGCCCAAGGACTAAGACAGTGGGTCTGTAAATTATTACCCCAGCATTTTCCTGACTTTGAGCTTGGAGCTATAAGAGTACTCCCCTAAGAAAGAGTATTTAGCCTCTCTTTGGGGGAAACTGAGACATCCCTGATTTTTTTTCCTTTTCCTTCATGAATCTAATTTCATCTACTTTATATTTTCCAGGATTTCCTCAAAATGTTCTGGTCTACTGTGGTCTTTTTTGTATTCCAGAACTCTTATTATCATATGTGTTTTCAATTTAGTCTCCTGTTTCAGTAGAAATTTGGGGGTGTCTGGGGTGGATGTGTGTGTTCTGGCCACCATTTTGGCAAGATTCCAAAATTATCTTACTATTATTTTCTATCTCTTAGAAGTATTCCCCTTCCGACCTTTCCATAATTTTAACAGAAATAACAAGTTATTAGCCAAAAGACTGAAGGAGAACATTTTAATATTAGATTGTTCTTATAATACATGATACTATTATATTGAGAAATATTTTTTTCATTAGTAGTAAAAAGACTAATTTGCTTTTACTTCCTTTGATTTTAGTGAAATACTCTTTACTATAACTAAAGACTGCCAAAGCTGAATATCCCTTTTCTTTCAAAATTCTCATAATTGGCATTTTCAACTGCCTAATAATTTGATCATGCTGGTCCTGAGAAAAATGTTAGTTCTTTAAAGAAATCTTAAACCCAAGGAATACTACTTTATCTATAATGTAACTCAGCATAATTTTATATGTACTTTTGTATATTCTTATGTTTGGAAAAAATTCCAAATACCAGATATATTAAGTAAGAAAAACAAAACTATGAAATTATTATAAGAAAGTAGTGGAACACATTAATGGACTATAGATAGGAGAAGACATAGCAAGTTCCAAAAGACATACATTTTTAAAAAACATTAAACATTTTATTACATAAAAATATCCAAATCCTGTATGACAAAAGCCTAAATAAATGGGAAAAAAAGCCGCAGACTAGGAAAAGGTGTTTGCAGTATATATTAGACATAGGGTTATATATATATAAATATATAAAGAATGTATAAAGAATTTTGACCAATCAATAAAGACAAGAAAAACAATATAGTAGAAAATGGGCAAAGAACATAAATTCAAAGAGGGAGGGATATCGGAATGACAAATATATGAAGATAGTTCACCTTCACTGGAAATCAGTTAAATGTTACTTTTAAAAATTTACTTTTTTACCCATTACATTAGTAAAAGTGGAAAAGTTTGACTACCAAGTATTTGGTCAGATTAAAGGGGAAATTAGTTGTATACTAAGATTAAATTGATTAAATTAAATTGAGATGGTCACTTTGAAGAGTAATTTCGCTCTAAAATGGAAAATTCCCATAGAATGTGATCCGGCAATTTCAGTTTTAGCAGCATACCCTTGAACAGTGTTTCTGAAGTTTTGATCAACATCATCTGGCTTATTGTTAAAAGCACAAATTCTTAGATTCTGTCTCAGATGTCCTAGGTACCTTCTGTTCATTCCCCTGAAGGCTCGCCCACAGTATTTTCTGTTCTAGAAGGCTAAATGATATGATGATATAACAGGACTCCATTTCTCCTGGCTTCAGGGTTGGCTTAGTCAAACGGGTAAACTGGCAGAAACTCAGAGTATTGAGGTTCAGGTATTTTATTACCTTCTGAAAGGTCTCTGAAGGCTCTCTTCAATCCCCTTCAAGGGGTACACCTGACACTACAGAACATATTTTCTCAAGTCCCAGTAACCTCTCTCATCCTTCAAGTCTGGGTAGTGAAAGCTCAGTTGCTGCTAGCTCCAGATGACTGTACTATCTTTCTTCACCAAAGCAGGGGTCAGCAAACTACCAGTCTGTTTTGTATAGCCCTCAAGTTCAGAATGGTTTTCACATTTTTAAAGAGTTGTAAAAAAGAAAGATGAATACGCAGCAGACTGCATATGACCCACAAAGCTTAAAATATTTACTATTTGGCCCTCTTACAGAAACATTTTCCTATCCATGACCCAGTCTGTTGTAATAAAAATTGTTTTAGCTATCTTGTTTTGAGTTGTTCAGATTTCCAGCTTCTCTTGACTCAGAGAGGAGCCTGGGAAGCTATCTTTGTAATAAGTTCCCCCGGGTGATTTTACCTCCAGGAAATTTTGGAAAACTCTGTCCTAAGTAATTTGAGTAAATATGCTCAAGGAAATATATATATAATGATATTAATTTTACTAGTCTTTATAAAAGTAAAAAAAATTAAAAATATCAAAAGTGAATGAAAATAAAATGGCATTTATTTAGAAGGAAAGTATCAACGAACAGTATAGCCAAATGAATAGGTCTCAAACATGTGAAAAAGAAAAATCAGCTTATAGAACCATGTAAAGAAAATACAATGTTTAAAATGTATATTGTTTACAGATAAATATGTACACTGGTTACTTCTGAGGGTAAGAAAGGTAACATGGAAAGGGACCAGTATTGGTGGTCAAGGACTAGAGAAAAAACACTATTTTTTTAATAAATTTATTTTTTATTGGTGTTCAATTTGCCAACATACAGAATAAGACCCAGTGCTCATCCCGTCAAGTGCCCACCTCAGTGCCCACCACCCAGTCACCCCCACCCCCCGCCCACCTCCCCTTCCACCACCCCTAGTTTGTTTCCCAGAGTTAGGAGTCTTTCATGTTCTGTCTCCCTTTCTGATATTTCCCACTTATTGAGAAAAAATACTATTGATTGATTGCTCCCCACTCATCCCCTTTCTTTCTGGTTTGTCTTGTATCTAAGATTCCCCATAAGGCCTAGGTTCTGTCATGCAGAGACCCTCTGCGATTGCAACAGGAAAGTGAGCATTGTGATATGGTGGTTCTGCCTGGAAAAGTGCATGAAAGTTAAAGCATCAGATTTCTCTGAGGAATTGTGGCATAGTTTTAGCTTCCAAGCCCTGACATTATAGGTGCTGAGTTGGGGGGGCAACAGTAGTGGTGCTTCTGCTACAGGAGGCCCTTGGTATGATTGATCAGATCTTCTAGCTGAACTGATCCTGGCTGTAGCATCCAAACCTGGTTCTCTTCCCTCATCAAGATTCTAGGTACTATCTTTGTTACCTTTTTTAAAAAACTCTATCTGCTTAAACTTTAATTCTGTTGTCTACAAATAAGAATAGTGACTTTTGCTTTATGCTTTATGGACATTGTTTAATTTGTCTAAAAGTGAATATGCTAAAACATTAATCATTAATCATGTGCTATGAAATAGTTTTGTTTAATTGCTCTTTATAATTTTAAATTTTCTTTGATTCTAAATTTTCTTTGATTTTCCTCAAAAAAATCTAATCTCCATAGGTGATATAAATTAGTTCCCTATTAATCTACTGAGTAAACAATTCAGAACTGAAAGCTATTTGTCAACCCAAAACAGAAAATAACTATTACACTCCCATATTTAAGAAGTGTCCTAAAAAATATCCACTTTCCTGTCTTTTCATCTTTTCCTGTACCAACTTATTACTAATTTCCCCAAATTAAAACAATCCTAAAGGTGGTCCTCTTTTATTAAGATATAATTTACATATAACATCATATTAGTTTCAGGTATACAACAAAATGATTCTGTATTAGTATATATTGCAAAATGAACATCATAATAAGTCTAGTTAACATTCATCACACACACATTTTTTTTCTTATGATTAGAACTTTTAAGATTTACTCTCTTAGCAACTTTCAAATATACAATTCAGTATTATTAACTATAGCCACTATTCTGTATATTCTGTCTCCAGGATTTGTTGATTTTATAACTACAAGTTTGCAGCTTTTGACCACATTTACCCATTTTTCCCACTCTCCATCCCTTATCCCTACTTCTGTCAACCACTAATCTATTCTCTATATCTATGAGTTTATGTTTTGTTTTGGGGTTTTGTTTTGTTTTGTTTTGTTTTGAAGTTCCACATGTAAATGAGATCATAAAGTGTTTGTCTTACTCTATTTGATTCACTTCACTTAGCATAATCTCTTCAAGGTCCATCTATGCTGTTGCAAATGGGAAGGTTTCATTCTTTTTATGGCTAAATAATATTCCATTGTGTACATATACTATATGTTTTAATCTGTACATCTTTCAGTGGACACTTAAGCTGCTCCTAAGTCTTGGCTATTGTAAATAATACTGCAATAAACATGGTAGGAGGGGCTATGTTTTTTCAAGATAATGTTTTCATTTCCTTCAGATAAACTCCCAGAAGTGCAATTGCTGGATTGTATGCTAATTTTTTTCATTTTTTGAGGAAATTCTACACTGTTTTCTGTAGTGGTTGCACCACTATTATAAATTGTAATCCCAATTATAACTGGTGCAATTTATAATCCCATCAACAGTGCACAAAGATTTCCTTTTTTCCATATCCTCACCAATACTTGTTATCTTTGTGATAATAGCCATTCTGACTGGTGTGAGGTGATATTTCATTGTGATTTTGATTTGCATTTCCCTAATAATTATATTGAGCATCTTTTCATGTGCCTATTGGCCATCTGTATGTCTCCATTGGAAAAATGTCTATTCATATATTTTGCCCATTTTTAATCATATTAGGTGGGGTTTGTGTAATTATGTTTTGTTTGCTATGGAGTCATATGAGTTTTTATATATTTGGGGTATTAACCCTTTATCAGATAAATACAAGTATTTTTCTCCCATTTGGTAGGTTGTCTTTTCATTTTGTGATTTTCTTTGCTGTGCAGAAGCTTTTTAGTTTGATATGCTCCCATTTGCTTAATTTTGCTTGTGCTGCTTTTGCTTTTGGTGTAGATTCAAAAATTATCCCCAGGACTTATCTCAAATTGCTTATTGCCTATGTTTTCTTCTGGGAACTTATGGTTTCACGTCTTAACTTCAAATATTTATTCCATTTTAGGTTAATTTTTGTGTGTGATGTAAGATATTAGTCCAGGTTCATTTTTTTTTTTTTTTTTGCATGTAGCTGTCAATTTTTCCAATGCTATATAAATGGCAAGAGTAGGCATTTGGGTGATGTTCCAAATCTTAGGGGAAAAACTTTCATCTTTTCCCCATTGAGTAAGAGATTATCTGTGAGTTTTCCATATATAACCTTTATTATGGAGAGCTACGTTCCCTCTATATACACATTTTGTTGTTTTATCATAAATGGACATTGAATTTTATTGAATGCTTTTTCTGTATCTATTCAGATGATCATATGATTTTTATTCTTCATTTTGTTAAACTGATGTATCACATTGATAGTGTTGAACTATCCTTGCATTCCAGCAATGAATCCCATTTCATTGTATTATATGATCCTTTTAATATATTATTAAATTTAAGTTGCTGATATTTGTTCAGGATTTTGGTATCTATGTTCATCAAGGATATTGGCCTGTAAATTTCCTTTTGTGTGGTGTTCTTGTCTGATTTGATATCAGGGCAATGCTGACCTTGTAAAATGTTTTTGGAAGTATTCCCTCCTCTTCAATTGTCTAACTAAAGGTTTGCCAATTTTGTTTATATTTTCAAAAGAACCAGCTCTTAGTTTGATTTTCCCCCCATCATCTCTTTATTCTCTATTTCATTTATTTCCACTCTAATCTTTGTTATTTCCTTCCTTCTACTACCTTTGAGTTTGTCCTTTTTTGAGGGTCTATTTACTATAGATACAGAGGTAGGTTCTATATTTGAGATTTTTTTTTCTTTAAGTAGGTCTACATTGCTATGAATTTCTCTCTTAGAAATGCTTTTGCTGCATCCCATAGATTTTGGTATGTCATATTTCTGTTTTCATTTGTCTTTATATATTTTTTTTATTTCTTCTGATATCTTCAGTGACCTATTGTTTTTTAGTATCATGTTTGTTTTTGTGTTTTTTCCAGTTGTCTTATTGTAATTGATATCTTGTTACCCATTGTGGTTGTAGAAGATGCTTGATATAATTTCAGTCTTCTTGAAATTATAGAAACTCATTTAGTGACCCAACATATGAACTATCTTGGTAAATGTTCTATGTGCAGTTGAGAAAAATGTGTATTCTGCTCTTTGGTAGAGAATGTTCTGTATATATCTATTAAATCCATCCAGTCCAGTATGTTGTTTAAGGCCCATATTGCTTTATTGATTTTCTGTCTGGATGATCTATACATTGCTGTAAGTGAGGCGTTAAAATCCTCTACTATTATTGTATTAATTTGGGTTTTTCCCTTGAGGCCTGTTCATATTTGTTTTATATGTTTTGGTGCTCCTATTTGGGTGCATATGTATTTATAAGTGTTACATCGTCTTACTGGATTGACTAATTATAATTATCATCAAAGAATCCTTTTTTATCCTTCATTACAGTCTTTCTTTTAAAGTCTATTTGTCTACTATTGATGTGGTTTGAATTGGTGAAGTTCAGAGCCAATGGCCAAGAAAGAATTCTTGAGACATCTTTGGTGCAATAAGATGGTTTTACTAAAAAATGGGGTTGGTACCTGTGGGCAGAAAAAGACTGCTGCCTGAGGTTTGTGAGCAGCAATTGATTATATACTATGGAGTTAGAGGAGGTAAAGATAAGAGAAGTTTTTGAAAAGATTTTCATATGCTAAAGAAGACTCACAGGATACTGTAGGCCTGACTGTTGTCTAGCTGAAGTTGTTTTTCTCTCTATCGAGGCATTAACATTAAGACAGTTAGGAGTCTTAATGTTAATGCCTCGACAGAATGGGAGAAGATATTTGCAAATGACCTATCAGATAAAGGACTAGTATCCAAGATCTATAAAGAACTTATTAAACTCAACAGCAAAGAAATAAACAATCTATTTTGCCCAAGAAAAGGGCAAAAGGCATGAACAGAAATCTCACAGAGGAAGACATACACATGGCCAAGAAGCACATGAGAAAATGCTCCACATCACTTGCCATCAGGGAAATACAAATCAAAACCACAATGAGATACCACCTCACACCAGTGAGAATGGGGAAAATTAACAAGGCAGGAAACCACAAATGTTGGAGAGGATGTGGAGATAGGGGAACCCTCTTGCACTGTTGGTGGGAATGTGAACTGGTGCGGCCACTCTGGAAAACTGTGTGGAGGTTCCTCAAAGAGTTAAAAATAGATCTGCCCTATGACCCAGCAATTGCATTGCTGGGGATTTACCCCAAAGATACAGATGCAGTGAAACAGCAGGACACCTGCACCCCGATGTTTATAGCAGCAATGTCCACAATAGCCAACCTGTGGAAGGAGCCTCAGTGTCCATTGAAAGATGAATGGATAAAGAAGATGTGGTCTATGTATACAATGGAATATTCCTCAGCCATTAGAAACGACAAATACCCACCATTTTCTTCGACATGGATGGAACTGGAGGGTATTATGTAGAGTGAAATAAGTCAACCAGAGAAGGACAAACAGTGTATGTCCTCATTCATTTGGGGAATATAAAAAATAGTGAAAGGGAATAAAGGGGAAAGGAGAAAAAATGAGTGGGAAATATCAGAAAGGGAGACAGAACATGAGAGACTCCTAACTCTGGGAAATGAACAAGGGGTGGTGGAAGGGGAGGTGGGCGGGGGGTGGGGGTGACTGGGTGATGGGCACTGAGGGAGGCACTTGATGGGAGCACTGGGTGTTATTCTATATGTTGGTAAATGAACACCAATAAAAAATAAATTTAAAAAAAAAGACAGGAGTTTCCTGGAGAAATGTTATACTCTGTCTGCCTCAAGTATTTGTCAATGGGCTGCAGGTTATAAGGACTTCTGATTTTACCTGCATTTCCTTCTGCCTTTATTCCCCACATCACTTAGAGTGTAGCTAAACCAGAGCTCAGAAATAAATCCACACCTATATGGCTAATTGATAAAAGAGGCAAAAGTGTCCTTTCCTCATTGTAAGGTCTTTGTAATGAAGGATAGTCTAAAGAAAGGCAGGCAGGGACAAGAGGCCCTCACCCTAAGAGGAAACTACCCTTAAAAGGATTTTTACACCATTCTAGAAGGCACCTTTCACCCTTTCCCACAAGATAGGTAGATGAGAAAGACCTGACTGGGTGACAGGCACATAGAGGGTTAATCAGATAAAAACAGCCTGCCAACAAATCCATTAAAACCCCTAGACTTAAAAACTCTAAGAACAACTATCTCGGGTCCCCTCCCTCTTTGGGAGCTTTGTACTGTCCCTCAATAAATTTTGCTTTACTATAGCTCAATAAGCTTCGCTTTGCTGCCCATCACTCTTTATATGGTCTACCTCTTCATTCTCTGAAGCAGCGTGACCAAGAACCATGAGCCCCAAAGGAAAAGAAGCCCTGTAATATTTTCAATAAATGGTGCTGGAAAATTGGACAGCTATAAAAAAGAATGAAGCAAACCACTTTTTCACAGCATACATAAACTCAAAATGGGTTAAAGACCTAGAAGTGAGACCTAAAGCCATAAAATATTAAAGGATAAAACAGGCAGTAATCTCTTAGACATCACCCTTAGTAACATATTTATGGATATGTTTCTTTAGGAAATGAAAACAAAACCAAAATTAAAGTATTGGGACTACACCAAGATAAAAAGCTTTTGTATAGCCAAAACAAAACAAAATTAAAACAGGTAATCTAGGGGATCCCTGGGTGGCTCAGCGGTTTAGCGCCTGCCTTTGGCCCAAGACGCCATCCTGGACTCCTGGGATGGAGTCCCACATCGGGCTCCCAGCATGGAGCCTGCTTCTCTCTCCTCCTGTGTCTGCCTCTCTCGCTCTTTCTATGTCTATCATGAATAAATAAATAAATAAACCTCTTTTTAAAAAAAAACAGGTAATCTAGTGAATGGGAGGAGATATTTGCAAATATATCCAATAACAGGTTAATATCCAAAATATATAAAGAACTGATAAAACTCAACACCAAAACAAAACAATTTAAATGAAAAATGGACAAAGAATCTGAATAAACATTTTTTCAAAGACATGTGAAAAGATGCTCAGTAACACTCATCGTCAGGGAAATGCAAATCAAAGCCACAGTGAGTTGTTGCCTCACACCAGTCAGAATTACTAGTATCAAAAACACAAAAGGTAATGTTTTCATGATGTTTCCACCATTGTGGAAAACAGGATGGAGATTCCTCAAAAAAATAGAAATAAGAGCCCTGGACTTTTATTATTAGGAGTTTTTCTATTACTAATTTCATTACTACTAATTAGTATGTTCAAATTTTCTAATTTTTTCCTGATTCGGGTTTGGAAGATTGGATATTTCTAAGATTTATCCATTTCTTTTAGGTTGTCCAATTTGTTGACATATAATTTTTCATAATTTTTATAATCCTTTGGATTTCTGTGATACTGACTGTTATCTCTCCTTTATTTCTGATTTTATTTATTTGAAACCTCTCTCATTCTTTCCTTGATAAATCTGGCTAAATGTTTACCAATTTTGTTCATTTTTTCAAAGAATTAGTTCTCACTTTCATTGATCTTTTCTATTTACTGTTTATTTCACTTATTTCTACTCTAATCTTTATTATTTCCTTTTCTCTACTAGCTTTGGGATTTGTTTTCTTCTTAGCTCCATTAAGTTTAATGTTAGGTTTATTTGAGATTTTTCTTGTATCTCAAGGAAGGCCTGTATCACTGTTAGCTTCCCTCTTAGAACTGTTTTTACTACATTCCAAAGATTTTAGACCATTGTGGTTTCATTTTCATTTGTCTCCATGTATTTTTTAAAATGTTCTCTTTGACTTCTTGGTTAACCTATTCACTGTTTAGTAGTATGTTATTTAGCATCCATGTGTTCGGATTTTTTCCAGATTTTTTCTTGTAATTGATTTGTAATTCCATACCATTCTAGTAAAAAAAAAAAGATGTCTGATATGATTTCAGTCTTTTTAAATTTATTGACCTATCCTGGAGAAAGTTTCATGTGTACTTGAAAATAATGTATATTCAGCTGTTTGGAATGGAATGTTCTGTATATATCTTTGAGGTCCATCTAGTCTAATGTGTCATTCAAAGTTTCCTTGTTGATTTTTCTGTCTGGATGATCTATTTATTATGTAAGTGGAGTGTTAAAAAAAAGTCTTCTACCATTATTATATTACTAACAATTTTTCCTTTACTTCTGTTAATATTTGCTTTATGTATTTAGGTGTTCCTATATTCAGTGCATAGATATTTACAGTTGTTATATCATCTTATTCGATTGATGCCTTCATCATTATGTAGTGCCTTTATTCGTCTCTTGTTAATCTTTGTTTTAAGGTCTATTTTGTCTGAGATAAGTAATACTACCTCAGGTTTTTTTTTGTTTCATTTCCCTTTGCATGAGTATATGCTTTTACATTACTTCACTTTTGGTCTGTATGTGTCTTTATTCCAAAGTGAGTCTCTTATAAGCAGCATATAGTTCTTGTTTGTTGTTGTTTTTATCCATTCAGTCACCTGTGTCTTTTACTTGGAGCATTTAATCCATTTACTTTTTTTTTTTTTTTTTTTTTTTTTTAGAGAGAGAATGCACACCAGCGAGGAGGAAGGGCAGAGAGAAAAAGAGAAGCTAAGGCAGGCTCCACACTCAGCACAGAGCCCAACTTGGGGCTCAGCCTCACAACCCTGAGATCATGACCTGAGCCAAAATCAAGAGTTGGATACTTAACTTATTGAGCCATCCAAGTGTCCCTAGTCTGTTTACATTTAAAGTAATTATTGATAGGTATGTACTTATTGCCAGTTAATGTTTTCTCGTTGTTTTTGCAGTTCTTTGTTCCTTTCTTATTCTCTTGCTTTTTTACCCAAGATGTTGATGGCTTTCTTTAGTGTCATACTTGGATCCCTTTCTTTTTATTTTTTTGTGTATCTATTATGGGTGTTTGATTTGGGATTATCACTGCACTCATATATAACACTTTATGTGTATAACAATCTAAATTAAATTAATGGTTGCTTAAATTAAACACATTCGGAAAGCCTTAAATTTTTACTACCCCCTCCGTATGATGTCATATTTTACATCTTTAATTTTGTATAGATATAATTGTGACTAAATTTTTTAAAGATATAATTGATTTTACCACTTTCATATTTTTATCTCCATATTGGTTTTATAAGTGATTAATCTGCTACCTTTACTATATGTTTGCTTTTACCAGTGAAATTTTTTCTTTCATAATCTTCTTTTAGTCATGGCTTTTCTTTCTACTTAAAGAATTTCTAACATTTCTTGTAAGATTGGTTTAATGGTAATGAACTCCTTTAACTCTTGCTTGGGAAATTCTTTATCTCTCCTTCTATTCTGAAAAGTAACCTTTTTGCAGGCCTTTTTCCTTTCAGCACTTTGACTAAATTATACCACTCTCTTCAGATCTGCCAAGGTTCTGCTGAAAAATCATCTGATGGCCTAATGAGTTTTTCTTTATATATAACTGTTTTCTTTTCTCTCTGTGCTTTTAAAATTCCCCCTTTTTAATTACTTTTATCTTTCTTTGAGTGAGAGAGAATGGGGGTGGGACAGGGAGCAGGAAAGGGAGAGAGAGAATCTTAAGCAATTCACACCCAGCACAGAGCCCAGCATGGGGCTTGATCTTACAACCCTGAGATCATGACCTGAGCCAAAATCAAGAGTCAGATGCTTAACAAACTGAGCCACCCAGGTACCTCTATCATTACTTTTTATCATTTTAATTATTATGTGTCTTGGTGTGGAATTCCTTAGGTTTATGTGGTTCAGGACTCTGTGCTTCCTGGATCTGGATGTCTGTTTCTTTCTCCCAGATTAGGGAAGTTTTCAGGTATTATTTCTTCAAATACATTTTCTGCCCTCTTCTCTCTTTTTTTTCTCTTTCTGAGATCTCTATAATGTGAATGCCCATATGCTTGATGATGTTACTGAGTTCCCTTAACCGATTCTTTTTTTTTCTTTTTACTGTTCAGCTTGTTTTTTTCCATTACTCTACCTTGCATATCATTGATATATTCTTCTGTATCTTCTAATCCTCTGCTTATTGCCTGTATTTTTTATTTCAGCTGTTGAATTATTTAGCTCTGACTTATTCTTTTTTTATATTATCTGTCTCTTATATTATCCGTCTCTTTGTTGAAGTTCTTACTGAGTTCATCCACTCTTTTCTCAAATCCAATGGGTATCTTTATGACCATTACTTTAAATTCTTTATCAGGCATATTGCTTATCTCCATTTCATTTAGCTCTTTCACTGTGATTTTGTCTTGTTCTTTCATTTGGAACATATTCCTCTGCCTCATTTTGTCTAACTCTCTGTGTTTGTTTCTATGTATTAGGAAGGTCAGCTACATTTCATGTACTTAGAAAAAGTGGCCTAATGAAGAAGTCCTATGATACTGATTACAGTCCCCCCTGGTAACCCAAACAAGGCCCTCTAGAAGCATCCCCTCTAGGAGCTATGTGTGTCCTACTATTGTGGCTAAGGTGTAATTGCCTTCATCCCAGCCAACTGCAATGAACTACTTTGCCTGCGCTGGACACACTCTCTATTGTTTGGTCCCTGCTCTGTTGAAGGTCCTGTTAGAGGCTTCAGGAGGCTTCTTGATAGGCAAACCTGGAGGTCAGACTAGCTGTCTGCAATTAGCTTCTCTGCCACTATTGTGGGAGCACAAAAGGACAGGGCCTGCTCATTGAGTGGCCAGCTAAGAGGCATGGTTGATGGACTGAAAGCACACTGGTGTGTGGGGTTATCTGCTTCCCTTTCCCTGAGCAGTAATCACTTCAGATTGGTGCTGGTACCAGATGGGGCTGCTGCAAGGTGTACTGAGGCAGGAGACACTTTGAAAGGATACCTGTTGAGGTGGGCAGGTTGTATGGGGTGGCCCTGCAGCAAAACATCAAGGCAAGGCCTGTGGTGCTGGTAAACTAAATGAAGACTGTTAATACTGCCCCCAGTAAGCATCCAGCTATCTAGGCTGGGGGAGGCAAAGAAGTGACACCTCAGCATTTTTGTTCTTCGAGAAATCTAAAGTTCCCTGCCCCTTCAGTACATGGTCTAAGATTAGTCAATAAATCTTTTTGATGTATATACCCTAGGTGCCTTTCAAACTGTTGCTTCTGTGCTGTGTCTCCAGCTGAGTTATTTATTATGCTGGCTCTTAAAAGGTGGGAATTCAGTTTCCTATGGGCTCTTAGCATCCTGCAGTTAAGATTTGCTGTTTCTTAAAGCTCCCGAAGTTAAGCCCTACTGGTTTTTAAAGCCAGTTGTTTTGGGGAATTGTCTTCCCAGTGATAAGGGTGCCCAGTGCTCACTTTTCATTGCTTGTGATGTCCCTCCCATTCCTGGTTAGTCTTGCTGGGAGGTTTGGTTCCTGACCATGTCTCCACCCATCTATCCTTTTCAATGGGCCCTTCTCTCTATGATTAACTGTGGAAGGTCTATTCTACCAGGTTTCAGGTTGTTTTCAGAGTTAGTTTTACAGAGAAAGCTATTATTTCTGTGTGTCCACGGGATCAGGTGGTCTCAGGATTCTCCTACTCTGCCATATTCCTGAATTTCTCCCACATTTTATATTTTTGATGACACATTTTACATCTTTTCTTAAAGTATCCTTTAACTATTATAATTTTAGTTAATTTTACTACTTTTGTCTTCTGACGTACATACTTGCCTTTTAAGTGATTGACCCACTACCTTTACTATATATTTATCTTTTCCAATGAGATTATTACTTTCATATGTTTTCTACCAATTAGTATCTTGTCTTTGCACCTAATGAAATGCCTTTAACATTTCTTATAAGGCTAATAATGAATTACTTTACCTTTTGCTTATATGGAAAACTCTTAAACTCTTCTCCAATTTTGTTTTTTTTTTTTTTGTTTTTTTTTTTTTTTTTTTTTTTTCTTCTCCAATTTTGAACAGGAATCTAGCCTTGTAGAGAATTTCTTGGTTGTTTATTTTTCTTTTCAGCATTCTGAATGTGTGGCATTCCTTTCTGGTCTATAAAGTTTCTAAAAAAATCTGCTGATTGCCTTATGGGGTTTCCCTGGTATATAATAAATTTTCTTCTCTAGCTACTTTTAAGATTCTCCCTTTATCTTTAAATTTTAGTATTTTAATTATATGTGTCTTGGTGTGGTTCTATATGAGTTCATCTTAGGACTCTCTGGGATTCCTGAACTGGGATGTCTGTTTCCCTCCTCAGATTAGGAAATTTTTCAGTCATTGTCTCTTCAAATAATTTTTTATGGCTTTTCTCTCTATTCTCCCACTATTCAATGTGAGGTCCTTTAAGATATCCTCACTTTTTTGGGGGGAGGGGTTCACAGATATTCTCACTTTTTAAAAATTCATTTTCCATTTTGCTTCTCTCTTTGGGTAAGATCTACAGCTTTGTCTCCTAGCTTGATGATTAGTGCTTCTACTTCATTCATTCTGCTATTGAACCTCTGTAGTATATTTTTCAGTTCAGTTATAACTTAGGTTTAGTATTCTTATATTTTATACCTTTTTGTTGTAGTTCTCACTGTGTTCATCTGTTCTCCTTCCACATTTGGTAGGGATCCTTGTGACCATTATTAAACTCTTTAGCAGGTAAGTTGCATATCTTCTTTTCATTCATCAAGGTCTTTGGAGATTTGTCTTGTTCTTTGGTTTGGAACATATTCCTCTCTGTATTTGTCTATATTTATTAGGTGAAAATAACTACCTCTCTCAGTCTTGAAGGAGTGGTGTTGTATTGGAGATAAATTGTGGGTCCCAAAGCACAGTCTCCCTGGGCCTACAGAGCCAGACAATCAACTGGGTCCCTCATGTGGACTGCGTGTGCACTCAAGCTCTAGCAGGGCTATGGCTGTGGTGTGGGATAGGTGAGGTACAAGGCACTTACCCAGGCTGGCTGTGGTGCAGCTGTTGTGTGAGTAGGGTGGGGCCCCATGCACTCACCTGGCCCAGTAGTGGTATAGCTGATACATAGGGTGGGCAGGGCATGGAGCATGCCTACTAGGGCTATTAGAATATAGTGATGGCACCAAAAGTGGTGTTTGTCAATTACCTCACCAGCAAATTAAAATGAGGTTGCAAAAATAGCACCTACTATCCCTTGTGTCCCTGTATAATAAAGTCACTTCAGGTTCCTGTCTCTCTGGCAACCACTTTTGGATTAGTGAGTGGATCTTCTCTTATGCTATGTAGATTTGTATCCAGTGAGAAGAGGTGAATCCAGGGTCATTCTACATGAGTATCTTGAACCTCTCTATTTATAAGAGTTCTTTACACATTCTAGATGCTAATCTTCTGTCAAATACATGTTTGCAAATATTTTTCCAAGGCTTATGGTTGATTTTACTTCAGTTCTGGTATCTTTTAATACACAGGTTTTTAATTATATTTTAATGTAGTTAAATGTATAAATCCTTTGACATAATTTGTGTTTTCATCTTGTATAAGAAATCTTTCCTCACCATTCCTAAGATCATAAAAATATTAGTTTATATTTTCCTCTAAAAATATTTCAAATACCTTCATAATAATCATCATTTTCTGCTTAAGTTAGACAGTGATGGTTCAACTGATACAAAGTTACTTTTAGGCAAGTGCTATGATAGCTTGCCTTTTATTGAAGAATAATCCTTCTCTACTTGGAAAAGTCATCCTCTCAGAACTTCAGGAGGATCCTTTCTGGTGTGAGGAGTGAGGAAGAGGACATGCCAGCCAATCATTCACATTAACACTGACAATCAGAGGGCTAGCATGCACCACAGCTGTATCATCCTCAAGTCTTTATCATTACCAGAGGTCATCAGCCAGGAGGGAAAGTAGTTCATTCCCATGAAGGAGTTCTGGATGAATGAGAAGGAAAGGGATAACACCAAGTCAGTTCAGCTTTCCCAATCTACCAGACTGCATTTAGGAAGGAAGGAAACAGTCAACAAAACCAAAGGACAACCTACAGGATGGGAGACGATATTTGCAATGTTTTATCAGATAAAGAGCTAGTATCCAAAATCTCTAAAGAACTTACCAAACTCAATACCCAGAGAACAAATAACCCAGCCAATAAATAGGCAGAAGACATGGGTAGACATTTCTCCAAAGAAGATTTATAAGTGGCCAACAGACACATGAAACAAATATGCAACATCGCTTGGTATCAGGGAAATACAAACCAAAACAATGAGATACCACCTCCCACCAGTCAGAATGGCTAAAATTAACAAGTCAGGAAAGGACAGATGTTGGTGAGGATGCAGAGAAATGGGAACCCTCTTACTCTGCTGGTGGGAATGCAACCTGGTACAGCCACTATGGAAGACACTACAGAGGTGCCTCAAAAAGTTGAAAATAAAGCTACCCTACAAACCAGCGATTGCACTATTACATGTCTACCCCAAAGATACAAATGTAGTGATCCAAAGGGGCATCTGCAACCCAATGATTATAACAGCAATGTTCACAATAGTCAAATGATGGAAAGAGCCCAGATGTCCATCAATAGACAAATGGATAAAGAAGATGTGGCATATATATAAAATGGAATTATTACTCGGCCATCAAAAAATGAAATCTTGCCATTTGCAATGATGTGGTTGGAACTAGAGGGTATTATGCCAAGCAAAATAAGTCAATCACAGAAATAAATTATACGATTTCACTCATATATGGAATTTAAGAAACAAAACAGAGGATCATATTGGAAGGAGGGAAAAATAAAACAAGGTGAAAAAAAGAGATAAACTATAAGAGTCTCTTAATCATAGGAAACAAACTGAGGATTGCTAGAGGGGAGGGTGGAAGGGGGGTTGGAGTAACTGGGTGATGAACATTAAGAAGGCACATGATTTAATGAGCACTGGATGCTATATTAGACAGATGAATCACCAAACTCTACCTGTGAAACTAATAATACACTATATGATAATTAATTGAATTTAAATTTAAATTTAAATTTAAAGGATGATTAAACTTTTTTTAGTTTTTAAGAAAAAGAAACCTTTTTGCCAACAGTAACAGGTAAGAGCCCACTGTTTTCAATGTCTGAACAGGAGCTACTTGAGTTTCCCCAGTCAATATACTTCTGTCATGATTCAACTTGCTGCCCATTGTATTTCCTGACTGAACTTTTGGAGGTCATGCTTGGTTCTTAATGTCAGCTAGCCAACTGACTCCTCTTTAAATATAGATAATTAGAAGGAGATATGGAGGACAGACTCCAACAGAAGCAAAAGCAGAGAAGAGCAATTTCTGGAGGTTCTGAAATGTCAGCTGTAACTATTCCTTTAGATTGAGAACTAGGATTCTGTTTTTGAAATGCCTTTTGAAAATTCCTTGCAGAAATACACTCCTTAATCTTTAATTGTCTCATTTGCATTTTCTTCTTGAATAATCGTATCACCTTACATTTGCAGCACTTCAAATCTATTAACCCAGGTGATTTGAGTGTTACTATCAGCATTATTGTACGATATTCTTTTGATTACATTATTCTTCAAGAGGAAATTATTTTTTTCATTCATGGTTTCCTCCTTCTATTGCTTAAAATAATTAGAATAAGTATCAGTTATATAGTTTAGAAGTACATATATTGGAAAAGGTTATTTTAACTAAAAAAAATCCTTTAAATACTCTTCTCTCATAACATTCTGCTAATAATTACAATAGGCTTTATTTCCCAGTGTAATGGAATAAATTGCATTTTGTTTTGCATTTGAGTAGACCATGTACTAGAACAATATTTTAAATAATCACAGACAGTTTGTGGTTTTTGTTTTGATTTTCCTGCAGTATGAACTGAAGGATGATGCAACATTTTCTCTAATTGGCCCTTGTATGAAATTCTAACGTTGGACTCAAAATTCTATCCCAGTTCTAAATTTCTGGTAAGGTTATGTGAGGTTCTCAGACTCAGATAATAGTTAGTCACAAACAGCCATTGAAACCTTGGCAAGAAGCTGGTGTTAGAGTACTATGGGCAAAATTGAACCCCAGAGGACAAGGGCTCCCACTCTCCAGCTGCTAGGCACATTCCTCTGAAGCTCAGCAGCATTGAAACTTCAAACCCAGTCAGGTCTAGAAGACTGCATAGGGCTTTTAATTTTCCAGGAACAATAGATATTTCCACAAAATAAGGTCCTTCCCTAGGAAAAAAGATGGCAATTTGGGAGTTCTTACAATTCCAGAAATACTTCTGTTGCTAACACCTTGTCTCCTGAGAAATGCTATACCTCATTTCCTTCTGGCCAGAACAATTTACCTAGTGACATATTCAGAACCCCACAGAAAGGAGCCAAGGCAAGCCAAGTTGATATTGAAGTTGCCTTAATTCCCTGATAAGCCCCCTCCTTCTCTCTTGCTATATTCTCCTGGCATCCTGAACTCTCATACTATTCCTGACTGCCCAGCCATTTCTTTTGTATTTATATAAGTGTGAATTTTCCAAGCAAAAAGTCTTCCTTCATAAAATTTGCTTGCCCTATTCCCTTGATTATAGACTCACTGAGCAGGGCTGAAGATCCTCATCTTCATGTGAGGCACTGTAGAAATGGTATTTATTCAAAAGCACAGAGATCCAGGGTAACCTCCAGCTGCAACCCTAGTATCATGAGGGGTTGGTGGGGAACAAACCAAAAACTAAAATTACAGGCCATGTCTGAATATAGGGTGGAGCAAAAATACTCTAAACAGTGAGCAACTGTTTTCTAAAGAATAGAGGGGTTTATTATTATTATTATTGTACTATGAAAAACTGAGGAGTTTGTGTTCCTTTATGCGAAAGTTATAAGGTCCCTAAGGCAGAGATAAAGTAGTCTACAGTGGCCAAAACAGAAGAGACAAAGGGCTAAGGGAGACATGGGTCTCTCTCCCACCAGCCTTCATCTATCTGGTTTCTACCGACTGTTCCAGAGTTAGCTTAGTGTGATTGTGTTCCAAAAGCTCTACTTTGTTTTATACCCCCTGCCTTCAACTAGGATTCAGTGTGCTTCCCTCAGCATATCTCTGGAATAGATTTTACTATGTGGGCCTGTCATCACCAGTAGATTTCTCTATCTTTCTCACCATAATACAAATGCTGTGTCTCTTTTTCGCAACGGCTTTGCCGCCAGAACACAGATGTCATGAAAACCACTGCTAAACCTAAACGAAAATGGGAAAGGAAAAGACTCACCTCAACATCGTCGTCATTGGACACGTAGATTCGGGCAAGTCCACCACTACTGGCCATCTGATCTACAAATGTGGTGGGATCGGCAAAAGAACTATCGAAAAATTTGAGAAGGAGGCTGCTGAGATGGGAAAAGGCTCCTTCAAGTATGCCTGGGTCTTGGATAAACTGAAAGCTGAACGTGAACGTGGTATCACCGTTGATATCTCCCTGTGGAAATTCGAGACCAGCAAGTATTATGTGACCATCACTGATACCCCAGGACACAGAGACTTTATCAAAAACATGATTACAGGCACATCTCAGGCTGACTGTGCTGTCCTGATTGTTGCCACTGGTGTTGGTGAATTTGAAGCAGGTATCTCCAAGAATGGGCAGACCCAGGAGCATGCCCTTCTGGCTTACACACTGGGTGTAAAACAACTAATTGTTGGTGTTAACAAAATGGATTCCACTGAACCACCCTACAGCCAGAAGAGATACGAGGAAATCGTTAAGGAAATCAGCACCTACATTAAGAAAATTGGCTACAACCCCGACACAGTAGCATTTGTGCCAATTTCTGGTTGGAATGGTGACAACATGCTGGAGCCAGGTGCTAACATGCCTTGGTTCAAGGGATGGAAAGTCACCCATAAATATGGGAATGCCAGTGGAATTCCCATCTGGGAATTCCTGCTTGAAGCTCTGGATCACATTCTGCCACCAACTCGTCCAACTGATAAGCCCTTGCATCTGCCTCTCCAAGACGTCTACAAAATTGGTGGTATTGGTACTGTCCCAGTGGGTCGAGTGGAGACTGGTGTTCTTAAGCCCGGTATGGTGGTCACCTTTGCTCCAGTCAATGTTACAACTGAAGTAAAGTCTGTTGAAATGCACCATGAAGCTTTGAGTGAGGCTCTTCCTGGGGACAATGTGGGCTTCAATGTCAAGAACGTATCTGTCAAAGATGTTCGTCGTGGCAACGTGGCTGGTGACAGTAAAAATGACCCACCAATGGAAGCAGCTGGCTTCACGGCTCAGGTGATTATCCTGAACCATCCAGGCCAAATCAGTGCTGAATATGCACCTGTGCTGGATTGTCACACAGCTCACATTGCTTGCAAGTTTGCTGAGCTGAAGGAAAAGATAGATTGTCGTTCTGGAAGGAAGCTGGAAGATGGTCCCAAGTTCTTGAAATCTGGGGATGCTGCCATTGTTGATATGGTTCCTGGCAAACCTATGTGTGTTGAGAGCTTCTCTCACTATCCTCTTCTGGGCCGTTTTGCTGTTCGTGACATGAGACAGATGGTTGCTGTGGGTGTCATCAAAGCAGTGGACAAGAAGGCAGCTGGAGCTGGCAAAGTCACCAAGTCTGCCCAGAAAGCTCAGAAAGCTAAATGAATATTATCCCCAATACCTGCCACCCCAGTCTTTTTTTTTTTTTTTTAATAATATATGTTTACTTTTTGTGTCTGGTTTTTTGTTTTTTTTTTTTTTAATTTTTTTATTTACTTATGATAGTCATACAGAGAGAAAGAGAGAGAGGCAGAGACACAGGCAGAGGGAGAAGCAGGCTCCATGCACTGGGAGCCTGATGTGGGATTCGATCCCGGGTCTCCAGGATCGCACCCTGGGCCAAAGGCAGGCGCCAAACCGCTGCGCCACCCAGGGATCCCCACCCCAGTCTTAATTAGTGGTGGAAGAACGGTCTCAGAACTGTTTGTGTCAATTGGCCATTTAAGTTTAATAGTAAAAGACTGGTTAATGATAACAATGCATCATAAAACCTTCAGAAGGAAAGGAGAATGTTTTGTGGACCATTTGGGGTTTTTTTTTTGTTTGTTTGTTTGTTTGTTTGTTTTTGTGTGTGTGTGGCAGTTTTAAGTTATTAGTTTTTAAAATCAGTACTTTTTAATGGAAACAACTTGACCAAAAATCTGTCACAGAAGTTTGAGACCCATTAAAACAAAAGTTTAATGAGAAAAAAAATATGATGGGTCTTATTTGACCTGTTCTCACAGGGCTTGGCATAAGCATGGCATGCTGTAGGTAATGACAAATGTTCACCCAAATGGTGGGATAAAGAGGCAAGATCTCATATCCATGGAAAAGCCATGTTATTTATTCAGCTTTACATTCATATCAGAGAACTAGATATATGAACTGTTTAAGGTAATGAAAAGATGCAAATGATACCACCTGAACATTATTTACTCTATTAAAAACATAGGAGTATGGCTTGAAAAACTTGACTAGAATCCATGACCTATTTTTCTGGCCTTCTGATAAAAATGGAAGGTAGTGAAAAGAATGAATGCATGCATATAAGGTAAAGATATTTATATTATTGGCTTTTCTTGTGTCATGACTGGCATGGGGTTCACTGATGCTTTAGAAGTGTCCCAAGAGGGATCCCTGGGTGGCGCAGCGGTTTGGCGCCTGCCTTTGGCCCAGGGCGCGATCCTGGAGACCGGGGATCGAATCCCACATCAGGCTCCCGGTGCATGGAGCTTGCTTCTCCCTCTGCCTATGTCTCTGCCTCTCTCTCTCTCTCTCTGTGACTATCATAAATAAATAAAAATTTAAAAAAATAGAAGTGTCCCAAGATATCTTTGGACTTTCCATATCACTTTGGTAGTGGCATGGACCCTTCTTGTAGGTCAGAAAGGGTCTCATTGCTTGACCACTTAAAGAGTGAGAGATCAAGCCTAAAAGCTAGGTTCTTCCAAGAAATAAGAGCAAGAGGACACAGCATGATATTGTGTATAAGCTTCCTTGTGTGAGGATCAAAGGGAAGGAGAGCTATGGACAAGCCCTTGTGATCCAGAAAAAGTATTAGAAAAATAACAGAGGAATATAAGACCATGCCATTGCAAGCAGAGGATAAAATGGACAGAGCAGCAATGAATACCATCTGTAGATAGACCAAGAGCCCTGGCTGGTGGTTTCCCAGATACTGCGTGGAACTGAGCTGGCTCTGGGCAGACAAAGCATTCAATTATGGCTGGTAAGCAATCTTAGGGCTATAACCAAATCCTCTGGGAGCTGGTAAATAATTTCCATGACATTCATGAAAATATGCTTTCTTATGAAGTAAGTCTATATCTTCTTAGGAGCTAAAGGTTCAGAAAAATTTTCTCAGTAGCTGTTGCCATCGAAGTTCTAATGAGACTATGGATGTCAATTTCAATGAAGCATAAAGGTTAGTGCATGCTGCACCATACCAGGAATAATGACAACCCAAGGATCAGCTTTGATAATCCATTAGTGCTTTGTATGTAATTACCGATTAATGTGACTATATAATTCTGGCACCAAATCTGTGTTAACTTACTATGGATAGAAAAATATCAACATATATTAAGCAAGCAAGGTGCCAGATATTTTGCTGGATATTTTAGCCAGCTTTCTCATTTAGCTCTTATAACAAACCTGAGTTATGTCTTTACAGATGAGGAACCTGACGCTCTGAGAGGTGAAATTACCTACAACCTCACAGTCAGCAAATAATAAAAGGTATATTTTAGAGCCATGTCTGTTCAATTATTTTTCTTTGCAACATTAATAGTAATAGTAATAATAGTAACAGCGATTATTTATATAGCACTCACTGTATTCTAAACACATCATATACATTCTTTGAGGTTATGTCTCACCAGCCTTCACCACCCTCACCCCACAAAGATCAACAATTAGATAGCAACCCACATATGAAAGCAGCTCTGGGAGAGCTCTGGAGTTTACTTAAGAAACTTTAGCAACACAGTCAGGAAAAAAAAAAGAATAACCACACAAGAAAAGAAGGAAGACAGTTTCATTTTGCCTGCATCACTGCATCTCCCAAGATGGCATTACCCAAGGCCAATAAGGAACTCCTTAGCTAGAAAGAGTTCCCCTATGCTAGGAAAGGAAGAGCAGGGTGCACAACTTGCTTTCCCAGCCTCTCTGGGCACTACATGAAGGCTCCAATTCAGTTTCACCCTACTAAGACTGGCAGAGATGAGATATACAGAGCTTGCTAGAGCAAGGAAGAAAAGCAAGATCTACCAATAACAGCCACATGATGGGAGCCATCTTGTAAACAAACAGATATGACCTGCTCAGCAGACACACCTAGCAGATTTCGCCACTGAAGAAACTATTGGCCAACACAGCTGATGTGAACTCCCTATATTTCACTCTCTTTCACCCTACAGATATTCACATTCATCGATGCCAGCTACGTGAATCCCTCCCAACTCCTTTCCTCCTGCTCCCATTCAGAGCCAAGGACTATGCTAGCCCAAGCCTCCGCGGCTATAGCCAGCCTAGAACTAGATAGCTGAACCCTAATGTCGTACACATGTTTGAGGCTAGTGCTGCCAGCTATGCACTGCCAAGCTGCTGGCCTGACAACTGTCACTGACCTCTGCTACTGTATGCATACCTGGGAGAAAAGTGTACAGCCAAAGGAGAGCATCCTGACAACCAGGATCCCTGCAACTGTTTGTGGGCCCAGATCAGACTCTTCTGTTACTGGCCAGCACCCCCATGTTCTTCAATAGCTAGCCCCTCTAGCTGTGTACCTGAATGCCCTAGCCCAACCATTCTCATAAGGCTCCACTGCAGAGAAGATGCCTGAGTTAAGCCTTCCAGCCATGCAACAACACTGACAGCCAAAGCCTCTACATCTGCCAATAAGCCCATAGTAGGTGCTGGTCTTTGCTGACTGTCCTTGCCCCCGGGTACATGTGTATCTGCAACAATCCCTTGCTACTATATAAGCATCTATAGCTAGCCCCATAGCTAAGTGTGTACACACCACAACCACCAGTCATCACCACTGCATGCTCTGATCTATAGCTAGAACCAGAGCTCCTTGTTCTTCAGTATACTGAGGATCAGAGAAGCTCTTCCAGCCACTGCAGACTCCCTGCAGTCCTCACCAAGGACCACACAGTTATCAATGTTGTGACTCTCACAGACTGAGCCAAAAGGACATCATGCCCCTCTCAGAATCAATGTTGCCACTTGTTACCACATATGGTACCCTGCACCATTAGACCTGATGTCACAGCATGCTCCGGGGTACTCCCACCTGTGGATGAAAGTTTTCCCTTTCCCAAACCAGTCCATAAAGTCTGGAAGACTACTTCTTCAAATGTTCAGACACCTATGCCAAGGCTATAAGAATTATGAAGAATCAGGAAAATAGGATTCCACCAAAGGAATACAAAAAAATTTCAGTAATTACCCCCAAAGAAATGGAAATCTAGGAAGTGCCCTACAAAAAAATTAAAAATAATTTTTTTTTACAGATCCTCAGAGAACTACTAAAGAAAATAATTTAACAATGTCAGGAAAACATTACAATAACACAATAAGAAACTCAACAAAGAGCCTTTTAAAAACATGGAAATTTAGGTGCTGAAGAAAATAATGATTGAATCTGACAATTCAATAGATTCAACAGCAGACTTTGAAGAGTAAGAAAAAAAATCAGTGAACTAGAAGAGAGATCAATTGAAATTATCCAATAAGAGGAACAAAAAGAAAAAAAGGATGAAAAGGAACATAGGAAGACTGTGAGACTTGTGTACATTTTTTCTTTTAAGTGTTACATATCAATGGAGTCCCAGGAGGAGGGGAGAGAGAAAGGAGTAGAAAGCTTATTTAAAGAAAAAATGGTCAAGAACTTCCCACACCTGGGAAAAGATTTGGATTCCAGGTTTGGCAAGCTAATAGATCACCCTAAAACTTCAACTCAACTCACAACAATCCTCTCCAAAACACATTATAATAAAGCTGTTGAAAATTCGAGACAAAGAATTTTAAAAGCAAAAGAAACTTTCATAAAGGGAACCCCTACAAAGCTAAGCTCAAAGTTATCAGAAAGAAGGAAATAATGAAGATCAGAACAAAAATAAATGAAATAGAAGATAGGAAAATAATAGAAAAAGTTAATGAAATTAAATTGATTTTTAAAAGAAAATTTATAAACCATTAACTAGAGACTAAGAAAAACAGAAATTTAGAAATGAAAGAGCAGATATTACAGCTGATGCTACAGAAATACAGAGATCAAAGAGACTACTATAAACAATTATATGTCAACAAATTGGAAAACCTAGAAGAAATGGGTAAAATCCTAGAAACCCGAAACCTACTAAGAGTGAATAATAAAACATTAGAAACTTGGAGCAGACCAATAATGAGTAAAGAAATTAAATAAGTAATAAAAAATCTCCCAACAAAAAATAGTGCAGGGCAAGCTGGCTTCAGTGGTGAATTACACCAAACATTTGAAGAATTAATGTCAATTCTTCCAGAACTTCTGAAAACTTGAAGAGGAGGGAACGTTCCCCAATTAATTTTATGAGACCAATATTACCTTGATTCCAAACCATACAAAGACACTATAAGAAATCTGTGGACCATTATACTGATGAATACAAATACAGAAATTCTCAATAAAATATTAGCAAACTGAATTCAACAGCACATTAAAAAGGATCATACACCATGAACAAGCAGGGTTTATCCCTGGGATATAAAGATGTTTCAGAATCCCAAAATCAGTGTGATACATCATATTAATAGGATGAAGGGTAACAATCATATGATCACCTCAATAGATGTAGGAAAGTGAATTGACAAAATTCAACATCCTTTCATGATTAAAAAAGAATCAGTGGGTATGGAAGGAATGTATTTCAACAAAGGCCATATATGACAAAACCCACAACTAACCTGATACTCAGTGGTGAAAGCTTTTCTTCTAAGATCAGAAACAAGACAAGGATGCTCACTCTCACCACTTCTATTCAACATAGTTTCAGAAGTCCTGGCCAGAGCTATTAGGTAAGAAAAAGAAAAAGCATCTAATCAAGGAGGAAAAATTAGAATTGTTTTTATTTGCAGATGATATGATCTTATATGTAGAAAATCTTTAAAGATTTAACCAGAATAATGTTAGAACTATGAAATCAGTAAAGTTGAACTATAAAATCAACATACAGAAATTACTTGCATTTCCACACACTAACATCCGACACATCTGAAAATGAAATAAAACAATCTCCATTCATAGGAGCATCAAACCAATAACATATTTAGGAATAAACTAACCAAAGCAGTGCAAGATAGGCAGACTAAAAACCATAGAACTTTAATGAAAGAAATTAAAGAAGATGCAACAAATGGAGAACTATTCTGTGCTCATGGATTGGAAGAATTAATATTATTAAAAATGGCCATACTACTCAAACTATTTATAGATTTAATGCAGTCCCTATCAATTCCAATGGCATTTTTTAAAGAAATAGAAAAAAACTATTGTAAAATTTGTTTAAAAAAAATCCCTTAAAGAATGAATCTTGAGAAAGAAAAACAAAGCTGGAGGTATTATACTTCCTGATTTCAAATTATACTACAAAGCTGTAGTAATCAAAATAATAAAACATGGACACATAGACCAATGGAACAGGAGAGCAAGACCAGAAGTGAGCCCTAGCATATATGCTCAACTAATATTTATCCAAAGGGCCATGAATACTCAGGGGAAGAATAGTCTCTTTAATAAAGGGTGCTGAGAATAATGGATAACCACATTCAAAAGAATGAAATTGGACCTCTATCTTATACTATTCAGAAAAGTTAACTTGAAATGGATTAAAGACTTAAACATAAGACTTGAAACCAAAAAAACTCTACAAGAAAACAAAGGAAAACACTCCTTGACATTGATTTTGGCAGTGGTTTTTTGGTTTGTTTGTTTGTTTGTTTGTTTGCAAGGGGGTGTATGTGACAGTAAAAGCACAAGCAACAAAAGCAAAAATTAGTAAGTGGGACTAAATTAAACTTCTGCATAGCAAAATAAACAATTAATAGATTGGAAAGGGCGATTTACAGAATGGGAGAAAAACTATTTGCAGATATTAAATATATAATAAGGGGTTAATTTTCAAAATATGTAACAAATTCATTCAATAGCAAAAATGCCTATCTGATTTAAAAATGGATGAAGAACTAAAAAGACATATTTCCAAAGATATACAAATGGTCAATAGGTACATGAAAGATGCTCAACCTCACTAATCATCAAGGAAATGCAAATGAAAAACAATGATATATCACCTTATACTGGTTAGAATGGCTATCAAAAAGGATGAAATCTTACCATTTACATCGACATGGATGGAAATAGAAGGTATTATGCTAAGTGAAGTAAGTCAGAGAAAGATAACTATCATGTGGTTTCATTCATATATAGAAGATAAGAAACAGGACGGAGGATCATAGAGAAAGAGACAGGAAACTGAATGGGAAAAAATCAGAGAGGGAGATAAACCATGAGAGACTCTTAACTCTAGGAAACAAACTGAGGGTTACTGGAAGAAGTGGAGGTGGGGATGGAGGTACCTGGGTGATGGGCATTAAGGAGGGCACATGATGTGATGAGCACTTGGTGTTATATGCAACTGATGAATAACTAAACTCTACATCTGAAACTAATGATGTACTATATGTTGGCTAATTGAATTAAAATTTTAAAAGAAAGGAGATAGCAAGTGTTGGTGAGGATGTGGAGAAAAGGGAACCTTTGTGCACTGTCGGTAGGAATTTAAATTGGTACAGCCAGAAAGGAACACAATATGGAAGCTCCTCAACTTAAAATAGAGCTACATATGCTCCAATGATCTGACTTCTGGTGTATATCCAAAGGAAATGAAAACAGGATCTCAAAGAGCTATCTGTATCCTATGTTTACTGCAGCATTATTCACAGCAACTAAGATATAAAAACAACTTCAGTTGTTAAATAATCTGTGGTATTTTTATCTATAGGCATAGATATAGAGAGATGGTAGATAGATGATAGATAGATAGATAGATAGATAGATAGATAGATAGATGATAGATACAATGAAATAATATAGTCACCCATGAGAAGGAAAGAAATCATGCCATTCTCAACAACATGGATGGACCTTAAAGGACATTATGTTAAGTGAAACAATAATAATGTATGATATCACTTATGTGGAATCTTAAGAAGCCAAACCCCTAGAAACAGAGTAGAGTGATGTTTACCAGGTACTGGGAGTAGGAGAAATGGGTAGATATTAGTTAAATGGTACTACTGTTTCGTGCCAGTCTAAACCTATCAATTGCCAATGTTGTGGGTGGACTGGCCCTCATGGTTCTTATTAGATTGCAAGATGCCCTCTGTAATCATCAGGAAACTTTGGGGGAAGAAAAAGCTTATTATTCAGGTCCTGGAAAGCACACAGCACACCTAGAGCCCCACAGCAAGGGCACAGGAAGAGAAAGAGTGTGGATCTGGGGTTCTGCTTTTAGATTGAGTGTAGGGGCCTATGGTTTCAAGGACATACTCTTTATTGGTGAATTTAAAACACAGAGTGGGAATTGAAAATGTGGGAAGAGAGAAAAATAAGCAACCTAAGTGGTCAATTACCAAAATCACTAAAACATGGGAGCCTGGTTGGTAGGTGGGGACATGGCACAGCCTGCTTCTTTATCTAGTCATGTGGCTGGCAATGTGTTTATTTGAGATAGCTGTCTTTGAAGCGGATGTCTCTTTGAAGTGGATGCCTCAGCAATCAAAGCTTAAGTCAGACACTTGTATTACAAAAAAAGAAGAAAAAAATGTCAGGGCTTAAACTACAGACACAAATTTCCAGTTAACAAGATGAATAAATTCTAAAGAATCTAATGTACAGCATGGTGATTATAGTTAATAATACTGCATTATATACTTGAAACTTGCTAAGAGGACATCTTAAATGTTCTAAATCCTAAAAGTTCTAACTTAAATGTTCCATGCAACATGATGGAGGTATTAGCTAACATTTGGTGGTAGTCATCTTGCTATATATAAGTGCATCAAATCAATAAATTGAAAACCTTAAACTTACACAATGTTATATACCAACTTTATTTCAGTAAAACTGGAAAAAAATCAAATTAAAAATTTTTAATTAAGACATTTAATTTATATATATTAACTCATGTTATTCTCACATGAACTTTATGAAAAGACAGTATTATTGTGAAAAAAGATACTATCCCCTTTTTATAGGTAAACTAAGTTTACAGTTTGAGTAACTTGCCCAAGGTCATACTTATTAAAGGGAAAGAATTTGGATCCAAACCCAGGAAGTCTGACTCCAGAATCTTATTCTCAATATATTCTTCTATTCTATTTTCTTTTTTTAAGATTTTATTTATTCATGAAAGACAGAGAGAGAGAGAGAGAGAGAGAGAGGCAGAGCAGGGAGCCCAATTGGGATTCGATCCCAGGACTTCAGGATCATGCCCTGAGCTGAAGGCAGGCACTCAACCGCTGGGCCACCCAGGTGTCCCACTGTTCTATTTTCAAATAGTCTAAAACTAAGTGCTTTTCAGGACTTTGGGCTTTCTAGACAAAGAATATCACAAAATCAAAAATAGCATTGATAAGCCCCTAAAGGGAAACATGCCTGACCAGAGTCCTAGGAATGAGAGGTGATAAACCAAGTTAGTGAATGAGAAAGACCCTGAAACTTCTTGCAGTATTAAAATTCCATTACCCACTCCCACTGTGAAACCTTACCTCACTGCAACACCCCCCCGCTGGAGCTCCAGAGGTTACAGACAGGGACCTGGAGAAGACTCAAAAGATCTTGGGAAATCTGGCCTCCACTGTTGAGGCAGATTCTACTTCCAGCATGAACAGCTGCCCTACTTTAGGACTGCTATACTTGCTTCTTTCCTGCTATGGATCTGAAAGGTGGGGAAAACATACAAAATCTACCAAGCACACATTTCATAGGGAGAAGAAAAGTTCAGAGCTGATTTGGCTCTCTTATTTTCCAGGGCTGCCTAAAACATATCTCATTATAAATTTAGCCATCTCTAAAAGGCTACTGTAGGAAAATGTGAATCAAGACATTCAGAAGCCAAGAAAAGTAATCAACCACCTTTGTTTGCCAGGGACTGTGGGACTTCTGGGGACACAGGACTTTCAGTGCTAAAACCTGGACAGTTGGTCACATTGCACTCATATTAGGGTCAGCAAGAACCTTTGAAATTTCTCTTCATTCCCATGTATCCCATTCCTGCCACACTGCCACAAAGGTATCCGGTCATGCAAACGTATTTTATTTTGACTCCCATTTCAGCTCTTACTGCTGCAACCCCAGCACCCATTTCCTTAGACCGGCTACTGTATTCACTGACTTGGTCTGTTTAAGTCAGAAGGAATTATTTTCACTAGTTGCTGCCTCACAGAGAGGAGGTAGAGCTTCCTGGCTTGTTAAGAATTTAACCTTACTCCCTTAACTGGTCACCAGGTAAGCAGCTTTTGACCTGGAATAGAGATGTCAAACATGAATAATGATATACCATTCAAAAAATTGTCAGTTACAAAGCAGTGCCTAGAACTATCCCAGTGAAGAGTATTGACTGGTTGTTTTACATTGTTTTTTAATCCCTTATATAATTGGCTTCTCAAAAGTATATGTCTTATAAGCAGGATCACCCAGGGTTCCCTGGGAAGCTTGAACATGAGGTACCTTAGTACACAAGCATTTAAAGTATGGTCAGTCCCATTTAAAAATCTCCATTATAAGCAAAGGCTGAGCATGTGGTGAAAGGCACAATTCCTGTATTTAAGAGATGCTGTAGTCTAAACAGAAAACTGCACATATATGAATACACACCCACACAATCCTGCAAACCCCAAGGATTACAGATGTCAGGAGCTGTTTGTACAGGAACTCATTTCTGACCCACAGGGGAGGAGAAGAGCCAGATGTGAATTCAAGCACCAAAGTCCTTGCCAACTGCAGCTGTTCCCCTCCAACTTGACTCTGACTCTGTGTCTTCTACACTTTGAAAGGTATCTGGGTACACTGGGGTTGTCCTATGTGGAAGAATAGCTGACTTAGCCTTCAAAGGTGTGTGCAGCCCCCCATCTTCTCCACTCTGCTTTTAGCCACCCATGGGGTTCAGCCCAAGGGAAATAGCTGCTCTTCTCTCTGGCAGAAGTGCCTGCTAGAGGCCTACAATCTCTGATTAGATCAAAAGATTCCATCTCAGAACAGATGGCCACCACTCACAGTGGACTTCATATCTGGCCAAGATAGGGCATTATCTATCTAATGAGCAATCTAGCAAATGAGGTTGAACATGCAAGCAGCATTCTTCATTTCAACATCCCAGCTGTTGGCTCACAGGCCATGGGCCATCAGTCAGGCTGAGCTGAGCCTCAGTGTAGGGTATTGGCATGGACAGAGCCTTTAAGAGACCAAACAGGGAACCAGATGGAGTGAGATAGCATCACGCACTCTTAGATTGTGAAGGCTCAAAATCTCTGATGAACAAAGGGCAGGCTGGCCAACTCCCATCAGGGAGAAGCCTTTATAAGAGGAAATGTGAAGGGAATAGCAATTTATATGCTGATGAGAGTAGTCTTTGTTCATTTTTATTGTCTATTGAGTGGTTCTCAAATTTTAGCTTTCAGGGGATCATGCAGAAAGATTTTTAAGCACAGAATATGTCCAGGTACCACCAGAGAATTTGAATATCGAACAAGTTTCCAGGTGGAGATCACAGATTCAGGTACCATACTTTGGGTCTGTAGGAAATAATCCTATATAACAAATATAATTCTATATTTTTATATAATAACAAGTACCCTCTGCAGATCTAGCCCATATAGGAATTGTTGTGTAGTGACATATACTGTCTCCAGATATTTGCTGGAAAAAAGAGGAATGGAAACTCACAAGCAACAGTCAATCAACTAATTACCAAGTATTATTAAGCAACAACTATGTGCAAAACTAGGTATTAAACTCTGTAAAGATTAAAATGAAGTGTCAAATTTGATATGAATCTAAATTGGAAAAGTCTTTCTGGAAGCTATTTAGTCCTTAGAGTAACTTTAAAGCTGCTAATCTTTCACCAAGCAACATTAAGTCTAGGAATTTATTCCAAGAAAATAAAGATACTAATAAAGACTAAGGAAATGGTCACTGAAGATTCTTTTAAAGCAAAAAGGTAGAACTCTAAATGATCAATAAATACAAATGTAAATGACAGATATATTTCTTTCTCTCTACTACACACAACTTTTCCCATGTTTCTCTAGACCAGTGGTTCTTAAAATGTCTGAAGACATTTTTAATGGTCACAGTTCAGGGAAAAGGTATATAACTGGCATCTAAAAGGTAGAGGCCAGGGGTATATTGCTAAACATTTCACAATGCACAAGATAGCTCTTATAAGAAAAAATCATCCAGACCAAAGAATCAATAGTACTGAATCATGAGAAGCCTCACTTGCCAGGGGATTCTAATAACCACATTAACTTTAATGACTGCCATTTGATAGAATTAGGTCCCCTGATTAGTGAAGGATTTTATTTCCCTCTGAATCTCCTACTGTGTCTCAAGGACTGTCTCAAGGGAATGTTCATATATGGTTGGTGTAGACTCTCTCCCTTTGCTTCTGTCTATGCTGGGCAGCTCAGAAGTTCCTTGGGAGTAGCACATCACCCTACATAGCTGCCCATGCCCCCCAGAGGGAGTTGATGGGGCCTAGAATGCTGCCTGATGCCCTAGAGCTGGCTAATCCTGTCCTTCACAGGCTCAACATTGCCTCAAGTGTTACAGAGTCTAGTACCTGGAAACCATAGCTGTGCTGTTGGCTGGTCTCAGGGAATAGTCTGTGAGAAGTTTCTTTGGCTTTTCCCTGCAGACACTGTCCAGAAGACTCCAATACAAGAGCTGAGAAAAGACTGTGCTGTCCGCTCATATCTTTGACATTTTTTTGAGATTGAGCATGCAAGCAGCATTCTTTCACTTAGTAATATGCATTTCAGGTTTCTCCATGTCTATTCATAGCTTGCTAGCTCTTTTTTTTCTTTTTTTGTCTTAAAAAAATAAGACTGGGACCCCTGGGTGGCTCAGCGGTTTTGCACCTACCTTTGGCCCAGGGCGCGATCCTGGAGTCCCGGGATCGAGTCCTGCGTCAGGCTCCTGGCATGGAGCCTGCTTCTCCCTCTGCCTGTGTCTCTGTCTCTGTCTCTGTCTCTGTCTCTCTCTCCATGTCTATCATGAATAAATAAATAAAATCTTTAAAAAAAATGAAGACTTCTAGGATTTATTCTCAATAGCATTCGTAAGAACTTTTCTCCTCCTATTGACAAAAATCTGCAAGAAAACATTTGCAAATCCATATACACAGAAGAGTAAATAGTATGAGCTCATATTCTTCACAGCAGCCTGGAGACTTCTCCCCCCACTGCACTCCCCCGCCGCCCCCCGCCCCGGCCGCCACATCGGCCAGGGTAGTTCGCATCCATTTGCCTTTACTTATCCTCCAATATAAGATTCCTCCACCTCCTTTCTGCCTACCTAAATCTTACTATCTTATAAGGCCTTGTTGTCTTCTACAGGAAGCTTTCAAATGAGCTAGAATGCTTTTTGGCTATAAGTGGTGGAATTCTTTGAACAATTAGTAGTCTTACTACTTCATGAAAAAGAAGTCTAAAGTAGAAAGTTCCAGAGTTGAGCAATTCAATAGCTCAGTGACTCCTCTCCAATTCTCTTGGTTATTGTCTCATGGTCACAAGATGTCTCATGGCTACAGCATATCATCATCATGAAAATATCCAAATCAGGAAGTAAAAGAGTTTCCTTGAATCTCCATTGCTTGTGATATAAAAAAGAATTTTATTAGAAGACTTTCTTTTTTTGTCATAAAGGAAGTTCTTTCCCACAACTCTCCAGCAGATATATCTTTATATTTTATTGGTCACAACTAAGACAGTTATCAAGATTATTGTGATTGGCTTTTGTCATATCATGGATCATTCCTTGGGCCTGGAGGAAGGGCCCATCTTAACACACTGCTGTTCCATTAAAGAAAAGCACAGATGTTTTCACAGAAGGACACTGGAGCTGATCTTCTAGAATGAAGAGTAGGACCATACCATCTTGGATACTATGCAGAGTAAAACCCAGAATTTATTTGAACTTGATGACAAGAACACATCGAGAGAGAAAGAGAGAGAGAGAGAGAGAGAGAGAGAGAGATTTAAGGTCATCAAACTTTCCTTGCTCCTTTCCATTGTTCACCATGCAACTAACTCAGTGAAAGACCCTGTAATGGAGACAGCAAACAGGTTTGCTGTCCTAATCTTGGCACTAAGGAATAACCTTGAGCAAGTAACTTATTCTCTCTGAATCTCAATTTCTGTTGCTCCTGGCAATTTATTATTTTACATACAGAAAATGACACCGTGGAGGAGCTGGAAGCTAAAAACAAGTGTTCTCCATGGGCTTCCCCCACTTCTTTCTCTCCACTTCCTTCACCTTCCCTAGGATGGGAAGCTGTCACAAACCATGGTCATGTCTACTCAGAGTTTCTGAGTCCCAATAGCAGAAACTGAAGACATAATTAACATTGAAGCACTGAATCCTGGAATTCAGGGACATTGTACAGAGCAGCTGTAAGGGCCTGCCAAGATTAGAAATGTTTGGGATGTCTAAGCCACCTCTACATTTGAAACATAGAGGTCTTTCCTGTCTTTAGCTCTTTTCCTAATCAAATGGTTTTAAGAGATCATGCCAAGTTTCAATACTTAAAAGCAGCCAAACGGTTGCTTTCACCAACCTCACATACTCTCTTAAGTCTTTAAGTACATTTTTTTTTTTTAGTTTAAATCTCGCTTAAAGTTTCCCTTCCCTAAACCCAAGAAAAGGATTATATTCAAGACATTGGTATCTTTTTTTAAATTTTATTTTTTCAAGTAGTTTTAAGTTCACAAATTGAGAGGAAAGTAGAGAGATTTACTATACACCCTCTGCCCAGACATGTAAATAACTTCCTCCATTATCAGTACCATTCGCCAGGTACGTTCATTTACCAAGGATGAACCTGCCTTAACAGTCATAATCACCCAAGGTCCATAGTTTATCTTAAGAATAACTCCTGGTGTACATTCTGTGGGTTTGGATAAATGTATAACAATAAATATCCATTGTTATAACATGCAAGTATTTTTACCATCTTAAAATTCCTCTGTGCTCTATTTATTATTCTTCTTCTCCCCTCCTCCCAACCCCTGGCAACTACTGACCTTTTTTTTTTTTTTGTAAAGATTTTATTTATTTACTCATGAGAGACACAGAGGGAGGGGGTGAGAGAGAGACAGAGAGAGAGAGAGGCAGAGACACAGGCAGAGGGAGAAGCAGGCTCCATGCAGGGAGCTGGACACGGGGCTTGATCCCAGAACTCCAGGATCACGCCCTTGGCCAAAGGCAGGCACCAAACCACTGAGCCACCCAGGGGTCCCAACCACTGACCTTTTTATCTTCTTCTTCATTTTGTCTTTTCCAGAAAGTCACATAGTTGGAATCATACAGTATGCAGCCTTTTCAGATTGGCCTCTTTCACTTAGTAATATGCATTTCAGGTTTCTCCATGCCTATTCATAACTTGCTAGCTCTTTTTTTTTTCTTAAAAAATGAAGACTTTTAGGATTTATTCTCAACAGAATTCACATAGATCATACAGCAGTGGCAACTATAGTTATGTTGTACATTATATCCTAAGTACCTATTTATCTTATAAGTAGAAGTTTGTAACTTTTGACCACTTTCCTCCAATTCCACCTCCCCATATCCCATCCCAGGTCTAGCAATCACAAATATGATTTCTTTTTCATGATTTTGGTGAGTTTTTTTGTGGATATGTTTTGTTTTGTTTTAGATTCGCACGCGAGTGAGATCATATAGTATTTGTCTTTCTCTGACTTATTTTAATTAGCATAATGTGCTCAAGGTCCATCCAAGTTGTCTCAAGTTGCAGGATTTCCTTCTCTCACATGGGTAAATGTTATCCCACTCTGTATGTACATTATTTATTATATTTTATATATATATATATACCTACCCATCGGTATATACACCACAACTTCTTTATCCATTCATTCATTAATGGACACTCAGGTTGTTTCCATATCTTGGATATTGTAAATGGTGCTGCTATCACCATGGGTATGCATATATCTTTTCAAATGAGTATTTTTCATTTTCTTTGGATATATTCTCAGAAGTAGAATTTTTGGATGATATGGTAGTTCTATTTTTTAATTGTTTGAAAAGACTTCATACCTTGTTCTATAATGGCTGCACCATTTTATAATCCCACCAACAATACACAAATGTTCTCTTTCATCCATATCCTTGCCACATTTGTTATCTCTTATCTTTTTTATTATGACCATTCTAACAGGCAGGAGGTAGTATCTCATTATGGTTTTGACTTGCATTTCTCTAATGAGTAGTGATATTGAGCATCTTTTTATAAACTTATGGGCCATTCATATCGTCTTTGGTAAACTGTCTATTCAAGTCCATACTAGTTTTTAAATTAGGCTATTTGAGGTTTTTTGTTTTTTTGCTATTGAGTTGTATAATTTTTAATACATTTTGGATGTGAAAACCTTATCAGATATATGGTTTGCAAATATTTTTTTCCCATTCCAAAGGTTGTCTTTTCACTTTGTTGATTGTTTCTTTTGCTATGTAGAAACTTTTTAGTTTGATATAGTCACACTTGTTTGTGCTTTTGTTCCTTGTGCTTTAGGTATCATATGAAAAAAACTCATTGCCAATACCCATGTTGAAGAGATTTTTTTCCTATATTTTCTTCTAGAAGATTCATGGCCTTAAGTATATGTAAGGCCTTAATCCATTTTAAGTTAATTATTGTGAGTGGTAGAAAATAGCAGGCTATTTACATGTGAATACCAAATTGCAGGCATCATTTATGAAAAAGACTATCTTTTCACCATCGAATATCCTTGGCTCCCTCACCAAATATTAGTTGACCATTCATACAGTTGGACTTCAACTTACAAGGGTTTAGCTTACAATTTTTGGACTTTATGTTGGTGCAAACATGATACATATTCCATAGAAACCATACTTTGAATTTTGAATTTTGATTTTTTTTTTCCTGGGCTAATGATATGTAGTAAGATACTGTCTTGTGAAGCCGGGAAGTGGCCATGAGCTTCAGTTCCCAGTAGCCATATGATTATGAGAATAAACATCTGATACACTTAAAATCATTATGTGCTCATATAACATTCTGTTTTTCACTATTGGTACAGTATTCAATAAATTACATGATATATTCAACACTTTACTGTGAAATAGCCTTTGTGTTAAATGATTTTGCCCAATTGTAGGTGAACATAAGTGTTCAGAGAATGTTTGAGAGAAATTAGGCTAAGCAGGTTGGGCATATTAAATACACTTTTGATTTATGATTATTTTCAACTTTCGATGGGTTTGTTGGGATGTATCCCCATCATAAGTTGAGGAAGATCTGAATGTGGGTTTGTTTCTGGGCTCTCAATTCTGTTCCATTGGTCTATTTTTTTCTGTTTCTTGCCAGGACTGTTTTGATTACTATAGCTCTGTAGTGTAACTTGAAAATAAGTGTGAAGCATGATGCCTCCTATTTTGCTTTTTCTCAGAAATGCTTTGGTCTTTCAGGATCTTTTGTGCTTCCATATAAATTTTAGAATTGTTTGTGCTACTTCTGTACAAATTACTATTGGAAGCTTGACAGGGATTTCATTAAATCTATTGATGGCTTTTGATAGTATTGACATTTTAACAAGATTAATTCTTCCAATCCATGAATACAGGATACCTGTCCATTTATTTGTGTTTTCTTCTATTGTTTTCATCAATATCTTATAGTTTTCAGGGACACCTGGGTGGCTCAATGGTTGAGCATCTTACCTTTGGCTCAGGTCATGATCCTGGGATCCTAGGATTGAGTCCCACATCAGGATCCCCACAGGGAGCCTGCTTCTCCCTCTGTCTGTGTCTCTGCCTCTCTCTGTGTACCTCTTATAAATAAACAAATGAAATTTTTAAAAAATATATCTTATAGTTTTCAGGGTAGAGTTCTTTTACTTCTTTGGTTAAATTTATTCCTAAATATTATTGGTTTTTTTATGCTACTATAAATGGGATTGATTCCTTCATTTATTTAATCAAATAATTCATTGTTAATGTATAGAAATGCTACTGGTTTTTGTTCCTTAATTTTATATCTTGCAACTTTAATGAATTTATTGATTAGATCTAGCAAGTTTTTAAATGAAATCTAGGATTTTCTTTATATAAAATTAAGTCATCTACAAATAGAGAATTTTACTTTTGCTTAAATGGTCTATTCAGATTTTCTACTCCTGATTTAGTGTTTGTAGATTGTATGTTTCTAAGTTTTTTTCCCATTTCTTCTAGGTTGTCTGGTTTGTTGGTGTATAGTTCTTCATAGTAGCCTCTTATGATTGTTTGTCTTTCTGTGGTATCAGTTGTAATTTCTCCTTTTTTACATGGTTTTGTTGATTTGGTCCTTCTCTTTTTTCCTTGATTAGTCTAGCCAAACATTTTTCAGTTTCGTCTATCTTTTCAAGGAAACAACTCTTAGTTTGGTAGATCTTCTAATTGTTTTTCTGTTCTCCATTTCATTTATTTCTCCTTCAATATTTTTTTCCTTCTTCTATCTATACACTTAATTTGTTCTTTGTTTCTGATTCTAACATAGAGTAAGATTTTTAATTTGGCATCTTTCTTCTTTATGCATTTACTGCTATGTACTTCCTTCTTAGAATGGCTTTTGCTCATCCCATATGTTTTGGTATGTTCTGTTTCCATTTTTGTTTCTCAGTATACTTTTTTATTTCCCTTTAATTTCTTCTTTGATTCATGTCTTGTTTAATTTCCACAAATTCATGAATTTTCCAGTTTTTCTCTTCTTTTAGATTTCTAGAGTCAAACTATTGTAGTCGGAAAAGATACTTGGTAGGATTTCAATCTTCTTGAATTTTCTAGGACTTGTTTTGTGGCTTAATATATGGTCTATCCTAAAAAAATGTTCCATTTGTGCTTGAGAAGAATGTTTTTCTTTTGTTGGCTAGAATGTTCTACATATAACTGATAGGATCATTTAGCCTACAGTGTTGTTCAATCCACTGTTTTCTTCTTAATTTTCAGTCTGGATGATCTATTCAATACTGAGTGTTAGGGTATTAAAGTCTCAACTTGGGCAGCCTAGGTGGCTCAGCTGTTTAGCGCCGACTTCCGCCCAGGGCTTGATCCAGGAGACCCAGGATCCAGTCCCACGTCAGGCTTCCTACATGGGGCCTGCTTCTCTCTCTGCCTGTGTCTTTGCCTCTCTCTCTCTCTCTCTCTGTGTCTCTCATGAATAAATAAATAAAATCTTTAAAAAAATAAATAAAAAAATAAAGTCTCAACTATTATTTTATTGCTGTTTATTTCTCCTTTTAGCTCTGTTAGTTTGTGTTTTATATATTTAGCTACTCTGATTTGGACACATAAATATTTACAATTGTTTTTACCTTCTACATGAGTTGGCCCCTTTATCATTACATGGTGACCTTCTTTGTATCTTTTTATCATTTTTAGTTGAAAGTTTATTTTGTCTGAAATAAGACCCAGGCTTTTTTTAATCTTCCTTTCTTTCTTCCCTCTCTCCTTTCTTCCTTCCCAGCTTCCCACCTTCCTTCCTTCTTTCTTTCTTTTTTTTTTTTTCAGTTACCATTTTCTTCAAATATCTTTTTATACCCTTTCACTCTCAGATTATGTGTGTATATAAGACTAAAATGAGTCTCTCATAGGCAGTATATCACTGGATATTGTTTTTTAATCAATTCAACCATTCTGTACCTTTTGGAGAATTGAATATGCTTATGTTTAATGTAATTATTAGTAAGGATTAACAACTGCTATTTGTTCATTGTTTTCTGATTGTTTTGTAGATCCATTATTCCTTGTCTCTTATCCTGCTGTTTTTGTGTATATGTTTTAATATCTTTTGGTACCAGTATGCTTTGACTTCTTTACCACATTCTTTTGTGTAATTGTTATGTTTTTCCCTTATGGGAAAATATTATATTTAATATTATATTAAATATTATGATAATTTCATAAAATATCAGAAAATATAACAACCTATTTTAAGCTATTAAAAACTTTAATTCCTAAACTTTACAGTTTTACTTCTCCTCTCCCTTGCATTTTAGATTATTGAGATTACAATTTACATATTTTTATTGTGTAACCAATAACATTATAGTTATAGATATGTTTGTCTTTTAACCTTTAAACTAGAATTGCAAGTGAATTATGCATCATTATTACCACATTTAAAAAAATCTAACTTTGCATATTTACCATTTTCCATGAGTTCTATCCTACCTTCTTATGTTTTTATGATGTTAATTAATGTCCTTTTACTTTCACTCAACAAACTTCCTTTAGAATTTTTTGTAAGGCAGATCTACTGGTAATGAACTCCCTTAGCTTTTGTTTGTTCAGGAAAGTCTTTATCTTTCCTTCACTTCTGAAGGAAAGCTTTACCAGGTATAGAATCTTTGGTGGACGTCTTTTTTCTTTCAATATTTTGAATATGCCACCTCATTCTGTCCTAACCTAAACATTTTTGTTAAGAAATCCACTGATCACCTTATGGTTTTCCTTTGTATGTTTTGTGTGCACTTAGAATTCCTTCTTTGGCTTTGGCTTTTGACAATTTAATCATAATGTAACTCTGTGAAGCCTTTTTAGGTTCAACTGATTTGAGATTGAACATACTTCCCTTTCTTTCCTCTTCTTCTGGAATCCCCATAATGTAAATGTTGTTTGTTTTCATTGTATTACAAAGGTCCTTTAAACTTTCTTTGCTCTTTTTTATTTTTCTTTTTCTCCTCTGATTGGATCATTTCAAATGCCCTTTCAGGTCACTGCTTCTTTTTTCTGCATGGTCAAGTATGTTTCTGTATGTCTCTGTAATTCTTTACTGAATTTCTTAATCATATTTTTCAACTTGAATTTTTATTTTGATGGTTTCTACTTTTTTGTTGAAATTTTTTGTTCATGCATTATTTCCCTATTTTCATTTAGTTGCATGTTCTTGTAGTTCACTAATCTTTAAGAAAATTATTCTGAATTCTTTGAAAGGCCATAGATCTTCATTTCTCTAAGGTCAGTTATTGGAGTTTTATTTATTTTCTTTAGTTGTTATATTTACCTGATTTTTTTGTGGTTCTTGTTATTTCCCTGGATATCTGGGTATTTGAGTAAGTGGGCTCCTCTTCTAGACATTACAAGTTCTCTTTGGCAGAGACATTACCATTCAACTCAGTTTGGGTTTGGGGGCATATCTGTTGGAAAGAGTCTTTGGCAGGCAGGGCCTGCTATTAAGGTCTATTTTTGGACAAGGCAATTATTTGAGCTTGTGATCAGGGGTTGAGGAATGTGCTACTGGTTAAGAACAGGTAGGCAGGGCTATTGGCTTTTTCTCTGCCCAAGTAAGTCTGTAAAAAGGACTCTGCAGTTGCCTGGAGACTGTGGTCACACTTACCAGACAATCCTGACTGGTTACTATACTCATATTAGGTGAAGCTAGGAATTAGCTTCCTTGTCTTGGCAGGGCAACAGAAGACCCAGGGCCAGCATGAGGCCTTCCTTGGGGGTTAGAATTAAGCAAAAATGTATATTAAGTTTCCTGGTCAGATGAGGCCACCAGTTTTGCTCTGCAGATGGAGAAAGCCATGGCTATGCTCTCTGTTCAAGTATCACTATAATGAGAGTTGTTGAAGAGGCTATATAGCTTCCCATGTGTCCTGCTTAGGTTCCCTGGTCAGGTTGTCTGAAGGTTGTATTCAGCAATAAGTGGTGCTATGAATTAGTTTCTGGGCCTCGGTACAGAAGAATAAGGAGCTTTAAAGCCAGTGAGGTTCTATCTGGTCTTAAACCAATCCATGCCCCAAGTTATCTGGCTGACCAGGATCACTGGCTTTGTACTGCATACCATCAGCATTGCCTGCATGAGTCTTGGCTTAAGCATTGCTATATTACATAGCTTCCAGGTTTTCTTACCAGCCCTTCTGCTCATAGGCAGAATCATGAGCTGCTATGAGGCAGCTCATAGGGGCTAAGAATCATGTTACACAGCAGTACATGGGGCCTTGGCATGGGTAAGCCATGTTCTAGAGCCAGCAAAACCTGTTATTTGAGGACCCAAATAAGGAATACCTGCACCACACTGAGTCCTGGGTCACTATGCACCACCAACTTGGTTCTTCAGATTGGTTGTTAGAAACTCCTTCCCCTTCTCTGTCATAATAAGATTTTCCCTAATTGAACCCCCATTGACTCCCTAGCACTCCTTGTAGATGAAACCAGAGTATAGGAGCTCCCATGAAGTGACCCAAAACACTGAGGGGGGGTGCTAGAATGCCTCTCCCCCTTTTTCCACTGGAGGAACCATAGGCTCAGGAGAGATCTCTCCACATGGTGATGTGCTGGCCTAGGGGTGGGGCAATGCTATCAGCCTATAGCCATTTCTCTAACCTTTTCAATTCAGTCTGTCTTGATCTTTGTGATGCAGAAGGGGTTTCAGCTTCATCTCCATTGTCTAGTTTTGTCTTATCCATGACTAGTTGTCAGTTCTTTTTGTGAGGTAGAGCAAAGTCATGAATGGCCTATGTCACCCCCTTGATGATATTCTTCAGCTTATTTATTTTAGCACTAAATAATATTCCATTGTCTGAATATACCTATTTATCTGAAAAATTTTAAAGTTGTCATGTGATTGATTCAGATTGTTCTATACGTCTCCCTCCAACTCCCAGCTGATCTGTCACTCTGATACAATCAAACTATTAATGACCATCACTGCTTACATTTGTTAATGGCCTCCTCTGGTCCTAAAATTCTGCTGAGAGATTTGCATACTTTTATGCTACATGAAACAATAATTCTTTGACTTATATTCTATTTTCATCCCATTTACAAATGAGGAAACAGGCTTAGAGATGGAAATCATGGTAGCCAAGGTCACATACCTAAAGCAGACTTAGCTAGAACCATATCAAATACTATTTGGCCTCAAAGGTGTCTATCTTATTCATTTTTCCATTCCCAGAACATACTGCAGAGCCTGGCATACAGTTGCACCTTAGAAAATAACTTGGCAATGAATGAACACAAATATTGTTCTGGATGAGCCATTGTTCTAATAGAATTAAAGGCCAGGGGTTCTTATGACATAAATTAGAAGAGAATGTCTTTTGTGAAATATCTCAGAGCCACTTCATAAATGGAAAAATGCAAGCCAATAGAAGCTAACTGCTAAAGAAGATTAGAGCTATGCAAAGAACTTATATTTCCTGGTGTCTAGAAGCAACCTCTTCTCAGGCCAAAAAAGTCCTCATTGCTAAGTGTGTTATTTAGCAGATCTGACTCCCAATACATACTCCAGAATTATCTTCAACTGTCAGCTAGTTTCCCAATTGCTCCTACTTATGTTTCATTTTTGTTCTAAATGCCATTTCCCCCTTTCATTTTGAGGCTATTCTCACTAATCCATATCAGTTTTATCATTTAGTCTTTGACACACATGTCAAGCCAAATATCAGAACAAATGTGCACAAAGCAATTATAGCAGAAGGGTCATGCTGTGAAATGACACTGAGCTGAAGCAGAGCATACTTTTTGCACATTTCAAGAACAACAAATTCCACATTTGGAGAAAAAAACATAATTGGATCTCATATGTCTTCTATCCTTCCACTTTCTGCCTTAATTTAGTCATCTCTATGACCTTCTCCACTATGCCTGTGTATAAAGTGAAACATATTAAGCAGCAGCAGAAGAGAGATACTGTTCACTTTCATTTCTCTATCTATAACCTCTCCTCATTTTCCATCAAGTACCCTGGAATTTAATTCATGCTGGCAAATATTTGCTGAACTCTTACTATTCCAGAGTCATTACCTTAGACACCATCCTAGATGCCAATTAGACAATAGAAAGAATAAAACAAGCCAGGATCTATTCTTTAACTGTATTACAAGGTAACATTTGATTGACCATTTGAGAGAGGAGCAGAGGTACAGGATTTCAAAGGAAGAATGAGATACTTCCACTTAACCATGATACTGCATGGTGGAGCTGCCATTTAAATTGGATCTGCAGAGATAGATAAGATTTCTACAACCAGAGAGTGTTAGTGAGAACATTCCAGGCTGACGGAATAGCATGAACAAATCGTTGATGTGGAGAATGTGCTCAAAGAAGGTCTAGCTATTTAATTAGCCTGGACAGAGGGTGTATGTCATGTGTCTTCGAAGTTGAGACTGAAAATGGACTGCAGAGGATGTTGAAAATTATAGAATACTTGATCTTTAGAAGTGGGGAGTGTTGAGGTGGGGACAGTTTTCCTCTCTGTTGCCTCATATTTCTAGACAGGCTCACATCTAGTGAAAAAGGGATTTCTTGTTCCTCCCAACAAGAGAAAATTTAATTTTAATTGGTATTGCTTACAGCATTCAACTGATCTGCTTTTCCTAGTGGGCTAGCTGAGCCTCAGAGACAGAATCTAGGCCTCAGACTCTCTCCTATCATTCATTTCTTGTCCCTGCCCAATCTTTGGACCTTCTTTTCACTTCCTCTTCCTACTTCCTGTGTCCATATGAAAAGCACCCAGACCCCAGTTCCTAAGAATGAACTTAGACTGTGCTCCAACCCGGTCTGACTCCAACCTAGACTGGATCAACCCAAGCATCCAGTGTCAAGGGGGAGAGAAAAGATGTCTCATTCTATGTATTTGTTCAACCATATTCCCAAACTCAGTTTTACATGAGAAACCCTCTTTGGGAAAGGAAACTGGGTTAATAATAGACATGCACCCAGATACTAATAAGAAGCGCTTCATTTCCTATTTAGATACTATTCTGTGAGGCCTTCCTTTACTGCTCTTACTTTCCCTTTTGGGTGGACCAAACCATTATCCCAAGAGAAACTTAATGCACCAGCTTCTGTAACTCCCATTGTTCTTTCTCTACACCAGAAGAGAAGGTGTCTATCGCTACCTTCTATGGTTGCTTCAGACAGCAATGCTGTTAAGTAGACATGGGAAGCAATATGGGTATGCAACTGCACAAAAGTTTTAAAGTCTACCCTGATTTCTTTGAACGTGGTAAAAGATAAATAAATGGAGAGGACAGGGCAAGATGGCAGAAGAGTAGGGTCCCCAGGTCACCTGTCCCCACCAACTTACCTAGATCACTTTCAAATCATCCTGAAAACCTACAAATTCAACCTGAGATTTAAAGAGAGAGCAGCTGGAACGCTACAGAGAGAAGAGTTTGCACTTCTACCCAGTACAACTCATTTTTAGCCACTCAGCACTGAGCAAAATGACTAGAAAGAAGAGCTCACCACAAAATAAAGAATCAGAAACAGTACTCTCTGCCACAGAGTTACATAATTTGGATTACAATTCGATGTTAGAACACAATTCAGAAGTACAATTACAAAGCTCCTGGTGGGTCTAGAAAAAAGCATAAAGGAATCAAGAGACTTCATGACTGCAGAATTTAGATCTAATCAGGCCGAAATTAAAAATCAATTAAAAGAGATGCAATCCAAACTGGAAGTCCTAATGATGATGGTTAATAAGGTAGAAGAAAGAGTGAGTGACACAGAAGATAAGTTGATGGCAAAGAAGGAAGCTGAAGAAAAAAAGAGAAAAACAATTAAAAGACCATGAGAAAAGGTTAAGGGAAACAAATGATAGCCTCAAAAAGAAAAATCTACATATAATTGGGGTTTCAGAGGTTCGCCAAGAGGGAGAGAGGGCCAGAAAGCATATTTGAACAAATATTTGCTTCAAATATTTGAAGCTGAGAACGTCCCTAATTTGGGGTGGGAAACAGGCATTCAGATCCAGGAGATAGGGAGGTCCCCCCTAAAATCAATAAAAACCGCTCAATGCTTCAATATTTAATAGTGAAACTTGCAAATTCCAAAGATAAAGAGAAGATCCTTAAACAGACAAGAGATCGCTAACTAATATGGGGAGAAGTATTAGATTTACAGCAGACCTCTCCACAGAAACCCGGCAGGCCAGAAAGGGCAGGCAGGATATATTCAGGGTCCTAAATAAGACCATGCAGCCAAGAATACTTTATCCAGCAAGGCTCTCATTCAGAATAGAAGGAGAGATAAAGAGCTTCCAAGATAGGCAGAAACTGAAAGAATATGTGACCACCAAACCAGCTCTGCAAGAAATATTAAGGGGGACTCTGAAAAAGAAAAGGAAACCCAAAGAAATAATCCACAGAAACAGGAACTGAATAAGTATTAGGATGAAACTATATTCATATCTTTCAATAGTAACTAGAACATGAATGGGCTTAATGATCCCATTAAAAGATGCAGGGTTTCAGACTGGATAAAAAAGCAAGACCCATCTATTTGCTGTCTACAAGAGACTCATTTTAGACCTAAGGACACCTCCAGCCTGAAAATGAAAGGTTGGAGAACCATTTACCATTCAAATGGTCCTCAAAAGAAAGCTGGGGTAGCAATCCTCATATCAATTAAAGTTTATCCCAAAGACTGTAGTAAGAGATGAAGAGGGACATTATCATACTTAAAGGATCTATCCAACAAGAGGACCTAACAATCATGAATATTTATGCCCCTAATGTGGGAGTTGCCAAGTATATCAATCAATTAATAACCAAAGTAAAGACATACTTAGATAATAATACACTAATACTGGGAGACTTCCCCATGGCGCTTTCTGCAAATGACAGATCTTCTAAGCACAACATCTCTATTAAAGACCATCCTGCTAAAAGATGAAAGGGTCAACCAGGAAATTAAGGAAGAATTAAAAAGATTCATGGAAGCTTACAAAAAAAAAAAAAAAAGATTCATGGAAGCTAATGAGAATGAAGATACAACCATTCAAAATCTTTGGGATATACAAAAGCAGTCCTAAGAGGGAAATACATCGCAATACAAGCATTCCTCAAAAAATTGGGGGAAAAAAACAAATACACAAGCTAACCTTGCACCTATAGGAAGTGGAGAAAGAACAGCAAATAAAACCTACACCAAGTAGACGAAAAGAGTTAATAAAGATTCGAGCAGAACAAAATGAAATAGAGACCAGAAGAATTAAAGAACACATCAACAAAACCAGGAGTTGGTTCTTTGAGAGAATTAATAAGATAGATAAACCATTAGCCAATCTTATAAAAAACAATAGAGAAAAGACTCAAATTAATAAAATCATGAATGAAAATGGAGAGATCACAACCAATATCGAGGAAATATAAACGATTTTAAAAACATATTATGAGCAGCCATATGCCAATAAATTAGGTAATCTAGAAGAAATTGATGCATTTCTGGAAAACCACAAACTACCAAAACCAGAACAGGAAGAAATAGAAATCCTGAACAGGCCAATAACCAGGGAGGAAATTGAAGCAGTTATCAAAAACCTCCCAAGACACAAAAGTCCAGGGCCAGATAGCTCCTCCCAGGGAAATTCTATCAAACATTAAAGAAGAAACCATACCTATTCTACTAGAGCTGTTCTGAAAGAACACTTCCAAACTCCTTTTATGAGGCCAGCATAACCAAAACCAGACAAAGACCCTACCAAAAGGGAGAATTATAGACCAATATCCCTGATGAACACAGATGCAAAAATTCTCAACAAGAATCAAGCTAATAGGATTCAACTAACATTAAGAAGATTATTCACCATGACCAAGTGGGATTTATCCCTGGGATGCAAGGCTGGTTCAATACTCATAGAACTATCAACGTGATGGATCATATCAACAAGAGAAAAAGCAAGAACAATATAATCCTCTCAATAGATGCAGAGAAAGCATTTGAGAAAATACAGCATCCATTCCTGATCAAAACTCTTCAGAGTGGAGGGATAGAGGGGACATTCCTCAACATCTTAAAAGCCATCTACGAAAAGCCCACAGCAAATATCATTCTCAGTGGGGAAACACTGGGAGCCTTTCCCCTAAGATCAGGAACACGACAGCGATGTCCAGTCTCACCACTGTTATTCCACCTAGTACTAAAAATCCTAGCCTCACCAACCAGGCAACAAAAAGAAATAAAAGGCATTCAAATTGGCAAAGAAGTCAAACTCTCCCTCTTTGAAGATGACATGCTACTGTATATAGAAAACTCAAAACAACTCCACTCCAAAATTGCTAGAACTCATACAGCAATCAGGCAGTGTGGCAGGATACAAAATCAATGCCCAGAAGTCAGTGGTATTTCTATACACTAACAATGAAACTGAAGAAAGAGAAATTAAGGAATCAATCTATTTACAACAGCACTCAAAAGCATAAGATACCTAGGAATAAACTTAGCCAAAGAGGTAAAGGATATATACCCTCAAAACTGCAGAACCCTTATGAAAGAAATTGAGGAAGACACAAAGAGATGGAAACATATTCCATGCTCATGGATTGGAAGAATTAATATTCTGAAAATGTCAATGCTTCCCAGGGCAATTGACATATTTAACGCAATCCCTATCAAGATACCAGGGACTTTCTTCAGAGAGTTGGAACAAATCATCTTAAGATTTGTGTGGAATCAGAATAGACCCTGAATAGCCAGGGGAATTTTAAAAAAGAAAACCATATTTGGGGGCGTCACAATGCCGGATTTCAAGTTGTACTACAAAGCTGTGATCCTCAAGACAGTGTGGTACTGGCACAAAAACAGACACATAGATCAATGGAACAGAATAGCGAACCCAGAAATGGGCCCTCAATTCTATGGCCAACTAATATTTGACAAAGCAGGAAAGACTATCCACTGGAAAAAGGACAGTCTCTTCAATAAATGGTGCTGGGAAAATTGGACAGCCACGTGCAGAAGAATGAAACTAGACCACTGTCTTATACCAGAAACAAAGATATACTCAAAAGGGATGAAAGATCTAAATGTGAAACAAGAATCCATCAAAATCCTAGAGGAGAACACAGACAACAACCTTTCTGAACTTGGCCACAGCAACTTCCTATAAGATACATAAAGAACAGAACATAAAGGCAAGGGAAACAAAAGCAAAAATGAACTATTGGGACTTAATCAAGATAAAAATCTTCTCCACAGCAAAAGAAACAGTCAACAAAACTAAAAGACAACCTACAGAATGGGAGAAGATATTTGCAAATGACATATCAGATAAAGGGCTAGTATCCAAGATCTATAAAGAACTTATCAAACTCAACAGCAAAGAAACAATCCAATCATGAAAGGGGCAAAAGACATGAACAGAAATTTCACAGAGGAAGACATACACATGGCCAAGAAGCACATGAGAAAATGCTCCGCATCACTGACCATCAGGGAAATACAAATGAAAACCACAATGAGAAACCACTTCACATCTGTGAGAATGGGGAAAATTAACAAGACAGGAAACAACAAATGTTGGAGAGGATGTGGAGAAAGGGGAACCCTCTTACACTGTTGGTGGGAATGTGAACTGGTGCAGCCACTCTGGAAAACTGTGTGGAGGTTCCTCAAGGAGTTAAAAATAGAGCTACCCTGCACCCCAGCGATTGCACTGCTGGGGACTTACCCCAAAGATACAGATGCAGTGAAACAGCAGGACATCTGCATCCCAATATTTATAGCAGCAATGTCCACAATAGCCAATCTGTAGAAGGAGCCTCAGTGTCCAATGAAAGATGAATGGATAAAGATGTGGTCTATGCATACAGTGGAATATTACTCAGCCATTAAAAATGGCAAATATTGCTTCGACGTGGATAGAACCAGAGGGCATTATGCTGAGTGAAGTAAGTCAATCAGAGGACAAACATTATATGGTCTCATTCATTTGGGGAATTTAAAAAATAGCGAAAGGGAATAAAGGAGAAAGGAGAGAAAATAAGTGGGAAATATCAGTGAGGGAGACAGAACATGAGACTCCTAACTCTGGGAAATGAACAAAAGGTGGTGTAAGGGGAGTGGGGCTGGGGGTGGGGGTTACTGGGTGACAGGCACTGAGGCGGGCACTTGACGGGATGAGCACTGGGAGTTATGTTGGCAAATTGAACTCCAATTAAAAAATACAAAAACAAGATAAATAAATAAACTAACTAACTAACTAACTAACTAACTAAGTAACTAACTAACTAACAGGCTATGAGATATACCCAGGAACACTATGATCAAACAGTCTCCATTTAACTATTCATAGAACTCATATTCTTCCTCTTAACCTCATTCTTCATATCTGTGGGTAAACTGCTCTCAAATCTGCCACTGAACAACACCTTTAATGACTATTTATTTGCATTTGGGCATTTTTCGTATCATAATGTTGGTAATGTACTGTCAGATATGTCCCACCCTTATGCAGAAGCACATCTACTCTTAATTTTCATAATGTTCTCACATTACTTTACTTTGTGTTTACACAATTCAAAAATTATGCAGACCTCTCTCCTTATTTCTTTTTCCATAATGTCTTATAATCCTCTACACATTACTCTGTCTTCACAAACTTCACCCATTGTATTTCTTCTTACTAACTGGCACATTTCCCTTTCCAACTCAGAATTAACATCTAATCAATACCAACCTCTCAACAACCCCTATCTTCCTAAATATCTTAGTTTTCTCCAAGAAGGGCCATTCATGATATCTACTCTTTCTGTCTTTTTCCTCTCTTATACATTGCAAAAGTAATATGGTGCTAATACAGTTGTAAGGACTCCACTATAATTATCTCTCTCTTAAAGCAATTAAAATATAAACTGTCCTAATCCCTCTTCCAAACAGTGACATCTTCTTAAGAAACTTTCTGCCACCTCAAAAGCAGTATTTTTTTTTTTACTTCCATAGCTTCCATTTCTTTATCCCACTGTTCTGAATAATGAACATATTGTCATTGCCCAGAGTATTTTTAATTACTGGGCTTCTAAACTTAAGGTTTCTTGATCCTTGGTTGCCTTGAAGCTCAAAGGTGAACTTTCTTGTTTTCATTTCATTTCAACACCCTCCAGAGTGTGAAGAGAAGAGGGGACTCTCTGGTAGTATTTGTGAGCACTGCAGCCATAAATTTTCTTGTTGACTATTATGAATCTAAGGCTGCTTACAATCTCAGTGCTTACCAGGGCGTTATGATATGCACACAGGAGATCCAAAGCAGGATCTGGCTTACAAACATTAGTATGACAGCAGACCTAGCAGGGGATCCTCAAACTTCATCCAATGTTTCTACAAAACCATCTCAGATTTGTTTGACCAGAAGGTGTATGAGTTGCAGGCCAGTCATGTGTCCAGTAATGTCACTGACCAAAAGATGTATGAGATCCAAGACATCTGTGACAGCAGCTGGACCAAACTGAATAAAAGACTCTTCAAGAATACACCTTGGCAGGATGCCTGGGTGACTCGGCAGTTGAGCATTTGTCTTTGGCTCAGGGTGTGATCCTGAAGTCCTGGGATCGAGTCCCACATCGGGCTCCCTGCATGGAGCCTGCTTCTCCCTCTGCTTGTATCTCTGCCTCTCTCTCTGTGTGTGTCTCTCATGAATGAATAAATAAATAAAATCTTAAAACAAAAGAAAGAATACACCTCGGCCTGAGATGGAAGTCCTTGTTATACAGGTTGGCAACAGTACTGTCTTCTTGATTTTGTACAAAGAATTATATTACAGGCAGATATATGCCAATGTTAGTGAGGGACCCTCCTTGGAGCAGAGGTCTGAATCCTATTAACAACTGTTGCAATCTCTTCAAATACATTCTTTTTTTTCCCCAGTGGTCCTGCTCTTCTTGATCTACCCAACCTATGGTTCTGGGATAACATCTGATGAATCCATCTATTAGTTTCAGTCCTTTAGTCAGTACCACTGTACGACCAACAAGAAGTCAGAGGAAGAAATTGACTTTCTTTGTTCTAATTTCAAAATCTGGAATGTTCACAGTGTCCTCCACTCCTTGGTAGACATGCAAATTAATGAGAGCATTCACCACCTGCTATGGGAGAAATACAGACCCACAGGTCTATGAGGAACTTTTCAGACACTCCTCCCCAAAATTCCTGTCACCTGTAGTGTGCAACAATGGTAGTGTGCACCCTAAATACACAAGGAAACCTTCTTGAAGCAACTGAAGGTGTTTTCTGATGAAGTGCAGGATCAGGCTCAGCTCTCAACCATCTGATATTCCTCAAGCTCTACACTACCAGGCCTATGGCCAAACTGCTGGCTACCTGGACCTCATAGAACAGGAGTTCCATGTCAGCTCCTTGTGTTCAAACACAAAATGAAGAACCTGATGTGAACCAGGGGCATCTCTACCTTAGATGGCAAATTTCAGTCAGCTTCTGGGGTTCGCTTTTATATTGATAAGGACGTGATCTACATCACGGATACCAAGAGCGCTAGGCCCTATGGTATTTGTTTATCCTCATCCAACAGATACATAAAATTTGAGAAGCTCAGTCAAATGCTAAAGAAGATGGGACAGAGACCCTGAGTACATTCACATTCTTGTTAGGAATCTATTTTGATGTCTTTGTAGGTGGGGCATATTTTTTCACTGTGAAACCCTTACATATATCAGATATCAGCCATTCATCTGAATTGAAGTTTACTTGAATTATGGACTGAAATGTTTTAAATAGGTCTCAGTAAAGGATCTTTTTTGGAAAAAGAGAGAGAGAGAAAAGATGGGAAACGTATTGCCCTATAACTATACCCTTGCCATGCTCTCCAGCTTGAGCAGCCCTAACATCTACATGCATTGTCACTGTGGTCAAGGAGCCAAGTCTCTGCTGCTGCCATGTCTCCTGCTACTAACCTCAGTCCTGCTGAATCAGCTAGTCCTGATCTTTCAGTATCTTTTGAGCATGTCACAATAGTGTCTTGCTCATTCTCATACTGTATACCATCTGTTTAGGGGGTCACTCAACCCTCCTGAGATATGAAACACCAAAAGACTCTTCTGGAACCATGTATGTACAATCTAGAAGCATATTGGAGTTGATATTAGGGGAGCAAAAATAGCAACAGCATACAGGATGAAGATGAGCTCCTCTTTCTTTCTTTGCCCCCTATCTATAACAGCTGGTTCAGAGAGGCAGGAGATCTATATGGCCTCTCAAAAGACTTCCTCCAAGAACCTTTGGTATCTTGTTACAAAGCTGTGATCAACTTGGGAATATACTACCTTATCTTTGTCATCCTGCCTTCTCTGACTTTTATCTTCACTCCTCCTTACCTGTGAATGTTCTCCCAGTAAAGTGTTAACACAAAAGATTTCCCTGTTTTCTAGGGAATCCAAGCTAAGAAAGGGGCCACAACAACCACTGGAGGTTGAGCACTTTTTTACTTGTATTTTTACAGTATTCTTACTGTAGTCACCAATATATTATGAAGTCCCTTCATGCCACATCCCTAATGATCCTTCCTCTAGGGCTACTCTAATTTACCCTCAGGTTGGACCTTAAATAGGGAGCATAAGCACCTCAAAGGAACTTTTCCATATATCATCAAGTCTAACCAAGGAGGCATCTATGTTGCATTTTGCAGATAAACCCATCTTGTCCTTCTGCACTGACCTGAAAGCCTTATTCAGGATCATCACTCCAATTACCAGGAGAGCCACAAGAGAGGATTCACTTCCCCTAAAGCAATTCAATAGTAACCTCACATCCCTCATAATTATGTCAGAATTGGGGCACAACTTGACCTAAATCTATACAAGTCTCTATAAAAGTGTCTGGTTTCAGGCATCTTTGATGTGTGTCCAATGTGAGTACTGAGGGCTCTGTCAACTTCTGTCCTGGCTGAAGTTAAGACAATATTTTAGCTCAGGTTGTAAAAGTGTAAGGTAAAAAAGTCATATGCTAATAAAAAGTAATTCGGATCACCAACGAAGGTTAAAAAACACACAACAAGAATCAAGCATACACTTCATTGTCCTATGAGAACAAGATACCCTGGAATGGAAGAGGGGCAAATGGCACTCCCAGACATCCACATGAATCTCTTACTACACAAGATCATAACCTCAAGTTTGCGAATCAATTACCTGAGATCACTGTGCTGTATCCATAATAACCAAAATGTGTGAAAAACAATTTAATAGGTTATAATGATTGACTATCTTTCATTAAGCCCTAACCATGAGATATAATCTATGATAAGCACTTTACATATCCATTATTTAACTTAGTGATGATCATCAATCCTCCACAGAGGACACCTCTTCTGAGGATAGAGCAGGTATCCACTTCCTTGGTACCATGCAAAGGTTTATGAAAATCAGATTGGCAATCTTTTCTAGAAAGAACAACAGTTGATGCCTGATATTCCAAAACATCCTTCATCTCTTTGGATTAAGTCATTATTTCTGGACAGGGTATTAATAGCCACTTTGAGAACTAAAAGCATTTCTTGCAGTTCACATCCAAACAGGAGTTTTTTGCCCTCTCTTCCCCAGGTGACTTTCTTCGGCCTGAAAGCAAAACCAATTTGTTGAGGAAGAGGTTCTAGGTTGAGGAGCCAATGAAAGTAAATCTAGGAAGGAAACTGAAGGCTCCTGGGAGACTAGGGAAAAGCTGAGCACAGAACCTGTCAGTTTTTCCCATAGATAACTTTGTTTCTGTCCTAAGACTAAGTATGTAAAAATGTGAATTAACTATAGCATGAAAGAGTTAAGGGGGATATAAAGAACTTCCTCCTTATAGTTGCTACTAGATGGACCCCTAGTAGGAGGGTAAGCTTTTTGTTCACAGATATTTGACCTCTTAGAAGCAAATATCCTGAGTCTTTACCAGTTTTGAGTTCACATTTCTATTCCACATACATTTGCCATTTTCCTTTTGGGTTTTTGTCTGCACTTTTTTTGTTGTTGTTCTAGAGAAATACTAAAGAGATTGCTAATGGTTTTACATTATAGCCTCAGGAGGAGTCTTAATTTTAATTCCTTTGGAGGATGTACTACCAGAGAATTATCAAGCAAATGTCTATCTATAAACTGACCACAGAGGAAGGCTGTTCTGCCTCTTTCCACTGTCTCTAATCTCAACATCAAAACATCAATGAGCATTTCATCTGCCAATATAAGTACTCCATCTTCCACTCTGTCCCAGCAACACCTGGAATTATTGTAGCGCTCTCTGGGACGTGAACATCTCAGTCCACTTGTTCAGGTATTGGCAACACAGAAAAGTGTTGGCAACAGGTCTGTTACTTGATATTCCCTCAAGACTCACTATCTCCTTGCTATCAACTCCTTCACTGACAAAAGAGAATGACCTGTCTCTTGCTTTAGCACAAACTGGTATCAAGGTGCAGATTCTTCAGCACAGTTGCAGCAGAGAAAAGAGACTTTCCAGGAGGCCTGGAAACATTTGGGTTACACACACAGACAGACACACACACCCCTTGCACATATAGTAGGTACTCCATCAATAATTTTGAATAAATGCAGAGAATTTGGGATCAATGATGGAATGAGAAGGCTCAAGGAAGACTAAAATATTTTTAACAGAGTTTTTTAAAACCCATAAGGACACTGATGGCTGCCTTCTAGGACAAAACACCATCCTACCTTCCTTGGTAGCCGTATTGCCTGGGGTTGAATCCTAGCTTTGTCACCCATGAGGTATATGACTTTGAGCAAATTATTTCATCTGATTCTCAGTTCCCTCATTTGTAAAATGGGGGTAGTGAAAGTAGTAACTTTTAGGGCTACATTAGGGCTAATGTCTGTGAAGCTCTTAAAACCCTGTCATATACTAAATCATCAATGTTATAAACATATTAAATAAAATATATAACTTTAAAAAATCACAAGAAAGAGAAAGGCAACCCCTATCATCTAGAAGCTGGACTAGAACTCACAGCTAAACTTAGTGTTCTCCTGTTGAACATAAACAATTTTACAAAACATCAACATCAGACAAGGCCACTCTGTGACCAATATGGATCAACACAAAAACAAGATCATTCCATAATCATATGTGAACACAGACAAAACATGAACATTATCCAAACTTTCAAATTCCAAATATCCCCCTCTCCCAGATAATATGAATTACTGCCTGTTGTTTCTTTATACATTTCAGTCTTATCCTGTTCTATATCCTCTAAGTAAGATATATTAAGAAACCCAATCAGAATTACCTCTGCATCCAATTCAGAGCAAAATCTCTTTTCTTTCAAAACTCCCCCCAAAATCACCTGTTACTAGCCCAAATCCTAGAAGGCTTTCCTAACACTCACTTACTGAGACACGTCACAGTTCTCCATGCTGTGGGAAATAAATCCCAGTTGTTAGCTACAAGTGTGTTCCCAGCAAACTCTGTCTTGAGGGCATCAACTACAACCTTTGGTGGAAATTCACTTCAGGAGAGGCAAGGAACCCTGTACGTCAGATTCTCAACCATCATGTCTATGCAAATTACTTTAATAATTGTTTTTCCAACAGTGTTTGAAGTGTTTCCCTAGAAAGATCACTGTACTGGAGAAAGAGAGAAGAAGAAATCAACACTTATTGAGCACATGCTAATTGAAAGACTGGATGAGATTGTTAATCCAAATTACTTTACTTAATCTTCAGGATAACCCTGGGCCATGGGTATTTGTTAATTATATTTTACAGATGAGGAGGCCGAGTGTTAGAGAAGCCAAATAACTTCTTCAAAGTAATGAAGACCTGATAAGTGGAATAAATCCAACAGTCAAGATTAGTAACAAAGCTAAATTCCATCAGATCTCTAGGATGAGCATAGCAAAATATGTGCACACACTTTCATAACAATGCTAGAGGAATTCAAAGATACATGAGCATGTCCCCTGACCCTAAAGAAGGGATGGGAAAGGAGGGTAGAGGTAGAAGTGGGATGAGGGAGATGTGGCTCGTTCTCTGCCTTCTTTTCCCTTCTTATGATAATTACAGACTTTTCTTGATTGGTTAGGAAGTACATGTAGGAACCAGAGCCCTTGCATTGTTTTTCTTGCAAGTCTTCTTTAGGTTCCATAACAATTAGAGAAATCAGAGCATGCGAATCCCTCAAGAAGACTGAATTGCCAGGAAAGCCCATGTCCACACTTACTCCCCATGTCCCTCCCTGGCTAAGGGTTTTCAACACAGTCCAAGGCGCAGTCACTTCTAAGGTTTGCAGTTATAAGCTATGACCCTTGCCTATACAAGATGCTCTCATCAATACTTCTCAGTATTGCCTGGAATGGGCATGATGCACAGAATTCCACCCATCTGCCTGCTCCCAGAGACAGAAAGACATTCTATTTTCAAGTAATTTTCCAATCTTTTGACCACAATTCCCCTCTAAAAACAGTCAATTTGTGACCAGCCAAATCAGCCCACATTGCCCCAGATCTTTTGCAGCTCGGCATAGGAGAGAATAGTTTCACTTCTGGAGTCAAAGAGCTTGTGCCTAAACCTCTCACTGCTATATGGCCATCAAAAATTAGGTAACATGTCTCTGCATCAGTAGTACCATCTGTAAAAATGGATGAAAATAGTGCCTCCCTATAATGGAAGGTTTTTGTTGTTCCTACTATCATTTATTCCACCTTTTTCCAATAAAAGCCCTTTTTTCCTTTGGAAATCTACCCCTCCCCACTCAGTCCATATGTTTCTTTGAACTGTACCCATCATTAGGCTTCAGGTACCAAAATGTAATCCAAGTCTGGCTAATCAGTCAAAGACTTGGTCAGGGATCATTATGTAATTTAACATAAGCCAATAAGAAACTACTTCAGAACTTTTGCTAGAATACTATGAAATGTAAATTCTTGCCATAAGCTGTAATGTTAGAGCTGCTAGTAACCATCTTTGGCAGAGCTAATGAATAAAGCTAATGAAAGTAAAACAAAACCAAGAGTTGGAGAAAACAGATTCTTATGAACATCAAATACAGGAATCCAACAATGTCTGAACCATCCTCTGGTCTTTTCAATCATGTAAGCCAATGAATTCTCTTTTTTGTTTAAGCATGTTCAAGATAAGTTTTTGTCACTTGCAACCTGAAAAGTGATAATACATGATCTCTTAAGGTTATTGTGCAGAGTAAATGAGATAATCTACATAAAGTACCTAACATAGTACATTCATGGTACATGGCAAGAGTTCAAAAAATAGGGATCCCTGGGTGGCGCAGCGGTTTGGCGCCTGCCTTTGGCCTAGGGCATGATCCTGGAGACCGGGGATCGAATCCCACATCAGGTTCCCTGTGTCTCTGCCTCCCTCCCTCTCTCTCTCTCTGTGTGTGTGACTATCATAAATAAATAAAAATTAAAAAAAAAGAGTTCAAAAAATACTTGAAACCTAGCCCGTCCATTTTTAGATCCTGATGAGTGCAAAGCTCTCTGGAAGACACACCCCCCTCTGCAGGCCATGCCTACCATGAAATCCTCAGCACTTAATAAATATCAAAATGCCTACATCATCCTTTTTTCCTTTGAGTGGCTTCTAATCTCTGCAACTCAGAATTTAGCTCAGTACTATTTTTCCCAATGCCCTGCCGACTTTTTTTTAAGATTTATTTATTTATTTGAGAGAGAGAGAGCACAAGCAGGGGTGGGTGGGTCAGGAGAGAGAGAATCCTTAAGCAGACTCCCTGCTGAGCATGGAGCCTAACAGGGGGCTCAATCCCAGGACCCTGAGATCATGGCCTGAGCTGAAACCAAGAGTTGGACGCTTAACCAACTCAACTACCCAGTTGCCCCCCAGTGCCCTGCCTACTTGTTAGGCTATTTCATCTGATCCTTCTCCTCTATGTGTCTTACCAATAAGGGGCAATGGGCCAAAGGAAGGCCATTCTCCCCATTGCTGTTCCAATGAGAATAATCTTCCAGGTTAGGTGACCTCTCCTCATTCATCTTACCGCACAGTTTAATGTGACAATCACAAAAATGGAAAAGAAGTTAGACACATCAAGCGTTTCTGATCATTCATACGAAGCTGGATCAACCTCAGAGGCAGGAACAACTGCATAATTTTTAAGTTGAATGCAAAATGAAACTGCAAGGTCTCTTATTCAAAAATTATTAAGAATTTCAAGACAGCAACAGCAGATCATTAAACCAAGTACATGGGCCATCGAAGTATGGGGGCCCTGTGCGGCTGTATTGGTCACATGTTCATGAAACTGGCCCTGCCCAGAATTAAGGGATCCAGCAAGGTAGTAAGGATAACAGAAGGCACAATGATTCAAATTCCCATCTCTACAACCTGTTTTTGTATATTTGGGAACATAGTTCAAAGAGACAGATTTAATAGTGGACTTCAGGTACCAAGGCAGTCCAGAAAGAGAAATGTTTTAGGTCTCAGCAGGTATACTCCCATATTTACAATAAGAGCTGCCTTCTCTGTGTTCAGTGCCCAGGGCCCATTTCTGCTATTGGTCATAACTAACATCTCCCTTCACAGGAAAAAATTGTTGGTCTACACAAAGGAGAGAAAGAATAAGGCTATGGTAGAGAAAATATGGCAAGTCATTATTTCTATGGTAAACTTAGAGACATGGTGGTTTAGACTCTAGCATATAAAAGGAATTTCAGTAGCATGGACTTCAAATTTCAGGAGGCCAGAGAAGGGCAGAATTTTAATTATGTAATTTTAGGGACACCTGGGTGGCTCAGTGGTTAAGCGTCTGCCTTCAGCCCAGGGTATGATCCTTGAGACCCGGGATGGAGTCCCACACCAGGCAACCTGCATGGAGCCTGCTTCTCCTTCTACCTATGTCTCTGCCTCTCTCTCTCTCTCTCTCTCTTTCTCTAATGAATAAATAAATAAAATCTTTTTTAAAATTATGAAATTTTATTTCTTCCAAGTAGTGTCCAACCTGCTGGTCTTCAAACCACTGCCTTTTACAAATCTTTAGGGAATTTGTTACTGGTTTTGGATTGTTTTATAACTGACATAGACATAGTAGATGTTAGTAAAGCTTGAGGGAGCTTAAAGTATGTTTTCCTCAGGACTGCCCCATTCAGAGCTTTTATTCACCCCCTTTTATTTATACTCTGAAGAATAGACTTGCCAAACAAAAGCAAATTGCAATTTATCCCCTGCCTGAAGTCTTTAAATAATATCTAAACGATGGGGTCAGGTTCAAATTTAGAATCATAGACAAGTGTTAAATTGAAAAAGAATATTTCACAGTGGTTTTGTCAAATGGTTCTAATGACTCAGTTTCCAGCCCTGATGCAACAGAACTATGGGGAAAGGTTTTAGGACACTATACATTGCCTTGACCTTCTCCCAGAAATTTTTCAGTATTTGGAGTGAAGCTGGGGGAATCTGTATTTCTATAAAACTTACTGGTTTAAATTTAACAAATATATAGCCAAAACACAGTTAGTGAAAAAGCCAAGCACAAAGTAGGAATTAATCTTTGTAAGGCATAGGCTGACTTGGGGCTGGGGGCCGGGAATAAGAGTGTCATCATACAAGGCCCTCCTCTCAGGAAGAGGCCCTTGCAAGCAGACTGAACTGTGCCTGCGGTATACACATTTTATCATCATAAAGGAAGATACTGTGTCCAGGCTCTGACCATGGCCCATCATCAAACTTGCCATGGCATCTCCCTCATTCCTCCCATCGAAGGGATAGCCTGTCTTCTCTCTCTCCCCCAACTAACTGGGGAAATCCTGGAAGGCCTGAGCCACCCTTGGAAAGGAAGCCACTTCCTGGAGCCTCATCATCTCAGGAGTCCCTTATTGGATGGAAGAAGTTCCCACTGCATTGCTAGAGGATCTGGAAGCACGACATATCCAAGGTTCACAGATACAAAGCCAAAGGTTTCATTTTATGTTGTGGCCTGTAGGTCTTACTGTAGCATGTTCCCCCAATTTCCCTCTTTTCCTTTTATTTGGTTCCTTTCCCTTCTGTGTGAACAGTTGGTCCTCACAATCCCCAAGCAGCTTGTAGTTGGTTTGTTACTGTCACTCCACATGGTTGCTCCGTTTGGTTCCAGCAGGCACATTGACTTGGACATACTCTTCACATAGCTGTCAACTCATTTCTCTGGGCTGTAGGCTGGAGTGGCCACTGTTCAGGATTTGGTTTCCTTTTTTTTTTTTGCTGCTGAAATTGTATCTTTATCACTGCCTGCTCTGAGTATAGATGATTTCTCTGCTTTAGTAGAATGTTAAAATCAATTTCCAAGAGCATCCTAAAAAGGTAAAGTTGTAACGTCTGCTAATAAAGAATGGCTCTGAACTAAGTGGCCCGGATTAGCCTTGCAAGGGTGAAAATGGCAACGGGCCTGCCTCCAAAATGTTGTAATATTACATGCATGCCCTGCTGGCTCTGCCTTGGAATCCTACAAACCACCATCTCGAGAAGATCAAAGGAAATATTTTCCACTTCCAGAGCATGCCAGATCCTAGAGGTACTGCCACACAAAATAAACTCTCCTCCAAGTGACTGAATATGCTATTTCCTCTCAATTGTGGGAAAGCATAAATAAATGGGACAGCATGAGATGGAGAAACCAAGAGAGGGAGAATTTGATACATTAAACACACGGGAAGCAGCTGTAGTAGCCACAGGGCTAGCGAGAAAAACAGAAATCAAAAGAAAAGCACATTTACATTAAGCACACATGCGACACACATTTCAATATTTCTCCAAGAGATTTCTACAACTTATATCTTAAAGACACTCGAAAGCACATCCAAGTTCTTTCTAGGCTAGTGCAGCTGATATAACATGTGATGGCACTTGATACTTCATGTATCTTCTAAAAATACATTTCTAAGCTCTTCTATTATGAAAAATTTGTAATTGAGTACTCCTATAATAGTCTATGGACACGTGTGAATTCCAGAACTGTTTGCTCTCTGTATAAGTACACGAAGTGAGCAGAAGCATCTAGAAACTTTTTAAACAATTCTATACAGACACATTTTTATTATATTTTACAAATGTATTAGTCAAATGAATTCATTTTTTCAAGTGAATTTTTAAAAACTGGCTTTTCATCACATATGGTTTGACAAACACTGGCATACCACCCATTTTTACATCACCTAGATTTATTTGTTTTTAACAAACTGGGAGAAATACAGAATAATTTATAGAGGAATGCTGTTTGAAAAGGACATAAAATTATGTACCTAAAATTTTGCCTTTAAATTATTTCTTTAACTAGTTTCTCAGTCTTGTTAACTTGTCATTGCCTTGGAAGTAGTTTGACCAAAAAGTAATGGATCTATTTTGCATATTTCCACTTCCTAAAATATAGATATTCCAAAAAAGCTTGCATTATACTAGGCTTATGAAAATGCAAGGGAGATAAGTATTATCCTTCACATTCCCATTATCCTCTTTTCTAAGTCAATTCTATGTCCTCTAATATTTACAAGTCAGTTTGTTAAAGACTATCTTCCTGATATTTTGAGAGCCTGATTTAAAATTCATGACATGATAGATAAGGCTGTAACTTGCCTTAAAGCCACCTTGTCCTCACATTTTATGATGGAAACAGTTAAGTTAGTTTTATGTGTTTTTAAAAGCTAAACATATAAAGAAAATAATAAGATGGTACTTCCCTTGTTCGTCAAGGAATTGAATTCAGCTCTCTGAAACAGAATGTGGTATAACTTTTCATTGAGGAGACTTTTTCAACTTATAGGAAGAATTTATGTAGAACGACTTCATGTGGCTATTATTAATGTCAGCTTAAGATTCTGGCAAAGAAGGGGAAAAACAAAGGAAGTGTCACCCACCCACATCACCAAACTTAAAAAGCTGGAAAACTTTATTCATAGTTACTTTGTATCAAATTGCATTGCAGTCTGGACAAAGAGTCAGTTGTGCCTCAGTGAAAATTTTGTTTGAACATGTATTGTTTTCTAGATGTTTTGCTAAAGTCTTTTAATGTCTAATTCCCACAACCTCTTTATTAGGGATTAAGAAGCACTGAACACCATGAAGGAAGAGTCATTTGTTTTCCCTGGCCTTGGAGGGAAAAATAGGGCCACACACACCAAATTATTGAGCTACTCCTTTTTTCCCTCTTGTAACTCATCCAAATATTCTATTATGAAGCTGAAACATTTCAGTTACTGTAATTTTTTCCTAAAGGTTCTGGTTCCCACACTGAAATTCTGCCTCCAAAGTCAGATTCAGAATCCAGTTCCCAAAATCTGTTCCAAAACACATTCATGGCCTAACCCTCGAGAAAGAGAACTTTAAGCTCCACTTGCCTCCTTTTGGAATGAGTCAAAGTATTTTTAAAAGCAACAAAAATGTGAAATCCTCTGATGAAGTGTTTTTGAAGTGTCCTGGCCACATCTGTAGGAATGGTCAAATATTATCTAATTCAGTTCACTTTTTAAAGTGGAAAACAACTAAACTTAGCACAAATACAGGCAAATAACTCCTACTAAAAGAAAAGGAAAGCTCATTATATACACCCAAAGAAAAGTGGTATTAAATCCTGTGGTGGTGGTGCTGGTGGTGGGCCCCCAAAAAATGAGAGTGGAAGAAACTGAGCAGAACTGAGGGTGAGGATTTAGGTGATCTTATTGGGGATAATGCCATCTGAAAGTAATGAGAAGTCTCTGGGAACATGACAAACACAAAGTATAGGATTACTAGAATTAGCTACTAATTCTAGCTCTTCACACATGTGGAGGTATGAACTGTTCTTTAAATGTTTTGTAGAATTCACCTGTAAAGACTCTGGTCCTAGATTTTTGTTTAATAGTTGTTACTGTTTTAATTACTGATTCTACTTCATTACTAGTAATCAGTCTGTTTAGATTTTCTATTTCTTCCCGATTCCTGGCATACTGTGTGTTTCCAGGTATTCATCCATTTCTTCTAGGTTGTCCAGTTTGTTGGTGTATAATTTTGTATAATAGTCACTTATAATCTTTCATATTTCTGTGCTGTCAGTTTTTTCATTTCTAATTTTTTTGTAACCTCTTTTTTCTTTCTTTTTTTTTTTTTTGATTTTTATTTATTTATGATAGTCACACACACAGAGAGAGAGAGAGAGAGAGAGAGGCAGAGACATAAGCAGAGGGAGAAGCAGGCTCCATGCACCGGGAGCCCGACGTGGGATTCGATCCTGGGTCTCCAGGATCGCGCCCTGGGCCAAAGGCAGGCACTAAATCGCTGTGCCACCCAGGGATACCAACCTCTTTTTTTCTTGATGAGTGTGGCTAAAGGTTCACCAATTTCATTTTTCTTTCCAAAGAATCAGACCTTAAGTTTGTTGATCTTTATTATTTTTGTTTAGTCTCTATAAAATTTATTTCTACTTTGATCTTTATTATTCCATTCCTACTAGTAACTTTAGGTTTTGTTTGCTTTTCCTTTTCTGGTTCCTTTAAGTAAAAACTTAAATTGTTAATTTGAGATTTTTCTTGTCTCTTGAGTTAGGCCTATATCACTATAAACTTCCCTCTTAGAACCCCTTTTGCTGTGTCCTATAGATTTTGGAATGTCATATTTTCATTTTCACTCATCTCCAGTTATATTTTTATTTCCTCCGATTTATTTATTGACCCATTTGTTGTTTAGTAGCATATTGTTTAGTCTCCATGTGTTTGTGGGTTCCCCTCCCCCAGGTTTTTTCTTGTAGTTGTTTTCTAATTTCATAGCATTGTGGTTAGGAAAGAAGTTTGATTTGATTTCAGTCTTCTTAAATTTATCAAGACTTGTTTTGTGGCCTAATGTGATTTACCCTGGAGAATGTTCCATGTGCACTTAAGAATGTGTATTCTGCTGCTTTTGAGTGGAATGTTCTGTATATATATATATTAAGTCCATCTGGTCTAACATGACGTTTAAGACTGATATTTCCTTATTGATTTTGTCTGGATGATCTATCCATTGATGTAAGTAGGGTGTTAATATCCCCTACTGTTGGGACACCTGGATGGCTCAGCAGTTAAGCGTCTGCCTTTAGCTCAGGGCATGATCCTGGAGTCCCAGGATTGAGTCCCACATCGGGCTCCCGGCATGGAGCCTGCTTCTCCCTCTGCCTGTGTCTCTGCCTCTCTCTCTCTCTCTCTGTCTCTCATGAATAAATAAATAAAATCTTTTAAAAAAATCCTCTACTATTATTATATTACTGTCAATTTCTCCCTTTTGGTCTGTTAATATTTACTTTATATATTTTGGTCCTCCTGTGTTAGATACATATACATTTATATATTCTATATCTTCTTGCTGTGTCAACCCTTTTATCATTATGTAGTGCCTCTATTTGTTTTTTTATTATGGTCCTTGTTTTAAAGTCTGTTTAGTCTGGTAGGAATATAGCTACAACAGCTTCCCTGGATCTCTATTTGCATGGAATATCTTTCTTCATCTCTTCACTGTTAGTCTGTGTGTGTCCTTACTTCTGAAATGAGTCTCTTATAGGCAGTATATATATGTTTCTTGAATTTTATCCATTTAGCCACTTTTTGTCTTTTGATTGGCAAATTTAGTCCATTTAAAGTAATTATTGATAGGTATGTACTTATTGTCATTTTGTTGTTTTCTGGCTGCTTTTGTAGTTCTTTTCTGTTTCTTCTTTCTTCTTTTCTTTCTCTCATCCCTTGATGACTTTCTTTAGTGTTATGTTTAGATATTTTTCTCATTTTCTTTTTGCATGTGTTTTTTTGTTTTTATTTATTTTTTAAATAATAAATAAATTTTATTTATTTATTTGATTGTGAGAGAGCAAGCATGTACAAGCAGGGGGAGAGAGAGAACCAGGCTCCCACTGAGCAGGAAGCCTGACTTGGGGCTCCAACCCAGGACCCTGGGATCATGACCCAAACCGAAGACAGATGCTTATTCCACTAAGCCACCCAGGTACCCTCTTTTGTGTGTTTAATATAAATTTTTGCTTTGTGGTTTGCAAAGTTCACTTGTATAATCCTATGTATATAACAGTCAATTTCAAGTTGATAGTAAATGAAATTTTAATACATTCTAAAACTTTACATTTGTATTCTCTCACCATTTGATGTTTTTGATGTCACTGTTTACATTTTTTTGATATATGCCTTAACTAATTATTATAGTTTTAGTTAAGTTTACTACTTTTTTAGAACATTTTATGAATTTTCCTTTAATATTCATGGTACATTTGTGATTAATCTATCTTTGCTATATATTATATGATACATATATATGTATATATACATATATATACATATATATATATATATATATATATATCCTTTTCCAATGAGATTTTCTACTTTCAAATGTTTCCTTGTTATTGGTGCTATTACTTTTCAGCCTTAAAGAAGTTATCTTAAAACACGTTTTAAAAATATTTTAGAGAGAGAGAGAGCATGAGAGCTGGTGGTGGGTAGGGACAGAGGGAGAGAGAGAGAGAAAATCTTACACAGACCCCCTGCTGAGCATTAAGCCTGATGCAGGACTCAATCTCATGACCCTGAGATCATGACCTGAGCCAAAATTAAGAGTCTGACACTCAACTGACTGAACCATCCAGGTGACCTCCTTAACATTCCTTATAAAGCCAGTTTAATAGTGATAAACTATTTCCTTATCTGGAAAACTTTTATCTTTCTCTCAATTGTGAGTGATAATCTTGCATAAAATATTCTTTATTTGAAGTTTTTTTTTTCCTTTCAGCACTTTGATTATATCATGCCACTCTCTTCTGGCCTGCAAAGACTCATCTTAGAAATCTGCTGATAGCCTTATAGGTTTCCTTTGTATATAACAATTTGTTTTTCTCTTACTGCTTTTAAGATTCTCTCCTTAACTTTAATTTTTGACAGTTATAATATCTCTTTGAGTAAATCTGTTTTGGAACTCTTGGGGCTTCCTGGATCTGGATGTATGTTTTTTTGCTTAGGTTAGGAAAATTTTAGCCATTATTTCTTCATATAAGTTTTCACCTTTATCTCTCTCTTTTTCTGGGACCCCTGTAATGCAAATGTTATTCCACTTGATGTTGTCCTATAGGTCCCTTAAGTTATATTTGTTTTTATTATTATCATTATAATGATTGTTATGACAATATTATCATATGATAATATTATTATTTTAGGTCTTTTTTTCTGCTCTATCTGCATAAATTCCATTGCCTGGTCTGCTAGCTATCTGATCAGTTCTACTTCATTCAGTCTGTTGAACTCCTCTAGTGTATTTTTCAGTTCAGTTATTTTATTCTTCAACTCTGTGACCTCTGTTTGGTATTTTATTTATATTTTTTGTCTCTTGTTAAAGTTCTCACTGTGGTCACCTATTCTCCCAATTTTGGTGAGCATTTTTATAACCATAACTTTGAGCTCTTTATCAGGTACATTACTTATTTCTATAGCACTGAGGTCTTTTTCTGAGGTTTTGTCTTGTTCTTTCATCTGGAACATATTTCTCCATTTTCTCATTTTTGTTTGACTCTCTGTTTTTGTTTTTATGTATTACATGAAACACTTAACTCTCTTTGTCTTGAAGGAATGGTGTTGTGTGAGTGAAGCTTCTCATTCAACCTTGCTCTTGGTTGTTTTTGAACTTTTGCAATCGTCTAAACCGTATAATTTATTCTTGATATATCCCTATGACTGAGGGTATGCCTTGACCTGTCAGTGTCCCAAGGGGCAGAATCTTATTTGGCATCTAGTTTCAGGGTAACTGGATGCCAGACCCTCAAGGCAGCACGTTTAAAGTATGCAAATATATACAGTCCTGGAGACTGCAATAGAAATTCCTGCTGGCCTCTAGACCAGAAGATCAGGAACTGTCTCCTGGGGAATAGTTGCAAAACTCTGGGCCCTAGATTAGTGTATAAATATTCCTGGGAGGTCTTACTGAGCTTTAGTGAGTCCAAGAGTGTACATGGTGTCTACCTGTTTACATTCTCTGGGAGGACCTCCATATCCTCTAGATGTGTGGGAAACCTGAAGTCTGTCCTTCATGCCGAAGCTCCAGGCTGAGTTAATTATCCTTTTCACAGGTAAACTGGGGTTGTGTTTCAGTCTGCTGTGTGTGCTGTGTGTGCAGTGCCTTTGGCAGGGGAGGGTGGCCTACCAAAATCTGTCTTTCTGATTGTCACATTCCTGTGGAGCTCAGGAATGCCAGCTCCCTTGGCCACCAGAGCTAGGCAGTGATGGGGCCTCTTTGTGTGGATTTTGCAAACGAACTGACTTTAGCTAAGCAGTTGGAGAGTGTGAGGGGAGGGGCTTGCTGGTTGGCTGCCGAAAGGCAATGGGAAAATATACTGCACATATCTGTGGGCTTCAAGAATGCAGCAGGAGGGATCCCTGGGTGGTGCAGTGGTTTAGCGCCTGTCTTTGGCCCAGGGCGCGATCCTGGAGACCCGGGATCGAATCCCACGTCGGGCTCCCGGTGCATGGAGCCTGCTTCTTCCTCTGCCTGTGTCTCTGCCTCTCTCTCTCTGTGACTATCATAAATAAAAAAAAAAAAAAAAAAAAAAAAAAAAGAATGCAGCAGGAGAGTGCCTTGTCTGTGAACACATGCCAGCTTTAGGCTAGGAGCAGGAGAATGCCATGACCACTCATACTCACCAGCTCAAGCCAGAGAGTGGTGGGAATGTCACAACCACTTGTATTTGCAGACTTTAGCTAGAGAGTGGAAGAATGCCACAACCATGCCCCCCTGCCCCAGCTGGATGCAAGGAATGCTGCAACTGCCCACTTTTATGCTTTAGCCAAGCAGGAAAATAGTGCCATGACCTCTCACTCCTGCCTATCTTAGCAGGCAGCAGGAGAATTGTGTCTGAACTTGCCAGTTCATGCTAGCAGGATAGGTGAAGAGTGCAAAAATGGCATCCACCAACACCTCTGTATCCAGAGAGATATTTACCCCTGCCCCTCCAATGGATGCTTTTAGACTAGCAAATTAATATCCTTCAAATACAGTCTATGAGCTTTTTGAACTACTGGGGGTTTTTGTTTTGTTTTTCTGGGTGTCTGGACAAGTGAGACTACACATGATCCCTTTAAAAGGGAATCTCAGTTTCCTATAGCACTTTGGGTCCCTTAGACAACATCCCCATTGGTTTTCTAAGCCATATGTTTTTGGTGGTTGTTTTTTTGGTACAGATCCCTGATCCCCCTGCTTCTCTGAGAGAAGCACCAGACTGGTGACATCCCACCCTATTTCGTGTCATCAAACCAGAGGTGGGAATTTTTGGTGACATTGTGTCTCTTCCTCTCCCACCCATTTCAATGTGGTATTTTTATCCTTTGTTATAGAGAAATAGTTCATCTAATTTTCAGTGCTCTTTTGGAATGAAATGAGCTATAGATTTGGTGTGTCTATAGGGAGAGTTGAGTTCAGGATCTTCCTATGCTGACATCTTATGGAAGTCACTTTTTTTTTTTGTCTTTTTGAACATGGCATTTTAATAGACATGATGAGGTGATAGCTCATTGTGGTTTTGTTTGCATTTCTTAATGACTAGAGATGTTGAGCATCTTGCTGCATACCTGTTGGCCATTTATATATCTTTTTTAGAAAAAATATCTATTCAGGCTTCTGCCCTAATTGGATTCTTTTATGGTGGTGGTGATCTTTGCTCTTGAATCATATGAGTTCTTTATATCTGTCGAATATTAACCCCTCATCAGTTATATGGTTTACAAATAAGTCTTCCTATTCTGTAGGTTTCTTTTCATTTTGCTTTTGCTGTGCAGAAACTTTATCAATGTAGTCCCACTTGCTTATTTTGGGTTTTGCTGCTGTGCTGTGCTGACACTTACAGGTGTCATATCCCCAAAAATCATTGCCAACACTTATGCCAGCAAACTTTTTCCCTATGATTCCTTGGGGAGTTTCATGGTCTTAGGCTGTACATTTAAGTCTGTAGTCTATTTTGAGTTAAGTTTTGTGAGTGGTATAACAAAGGGGTCTAGTTTCATTCTTTTACCATGAATAACTAGTTTTTTAAAGCACTATTTATTAAACAGACTATTCTCTACTGAGTTTTTTTGGTTCCTATAAATATTAGTTGACCATATATGCTTAAGTTTATATCTGGGCTCTCAACTCTGTTCCATCTATATATATTTATGTTTTTATCCAGGCCCATGCTGTTTTGAATACTATAGCTTTTAGAGTATAGCTAGAAAACAAAAAGTGTGATGCCTCCCACTATATTCTGTTTTCTCAGAATTGCTTTGGCTTTCGGGGTTTTTTGTTGTTGTTATTCCATTTAAATTTTGTTTTTTCTACTTCTATAAAAAATTCCATTGGAATCTTGTTAAAGATTGGATTGAATCTATAGATGTCTTTTGGTAGTACTGACATTTAACAATATTCTTTCAACTCATGAACACAGGATACTTTCCTTTTGTGTCTTTGACTTCATCAATGTCCTGTAGTTTCAGAGTAGAAAGTTTTACCTCTTTGGTTAAGTTTTTTCCTAAGTATTTTATTGCTTTTGATACTATTATAAATAAGGTCATTTTCTTTCTTTCTTTTGGTAATTTATTGCATGTGTATAGAAACACTACTTGTATTTGTATATGAAATCCATATCCTATTTTACTGCAGTCATTGATCTGATCTAAGGTTTAGGTGAAGTCTTTATGATTTTCTAAATATAAATTCACTTCATCTGCAAATACAGTTTTATTTCTTCCTTTTCAATACTGATACTTTTTCTTCTTTCTTCCCTGATTGCTTTGACAAAGATTTCTAGTACTTTGCTGAATAGGACTGATGCAAGTGGGCACCCTAGTCTTGTTCCTGATCCTAGAGGAAAAGCTTTCAAACTTTCACCATTGAGTATGATGCTAGTTGTAAGCTTATGATAAATGACCTTTATTATTTAGAAGTACATTCCTTCTATATGTAACTTGTTGAATATTTGTCATGAATCAATGTTGAATTTTGTCAAATGCTTTTTCTGCATCTATTTAACTGATTATATGTTTTTTTCCTTCATTCAATTAATGTGATGTATCATATTGATTGATTTGCATATTTTGAACTATCCTTGAATCCTAGGTATAAATCACAATCATGGTTAACTGAATCTTTAATTTTGCTGCTTTAATTTGTAGCATTTTACTGAAAAATTTTGCATGTACATTCATCAGAATGTTGGACTGAATTTTTCTTTTAGGGAGTTTCCTTTTCTGGTTTTGGTATAATGCCGGCCTTGTAAAATCAGTCTGGGAGTGTTCCCTCCTCTTTGATTTTTTTTTGAGCGTAAGGATAAGGATTGGCATTAATTCTTTTTTTTTGAGCTTAAGGATAAGGATTGGCATTAATTCTTTAAATATTTGGTAAAATTCACCAGTGAAGCTGATGGTCCTGGGTTTTTCTTCATTGGGGGATTTTTGATTACTCCTTACTGGTAATTAGTCTCTTCAAATTTTCTATTTCTTCCTGATTCAGTATGGTAGTTTATATATATCTAAGAACTTTTCCATTTTTTCTATTGTCCAATTTGCTGGAATATAGTTGTTCATAACAGTCTCTTATAATTGTATTTCTGTAGTGTTTGTTGTAATATCTACTTTTTCTTTTTCTTTTTTTTTTTATATCTACTTGTTCACTTATCATTTTGTTGATTTGGGCTTTCTGTTTTTCCTTGGTTAGTGTAGCTAAAAGGTTTGTCCATTTGTCTATCTTTGCAAAGACCTCTTTATCTTTTCAATTGTTTTCCTGGTCTTTCTTTCTCTCTCCTTTAACTTTTAATATTTCTTTCCTTCTGCTAACAACTATGGGCTCCATTTTTTCTTCACTTTCTAGTTCCTAAAGCATAGAGTTAGGTTTTTTATTTAGGATCTTTCTTCCTTCTTAATGTAGGTGCTTATTACTATGATCTTCTCTCTGAGAACTTCCTTTTGCTGAATACTGTAAATTTTGTATGTTGTGTTTCCATATTTGTTTGTCTCAAGATACTGTTTTTTCCCTTTTAATTTCTTCTTTGACTCATTGGTTGTTCAAGATGAAATTGTTTAATTTCCACAAATTCATGAATTTTCCAGTTTTATTTTATAGTAATCAGTGAAGATACTTAGTATGATTTCAATCTTCTTGAATTTGCTAAGACTTGTTTTGTGCCTTGACATATGGTCTATCCTAAGAAAAGTTTCCATGTGTGCTTGAGAAGAATATATTCTCTGCTGTCATTAGATAGAATGTTCTGGATATATCTATTAGGTCCTTTTAGTCTATTGTTCAAATAGACGGTTTCCTTATTGATTCTCTGATCTATCCATTATTGAGAGTGGGGTATTAAAGTCCCCAACTATTTTTGTATTGATATTTCTCTTTTTAGCTCTGTTAGTTATGCTTTATATACTTAGGTGCCCTTACTCAGGTGCATTAATATTTACAATATAATGACCTTGTCTCTTTTCAGCATTTTAAAGTATATTTTTCTGATATAAATATAGCTGTGTTTACCATTTGCTTGAATTATTTTTCTTTACCATTGCTCTCAGACTATATGTGTATTTAAGGCTAAAGTGAATCTCTTGCAGGCAGAATATCCTTGGATTTTTAAAAATCCATTCAGCCATTCTATGTCTTTTAGTTGGAGAATTTAATCCATTTATATTTAATGAATTATTAATAAGTAAGGACTTACTGCCATTTTATTAATTGTTTTCTGGTTGTTTTATTCTTTTTCATTGTTCTTTGTTTCTTACCCTGCTGTTTTTGTTTTATGTGTGTTTGGTGGTATGTGGTATCAGTATCCTTGGACTCTTTATCACAATCGTTTGTGTAATTATTATAGATATTTCTCTAACATAAGATCTTAAAATGTTAACACTTTTTAAAGACTAGTATAACAATGTTTATAGAATTCCTTAGCACTTTTTACTTATTTTTACACTTCTCCTCTCCTCACATTTTACATTATTGATGTTACAAGTTGCATATTTTATTGCATAACTTAGCAAATTTTTGTAATTATGATTATTTTTACTACTTTTATTCTATAACTACTAAAGTTGTTCGTGAATTATGCACCACCATTACTATAGTACAGAATCCATTACTGTAGTATAGAATCTAACTCTGACAGTATATCTATCATTGCCACTGTAAAGTTACACTGCTTTATTATAGTTTTAGGTGTTACTTAGTAGCTTTCTATTTCTACTTAAAGACCTCCCATTAGCAGGACTAGTAGTGAGCTCCTTCAACTTTTATTTGTTCTGGAAAGTTTTTATCTCCCCTTCATTTATTATGGACAGCTTCACCAAGTATAGTATTTTTGGTTGGTAGGTTTTTTTTAATTTCAACATTTTGAACATGTTCTCCCATTTTCTAGCCTATTAAGCTTCTCTTAAGAAATCTGCCAATAATCTTATGGTGTTCCCTGTACACAACTTCTCTTCTTTTAAAATTCTTCATCTTTGACTTTTGACAATGTAACTATAATGTCTCAGTTCAACCCATTTGGAGTCTGGGGCCTCCTGGATCTGGATGTCTAATTCTCAACTCTCCCTGGAAAAGTTCCAGCTACTTTTAAAAAAAGATTTTATGTATGTATGTATGTATGTATGTATGTGAGAGAGAGAGTGCACAAGTAGGTGAAGCAGCAGTCAGAGGGAGAGGGAGAAGCAGGCCCCCCACTGAGCAGAGAGGCCAATGTGGGGCTTGTTCCAGGACCCTGAGATCATGACCAGAGAGGAAGGCATATGCCTAACTAAGCCACCAGCACCTCTATTATTTTTTTAAATATACTTTCCCTTCCTTTCTCTTTTTCTCCATTTTCTGGAATTCCCATGTGTTTTTATTGTTATTGTGCTAATATTGGTATTTTGTTCCATAGGTCCTGTAAGCTTTCTTCCTTTTCTTTTTGCTGCTCTGACTTGGTAATTTCAAATGACGTTTCTTCCAGGTCTCTGATTATTTCTTCTATATAGTGAGTCTCCCTCCCACCTTCCTTTCCTTTTTCTTTCTTTTTTTTTTTGAGTCTCCCTTTCAGTCTCTTTATGAATTCTTCAGTTATTTTCAGCTCTAAAGTTTTTTATAATTACTATTTCTTTGTTGAACATCTTATTTTGTTCATGCATTATTTTCCTAATTTTAACTGTTATTCTAGTTCATTAAACTTCTTTAAGAGGGTTATTCTGAATTCTTTGCCTGACAGTTCGTTGATTTCCATTTCCTTCAATTAGTTTCAGCTTTCAGTTTCTTTTGTGATGTCATATTTACCTGATTCCTGACATTGGTATCTAAGTAAGTTGTCTCCTCTTTCAGACTTCACAGGTTCACTTTGCATAAATAGTACTTCAGCTAAGTTTGGGTTTCTGGACATGTCTCCTGGGGTAACATTCTTGGACAAATGGGGCTTGCTAGTAGGGCGTATTTGGGGGCAAGGTAACTGAGCTCTGTCAGTGTTGGGGTGGTATGAAACTGGCTGAAAAGAGTTGAATAGGACTGCTGACTTAGTTCCCTGCCCAAATAAAAACTGTAAGATGGGCTCCATAGTTGCCTCTGTTCCTGGTCAGGCTTCCCTAATGGTGAGAACTGATACTAGTAGATGGGGCTGTGAAAAGAGCTTCCCTTCCCTGGCAGGGCAGCAGGACAGGACCCAGGGCCTGCATGGCTTGTTGTTTGGGCACCTGAATCAGTCAAAGTGTACAACGAATATCCTGGTTAGGTGAGGTCACTGATTTTGCTCTAAATGGGGAGAGCCATGGGCAATGCTTTTTGCTCAAGTGCCACACTGTAGACAGGGCTGGTGGATGGGATAAATAACTGCCCATGAATTCTGATAAGGTTCCCTGGTCAGGCAGGTTGAAGGCTGTATTCAAGAATTAGGGCTGTGAATTTATTTCCCTTCCCTGGGCACAGCAGGAGCAGCAGCTCTAACACCACTAAGGCTCTTGATGTACCACTTGCTGCAAGGCAACTCATTCCCCAAGTTCCCTGGCCAAACAGGGCCACTCTTCTCGGGGCAATCAGTACTTTCCTCTCACTTCAGCTTGCATGCAACTTCCAGGTGTTCTGTCAGCCCTGCCTGTCATATGGCTATGCTCCATAAAGGATGGGGTGGGGTATGACACAGCTCTCCTAGCTGCATATGGGAGGACTAGACTCCAGGGCTGGCAAAACTCATTTGAAAATCCTGCTGTGGTGTGAATGTACCTGGTCAGATTGCATCACCTATTTGGTTCTGAAGATTTACAAAGCCACTGGTTAGAACTATTGCTTGGGCCTGCAGGTAGAAATGTGGTCTGCTAAGATTTGAGTGCTGCTTGTTGGAAGCCTCTTTCCTCTTCTCCATCATAATCAGATTTCCATGATCCCCATGGAGCAAGATCAGAGTAGGTGCTACCCCTAGGTTCTCTTTTTCCAGTGGAGGAACTATAGACACAGGGGAGACCTTTTGGCATGGTGCTGCACAGGCTAGGGGCATGCCATCAGTATGTGGCTACTTCTCATACCCTTCCAACCCAGTCTGTCTTGGTCTCTGTGGCATGAGGGGCACTTCAGCCTCACCCTCATGTTCTAGGACCTCCTCAGTGGTGCCCTGTCCATGAATAGTTATTAGTTGTTCTTGTGGGGGTGGGGAGCAAAGTCAGGAACAACTTAGTCACCATCTAGCATCAGTCTCTATTATACATTCTCAGTATCCTCAGTGGAAGCAAGCTCATGTTCTCTCGAGGTAAACCTGAGTTCTAAATATTGCAAAGTCACGTGGAGTCAAATTTAAGAAGTTATGGGTCAAACAGTATAAAACTGTGGGTCATGACCCTTTGGCCACATTCCTTTTGAGAATCTGATCAAACCTACAAAACCTAGAAAACAAAAGGTAGATGAAAGCAATACTGCATTTGAAAGCATAGGCCCATTTCTATGAGATGAGAGCTTTCAACAGCAGTTTTGTGAAAAACTGGGGTTTCTAGACAGCACACAGGAGTTCCTGATGCTATAAGCAGATAGAGGCCTGTGTTGAAGGACAGGGATAGTCCATCCTCTAGTTCCTTATCAGCTCCACCATTTTCCATTTTTAAAAATATTATTTATGTTTTAGAAAGAGTGAGCAGAGGGGAGTGGGAGTGGGAGAGGGATTGAGAAACCTAAGCAGACTTTGTGCATGGAGCACAGAGCCCAGTGCAGGGCTCGATCCCACGACTCTGAGATCATGACCTGAGCTGAAACCAATAGTCAGTCGGGCACTCAACCTACCGAGCCACCCAGGAGCCCCATGCTGTTTTCCATTTCTAACATAAGTTTAGTGAGGGCAAGTGTTTATGCTCCATTCACTGATATTCCTAGAACAGGGTCTGGTACATACTAAAGCCTATGTATTTATATAAAAATGAGTGAATGACTGAATAATATTGGGTTCATAGGTAATATTTCAGTTATCAAAAGAACTCTTGCACTAGAAATATTTTTAAAGAACCACTGGCACAGGTAATTCAAGTGGAAGTATTTCAGAGGCATAGTAAGTGTAAAGTTAAATTTGAGATTTAACAAATCTCAGGATTACGAATATGATATTTAATTCTATTTGAAAATGAGTTCAGATAGAAAACCTCAGCACAAGGCACAGTGCGCAGTGTGATGGCACAATGGTCAGTCTCTGAAACAGGAACTTGGGTCAAGAAGCCCAGCATAACTTCAGTAAAGAGTTCCTCTGCTGATGGATGAGGTTGTCAAAGTAGTCATACACTTGATTCCTTATAAAAGAAAGAAAGAACGAGAATAAAACCTGTGATCTTACTCTTTTGGTATATATCTACAGGTGGCCAGAGAAACAATGATTGATTACTGATCCCGAATTCACTGGCTAAAATAAAGTGACTTAGCTTCTGGTGGAAAATGAGGATGACCAACGCAAAACAATAGGTCAGACAATACAGGCACAAATCTACTGCAGAGACATCTTCCAATTCTGCTGAAAATAGCAAAAAAAAAAAAGTTTTCTTAGAAAACAAATACAGGCATAGGTTTACAGGTTTATGTACAAAGGTACAAAAAAGACACATTTCATCTAGTAAGGGCAATACAAAGGGGTTATATAAATTTATTTTTCATATAACAATTGATTAGTTTAGAAAAATTCCCATTTTCAAAGCTTAATTCCATCTCTCATTAAAAAAAGAAAAAAATCACTAAAAGGACAAACACCCCCACAAAAAATACAATCTGTATCTGTTCTCTATTTACAGATAACCGGTCACTATTAAGGCACAGATTGATTAAAAACTAACATTTATTCAAATAATCCAAATACTTTGTGCATCATATAACACTGACAACACCATATACTGTAGTGTCATATTCCCTTCATTGTATTAAGAGAAAGTGAGAAAAGTAATTTCCAGTGTTTTTATTTATTTTTAGCCACCCTATTTAATCTAGTTTACTTGGGACAGTTTTCTCCTTGGCATAGATAGTATCAAAGCCCTGTTCATAAAACCTGCATCAACTTAATAGTGTAAATTCATTCCCTCTTGCTCCTGTTGCAACTGCATGGTTGAGAAAGAGCCCTAAATGATTGTTTTTTTTTTAAATTTGTAAAGAGCTCTAAATGATTGTTTTGTTTTAAATTTGGAAAGGTCTTATTAAAGGAATAAACTTTACAGCACTGAGTGGAACAGGAAACAAACCCGAATTCTTACCCTGCACTGAATGTGTAGCATGCTGTGTTCATACAGCCATGTAACGCAGGGAGCCCAATGCGATGGTATGTGTACACCTGACATGCACACAGGAGGAGTCTGCTGTACTTGCAAAAGGAGCAATGTAGTTCTCATACCTAAGCATGTGAGATATAGTTTAGGAATGGGCATCCCCTCAGTGCTGTCATAACTGATAATAATTTTATGACAGGCCCATTATCTACGCCTTCTAGGTTACCAATATTATTTTTTAAAATGAAATGTTTTCTGTTTGCAAAATTTCTCTTCAACTCTTTTTCTTACCTTAATGGTAAGACTTAGTCATGGAAAAATGTCTGGCAAATCTTTCTGATCCCACATTTGCATGACAGTCCCCAATTGTTATGTATGCTTATGTAATGCCTTCTGCTGAGAATATGCGACAGTGGTTTATGTCCATGTAGAAAGTCTTGAATACTGAACATAAATAAGTCATTACAGTACAGGTAATTCACAACATTTCCTATGGGAAAGTTTTCCAACAAATTAATACACTTGGAAATAATATTGCTTTGAAGAAAGAGAGGCACTTAGTGATTTTCTTCATGGATTTAAAAGCCTTCATAAATCTATAATAAAATGTCCGAAAAGACCTAGGAAACAATGTTGCCTGATTTCTTGGACTTTCACAGTATAAGATAATAACAATGAATCTAGCCACTTAGAAAATAGTCCTTATTTTTTTTTTTTTTTGTCTTCCTTTGGAACTCAGCTGTTTTTATAAAACTGTCACCCTGGAAACTTAAATAAAGCCTTTCTGTTCTCAACAAACACAAGTCGACTTCAAGCCGACAGATATGGTTTTTGAAAGTCCTGTGACCATATGGAGCACAGCTAGTGTGTACATGGTAAGGATAGTAATCTATTTCTCCTCTTAATGGCAACAGTGCTGTCTTGTCAGATGATTATTTGTCTTTTTTAAATAAAGTGACAATCTAGGGCTCCAGTTATTGAATGCCGTCCACTCTCTACGATAAATCTCTAGTAGATATCAATTTAATCAGTTATGTACTGTATGCTTATAATATCTAAAAATAAAAGTTTGTTATAAATAAGTGTCCTTTAGTGGCAGTATACTAAAGAATAGCCCTTTGCCTTCAGACAACCATTAAAATTATTTTAGCAATATAGGCAGTAGCTAAATATGATGACTGCAAAGGGTTAATATTGCAAAGTCCATTTGGTCTTTCTTTGCACCTGTTATGTGAAATAGGTTCATTGCTAATTGTTTCTAGGATGTTGACATCAATGAACAGAACTGGTTGAAAACCAAGTGGAGTCACATTTCCCAGTCAGAATATTCTCCACAAAACTAATAATCCAGTACCATTTCAAATAAAAATCTGACAAAAAAGTATGACTAAATCTGATTTGTACCAATACATCAGGTGACATGAAAACTAAGAGAACGAGAGAGACAGAAAGATAATTTCCACAGGACAAGAAATTAGAAAGTGTAAAGTGCTGAAAGACCTCAATAATTATTTTAAAGAAGTACCAGAAAATTCCACTTTGATTATTTTTAAAAATCCCCAAATCCCTAAACAAAACAAAACAAACAAAAGAGCCTCTATGTTTTCTGGCATCTCAGATGTCAATTAATCCTTCATTTTAAGTAAAAAATCAGTGCATATGTTATTTAGGTAAATAAAAACAGGAAATAAAGCCCTACCCTCAAATTGCAAGTTCTGTCCGACTGCCATTTTAAAAAAAGTCATCCAAATGTGGCATTCTGTGTGATGACATAAGATCATCTTCTCTCTTTTCTTCCTTTTTGGCACAAAGTTCAGGTGTGAATAAGATGCTTTGGTCCTGATACCAGACACCCAGAGTACTGAGGACGGTGTGCAGTGAAGGCTGGTCACAGATCTTCTGTGTCCAACTTGAAAGAGTTGGCAGGTGCATGTCTGGAGGGTAGTGCTACCAGCGGCCACTGACACTAGCAATGTCTGAGTGATACTGACGGGGTAGCCTCCCACTTGCTCCGCCTTCCAGGAAAGAGGTGCGTGCACTTGGTGGTTCAAAAAGCTTTCTTCGATTTTTATTTAGTTCTAGAGAAAGAAAGAGAGAATTGTTAGAAGCTCAATGAAAAAGTTTAATAATCTACAGGACATGGCAGTAGAGCTCAGAAAATGGTGACAGAGGAGGGTTTTGGAGAGAAAGTCAAATCTGGTAGCAAAAGGAAAAGTTTTAGTTGCTGGTCAAGACATTTCTGAAATGCTAGAAAGTCTGATATTAAACGGAGTATGTTGGTAGCAAGAGAACCAAGGACAGAAAATCATTTTTATTGCAGTTTGTAGACTATCTGGGAGATAGGTCAATCTCAGAACCCTCTATACTCTGGATATACAAATTAAACAGTTTGAATGATCCCAAATGTCATTTCAGAGGCAAAGGGAGGGGGCCCATCAGAGCTGGTGAAAGGTATATGAGAGGATATATTACCAATGACACAGAAAATTATTATAGCTACTGAAGTCATCCATGTCAAACACTGCAGTCATTATATTATTATATTATTGAAATCAGACATGAAAAGAAGACTCCAAATAGAAACATGAGAATAATGGAGGAGCACGATGAAGTGTTAAACCACAGCCCAATGGCTCCAGTGATTCATGATGCCTCTGCTCCTTGAGTCAGAGTTATATGAAGAACTGTATCAGTAGGAGTTTCCTTTGAATAAAAAAATCTACTTAGTATAAATAGCAACAGTTTAGGAAATTAATATAACTAAAAACAGCTAATACTTGAATCCAAGTTTTCAGGGAAAAACTAAGATGCTTTATTTTAATTTTGAAGAAACCAGAGTCCTGAGAAAAACAGAGGTTACTTTGTCTTTTGCCAACCAGAAATTAGCCAGAAAAGTAAAAACTTAATTGTAGCATCCCACCTTGTTTATCACTATGCAACTGCCCCCTTCCCCCACCACATATATTTACAAATCCTCAAACCAAATGATGTAAGTCTTGCTAATGAACTCATACAAGTAAAAAGAATCATCACATTCTGGAAATTAGGGTTCTGAAAGCCACCAAACCCAAGTATCAAAAAATGGAATTATACAGTTGATGTGCTTAAAGTTGTCTTTTTTTTTTTTTTTTTTGGAAGGGAGTGGAGCCAGTGATCCAGCACATGCATTTGCATAGTATTCAGAGCTTTTTCAACCCCACCCACATACAATCCTCTTTCCAATTTATGGCTAATGATGGGCTCAGAACAACAGACTCAAGCTGCAGTGGGTTGGTCACGGTGGCTAAGGACAGCTATATGGCCAGATGTGCACTTATCTTCCAAGTTCTGAAAGATGAACCAACACCCTTAACTTTTCACCCTACTGTCCTCCAGAATGTAAATGTCTGCTCCATAGGGATGATACAAGAGTGGAGACCTCTACCTCTCTCTTTTGTTCACAGTTAGATCTTAGGGGAGAAGAGAAATAACAGTGATTTAGAAGGGCTTATTATAAGACAAGCACTTTACAATTTGTTTTGTCCCATTTAAGTCCTCCTTAAGGAGTAAATGATATTATCATTCTCCATTTTAGATAAGAAAATTGAGTTTTAAAAACAAAGTCCACACAGCTTTAAAATGACAGGCTGACATTCTGCCTGCCTACACAAAGGTCCGTGCCCTGGGTCCTGGGCTTCAGTGGTCCATCCATTGAGTAGAGAAGACCAACTGAGGCATCAGGAATACAAATTTGAAAAATCAGTGGTTTCAGGTATGCTAGATAACAGAGCTGTACTTCAGATTTTACCAAATTTATTTTTTTAAATAGAAAAACACAGCTTTAAAACTCTGGAGAAGCAAGGAAGAAGGTATCTGTATAAGCAAGATATATTCAGGCATAAATGGCTACCATCAAATTCCTGCAGAAACACTATAACAATGATATTCCTACTAAAAATTGAACACATGTATCTTGTTTAAAAAACAAACACAGAGATTCAGAAATCAAGACAGAATTTAATATATTTAGAGGCAACTGTAGGAGAGTTAAGAATAAATGAATCCCCTTAAGTACACAGTCTGGGAAAGTTTTATCACCTTCTAGTTAGAAGGTTGTCTTTGGCCTCCATTTTCTCATGAGAGAACCCATGAATCAGGAGAACATTCTTGTACTATAGAGAAGGAAAAGGAATGAGCGAGGTGAAACACCAGTCTTCCCTAGAACACGTAACATGTACAATTGAGCACATGAAAAAACTGGGCCACTAAAGACAAACATATTTTTAAAAAAGACATTGAAAACTTTATTCTGAAGAGTCACATCAACTAGATTTTTGAGAGAATAAAATGATCATGAAGGAATTTGTCTATTCCCTAAGATACAATTTCTGAGGTATATATTTCTAAATGTGAAACAGAGATATATATTCTAGAGATTATCAAAGATCAAGTCCTACTGAAGAGATTTTAATGTTTGTTGTTGTTGTCTTTTACATTAAAAGGCAAACTCCCTCCTGATTTTTTTCAAGAAAGCCTAAGAGATAGTTTGGGAAAATACCAACCTTTTTCTTTGAAATTCCAAGGTTCACACAATCCTGGCAGCTCTCAGGATCTTGTTGCGGGTCTGAACAGAGTCACAAACTAAAAGAATAGGTCGGGAAATGTTAGATCTACCTGAGGCCGTGATGGGAAGTCTGTCAACAGGATGCTAAAGATCCTTTTACTTTGTCCCTGTACGTTTAGTTAACTACTCACTAAGATACTCTGAGAGAAATAAAAGAATTTTTAAAAAATCAGAGATTTGAAAAAAAGACCATTTTTTCTCTCTGATCCATCTCTTCTAGAGATAAATCTCATCTCCTTCTAGGACATTAAAAGAGATATTTTCTGGACCAAGATTAAAAACAGAATAAAACCTTACACTGAAAGCACGATCCTGATCACAAATTAAAAATCTATAAAATTTTAGAAAGGAATTTTGAGCAAACTCTGTATCTAACCAAACTATGTAACCACAAGACAAACATGAGTAAAAGCTGCCCAGCTATCCTGCATCTATTCCTGGAAATGGAATGTTCTGAGACTAGAAATGGATGTCTTTGTTATCAGATGAGTTGAATTGAAAAAAGAAGCTTTTTGAGAAAGGGTTTCTCAATAAAAACTTATTCCTTGCAGAGAAAACAATTTACCAGGTTCAAACAAATACACTCAACAAAGACAAAATCATCCTTAAAATAATCAAATACTTCACACTGTGCAGATCATTCATAAAGTATCTATTCAAAGCCTCTAATTTCCTTTAAAAGCCAGAAGACCTGTGAACCCCATTGAGAGAGGTGGTCTACAGAAGTAGTATGTAACCTCAACAGAACCACACTGAGGATGATTGGAGGAAAAAAATTAGGGAAGATTCAAAACCCCTGTTTCCCATTCTTCTTCCCCCAAACCACCTGGAATACAACACAAATGTGTTCCAGAATAAAGGTCCCAATGATTCAGACAGATCTGTTTGTTGCTGAAAGAGTTTGGGTGCACAAAGAAAGAACATAATTTTCATTCTATGGTCATTGACATTCCATGAATCTCTAGTGAATAATTATCAAATTTTAGAACATACAGTTTTCTGGTATATATGTGCTGGCCCACAAGCATATGTTACACTATAGGCTTGGTGATTATGTGAGTTAATAAAAATTCAAGTGGTATATTAATTTCTTTTTTAAATTAATAAAAGAATATAGACATATGATAAAGTTAATTTGGGTCTAGGAATAGCACCTTAAGGCTGAGCTTCAGTGCAAACAAGTTGAAAATTATCCTATTAACACAGGTAGTAAAAAAAGAAAGAACAAAAGAGTATACAGCTAATAAAATTCACTGTTAAAACTGTTGGTTGTTTTCACTACTGGTTGTTTTCACCTGATGACAGAGCACATGGAAGAAGAGACCTTTACCTTACATAATCATTTATTCCAACCCACCTTCATGGTTAGGAAGCCAAAACCAAGAGAGGTTTGGAAAGTCACCCAAGGACTAATGACTTGGCAGAGGCAAAGCCCAGATCTCCTTATGTAAATACAGAGCTCTTGCTATCATACCAAGCTGATCTTATGAATGAACAAGAAAAAGCATCTCCCCTGTGGAGTTTCATTAATGCAACCATTTGGGTACACAGGACGGAAGAAGACTTCTCAAACTGATGAATGCAGAACTCCATCCATGGAGGAGTCTAACAGGCTGCTCAATGGCTGAATTTCCACCCTTATTTCAAAGCTGCTCTGCTTATATCTGCTTCGGGTCCATATCTAAGATTTCCTGAGGGGGTTGGAAGGGGGATGCAATCTCCTGCTAAAATGAAGTGGAAAACCACTGCAGTTTTCATTTTATTTGCTGATCTGATTAGTACATCTTGTTTGGAAAGAACTTGCACTGGTTGGGTGTCACTTCTGGCCTCATAAAGGCATAACCTGGAAAATCAGTGTTTTGCAAAGGCAAAATTATTTTGCCACCACACCTGACACTTCCTTCTGCTCTTGGTGTCTCTTTTTGAGAAACTGGCACACATATAACATTGACATTAGTGAACTTTATCAGAATTTCTTCAAAAAGTAACCTCATTATTTTGCCTCTCATATCTTCCCTATATTTCTCTATACACCTTTCTGAGGTACATGGTTATGTATCTACAGATTCCTTGACTCACCATCCAGCTTAAGTCCTCTTAAATGGCAGGTACTCAGGAAATACCCCAAGAGCATTTTCCAATACACAGAATATGCCACAGATGCACAAAAAAAGGTGGTCTGGGAGACAGACAACACTATTTTCTTTCATTCTGTAATCGCTCAGGATAATAATCCTTCTGTGACTCACAAATTCTATTAAAAGTTTGGGAAAAATTTAAAAGCATTAAGACAACACTGCCAGATTCCAGCTATACCAAAGATCATTCTCTTCTCTGGTTATCTCAGTTGGTATACAAGGACACATACATTTGAAACATGACAGCCAATCAAGAATAATGATTCACTAACCCAATGATCATTGCTGAACACAACCACAAAAAGGAGAAATCAACCTCTACCCCATTCTTATGTTCTGCAAAGGGCAATTTGAGCTAGATCTTTCTGAAGAGATCTGTTTTAAAGAACACTGTCAAGGCAGGTTTTCAGGCCATGCCTTGATGAAGGAGTACTAGGGATGTTTTCAGCATTTGTTAAACTGTTAGTGGAAAATACTCTAGAACCACAACCACAAGGTGCCAGCATAGTAAGCAAGTGGTTGATGGACAGAACCAGCCCCACTGGCTGAGGCCACTGGCAGAGGTTATTCAGTGTTTAATATGTGAGTATAAGCATTTATATTCACCTGAGATTGCAAGCAGCATTTTCCTCCTGGCACCAAAAGTTGTAATTCCCAGCTCCTTCAGATCCTGATCTGTGAGAGTGAGGAATGTCTGAAGATCGATCTATGGGTGAGAAAGTAATCAATAACCAATACAGTAAGTACTTATTTTCTTGCTCACTAAAAGTTCAACTCATTATTACACATATTTCCTTTACTAATTATGTCCTACTTACTCACAGACAGGAACAGTGGTGTCAGAAATCTAGGGGGACAAGGCTAAGTAATTATGGCAGTGAGATGAAACTCATGATTTCAGCATAGGACTTAGGCTAAGTCAGTTTTTTACTGCAACTGAGATGAAATATTTAGGTCCCAGCAGTGTGGTAGCCAGAGCAAAATGCAAACACAAATTCCACAGTTTTGGGGAACTGATAAAAAGAAGAATACATTACCTGTCCAGATGAGAGAAAATATTTCTTAGCTTTGGATTCTGAATTGGTTAAGTGTAGCTCTATAAAAAGAAACTGAATAATACCATAACTGGTATCTTCCACTGTGTTCTCCTAAGAATGATAGCAGAATTCCTAGACAAATTAGACCCCCCCCCCCCCCGGTCACTTGGCTCAGCCCGGAAATTATCTCCAACAGTGGCATACAAGAGGTATTTTCAGGAACAATATATTTGCCCTCTCTGGCATCAGCAACAAAGTGTGGAGGGAAGTAGCTCAAGGATCCCACCCTTCCTTTGAAGACAGCGTGTAAGAACAAAAGAACACAGGCTCTGAAGCCAGAGAGATTTGGCTTACTATTCTGCCTCTGCCATTACCAGTGGTGGATACTTAGAGTTGACAATATGGCACCTTGCAGGGCTCTGATGGGCACTGAATATGACTGGAGGATTAGGCACTGGGCTCACCAAAGCGGCAAAATAACTGGCAGCTGTGGTTATTAATTATGTATTTAGACATATCATCTGTGCAAGTGGCTGAATAAATCTTCAACTTGCTTAGAATAAACTAAATCTCACAAGGTCACTTAATAGGAAATTCTTGTAAGTCATATCTGAGTATTAGGAAATATCCTTCATGAAAGAAACAGATCCAGATTTATACTTTTCATTCAGATTATATAGAGATTGAGATTTTCTGTTTTCATTTTGAAGGTATGTCCAGATCTTAGAAAACTTTTTCACTTATCATGTCTAAAAGTATGTTTTTAGAAATTCTATTAAACAGAGATTCTCTATTTCAGGGATCCTCTCTTTTTAAAGGGCAAGAAGCTTAGAGGGCCAAATTATCTCCATTACAACTATTCAACTCTGCTATTTTAGCTTGAAAGCAGCCATAAACAACATGTAAATGAACAGGTATGGCTGTCTTTCAGTAAAGCTTTATCTAAAAAATCAGGCAGTCCTGCTGACCCCTGCTCTAGTTAATAATATTAGATAAAGGCAGCCTGGTTTCATATTATGTTTTCTTCCTTCTTCGAGTATTTAGGTAAGAAGTACCTTTAATCAATTTATTTCCGTGCTTCTTTAGGTAGCAAATAAATATAGATGAAAACAAATCCAGAATATCATTGAATAACACCTAATCTTTTACTTCAAAACCTTCTTTGTCTAGACAAGTTAAAATACTTCTGTCCTTGTACTTCTCAATCAACTACCCTTGTCTAACCACCAAAACTAAATAGGTAAATGCAATTTTTTAATGCATTGATGAGGAAAGTGTTATTCAACTCAGAAAATCCTCATTTAAATGAATACTAATTTAGATTTAGGGAAAAGAAAACAAAATCCAATACACACATGACAACCTTTTTTGGTGTTAAAAAACAAAAAAATTCACCAATTAAGCTTAATTAGTTATTGAACCATGGGTAATACATTAAATTTATGATATAAACTGCATAATAAAAATCTTAGATTCTTTATGATGTATGTGTGCTTGGGAATTACTGACTTAATCAGATGTTCTCTAACATGAACTAAGTTAAACAAGCATGAAACTTAAACCATGTCTGGATTTGAAAAATACATACATTTATTGAAATACTCTAATTTTGTTGCACTGGGTTAGCTGTGCCCTAGTAATGGGACAGCATAAGAGAAAGAATCATTTTTAGGTGTTCTTCTCTTCTGGTCAGTGTGTAATAGGCCATGGCTGATCACTATGACCCAAATCCATAGTAGTAATGTTTCAGAAGACATCTCATTTCCATCTCAGTTCAGGCAAAACCCAAACAGTAAATTAATGAATAAATTAACATAAAAAAGCATATTCTATTTTCTGGAGGAAAAGATTCGGTAACATGACAAGGATAGGGTCAAAACCCACCATAGATATTTATTTCAGATGCTGTCATTTAAGTGCTACAAATAAAGATAATACAAATTAAAGACTGAAATTATCTTAAATATAGATTTTGTTGCTGACGGAGCCGTGAATCAAAAGTTCTTGTGAATCAATACACTGATTAGGTCTTTAGCTAAGATTGGTGAAGGTGTGTTTTTGGGAACACAATATTTTATATTTCTGCTATCCTGTGTAACTAGTTGCACTAAATAAATAAGAAATGAGATAATACTTTTCTTAACAGCAAAAATAAGTTACAAGATTTTAATAAATGCTCCGTGAAAGCACAGCCACAGGTCAATGAGTGATTTCATTCTAGAAACCATCATACATGCAACCACAATGAAGATGCCTGGGATAATAAACAAATAGTGACTGACCTCTTGTTGCTGGAAGACATCTGTGTATTTGCCCAGGCCCAGTTTGCTAAAGAGCTCAGGGAGGTCAGAGCCTTTGAAAGAGCTGTTTAAGTTACAGCCATTGCTTCCTGTCAGTGAAGAAATGCAGTCCATGTAATTGCTACTGCTGAGATAGTGCTCCGCTGGAAGGCAAAGGAGAGATAGGCTTGAAGTGTAAATGCCCAGAGACAACATAGTTTAATTAAAAATTTTAATCACTTGAATATTTTAGATTTCATTGTTGGGCTGAACAGAGCAGTTGCTGCAGAAATACAGCCATTCTTTACTGAAACATTGGCTTTTCATTAATGAAACACTGGTTATTGCTTCCAGGGAGGCTCTTGCCATTAAAAAGCTACACTTGGGAGGCAGCAAGTCAGCAACAGTGCCTCTGTAGTTAATAATCATTAATCATCTTCTCCCTAAGCATTCAGAAACATTTGCTCTTTATAATTGATTTGATGTGAATTAAACGAGAAATTGGAAGAAAGATCCCTGGGATACAATAAAGGTATGCAGAGTTACTGTAAGTCTGGGCTCCTTTTGGAAAGCAGGATGGCCCTCCGAATCCACACTTGTGCTTTCCTGTGGTCAAAGGAACTATAGGATATTGCAACATGTAAAATCTCAATTCTGACAAAAATATAATTGGGCAGTCAGTTCACAAAAAAGAGCACTTCTATAATTAAGAGCAAACATGAAGCGTAAGAATGGTGCTGGAGTTTCTGAATTTAACTGATGACAGAAACAAATCTGTCTCTTGAAAAAAATTCTAAGACAGCATTGCTGAACTTGCATTGACTCTGTGGCTGATTTAGTGGGCAAAGATTTCTCCAGATTGTCTATGGTTCAGACCCAATACACACATTACTAGGTGATGGACTCGTGAGCCATGTCACGTACTTGACCAAATACTCAAACATCTTCCATAGATGCTTGGAGAACCTAGCAGAGCTCTGTAGCCATCCCTACTTCCCTGACCAACAACTGGCTCTGGTCCATGTGGGAATTCTTCCTCTTAGATCGAAGTTGCAGCTTCAGGAAGGATTCCCAGATTGATGAGGGTGGAAGATGCACACCTAGTTAATTAGATACATCTAATCTCCTTTGGTTAATGCATTCTCCAAATCTAAGAATCCTGTTCTGCACTGTTCTGTGTGCCACTAATCACCTTCTCTGGCCATTTTCATCTCCCGATTGAGAGTGTATATACTTTTTGTATCTCAAGTGGAAAAATTTCCTGTTCAAGTTTCTCTTTCTCTTAAAAACAGATGGTTTAGGGACACCTGGCTGGCTCAGTTGGTGGAGCACGTGACTCTTGATCTTGGGGTCATGAGTTCAAGATGCACAATAGGTATGGAGCCTTCCTAAGTATTTAAAAAAAATACATATGAAAAAAATAGATTTTTTATTTTTTGTGGGGAGAAAGTGTACAGAAAAAGACCCATGAGCCAACCCTGAGGACCTTCCACCACTTAAAGGTAAGGACCTAAAGTCATCAACCCAGTGAGATGCTGGTTTGAGGCTGACACAATGCAGAGTGTGAAGAGCAAACAGGAGTAACCACGGGAGTTGACAACATGAAGGTAACTGGCAGGATGACCATATTATTTACTGTCCAAATGATATATTTACTTTCTTTGAGAATAAAAGAGAGTGTTACTGAGAATCACATGGAAACAACTAGTATGACCAGAGATGTCTGTGGAAAACCAAACAGTGGTGTCTTTGAAAAGGGTTTCAAGAAAAATTACCTAAAACTGTGCTGTTGAATACAGTAACTACTGGCCAAATATAGCACTGAGCACCTGAAATGTGGGTAGTGGGAAATATATTATAAAATCTGTTCATACCATATTCTGAAGATTTGGTACAAAAAAGAATGTAAAATATCTCTTAAAAATGTCTTTATACTGATTACTTGCTTAAATGATAATATTTTACATATATTGGATTAAGCAAATACATTAGTAGAATGTTAAAAAAAACTAGATGTCTTAAAATAAAATATTCTTAGTGGTATATATTATGGCACATAATTTCCTTTATATTTTTTTTATCTTTTTATATTTTTGTCTAAGCTATTTGTAGTTTCTATATCCTCTTTTAAACTCCTTATGTTCTTAAAACATCTGACAAAAGCCAAACAACTGGGTTCCTTAATCATTGCTTTTAATTAATGAGTTCCTTTTCTTAACCTTAATCCTGAACTTCAATGCAGCTAAATTGTATAGTCGATTTCAATTATCCAGTGTTAAGTGAAGGGAAAGGAGCTAAAGACAGAAAAAGAGAGGCACAAAACAAGTTTATATTGAGCTACAGAACAGAGATCGTTTGTGATTACTATTGTCAATTCTTGTCTGCTTACCTATTTTATTTATACAGCCCAGAAAGTATGGGTGCTGTGACAGAAAAACCACTGGACTCATTCTGAGTCTCAATCACATTCATTGAAAGCCAAAACTTCTCTGCTTTAAACTCTTTTCTCTATTTATGGCAATTTGGCTATATCTTGCCAGTTTAAAAAAGTCAGATCTTACTCTTCATCTTTAGTAGCTATCCACTAGGCAGACTTATTTCTATGTTCCAAGATGCTAATGTGATCAAATCCAGCTCAACTCCTTTATATCCCTTAATTTTCCTCATCATCTGGACCTTTGCATGAGCATGACTCATCCATAATTCGTTCAACAAACATTTACTGAGTGCTACTAAGTGTCAGAACTGTTAGACATTTGGGAAGAAATAAATAAGGCACAGCCTAACAGAATGTTCAGACATGGACACAAACACAGGTAGTAAGTCCTTGCTGAATGAATAAATGTTTCCTAGCTTGTGGAGCTCAAATTCTCCACAAGGATAAAAGTATAACTTAGCAGTGAAAGCACAGACAAAATGCAGTGGAAACAGAGAACTATGCCACCTACTTAACCTGGAAAAGCAGGGAAGGCTTCACAAAGCAGGTGGCGTATAATTATACTAAATACTTGAAGGCAGGGGGTCCAGAGTTTATATTTGAGCATCACCCCAAGTCAAATAGACAAATTCCAGGCTGATTATATCTAAAAGTATGATGAAAAGTCAAAGCTCACTTGATTTATTTTGTTTACGTTTGGGACTGCCAACAGAAGCTGCAAATTCACTAGGACTCGGGGGTCCTATTCCATTTCGGTCCCTCCAGTTATCAGATTCACTTCCACTTCCCAAGTGTTCACGACTGTTGGACCTTGAGAGGGACATTGATGAGCCCTGTAAACAGTCAAAGCCAGAGGAAGACATATTTAATAAGGTAGGTTTCCTGAGACTTGAGAAGAAAAGAATCTACATTAGACCATCACCAATTACTTCTATTGTTAACCACCGCCGTTACCCACACATGCTGACTCTCAGGAAGAGTCTGTGGTACCTGTCTATATGGCCTATGTCCTCCAGCCACCAAGGACACGTGGTAATATACACAGTGAAGTCTTTCCCCTTCATTATCAGAGTGCTCAACAGAGTTCTGAGAGCCCCCAGTATAAAAGACTTGCTCCTATAAGGTTTGGAGCAGTGGATACTAAGAGTCCTCTCTATTTTGGGGAACCACAAAGCAAATATTCCATCTGGTATGGCAGAGATTCTCTTCCTTGGGCCACCTACAAAGGACACATGGGAAGAGATGTGGCTAGACCCAATGCTTTCCCAAAAACAGACCTTCCAGGCTAAGTGAGTCAGAGTGGAGAGAAGGCTGCCATCTCTTCCATGTTACCTTCATCCAAACAATGATAGGATCTTTCCAATTAATTACAAATATCTGGGAAAATTTACCTTTTTAAATCCCCCCCCCCAATAAAAATTTAAAAGATCTCAATATTTGCACTGAATTTGCATTTATTTACTCAGTCACTGGCACTTTATACTATATCTACAGTATTCAAGTCAGGATTCTTGGATTTTCAAAGTAGCATATTTGTGGGGGAATTCTAAGAGAATCTTTCCCTATTCAATAAACACTAAATCTCACAGCAGCAAAATCACGCCTTCCCTTTTTTACACTTTTTTCTTCAAGTTATCATGAAGCCATACTCCCCAGGTATTCCACTGACTCCCTGTAGCCTTGTAGGATCTTCCTCCCCTTTTCCACTCCAAATGTCACATTACCCTGGGTTTGGCCCTAGCATTCCTTCTCATCTTTCTCTATACTTTCTCATTAAGGAATCTCAGCCTCTTTCAGAGCTTAATGACAACCATGACTTCCAAACTTTTACCTTCATATTTGACTTCCCTATTGAAATTTATAATCACGGAACTGCCAATCTGACACTCTATTTTACTGTCTTGTAGTCATTTAAACTTAAGAGTGCTTGAAATTGAATTGTTGATTACCCATCCCCATCAGCTGCACCCACACACACTCCTCCCCCAGAATTCCTGTATCTCATATCCAGTTCTTCAGTCAGAGCTTCTGAGCTGTCCTTGTCCCTCCTTCCCCTACCACATCAAATCCATCAACAAATTGTATTGATGTTATTTCTAAACATATCTCAAATCTACCCACATCACTCCAGCTCCACAACTGTCACCAAGAGTCTCCTTATGAAAATTTTATTCTACTCTTGCCTCCTATGCCAATATCCATTTTCCATCAAGTACCTGGGTTGACTTTTTAAAAGCAAACTAGAACAAATGATACCTTCTGTGTAAAGTCTTATAATGCTTTTCCAGTACTTTGCGATGGGCTAAGGTGGTCCCTAACTGATCCTCTGCCTCTCTCTCTCTAACTCTCTGTCTTCAATACTCTACCACCCTACCCAACTTCTGCTCCATGAACTTACCAGCTGGTTCTGACTTCAGGATGATCATGCCAGGATGATCAAGGCCTATTACCATTTCCCTAGATCTTCACAAGGCTGGCCCTCTCTTGTCATCTAGATCTTAGCTTAAATGTCATCTGCTCATAAAAGCTTGCTATGACAACCTAATCTAAAGCAGTCTCCGTTTCATATTTATCAGGGATTTTTATTACCTAATGACTTATTTATTTTTTTTGTACCTCGTTGTACCCATCAAAAAGAAAGTCCTCTCCATGAAACCAAGAACCTGCATTCAAGCACTGTATCCCTAAAATTGTGTACAGAACACAAAAGGTGCTTAATAAATATCTGTTGAATTATTGAATCTATGAATACCTTTTCCCTACATCTATGGGATGCCCTTAGCTAACTTTTGGGAAGGAGCAGAGGGAAGGAAGGCTACTGAGATCAAAGAAATGGTGTTTTTAGTGAAAACCATCTTTAACATTGTATTTCAACCAAGATAAATCCAGTGTGGCAAAGAGAAATAAGAACATGCTCAGAACTGGCAATTAGTCAATGAGATCATTTCCCCAATAAAAATTTTAAATATGTGTATATTTAAAATTCTGCATCTAAACTCTTTTTGAGTATAAAAGTACATTCACCTAAGATCTAAGCAGACTTAATGTACACAGCTATATCAGATCTGGCTAAACATGGTGATTTCTAAAAACATCAAGTAAAATACAATCTTGTGATGTCTACCAGTTCATTATCTACTCACTAAAGTATTACAAAATACAGTTCAATTCCACTTTTGGATTTTTATGACCTTAAATCAGACAACCTTATTACTCTTAGTGGTAAGGAAATTAAAAATCATCTTTGATTCCCAATGCCTATTTTTATTTGCTTCAGAGAATATGTAGCAGAGATGGTGGCAAGCAGAAAAGGAAAATCCCAGACCTTTTGTAGTTCTGTTGATGTGACAGAAATACTGCAGGTCAAAGCAGCCTTTCATTCAACCTTTTGTGTCTCAGTATATGATCAAGGGTCATATTTTCGAGTCTTGGAGAAAACAAAAAATGTCTCCAGCTGCCTGTTTCTTATCTGAAGGATCTCTTTGAATAGGCTAATTTTTCAAAGCTGCCCTAAAACTGGAAACAACTGCTCAAGTCTAGCTTCTCAGAAATCTGAATAAAAAGCTCAAAGCATCAACTTCTTGCCTCAAGAAAGCTTCCTAGGGCAGGAAATTCCGTGTGCCTTGATCCCTGGCATACTGAGGGAGCAGCCCATGCCCATCAGAACCCACTGACTAAACATGCTTCTTTTCATGGATCAGCATTCCACTTGTCCATTTGGTTTTGTTTTGTTGGAAGAGAATAAGGGGGAAAAAGAGTATTTCTTGCCACCTTCTAATTTCAAAATATTAGTGCTATAAGCAGAGATGTGGTCAATCCTTTAATAAAAGGCTTTGAAGTTCTATTTTTCCTCAAGTCCTTCTCTATCTCACCCTATCCCCATGTCCTAACCCAAAGAAGCAATCCTCAGTGCTCAGTTTTTAATTCTTCTGAGTTATAGCAGAATAAAGGGAAAATCATACATGTGCAGATAGCAACTGCTGCATAATACTAGACCTTACTCTTGTAAAGGACCCTTCCATCCCCTTTCAATGAATTTGGGATGCATGAAGAAAAGTTCAAGTTTCTACGCAACAAGGAAAATCTAGAATAACATTACCAAAAAAAGCTTGGTTATATCTTTTCTTCAGTACTGTTGAAGGGGTCATAAATAAAAACAGGTTACATGGTAAAAGCCCATGCCCTGATCTAGCTGGTCATACCCTCCCCTCTACCTTCCAGTGAACAGGTTGCTAGATGTTACCAGGAGAGTAAAACAGGCTAGCCCATGATAGTCAAAGCAAGAAAAGTCACCAGAAGGTATTCAGACACTGAGTTGGGACCTTGCATATTCCTGCCATTTCCTTCCAGAAACTGGTCTATTCATCCTTGGACAAGTGCTAGAGCAGAAGCATCTTTTAGGTTCTGAAATAATTTCTGATCATCCTCCTAGTGTTACACCCCTTTAGAGCAGTGTTTCTAGAAAGGTATCTGCATCAGAATCATACTAAGCTTTTGTTGAAAGATGTAGGTTCTTGGTTCTTAGTTCTTGCTCCCTATCTGGTAAACGAGATCCTGGAAGAAGTATGTGCATGTCTACCAAGCTCTCCAAAGTAAATGTTGTACCAAAGTAAATGTTAAGTTACAGCAATATGGTTCTAGATCATTTACTTATCACTTTTGCTATGTATCCTCTTGGGTTAACCACGTGAAGTGTAAGAAATTTTGAAAAATAAACTCAAGTCCTTTCTGTGACACTATGGCCATGACCTCAAGTAAGACACTTAACTGATCAGGGCCTCTCTTTCCTCACTGGGAGCTTGTGGCTTCAAATAAGCTTGTGGATGAAAATGCACCATATAAATCACAAAGAAATAAATTATGTGATTTAAGATAATTGTTTCTAGATCATTATGCGTTTATACAATACTCCGAGGTATTTCTTTGGATATCAAAAAAAAAAAAATCTGGTTTGAATGTGCAGTAATACTTCCAGCAATAAGCTTTCATATACATAATCTCAACTTTCAGCCAGTGTGTGGTTTTCTTCAGGGTAAAGTTCTCCATATGAAAGAGCAGTAGCTGCTTAATATTACTGAGAATTTACCATATATCTTGTTACGTACTGGATGCTTTCTTCTAAGTCAACCACAAAACAACCCAAATTAGAAAACCGGTTCAGAGAGTAGATGTCACTCATCAAAGCTGTACATCTATCAGGGGTGGCTGTCAGACACCACAGCTCCTTCATTCGACCACTACATTATCAAAATGATCATCATTTCAACCAGTCATACTGCTGGTCTTTGAGAACACAAGTGACTTAGCATTTCTAGAGTAAAATATTTCATCTCAGAAACTACAGAAACAGATCAACGACCTAAACACTCCATTCTGCCAAAGGCAAGGATGAGTGAAACTGATGACCACAGGGGCATCAACTAAAAGCCTAAGAATTAGCACAGCAAGTTTTAAGGTCTCTGCCAACAAAAGGAAGGCTTATTTTCTTTGAGAGCTATAATGGCAGAAAGAGCAGTATGCCTCCTAGAGCCTCAAAATTTTTCATAATGTTCCTACATTCTAGCTCCTGACAGTAACTTCAGTCTTTAGATACAGTAGCAACCTGGCAGCCTATAAGTCTGACAATAAAATTCACAAGAGACTGTTCTTTTTAGTATTTTCTTTTACACTTAAAAACAATGGAAAAAAATTGCATGTTTGCTTTTGCCTTTCATCAACAGTCTAATTTATTGCAAGGAAAATTGCTGGAGAAAAGAAGGTCAATCTACAATTGCTAGTTATTAGACTAACAATTATGAAACCCTTAACCAGTATTTGTTTTTCAGCATACAGTGTTCTATTTGAACACTGTGATTCTTGGATTCATGATTTTTATCCACATTTGGGTTTGCATATTCTACCCAGTACTGTGTGTGCATGCATGTGCTCTGATTCCACCCCACCTCAGAAAAGGCTTACAGCCAAAATTTGATACTGTCAGATTGAAAAGGCCTTGCTTAGCAAGTCACGTGCAGCATGGCTGAGAAATATGGAACGCTGGATCCCTTCCGCATGCAGCAAGGATGCCAGCTTCCCAGTCTTACCCTGAGCAGTGCAGCCAACATCTGGGAAACATAAAATTTTGGAGCTCTTGTTTATGATATTTCCTGCTGTGTTCCTGGCACATCTGAACATGCTAAATTTTTTAACTCGTATCTGAAAACTTATTTTTGTTGAGTATTTGCCTCTTCCCCCCTATGGTGGGCCTGCTAGTGATACCCTTAAATAAAGGGATTCTTTATAGATTTTTATGGAATATTACATCTGTCCTTTGCTTAATTTCAACCACACTCTATCATTTGTAACACTCTCCCCCCAACAAAAACACATTTATCCAAATTTTTATCTCTTTAACAGTTGATCAACAACTTTGAGGAAAGTTACATATAGACCATAATATATTAGATTGCATTAGTTTGATTGTAATATGTTTATAGGAACAGAAATTAGAACAAATCACAATGAACTTTTCCTTATGTAAATAAAGAATGGTACCTCTCATTTTCTGAGAGAATAGACAGGAAGAATGGGTAAGGCATGACTCTACGAACCTCAAAAGTGGTTGTCATTGTGGGCTTATAGGACACATGGTTGGCCCTTCTCAGCTCCTTTATAGTTTCAGCTGGCATGGATTTAGAAAACCCCAGGCCACTCCAGGTATTTGTGGGTGTTCTGACTTCTGTCACCACTGGTTTCTTTAACATAGCTTTGGGAAACAGCATATAAAACAAATGTTTGGTATTTTTAAAGTTTTTCTTAAATAAAATATTGATGAATGTTGTTTCTTTGGTATGAATAAAGAGATTATCACCGAATATTATTTCTTAACATGAAATGCCAAAATGCCTTAAAATATATTCACAAAACACCTTATAACAAAGTAATAGTAAACTGAAAAATGCTACATTATTTCTTAATTGATCTAATGCTAATGTATTCAACAAAACACATTCATTCCCAACTAAATTTCTGCAACTTGAACCTAAATATTCTAGGTTTCTCTTTATGAAGGTCCAATTTCTCAATTCAACATAAATACTAGAAAACCTTTTATGGGTGTTCTAGAAAAAAATCAAAGTATAGATCATTAACATAGCACATACCTTTGGTTGCTAATAGCTTCTTTTGTTCATAGTCAAATGCCTGGAAATAAAACAGAAATTATGTTTATTGCCAGTCTATCCAAATGTCTTGCCAATACCCTGTAATTAGAGAACAAAGGTTTTGACTATAGCCCATGAATCTGCCTGGAACACATGCTAAACTATGCACCATAATGTGACAGTAATGTAGTATAAGTATGATAACTTTAAACATGTTTTCAAACTAATTAATTAGAATAAGTTAACTAGTTCTGACATAAAAGTGACAAGAATTAAAAATTTTCCTTCAAAAGGGAAAAAAAATCCTATTTACTGTGAGTATCTAACACACCAGGACCAATACATGCTAAAGTAGAGTGAATAACTAGTAATAGCCTAAATTTCAAAATAACACACTACTAAAATGCTTTCTGGTTATCTACTGGCCTCTTGGTTCTCCACATCCCCTTCTCACTTAAGTAAAGCATGGCCTGAAATGGGATGATGTTAAGATAACTTATTAAGCCTAATTGGCACAGTCTTTGCTTTTGAAGTGAGATAAATGTCAAATGTCTAGCTTTGATCTGTAATGACATTAAGCAATACAGTAAAATTAAACCTAGTTACTTTTTATTGTACCAGACCAGAATGCCACCATTCATTCTTCTGTTCACAGTAAGTAAGTGACTTCAGTGACAGTCAGATCTACCAGGACCAAGGTAGGTCATTTTGAAGAAAGCAGACAGAGCTACATCTCAACTCAAGCCCAGTGTTCTCAGCTCTCCAATTAGGGACTAACTGAGGCTTGATTTAAGAATGTCTCAAAGGCCTACCAAGAGGGCCAAGAACAAACTGGTGAGAGCTCTTTGATTCTTCTAGGAGGACTATACCATCATGTATAGGGTGCACATAAAATTTACAGTCTGAAACAGGGTATTTCTGAGAGTGAAAGGTGCTACAAATAAAAATTAGGCCAGAATTATATAAGTAAATGGTTGATGCAGACAAACTAGGATGTGTGATTAAGATCATGACAGTAAATCAGGAGAGCTAGATTTTTAGATAACACAGTTTGACAATGTTTTTGAAATCCTAGGTCTAGGGACACCTGGATGGCTGAGCATCTGGCTTTGGCTCAGGGTGTGATCCCAGAGTCCTGGGATCGAGTCCTGCATTGGGATCCCCAAGGGGAGCCTGCTTCTCCCTCTGCCTGTGTCTCTCATGAATAAATAAGTAAAATCTTAAAAAAAAAAAAAGAAAGAAAGAAAGAAATCCTAGGGCTAAAATCATCAGGAATATGTAGCATCTACTTTCAAAAACCTAAAGTTTTACATTAGTTATTTTGAACTATCTGAATTATACCAAATTTATATCCATTAAGTAGGTAGAAAGATATTATATTTATCCAAGACTATGTTATGAGGCAGTAATACTTAAAAATAACAGCCTTCTACATTTATCTAAACTTTAAGTAACAGAGGAATAGTATCATTTCATAAGACATAGTGACATAGACCATTTTATGCCAATTTTAATACAATACTTTAAATAATTTTTCTCACTTAAGCTAACTTCTGCTTTTCATTTTTAATGTTTATGGCAAAACCAATTCCTATATATTTAAATTTAATTTTGACTAGAGTGCAGAAGGAAAACCAAATTTCTATGCTATTGCTAAATACTCACTAATTCTCCATTCCCTAACCCTACCACCCTACATTTGGATGAGTCTCCCATTTCTCATCATTACCTGCATGTTGACATATGATGGGCGTGGGGCCAAGCGAGCTCTTTCAGAATTTTGCTGGGCGGCTGCAGCCCTCTCTGCAGCACGCTCACTTCCGGGAGCCTTCTTGTCAGCCAAAGGGCTTTCTGTGGTACTCAGTTCAGGGTCTGAGAGCAACCTGTCAGTGCTGCTGTGAAACAGTTTGGAATTTAACACTCCATGTTTATATACCAATGTACTGAACGTTTCCTATGTGCCACACTTACTACATGTTTACCACTGTCAACTATTTACATGCATTATTTCATTTAATCTTCACCACACAGCTCTGAAATAGGTAGTAGTATTATTCCCATTTTACAGATAAGGGAAGTACTTTACCCAAGTTATACCTCTGGTAAACAGTAGAACTGGAATTTTAACCCATGCAAATGACTCTAGCGCTGGAGTTGAAACTATTTCATGATACACTTTCACAAACATTATAAGCAGTATGTATGGCGTATGTCTATGGTACATATGGAATAGACATACCGTCAAGATTTCCAATTTGCATGTATTAAAGAGATAGCAATGACTCACACATATGCAGTCTAAGCAGAAACAAGTCAATCTGCAGGCATGCAGATGACCCAATTCCTGTGTGTGAAATGCACATGGTATTGCTAACAAACCTACTATGATACAGGTATCAGATAAATAAATATTTTCCAGCACCCGCTCAGGGTGCATGGATGAACATAAAAATGCCTCTTAAAAGAGAAAAAAATGATCTGAATTACAAGATTAGTAATGCCCTATACATGCACCTCAAGTTCAAATCCAATTGCATGTTAAGCTCAAGTAAAAGAGAAATAAGAAACAGTATTAGTCAAAGAGTTGATCAGATTCGTTTATTCTTTTATCATTCACTATCCCATTGTTCCAGGGGAATTCAGAGGAATTTAGAACAGGCTTTTGGAATATAAGAGGAGGAGCAATGAACTTTGTTTGCTTAACAAAAGTTCGCAGTGGCTTCACACAGGATAACAGAACTGGAATTTAAAGGGCCTCTGCAGGCTCTCCAGGGTAAAGGCCAGGAGAACAGCATAAGCAAAGGAAAGGAAGCAAGCAATGTAGATGATTGGTGTATTTAAAGCCAGAGTGTAACAAAATCAGACTTTTGTGTTCAAAAAAACTGCTGGAACAAAAATAAAGGACTGTTTGAGCTGCTTAAAGGGTAAGGGGCAAGAGAGACCACTCTAGAGGCTGCAGCTTAATTCAGATGAGAGGTAAGTTCAGAACATATTTAATGATGAAAGGAACAGGCATACCCTTCAAATGCTTCCATACAGGGAACAAGGCAAATTTACTTCCCCAACCTACGTTGAATAATGTTCACTGTGGCTACCAGTACCACGTAAAGGAAAACACAGATTAAAGCAGATCTGGACGAAATGAGAACAAGAATAATTAACTGACCAAAGAGTTTATAAAAGCAAAACAGATTTTGGTAAGAACAACAGGAAGTAACAACAGAAAGGCTATTTTTGTCTGAAGATACTCTCCTCTGTAAGGATATATAAGAAAACTAGTAAGATAGTAGAGGAAACTGGGTAGATGGAGATGGATGGGAGCAAAAGTTTCCAACATAGAAGCATTTCACTCACTGTATCACCTTTTTTAAAAAACTGTGAATAGACTGCCTATTTGAAAAAAATAAATAAAAGAAGAAAATAAAGTAGGGATAACACATTTGTAACTGTGCTACAGTAAGGGAGAGTTATAGTTAATACAATATATGTATTTATACTCACTGTGGTTTGTAATACATAAAATCATGAAGCTGTCAAGTATTTATTACCAAAGTTAGCAATTAACTACTTTGGAACAAGGAAGCCATAGTTTAAGTTAGAAAGTCGGGGCAAAACAAAGGAGAATTCGCAGTGGGAAAATTTCCCCAATAAAACTCAGAAAGTAAATACTGCCCTGCTCAAGAGCATTTTCAGAGCAGCAGAGATGGTTTAGAGAATCCAGACATAAACTCAACAGCTACAGAGAAGAGAGAGGACTGAAAATTACCAGATGCTCTTCCTTAATACAATTTTTAAAAGGAAAAAGAAAAGATAGTTATAATGAAAAATAAAAAACACTCTTGGAGAAGATCAAACTTACTTGAACCAAAGAATACCAACTACTGAGTTTAAAACAAATCCAGCCTGTTACACATTTTCTTTCAAAGGGTCAAGGACTTTTAAAGATTAAAATACATACTGTAAGTGTGAGTTTTTTGTGCCCTGCAACAGTTCTACTGTCTGCCTCTTGGCACAGGAAACTTTGGAGGGACCCATCATCTGTTTCAAGTCACCAGCATTCCCAGAATGGGAAGGACTTCGAGGCATGCCTACTTCAACAAAAGCATCGTTACAACCTGCAGAAGGGACAAAGTGAAAATCCAAATGTCACCTTATCATCAACAAACCACCTGCGATGGAAACAGATCAGAACCCAATTCAAAAGAGACCCAGGCATAACAGCTTTCAGCTGCAAAGAAGACTTTAAATTCAGGCTGTCTCAAATTTCATTCAAGATGAAATCTAAGGAGAAGACCCTCACATTTTTAAAAGATTATTAGGGGTGACAGGGTTTTAAAAAAAGAAATATTTGGAAAAAAATTATATGTATACATTTAATAAATTGATGCTTTCCTCTTGCACAATTACATCCACTTTAATTTAGGAAGTGCCAATGTAATGGGAAGTGATTCTTTCTGTGGAAAGAATGTGTTTTTAGTTTATCTTTCCCTGTGATCTTTGGAATTTTATTCAAGATGTCTTTCTGCATACTTGAGGCAGGATGCATCCTAACTGGTTAGCAAAACCAACTTGAAATCACCACACAGACTTTACAACCCCCTTTATCCAAGTAACAGACCAGCATGAAGTTCAGAAGGAAAGTTACCTTCTGTGGGGTTTGATTTGGGAGATGCCTGCTCAGGTCCAGTTGTCTGTCTAGATGGATCACCATGATTCCCACTCAGCACTTTTTCTCCAAGTGATGAGGTGGGTATTGCACCATATTTTATATTTGGAGACTAAAATGATAATAGAAAATAACATACAGATATGGTCACAATTCTAAAATTCACTTCAGGTGAAAGTTTATACACATCATCAGTGGCTTATCTCTTACAAACAGCATAGATCACACTACTCTGGCAAAGGACATTACCTGTGCATGTCCATTTAAAGAAGCAGAAATTTTTTTGCCTTCTGTCTGCATAGTGTTGATATGGACATCAACAGGAGTCAAGCCAGGAGGAGGAGATGGAGCTGTGTGCCCATAGGTGGGCACGCCAGACAACAAAATATTAGTTAATGTGGCTTGGGCAGTGGATGGAATCATAAGGTGTGGTATAGCAGAAAAACCTACAACGACATTTCATGGCAGATATTAGACAGGAAAAAACTCAAATTCAACAAATACTACTTTATTATTTTTAGTAAAAACAGAAAACTTCATTTTTGTTGCTACAAATTTAGTAGAGAATTCAATTTTGATACCTCGCTATAAATAGGTTTAACATTACTATAAAAACACAAAATAATGTTTAAATGGAACAAGAATATTTAATCTAAGCTTTTTACTGTACTGATGAGGAAACTAGCTAGATTTATTATGCCCATATGACTACCAAGCACATTTGTCCAACTGGAACTACATTTCTTCATTACCCGGTCAGTGAGCTTCAAGTGTCTTTGCCACTGCTTTCTGCTCATCATACTCTTTTTCTTGATCTGTTTGTCACGTCTGAAGATTATATTCTACTTTTAACGAAAACCTCACTGCTTTGTCATGCTTCATTTTAATTTACACACTGGGAAATTTCTGTTTTATACTTTGAACCATTATTTTTCCCTAGGGGAAGAGAGCCACTAGTACATTTTATTTAAAAACTGATATCTAACATGTCTTTGATTGTACTTAAATGATACTCACCTGTGGCACTTGAAGTGTTAGCAAGTGGGGGTGCCCATAATGTGGGGCTGGGTGTGCCAGAACTCGGACTTTGCAAAGGACTGACTGAGCTATTAAGAGCATTCAAGAGTGAGTTTGGGCTTGTTGATGTGTTTAGAGATAAGGTGGTAGGCCCCAAAAGACCTGCAATAAATGAACGTCAAGTCAATATGCATAAATTCAAGACTTAAAAATACAGATGGCACCATACTGCCATTTGGAATGCACACTGATATAGTCTGATATTTTCCAAGTACAAAATGAGTGGCAGATTATCTTCCTTCAAATATTCACAGGAAATATTGCATGATACAACTCCAACACAGAACCCAAACTATCTACAAACAGATGCTGAAGAAAATGGAAGACAGGTGTATGCAAACCAGGGAGGTGGTCAGGGTCACTGAGCAATGCCAGCTGTTTTGTATCTATTGCAACTGGCCAGGATGAACACATTTCTGCTCAAGTGGAAACTCATTTTTATTTCTCTGCATAACTCACTTGTTTTCTGTTTCCAAACCATGTACAATTAGCAGAGATTAGGGGATTGTTTTTTCCTACATAGAATGACTACATTAGGCCCATTTATGGAGAGGCCGAGCTACCTGGAGCAGTTTTTGTTCATATGTTAAAACAAAAGACTCCTCTTTGGCCCATCTCAATGAGAATGAAAACTTTTCTGAGAAACAATTTTTTTGTTTGTTTTTTGCTTGTTTTAAGGATTTAATGTTTGACTTAAATAATGAAATTTCCCTTCAGGTATTTAAATATATTCTAAAGTAAAATATGAAATTATATATAACTTTTCAGAAATATTTAAAGTATTAAATATTACAAGATAGGTAGAGATATAAAAACATTTTAAAAATTGAGTAGCTGAATCTTTGCTCACTTTTTTTCTCTCAAGAAAGGAAGAACTTGGTTCCTGCTAAATTATCTCACTGGCACTTCCTAACTCACATGCACGTGTTATGATTGTTCAGATCTCCGGTGGAAGAGACAATTTTGGAAGATTAGGGGCCAAGGGGAAAAGAGATTCTCTTTACTGTAATGATTTCTAGACATGGCTATCTGGAATCTTAATCACATTATAACCATATTATAATTTTTAAAAACAAGAAATTAGCTGTTAGAAAAAAATTATAAAAGGCTGAGAGTATTTTTTCTGTCTCAGATCAATACTGAATGAGGCAAAATTATTTTCTAAATTTATTACATTCACTTTTTATATTAAGGCTACTGAAAAATGTGCAAAAAGTAGTGAATCTAGGATAATCACAATATCGCAATGAACTCTAGCCTGTAAATAGGAATCCATAAGTGAGGTGGTACATATCACAACCATGAAATGCCTCACCTCACTTTCTCAAAGAACTAAAGCAATGAGGGGATGATGCTCTTTCATCTTCTATTCTTTGCCTTAAATATAAATACAGGTCCATTTGCTCCATTTGCTCCTCTTGGTAGCTGCAGGCTGCAGGCTAGATTTCCTTTGGACCTGGACAACACAGTTCTGACCACTGGGAATGGGGGTTCAGCTCGTTTTCACCTCCCCCTTCGCTACCCCTCATACAGATTTCCAATTATTTTTTGAAAAGCAAACTGGATAATCTTTACTTCTAGGGATGGATGGCAATATTGCAAATGCAAGAGAGAACAAACACACAAATTATAGTCAGACTGCTCACTTCATTCTCATGGCATTCTTAATTTAGAAAGCAAACATAGCTACTGAAAATAAAACAGTCGGACCTTGATTATTTATGCCAAATAAAAAGAATCTGGGTAACAAAAGTCTATAGAGTCTAACAAACCTAAAATGGATTGATGTGAGCTTTGTTGCTTTTTCACCTAATCTTAGGGCCTGACAACGGAAAAAAACAGCCTTTAAAATGTAGTCTCAAATGGTAGAAAGAAAGCAAACCAGCTAAGCAATCCCCCAGTGACTGAGAAGCACTATAATAATAAATTTTATACCTAGTCCAGTGAGTCCAAGGCCTGCTGAAGCTAAGATGTCCAGGCTGGGACATGCCAGGCCGGCAGGGCATGATGCTGGGGATGGGCTGGTTGCTATGGTAACCCCACTGCTTTCAAGTCCGAGGAGGCATTTCCTTGCTTCATACATATTTAAGGCATTTCGCTCAACACTTTTCACAATCACAGACTATGAAAACACATAATGGAAAAGAAAAAGGTGACATGCAAGCAGTATACAATGAACTGGGGAGTGGGTGAGAAATGAATATGGTAATAAAGATTCCACTCAGGGAATATATTGATGTGGTTTTAAAAATCAACTAAAAATTCTGTTTATTTCTTATATTTACTCCTGTGGTAAAATCATGAAAGGTTAGTTATAACTTACTGAGTGTGCCTTGTGTTCCAGGCACTGGGATAGAAGCTGTATATAAATCTAGATGCTTGTCGGAAACCTTCTGGATGGGAATTAGTATTCATATTCAGTGAGGATAAAGGATCTACTCATGGTCACAGCCTAGTTGTGGAGGAGCAGCGAGAGGACTGGACCTCAGGCTGTCTGCCTCTATAGCCCATTCTCTTTGCATCCTCTTGCTTTTACATTAAAGCCTTCTCCCCTTTATCTAATCTTTACAAAACAACTCAAACTTGTCACTATATATAGACTACATAATAACAGTCACTTAGGTTTGACATTTATAGTCTGCTAGTTAACTAAAAGACCTTGAGGTACCACTATTCTTCACCGATGGCATATCAATGGCAAAGCTTATGGTAAAATAAATTTCTAAACAATATATTTTTTTTCTCAATGGACTCATCTAGAAAATTGGACGTGTAAACTCAAGAGGGAGAGCCTCCAATGGGCAATAAAGAAAATTTGTGACTGAAAAAGCAGTTAAAGCAGTAGTCAGCATCGGGGCCAGCTAAGCAGAATTAAATGGCCATGGGATCCTACAAGGCTCTAGAATTCTCACTTGCAATCTATCTTCCCCTGACCTGTTCTCATTTCTTACTGAAATCTAGGGGTTCCTCTTGTGCCTAACCCTCCTTATATGCACTGTCTCGCCTGTCTTTATCTTCCAGTCTTGGTATCCACAGTGACGCCAGTTAACTCAAATAAGTTAAGCATGAAGCTTCAAGATACATAAAATTAATGTCCTGTTCTCTAACTTAAAACTCAGTGTATCACGTTTACTTAGAATCAAACCTATCTTTTCCCAACCAGTTGTGCTTTCCATTTTTTAATTTCTATAAAATAATAGGTATCATGGCATATGTATAATGACATAATATAAATGATTTTTATATATGTAAATACATAAAAACACGGTGTTCAGTGTCCAACTTAAGAAAAACAATCATGCCCTCTTCAAAAGAAGATAGGATTCTAAGTGAACGTGATATACTGAGTTTCAACCCTATCTTATCCCATTAAATTTTGACTATACATGGAATTATTGAAATTTTGCCATATCTTAGAGGAGAGGTTCCAAGATAGCTGAACTGGGGACACTTCATTATTTACTTTTGATTATCATTATTAGCTTATAATTTCATTAAAGAAAATGGACATCTATTATTTAAATCTCCAGGCCTAGCAGAGTCACTCACAAAAAACATGTAAACTAAATATTTTTGAATCACATTGGATACATACACATACACACTTAACACAATGTGTAGCCTTATCAACTCTGATAAACTTAATAAAGCTGAAAGTTACCAGGTTGCAAATTAATAAAAACACATATTCTCTTTCTCATACACTTGTAAAAAATAATCGTCATAAAAATGGACTCCAAAACCAACACATAAAGAAAATGATCAATAATGAATGTTTTTACAAACTTATGTATTAAATAACTAAGTATAGTATATAATGACATATATAGAATACTTAATTCCATGTATATGCAAATACACATTTATATGAAAATAAAACTATCTAGAACATAATATGATACGTGGTTCTCTGGGTCCAGACTGTGAACCAACCTTGCTTGGTTGTTTCGGCTTTGGTTTAATACTAATGAAGACATCAAGCTGTTCCATCAACTGAGCAATGAACTGTGGATCAACTTCAATTTCTTCCTTCATATCAAACATCAACACAAGGGGAAGACAACCCTAAGAAGTGTCACAATAGAAAATACAGGAGGTAAAATATTACTCATTTAAACATCTAGTAATTTAACATGCCTACAAACAACACAAAATTCTATGGACTGGAAGAGTTAACCAAAGTAATAAAGCTAATCCCAAAGCTCGGAGAATTGGGGTGGAAATAATGCTGAGAACACAAACTACTTTTGAATGATAAATTACACATGTCTGAATTGCCTATTGGATCTGAATTTTTTACCCACGTCCCACCTTGGAAAATTCCTCCATTCTCTGACTTCTGTTAGTGATGCCAGAAACTAGATCTTGAACCACATCAAGGGTACTGATCTTGTGCTTTTGCTCAAAGACTTACCACACAGGTTATTACTGTGTTCTGAATGAAATCTAAACATGTATCAATCAGCACTTAAAGATCTCCCCATTTTGGCCCAGCTTTGCTTGTGCAATCATACGCCTGTATGTCCCCACATCTGCCCTTTCCTCAGGCTAGACCAGCCTCCTATTTGTCTTTTTTTTTAAATTATTATTTATTCATTTGAGAGACAAGAGAGAAAGAGCACAAGCAGGAGGAGCAGCAGAGTGAGAGAGAGAAGCAGGTTGCCCACAGAGCAGGAAGCCCTATGTGGGGTTCCATCCCAGGACCCTGGGATCATGACCTGGGCCCCAGCCAGATGCTTAACTGACTGAGCCACCCAGGCACCCCTGACTATTTTTCAAACAGATACTGTAGTTTGCTCTCCACTAACCAAAAGGATTCTTCACCAGCTCAAGTCCTACCTCTCCAGCCTTACCACTTTCCTGGAGTAAACCGCTACACTGTTTCTTCTCTTAGCTTTCTCACTTTTTAGCTCTGCAGCAGTCAGCACTTGGGTTTTTTCTCTGATGCTTTCTTCCTGGCCCCAAATCTACTAAGTATAGGAATCCCATACCTGTACTGATTCTCAGGATACTCAGTACTAGCCCATTGATTGCTGGGTTCTGTACGTAAGTATCAGAAGTAAGTCAAATACACTGAAATTAAAATGAAATCACTGTGTTCTATGTTCCTTGTGAATAAAGGTAGTTTTTGCATTTAAAATGTAGGTTAAAGCCTTTTCTTTTTTAAGACATTATTTATTTATTTGACAGACATAGTGCACAAACAGGGAAAGCAGGAGAGGGAGAAATAGGTTCTCCACTGAGCACAGAGGCTGATGCAGGGCTTGATCCCTGGACCCTGAAATCATGAGCTGAGCAGAAGGTAGATGCTTAACTGACTGAGCCACCCAGGAGCCCCACCTTTTATTTCTTTTAAAGATTTATTTATTTGAAAGAGAGAGAGAGAGAACGCACACATGCATGAGGGAGGGGAGAGGGGCAGAGAAAGAGAAACTCAAGCAGTCTGTGCTGAGTGTGGAGATGACATGGGGCTTGATTTCATGACCCAGAGATCCTGACCTGAGCTTAAATCAAGAGTCAGGCATTAAACTGTCCGAGCCACCCAGACACCCCTACGTTAAAGCCTTTTAATTTATTCCTGTCTTCCTCACTTCTTTCAATATTGTGCAATAATGTCTCATTGCACAATTATATTTTTGATAGTTATGATCAAAGTATGAATATGAATTCCTAACTGTACCGAACATCTGAAAAAGTTCACTTAAAATAATACCTAAAGAAAAAAGAAAAAAGAAAGTTATGAAGAGCAATCATAATAACCTTTGGAAACACATATGCTACCTAACTAGGTATATATTAAAAGTATCCTTATAAACTAAGCTTGGCTAAAAAAAATAATTCACAACCAAATAATTATATATTATAATCCTTAATGATAAATTTTTGTCAGAGGAATGGAATCAACAATAAAAATTTGGGTTTTCTGGGGCACCTGGGTGGCTCAGTTGGTTAAGGATGTGACTCTTGATTTTGGGTCAGGTCATGATCTCAAGGTTTTGGGATCCACCCCGTGTTGGACTCTGTGCTGAGGATGGAGCCTGTTTATCATTGTCTTTCACCCATTCCCTCCATTCCACCCCTCCCTGCTTGTGCTCCTCTCTATCCTAAAAAACAAAAACTAGATTTTCTGAAACTTTCTCAAAAACAAATTCTGTGAGTTACTAATAGCAAAGATCACATCTGAGGCTTACTATTTCAAATGTCACTAAAGGTCAAGTTCTTGAAGAGAAGACAACAGTGTTTTTTTTTTTAAATAAGAATATTTGTAAGTTCACATTATGTCAATCCATTTTGTTACTATGTATCAAACTACACACTGTTTTTAAAATGAATATACGAAGGACAGAAATACTGCAAATTTTAAATCAGGAGCAGTGTTGAATTACATAACTGCTATTTTCTTCAGTGTATTATGACTCAAATTCATGACTTAAATCCCATTTTTTTAAATTGTATCAGAAATCTGTGAAATGTTCACGTTTCATGCTACTGAAATTTATATTTTTAAGGATAAAAAAGGTATTTTTACTTTTCTGTTCAAACAGAAGACTTTGTCAAATGCAAACCAATACTGCATGTCAGATGAAAATAATCAATTACTTCATTGCATCCTCTTCTGTGTTTAGTTTAAGTAAAAAAAATACTGCAAAGAAATTACTCACCTATGTAATAAAATTAAGCTTGTGAGGTACTACACACCTTACTCTTTATTTCCTTTTACTATGAAACTTTTTTATTTAACAAAGCTTCCAAAGTATTTTCATAAATACCACAGTAGTAAGGTATGTGCAGCCAGGTATACTGTACCCAAAGAAGTAAATAAAATAAAATGAAACCATAACACTAATTTCAGTAAACCTACCATGAGATATTGCCTTGCAAGACAGACAGACTCAATGGTGCCCTGGAGGTAGACGGTGGATTTCTTTTGTGGATTACTGGGGTCAGGAAAGTGGATCTGAGCACCTGTTCTTTGCATGATATGTTTTATGTTGCTTCCATTTCGACCCATCATAAAGAGATGATGTTGAGCTGCAATATCTAGTTGCGTGCTCACAGGAATAGCTGATGCCAAGCTCCCAGCGAGATGTTCCAACAGTGTGGCAGTTCCTTCCTATGAAGAAAGGGTGGGAAAGGAATAATCCTATTAAATAACTGTCCACATACAAGGAAAGACTCCACTGTACTTCTAATAGCTATGGAGAAATTCAACACATTCTATAAACCAAGACAATACAAGGGAAAATTCTGAAAAATTAGTTCAAAATCCTTTAAAAATAAAACTCGCATAATCTGTACACTTACAATGTTCATAATTATCTCAATTGCTTACCTTCACAGCACTGGTGTTATTCTGAGACCCTCGTACTATTACAGTAGCACCATACATTCGGGAACGCTGTTTAAATGACACTGAAATGTTGTACGTTTGTGATATGTGCTGAATTGAGGGGGAATTAGGATCAGGAACTGGTTGAAGAATCCCAGCGATTGGTAGCTCAAACATCAGCACCAAAGGAAGCAGCTCCTAAATGAAAGTATGAGAACCCAAAGCAGACAGCTGAATCGTTGCACATTTAGACATGTGCAGAGCTCATTCTTTTCTGAGGATGGAATTCTAAAACATATATTGCTTTTATTACAGACATAAGCTTGGGTAGCCTTTATAAAGTTTCTCAAATGAAAGGAGTCTTTTGTGAAATCTGAGAGTTTTGTGACTTAAACTGCCTGTGGCATTCTTCTTTGGGCCTCTTTTTCATCATTTCAAAATCATCAGAGAAATGGAGTCAGGTACAATCTGGAATATCTCTAACAAACACTTTTAATAGACTAAAACAACTTCTGTCACTATTTCCTAACTACTGAACATATGACTTGGTTATAAATTGATACGTTAGGATATTTTTATTGCTTTATGATGCAAACATTACTGACATTGATTTACAGTATTAAAGTAATACTTACCCGAATTCTAACTCGGGCAGATTCTACTCCTGCTGGTTGTCCTGCTATAGATACCTGCAAAAATAAGAAAATACAGAGTTAGATTTTAATTGAGCCCACATCTGCTTTTCCAGTTATCTACTCCCTTGCCACTCAAAATGTCATCCCAGAAAAAAACAGCATTGCCATTATCTGGGAGCTTATTAAAAATGAAGAATTTCAGGCACCAACCCAATCCTACTTAATCATAATTTGCATTTTAATGAGTTCCTCAGCTGATTTGTGTCAACTAATTTACATCAACCGCTGGACTGACCTAAAATTTCTCAGTTCCCATAATGCCATCCTGCCCACTTTATAATTTCTCTTGTTAACTGCATTTTCTACCTGCTGTTTAAACTCTACATACTGTGTATTGTCTGTACTGTACATCAATATACAATGATACTGCTGCAGTAAGTACTCAAAATTATTGAACTACTGCATACATCACCTGCTGCTCTCTCCTGGGATACCCTGAAATTTCCCATAATCTTTCAACTAAAAAATTAATACTGGCATGAGGGTAAGGGTATGGGGCTCCAGGACACTGTTCCTGATGACCATATCCCATGCTATACCAATTGTCAAGTATTTTGAATACTGCCCTTGCTTTCTATCTTCCTAATGTGTCACTGTCACCATTAGTCCCCATTCAGAAAAGATTGTTATCTTATTCATCTTTGTAGCTGACAGTTTCTATTACTGTGATTAGATTACAGAGAAAACTCCCAAGTAACACAAATAATATAATCTTCAAATACTGAAAGTGCTTTGTATGGACAAGTGAGTTTCATTTGTTTTCAAACACAAGAACTAGAAAAATATGCATAAACTAAAGAGAGACATAATTCAGTCAACATGAGGAAGATAGGCACTCATGCACTGCCTCTTAGAAGGTGATGTGATGTACCCTGGAGAACCACATGTGTGATGTTACAGACAGAATCCCCACAGTGTACAGTGCTTGGACCAAGATAATGCTCTCTGGGCCTTGCCTAAAGGGCTTCATTTTATGTTGCCATCACATTTATGTTGTTCCTCTCTCTTCTATAACTACTTAGAGATTAAAAGTTAAGGCCTACCTGTAGTCATTTCTTTAAAAAAGTAGAGCATCTCGGTCTCCTTGAAAAGGCTCATACATTCTTTATTTTTGAGTATAGTTGACACATAATGTTACATTAGTTTTAAGTGTACAACCTTAGTGATTTGGCAAATTGAGAAGTTATGCTATGCTCACCATAGCTGTTACAACACCACTAACTATATTCCCTATGCTGGGCCTTTTATCTCCAGTGACTTATTCATTCCACAACTGGAAGCTTGTAGCTCCCTGTCCCCTTCACCCCCTGCTGCCCATCTCCCAAGCACCCTCTCCTCTGGGAACCATCAGTTTGTTTTCTGCATTTGTGGGTCTGCTTCTGCTTTTTGTTTATTCCTTTGTTTTATTTATTTATTTATTTTAGATTCCACATATTAGTAAGATCATATGGTATCTCCATGATTATTTGCTTTCATCTCCCCCCAAAAAATAAGCATATGAAAAATTATAACTTTACTTTTTTTCGTAACAGTTCATGTGAAAAGACAAAGCACCTGGTTGCTTTTTTCTGCTTGGTTATTCCTGTTGGAATCTGGAAAGTGGATGTGACATCCTGTTTCTTCCATCACTTTTTTAATATTGTTGCCACCTTTGCCAATTACATGGGAATGTTCTGTATGTGAAACATCCATCTTCAAGGTGACTCGATTGCTCTATATGGAAATAATGTATTAATTCTTGATGCATGAAAAACTCCTTAGAACTCTTCTCCAAGGAAACAATACTGACAATAAGACTCGGTGGGAAATCTTACAATTTTTTTGGTAAGATCATCTTAATCTATAAATGCATACTTTCTATTTCTCTTCAGCTATAAAAAAGAAATTCTCATTTTAAGATAAATTTGCCAGAAGAAATTAAAAGATACACTCTTTACCGAGATAGCTTTTTGGAAAGCAGCATTTAAATGAAGTCAGGTATAATTACAAATAAATTACTCATTTTTAACAGACATTATTCATGAAACATTTAATTCAAATAACTAAAATCAGATGAAAATAATTACAAGACTGAATATATGTAGGTTAGGAGGACTGCTGAACTGTGACAGAAACAGTAAAAATAAAACCCAAAGTTGAATTAAAAAGTATTTGAAAAAAAAAGTATTTGTAAGCATTGTTTTCACAACTTGCCTATTACTGTAGGTCAAACTTTACATAGCAGACCTGTTATTTTCAGTGGCAGGAAGAATGAAGAAGGGCTAACAAAACACAGAGCTCCAGCAGTAACATGGCTTACATAAATCAATACAAAGCATACGATTAGTTATATTAAAGCAAATGTAAAATTCTAAGACAATGAATAATTGTGGTCCTATTAGAATCTGTGTATTTAATTTTGGGAAATTCAGTACTGTAAAATTATAAAGATATGAAATCTTTCCTCATTTATAAAAAAATTCTTCAGTCCTCAGAAGGTGAAATTAAAAAGTCAAAATACAACAAGACGTTAATGATATTGATGGTTTTTACATAGTCTTATTTCTTAAAATTTAAACATATCCATCAAATACTTTGACTTTTAAACTTAGTTCTTTAGTTGAACATTTAAAACCAGGAAAAATATATTCTTTTTTTGGGAAAAGATTCTAAAATATTTAATAATTGTAAGGTGAATAATTCTTAGAAAAAAAAAAAAAACAAGAGAAAAACAGGAAGAGATCAGAAACCATTTCAGTGAAATACCAGGTGGCAAAATACAGTGGTTAAGAACCAGACAGCCTGGATTTAAATCCCACCTCTCCATTTATTATTGGATTTTGGGCAAATTCCCTAATATCTCTGTGCTGAGTTGGTTATGAGAATTTGACAAATATTTGTAAGATGCTTAGCAAAGTGCCTGTCATATAGTGATTTAGAAATGTTTAATAGAATAAATTCTCACAAATGAGTATATATCTTTACACATCTAAATTTCCCTATTATCTCTCTAACCTAAACCTGCAGAGAGAGAAAGAACTTAGAAGATAAAGTATCAAGTTTCATGCCATCACACACAACTATACAGAAGATCATTCTGGCATCATAAAGGCAAATATACTAATTCTTCCTAACTTCATTAATTGCCCTATACTACTCAGGGTCAATGTCTATTTCTGAAGATGGCATACATACATACATATGTGTGTGTGTGTGTACACACACACACACACACACACACACGAGTATGTATATATAATATTACTCAATTACCCAGCTTGAGAGCTCATTTAAATTTTAAACAGAACTTTACATCCATTGTAGAATCACACATACTTATTTTAAAACCCACCATTACTTTCTTGTGGTTTTTCTTCTCCAAATGGTTCTTTTCATAACAGCATGAAGTAGCCCTTGCAGAGACAAGGTTCTGACATCTGAATGTCCTTAACATTCACTTACTTTTGTGTCTAAGACAGACATGATCATTTCCTTGGCCTCCTTAACATCTTCTTTCTTTCCAGAAACCTTAATATGGGGATCTAGAAGAAAATAAAAACAAAGGGCTCATATGAAACCCCCAAACTCTTTGTTTTAAAATTGATATTACAATATAAGAAAAGAGATTCCATAAGAAATTCAGTATTTGATTCATTCTAGGTATGCTAACATTGTAATTATAACAGGAACATGGAAATCCCCAAGTTGTACATTTTTCTGAATAGCTTTTTTCTTCTGAAAGCTAGCTAAACCATTTAACTGCAAAATAAGTTTATCAAATGTAATTATTTTTTAAACAAGTGAAGAATCTATAAATTCATTTTATTACTTACTACATTCTTGCTACATTCCAAGTCCTGATCTACAGCTTTCAATGCATTAACTCATTTAATCTACTCCACAGCTTTGCAAGGTTGTTTCCAAAGGAAATTAAGGCATAGAGCAGTGTAATAACTTGCCCTAGAAAACCACTCAGAGGCTCATTCATTATAATACAATGTCTTCCAACTCTGGATCCACACTTTTAAAAACATGTGATAACCTAACTCAGAAGGTATCTTTATACATCAAGGTTAACAGAGTAAAATATTATCTTCATTCAGGAATATTTAATATTTATCCAGAATTATTGTTAAATGGCTAATATATGCTACATGTATTAATGATTACTGCCACGGAATGTGATAAAGGAAAACATTAATTCATTTAGCAAGTATTTTCTGAACTTCTACTATGTACCAGTCACTATTCTAGGGGTTGGATGATATATCAGTGAAGAAAAAGACCCTTATCCACATGGAGCTTACAATTTTGTACAGGGAAACAAAAATGAATCAGATAAATTACCTAGTGTATTAGAACACAACTTATGAAAAGGAGAACAGATAGAAGGAGGAGTACCAGCTGTGGGATGGGGGTCAGGGCATTAGGCCTCATTGGGAAAACGAGGTCTGAGTAAAAGCTTAAAGGAGCTGAAGCAGTTCGCTAGGCTGGAATCTTTACAGCCAAATTTGGGGTAAGGATGTCGTTTCAGTTCTTTCTTTTGTCAGGTTTCCAAGTCTCCCCAACAACAGAGTGTTCTATTACCCCACAGGTCAGCCTGAGAGACCAAGACCATTTGGGGGAAGCCAGATGTTCCATAACACTAGCTTAAGTGATAAAGTGGAAAAACAGAGAGAAAAAACAAAAAACAAAAAACAGAGAGCATTGTCATCACCATCACTGGTGATATCAACCTTACTGCCTGCCTACAACACACCATCTTTTCTGCGGAGTCCTTCTTATCCTGAACTACACTTGAGATCAGCAATGGGGTCAGGTCTGAACACTTTTCACAATTAACAAGCAGGTCCAACTCAGTCCTTCCAAACCATCAACTCTCTAGGATAAGAAAAGAGAATCACCTGGTGGGAATTTTGTCAAACTACACACATTTCCCTGATATTGTCACTTACCTATCCCCATCCAACAGTCCATTTGAAAACCCATGCCATGATGAGCATATTATACTCATAAGGTAAAAATAGGCAATTGAAGAGACAGAGGAAGGGAGAGAGGAGGGAGGACACTGTCCTAAAGCTCCTGGCTCTTAAGATCAAGGTAGAACAATCAGAGTCAACAACAGAGCACCAGCAGCCTTCAGAGCTCAGGAATGCCTCTAGCCACCTAGGGAGACATCCCAGCAGCTGTGCTTAATTTGAGTCAGTGCTGTCACCTCCAATCCGCCCCCCCCCATTCTGTCCCCAGACGGTCTCCTGGGAACTGCCCTTGGTCTTAGACTCTTCTCCTTACCCTGTTCTTTAATCCTTCCTCTTATGTTTGTCAAGTCACAGGGACACTGTGAAGATGAAAGATCTTAAGATTGCTTTAAACCTTCTAAAATGTTTAAGTGTCAGGTATCACAGAGTAAGGGGCCTAAAAGTAGGGCAAAACAGATGTCAAACAACTTCAAGTCAGTATGGCATCATGTTACCACTGCTTGCTCCTTATTGCATTCTAACAGGAACCACTTTTTCTCTTTAAGATTCTCACCAACCTTAATGCACTTATGTAAACACAGTATTTTCTTCAATAATTATTACATCCAGTATAACTCCTCGAGGCAATATTTACATTAAGATCTGTCTACATTCATAATTTTGATCCCAGCTGTCTTCAACTTTGGTTTCAATTACTGTAGGCTGGCTTGAGCATTAATCTCCACTGAAAATGCTTACTCCTAGGGGATTAGAACCTAGCACTTCTCAAAACATACCTGATTGTACTCAACTGTAGCACTTGCTAGAATATATATTCCTGGGTCTCCAGGATCCAGTAATTGGCATTTTGTTTGTTTCCCAAGTCATTCTTCGATCAAGTATAGGACACAGCAAGTGAAACCACATAAAAAATAGAATTGTAGTGTTTTATGTATCAGTCAAGTACATATAACATAAAATGGTTCTACAGGGAAAAATATATTTTCATACAAAATAAATTAACAGTTAAGTATTGAGTGGTATGCTAATCTGAAAACCTGTTACTTGCATAGGTTGGATAATCACATTAAAATTCCTATGCATCTGTAAAGGGACAAGAAAGCATCAGATCCAATTTATGAAAGAATTTGATTTTCCACCATCTCTGTATCAACAGAATAAAATAAAAAGCAAAAGCCTCAATGGAAAATATATTTATTTCAAAGTGAAAGAGCACCATCTAGTGACCCAAAAGTATAAATTATCAATGGACGTAGAGATACACAACACAATCACCAACATATAACTCCAGGACCCAAATCAGCACTTGTTTGGAAAATGATTCTTTACATAATCAAGTCTCATAAGTATAGAGAAAAATAATCATGATAAAATTCTGGTTTAGATTGTTAATGTGGCCAATACTAGTATATTCTTCATTTCCTCTATTGCCCTGCTTGAAAGATATCTATGCGATGTGAATTCTTATTCCATCCAGGCTGAACTTAATATGCTTAATTCCAATCCTGAAATCCAGTTCTCTACATTCAATTAATGCTCCATGTCACAGCTTAAATGTGTCCTGCAAGGGACTGGGGTTTTATTCAGACCCTTTCTGGAAATACTAGATGATGAAAAAAGCCAAAGTACTAGCTTTATTAATGAACATAGAAGAAAATGGACAGCTATGAAGATTCCTGGAAGATGGCAGAGTAATAGGCAATAAGTGTACTATCTCCCACTGCCTCAAAATAATTGATTTGGGCATGAAAGTTCTGAGATATTTGCTTTAAAAATAATACCACTGCTTTATAATCAACCTTCAAGCTCTCTAAATACAAGGATTATCTTAATCAGTTTTTTAACTTGGATGGTGCCAAACAAGTAGTAGATACTCATTAAGCGGTAGGTGAATGAACAGAAGGTGCCCTTATTTTTGGAAATGGCTATACAGAGGGAGGAGATGGAAATCCATGGGAAGAGCCTAAACTTCATATCTAAGGTGACTGATTATATGTCCTATACTTCCCAGAACAGTTTTGACCTTAAATATTTTTATCTCAGTACCACTTTAAAAATACAAAGAACTGGGATCCCTGGGTGGCGCAGCGGTTTGGCGCCTGCCTTTGGCCCAGGGCGCGATCCTGGAGACCCAGGATCGAATCCCATGTCCGGCTCCCGGTGCATGGAGCCTGCTTCTCCCTCTGCCTGTGTCTCTGCCTCTCTCTCTCTCACTGTGTGCCTATCATTAAAAAAAAAAAAAATACAAAGAACTCTCAGATGTCCATCCAGACTTTTGGTTTTTAGACTCATGCCCCATCAATCTGTTCACATCTCTGTAGTGTAATCCTATGGAAGAAAGGAAGACCAGAAAGTGATCCAACCTTTAATAAGTTATATGAAGCGATATGGATACAGGTAAGAAATGGGCATTTTATATGTGTATACTGCAAAAGAGCTAAACCTTTGAGCAAAAAAGGTTTTTATGATTTCCATATGGAAATTAATACAGAGTTGATAAGGCAACACTTGTTTTTATAAGAACACATGCTAAAAAACATATTTTCAGTAAAGATATATATTTAAAAGAGTTGGGATGTTTATGTGAGCTTAAGTGAAGTTTAGCTATGGTTTTAAAAGATTATCTCTTGGTACTCTGCTTGTACCCTCTGGTTTCCCATCCTTGGAAATATTCCCATTCCTGGAAACATGAGTAAAAATTTTTATTGCCTTTTCCTTTTCTCCCCAAACTTAAACCTCCTTTCCATTTCACTCCTATACCAGAGCAAAATCTATACAAAAGACATATGTCAGCCATTTCACTGTATTTATTATGCTACAGAAAGTAATGTGTTATTGACATACGATGAATTTAAGCCATCACTATTTCACCAATGATCTGTTTATAGCTCCTTTCCTGTCTCCATGACTGAATGCTGTTGCGAAAAGATTCAACACCAAAAATTCAAAGCAATGCTTTCATTCTCAGCATGTTCTCTTGGAGAGAAAAAACAACAGAAAATCGCTTATTTAACTAACCTGACTGCTTCTACCCACAACACTCAAAATAAAAGGCATCATATTAAAATTGCACTTTTATTTATGGGGAAAATGTCCATATCATGGCCTGAAATCAAGATGGCTTTGATACACTTTATGAATTTATATCAAACTGTCAAAATGGCCTCAAATCCATAAGAAGAGGGCAGTGGACAGAATTTACTTTCTTTTGGCTTGGAGCTTTCTTTTATTTCAAATTCTTCCTTAAAAGTTTTAGCCTTCAAAACTGTCTAAGAAGAAGGACATTGGCTGGGGCTGCAGCTGGGTCTATCTAATACTGTTAGAAGTAGTCAGGGTTGACAGTCAGAGAGATATCTCTAACTTCTCTGAAATTCCCTACAACCACTGGGAATATATCCACAGCTAGCCAAGTAGCTTCAAAGTACTTATTGGCAATTTTGTTTTTTAATAAGGGAGACTGTGATTGAAAGGTAAGGATTTTATCAAATAGGAAATATAAACCAAGACTCAGAAAAAGCCCTGGACATCTCACTGGGGCTTGGATCACACAGGGAAATGCTATGAAAAGGCAGCAGATACCACACAAAATGTATTAAAAGTTTTAATGGCTGACTCTGTAGTAGATTCCTTTCACGTCATGGGGAAAAAACGTAGATTCCACAATTATGATAAATTCTGAATCATAAGTAAATCATAAACAAGATCTGTGACCTTGGAAAAGTCACTGAATCTTTGGAGTAGAGTTTCTTCAATGAGGGAGTTTGGTCAGAACATTATTATACTTTCAAATAAACTAAATATCTTTGGTGTGAAGCAGTACTACAACATTCTTAAATAAAAAACTAACCTCATAAACAACTTTATTTTCCAAGTTTCTGGTATTTCATTATAAGAAGCTCACCTAAGACATCACAACCTAAATGTTTCCTCATTTAGAACCTCAAACTGTAGGCAGTAAACACAAACGTGTGAAATAGTGATTTGCCATGATCCACAACTTGCTTCAGAAACAGCAGCTTGGGCTTGCTTTCCTCATTTTGCATACTCCAGGAATTTGCAACTCTGCATCAATATAGATGAAATTCGAAAACAAACAAACAAACAAAAAACTAGATAAAATTCAATATTCCCCTCCACTGGCATTTCCTGAATAATGTGCTTGTAGGCATCGAAAAAATGCAGTGAAAACCCCCATATAGAGATAGGAGTCTCCTTAAAACCCTATCTGAGCCAGTCACGGTTCAAAATTAGATACCACTCAATCCATGTGCTACTTTGATCACCATTCCTTTAAGCTGGCAAGTCACTGCTGATCAACAAAAGTGAATCTGACTCATGGGTCTTGTGGCCACGGCCCATATTTTTCTGTGAAACAAAAGTTTCCTTCTGATCTCTTGAGAGATACACTTTCCTTTTTAAGCAAAAATGTTATGTACAGGACAAATAACACACCAATATCACATTTTTAGGTGAACATATATACCAGCCAAGAGATAAAGAAAACCTGAACTGATTCACTGAATTTGACTGGAAATTATTTCAAAGGAAATGGAACAGAATGATAGGAAGTCAATACACTTTAAGCTGATTTTGTACCCAGGAATACAGACTCCAGATTATTTCAAGGAATGCTCTTTGATGACAAGAATCCTAATAAACTGAGTTAGAATAAAAAGGTAAAGGGAATATTGGAAGAGTAGGTAGAAGAATCCCAGCAAAATGTTGGTGAGCAGCTAAACACATCAGATATTACAGGTAGGATTCAAAAAACACAGACCTAAAAACAAAACAAAACAAAACAAAGCACAAATCTCCCTGTTGCAGATACTCCCCAAACCAACTATGTTGCTTTAGCATAAGGCATAAAATAATCCTTATTTATCTTATTTTAAAACAGAAGAATATCTCCTTCCTAGTTAATTAGAGGGGGAGTGAGAAGAGAGAAATGCAAAGCAAATGAGTTTTAAAATAAAAAACCTAGTTTTCATGAGAAAAAGATGTTTCCATTGGTATCTATGACCACTTTACGCACCATGATGCCCCCAGGATAACTTCCTATCAAAACTCCACTTGGCAGAATAAAACATAATACTCAACAAAGGAAGTGTGTTCTTGACATGACACTGGCATAAATGACATGAACAAATAAAAAGATAAAAGTATGACAAGTTCTTTAAGACCTTTCTCAGTTCAACTATTTGGCAATGATTGGAGATGAGGTGTCCTCACCACTATGATAAGCACTTTCAGGCAGGTTTTTGGTGAATAAAAGGGTGTGTTCACATACTAAGATGGAGCCAATGGACCCTTTATCCACTAGGTAGAAAAGAGCTATTAGCCTGAGAAAATGCACAGCTAACTAGAAGATACACAAGAATCTTTATTGAGGAGGAGGGGCAAGAGGGCGGAAGAGCAGGGTCCCCAAATCACCTGTCCCCACCAAATTACCTAGATAACCTTCAAATCATCCTGAAAATCTACGAATTCGGCCTGAGATTTAAAGAGAGACCAGCTGGAATGCTACAGTGAGAAGAGTTCGCGCTTCTATCAAGGTAGGAAGACGGGGAAAAAGAAATAAAGAAACAAAAGGCCTCCAAGGGGGAGGGGCCCCGCGAGGAGCCGGGCTGAGGCCGGGGCGAGTGTCCCCAGGGCAGGAGAGCCCCGTCCCGGAGGAGCAGGAGCTGCACCAACCTTCCCGGGGGAAGAGGGCCCGCAGGGAGTTAGAGCAGGACCCAGGAGGGCGGGGATGCCCTCGGGCTCCCGGGGACACTAACAGGCACCTGCGCCCCGGGAGAGTGCGCCGAGCTCCCTAAGGGCTGCAGCGCTCGGTGGGACCCGGAGCAGCTCGGAGGGGCTCGGGCGGCGGCTCCGCGGAGGGGGCTGCACCGCCGGGAGCGCGAATCAAACAGCACAGGCCCCGGAGCACAGGGCGCCGGGACACAGCCCAGGATCCGGCCTCCCCCGGACAGGCAGAGGCCGGGAGGGCCCAGGACAGCAAGGACGCTCCTGCCCCGAGCTGAGCAGATCAGCGGCCCCGCCCCGGAGCCTCCAGGCCCTGCAGACGGAGAGCCCCGGAGTTACTGCGGGGGGCTGAATCCAGGGCTCCAGAGCTGGCCCCGCCCCTGGGGTTGATCCTCCTGGGGCCTCACGGGGTGAACAACCCCCACTGAGCCCTGCACCAGGCAGGGGGCAGAGCAGCTCCCCAAAGTGCTAACACCTGAAAATCAACACAACAGGCCCCTCCCCCAGAGGACCAGCTAGACGGACCAGTTCCAGGGGAAGTCAAGGGACTTAAAGTATACAGAATCAGAAGATACTCCCCTGTGGTTTTTTGTTTTTGTTTTTGTTTTTTTTTTTTGCTTTTTGATTTTTGTTTGCTTCCCCCACCCTTTTTTTCCTTTCTTTTTCTCTTTTTCTTCTTCTTTTTTTTTTTCTTTTTTTCTTCCTTTTTTCTTTTTCTCTTTTCTTTCCTTCTTTCTCTCCTCTCTTTTTCTCCTTTTCCCAATACAACTTGTATCGGGCCACTCTGCACTGAGCAAAATGACTAGAAGGAAAACCTCACCTCAAAAGAAAGAATCAGAAACAGTCCTCTCTCCCACAGAGTTACAAAATCTGGATTACAATTCAATGTCAGAAAGCCAATTCAGAAGCACTATTATACAGCTACTGGTGGCTCTGGAAGAAAGCATAAAGGACTCAAGAGACTTCATGACTGCAGAATTTAGATCCAATCAGGCAGAAATTAAAAATCAATTGAGAGATGCAATCCAAACTAGAAGTCCTAACGACGAGGGTTAACGAGGTGGAAGAACGAGTGAGTGATATAGAAGACAAGTTGATGGCAATGAGGGAAACTGAGGAAAAAAGAGACAAACAATTAAAAGACCATGAAGATAGATTAAGGGAAATAAACGACAGCCTGAGGAAGAAAAACCTACGTTTAATTGGGGTTCCCGAGGGCACCGAAAGGGCCAGAGGGCCAGAATATGTATTTGAACAAATCCTAGCTGAAAACTTTCCTAATCTGGGAAGGGAAACAGGCATTAAGATCCAGGAAAAAAGAGAGATCCCCCCCCCCTGAAATCAATAAAAACCGTTCAACACCTCGACATTTAATAGTGAAGCTTGCAAATTCCAAACATAAAGAGAAGATCCTTAAAGCAGCAAGAGACAAGAAATCCCTGACTTTTATGGGGAGGAGTATTAGGGTAACAGCAGACCTCTCCACAGAGACCTGGCAGGCCAGAAAGGGCTGGCAGGATATATTCAGGGTCCTAAATGAGAAGAACATGCAACCAAGAATACTTTATCCAGCAAGGCTCTCATTCAAAATGGAAGGAGAGATAAAGAGCTTCCAAGACAGGCAGGAACTGAAAGAATATGTGACCTCCAAACCAGCTCTGCAAGAAATTTTAAGGGGGACTCTTAAAATTCCCCTTTAAGAAGAAGTTCAGTGGAACAATCCACAAAAACAAAGACTGAATAGATATCACGATGACACTAAACTCATACCTTTCAATAGTAACTCTAAACGTGAACGGGCTTAATGACCCTATCAAAAGGCACAGAGTTTCAGACTGGATAAAAAAGCAGGACCCATCTATTTGCTGTCTACAAGAGACTCATTTTAGACAGAAGGACACCTACAGCCTGAAAATAAAAGGTTGGAGAACCATTTACCATTCACAAATGGTCCTCAAAAGAAAGTAGCCATCCTCATATCAGATAAACTAAAATTTACCCCAAAGACTATAGTGAGAGATGAAGAAGGACACTATATCATACTTAAAGGATCTATCCAACAAGAGGACTTAACAATACTCAATATATATACCCCAAATGTGGGAGCTGCCAAATATATAAATAACCAAAGTGAAGAAATACTTAGATAATAATACACTTATACTTGGTAACTTCAATCTAGCTCTTTCTATACTCGATAGGTCTTCTAAGCACAACATCTCCAAAGAAACGAGAGCTTTAAATGATACACTGGACCAGATGGATTTCACAGATATCTACAGAACTTTACATCCAAACTCAACTGAATACACATTCTTCTCAAGTGCACATGGAACTTTCTCCAGAATAGACCACATACTGGGTCACAAATTGGGTCTGAACCGATACCAAAAGATTGGGATTGTCCCCTGCATATTCTCAGACCATAATGCCTTGAAATTAGAACTAAATCACAACAAGAAGTTTGGAAGGACCTCAAACACATGGAGGTTAAGGACCATCCTGCTAAAAGATGAAAGGGTCAACCAGGAAATTAAGGAAGAATTAAAAAGATTCATGGAAACTAAGAAGAATGAAGACACAACCGTTCAAAATCTTTGGGATGCAGCAAAAGCAGTCCTGAGGGGGAAATACATCGCAATACAAGCATCCATTCAAAAACTGGAAAGAACTCAAATACAAAAGATCACCTTACACCTAAAGGGGCTGGGGAAAAAACAGCAAATAGATCCTACACCCAGCAGAAGAAGAGTTAATAAAGATTCAAGCAGAACTCAACGAAATCGAGACCAGAAGAACTGTGGAACAGATCAACAAAACCAGGAGTTGGTTCTTTGAAAGAATTAATAAGATAGATAAACCATTAGCCAGCCTTATTAAAAAGAAGAGAGAGAAGACTCAAATTAATAAAATCATGAATGAGAAAGGAGAGATCACTACCAACACCAAGGAAATACAAACAATTTTAAAAACTTATTATGAACAGCTATACGCCAATAAATTAGGCAATCTAGAAGAAATGGACGCATTCCTGGAAAGCCACAAACTACCAAAACTGGAACAGGAAGAAATAGAAAACCTAAACAGGCCAATAACCAGGGAGGAAATTGAAGCAGTCATCAAAAACCTCCCAAGACACAAGAGTCCAGGGCCAGATGGCTTCCCAGGGGAATTCTATCAAACGTTTAAAGAAGAAACCATACCTATTCTACTAAAGCTGTTTGGAAAGATAGAAAGAGATGGAGTACTTCCAAATTCGTTCTATGAGGCCAGCATCACCTTAATTCCAAAACCAGACAAAGACCCCACCAAAAAGGAGAATTACAGACCAATATCCCTGATGAACATGGATGCAAAAATTCTCAAGAAGATACTAGCCAATACGATCCAACAGTACATTAAGAAAATTATTCATCATGACCAAGTGGGATTTATCCCTGGGATACAAGGCTGGTTCAACACTCGTAAAACAATCAATGTGATTCATCATATCAGCAAGAGAAAAACCAAGAATCATATGATCCTCTCATTAGATGCAGAGAAAGCATTTGACAAAATACAGCATCCATTCCTGATCAAAACTCTTCAGAGTGTAGGGATAGAGGGAACATTCCTCAACATCTTAAAAGCCATCTATGAAAAGCCCACAGCAAATATCATTCTCAATGGGGAAGCACTGGGAGCCTTTCCCCTAAGATCTGGAACAAGACAGGGATGTCCACTCTCACCACTGCTGTTCAACATAGTTCTGGAAGTCCTCGCCTCAGCAATCAGACAACAAAAAGACATTAAAGGCATTCAAATTGAAAAGAAGAAGTCAAACTCTCCCTCTTCGCCGATGACATGATACTCTACATAGAAAGCCCAAAAGACTCCACCCCACGATTGCTAGAACTCATACAGCAATTCGGCAGTGTGGCAGGATACAAAATCAATGCCCAGAAGTCAGTGGCATTTCTATACACTAACAATGAGACTGAAGAAAGAGAAATTAAGGAGTCAATCCCATTTACAATTGCACCCAAAAGCATAAGATACCTAGGAATAAACCTAACCAAAGAGGTAAAGGATCTATACCCTAAAAACTATAGAACACTTCTGAAAGAAATTGAGGAAGACACAAAGAGATGGAAAAATATTCCATGCTCATGGATTGGCAGAATTAATATTGTGAAAATGTCAATGTTACCCAGGGCAATTTACACGTTCAATGCAATCCCTATCAAAATACCATGGACTTTCTTCAGAGAGGTAGAACAAATTATTTTAAGATTTGTGTGGAATCAGAAAAGACCCCGAATAGCCAGGGGAATTTTAAAAAAGAAAACCATATCTGGGGGCATCACAATGCCAGATTTCAGGTTGTACTACAAAGCTGTGGTCATCAAGACAGTGTGGTACTGGCACAAAAACAGACACATAGATCAATGGAACAGAATAGAGAACCCAGAAGTGGACCCTGAACTTTATGGTCAACTAATATTCAATAAAGGAGGAAAGACTATCCATTGGAAGAAAGACAGTCTCTTCAATAAATGGTGCTGGGAAAATTGGACATCCACATGCAGGAGAATGAAACTGGACCACTCTCTTTCACCATACACAAAGATAAACTCAAAATGGATGAGAGATCTAAATTTGAGATAAGATTCCATCAAAATCCTAGAGGAGAACACAGGCAACACCCTTTTTGAACTCAGCCACAGTAACTTCTTGCAAGATACACCCACAAAGGCAAAAGAAACAAAAGCAAAAATGAACTATTGGGACTTCATCAAGATAAGAAACTTTTGCACAGCAAAGGATACAGTCAACAAAACTAAAAGACAACCTACAGAATGGGAGAAGATATTTGCAAATGACGTATCAGATAAAGGACTAGTTTCCAAGATCTATATAGAACTTATTAAACTCAACACCAAAGAAACAAACAATCCAGTCATGAAATGGGCAAAAGACATGAAGAGAAATCTCACAGAGGAAGACATAGACATGGCCAACATGCACATGAGAAAATGCTCTGCATCACTGGCCATCAGGGAAATACAAATCAAAACCACAATGAGATACCACCTCACACCAGTGAGAATGGGGAACATTAACAAGGCAGGAAACCACAAATGTTGGAGAGGATGCAGAGAAAAGGGAACCCTCTTACACTGTTGGTGGGAATGTGAACTGGTGCAGCCACTCTGGAAAACTGTGTGGAGGTTCCTCAAAGAGTTAAAAAGAGACCTGTCCTACGACCCAGCAATTGCACTGTTGGGGATTTACCCCAAAGATACAGATGCAATGAAACGCCAGGACACCTGCACCTTGATGTTTATAGCAGCAATGTCCACAATAGCCAAACTGTGGAAGGAGCCTCGGTGTCCATTGAAAGATGAATGGATAAAGAAGATGTGGTTTATGTATACAGTGAAATATTACTCAGGCATTAGAAATGACAAATACCCACCATTTGCTTCAACGTGGATGGAACTGGAGGGTATTATGCTGAGTGAAGTAAGTCAATCGGAGAAGGACAAACAGTGTATGTTCTCATTCATTTGGGGAATATAAATAATAGCAAAAGGGAATATAAGGGAAGGGAGAAGAAATGTGTGGGAAATATCAGAAAGGGACACAGAACATAAAGACTCCTAACTCTGGGAAACGAACCAGGGGTGGTGGAAGGGGAGGAGGGCGGGGGGGGGGGGGTGAATGGGTGACAGGCACTGAGGGGGCACTTGATAGGATGAGCACTGGGTGTTATTCTGTATGTTGGTAAATTGAACACCAATAAAAAATAAATTTATTATAAAAAAAAGAACCTTTATTGATAGAATGCCAAATCTCCAACATAATCAGCAATAAAAGCATTCAAATATAGTAACAGTATGCTCTTTTAATTGTTGTGTTTTTCAACTTTAGAAGGAAATAAGGCATGAGAGAGGGAAGGGGTAAATTGGGCACATGTCTTTTCTCTGTTAAGATCCCTGCATACTTTATCAATGATGTTTATGTCATTCAAAACAAGTATATGGACTCTGTAAAAACCTAGGAATAATTTCAGAGAAGAACACAAAATGCAAACAAAGTATAAAGCAAAATCAAGGCATAACAGGTAAAATAATCAAAAAAAGATAGATTTAAGAAGTGTGAGAATTAGGAAAGAGTAAACTACTTTATCTCACAAACCACCTTATCTTATGGAGTGTAAGCTAAACTTCAAGCATAACTGCAGAGTTGCTGTTCAGAGAGAAAGAGGGCAAGAAAAATCAAAGGACAAGAGAAATCTAGCTCTGGAACACAGAGTGTGGAAAAAGAAAGTTAAAAACACAAAGCTTAACTCAATTAGTTTCTGAAGCCTTTTGGCATCCAAGCCTTATATTCCAGAGATAAGGACAAGGATTCTGGCAAGGGGAAGGAAAGGAAACTTAAGTGCCAGGAGGAAATCTGGAATAGTCTGAATGATTTGTCTGTAACAACTCTACTGAAAGCATCCGCAGTGCTAGGTTACCACAAAGGAGGATGGGAATGTACATATGAGTGAGATACAGACACTCTTGTCACAGTGGGAACAAAGCCCAAGACACAAGGCATGACAGAAACAACACTGCAGGGACCCAGGATGAGGAAGGAGAAAATGAATGGAATAGGAGTTCCAGTCCCATACTCAGTGGTCCATCTGATGAAGGGGGGAGCATTGCAGTGGGGATGGAGGCATGTGCCAAGATAAAGCCTCCCCAGGAGACTGTACTGAGATAACAGCAAGTTATGCAACAATTTTGAGGAGCCAGAAGTGACTAATGGTCATTCTCTCTCCAAGGAATACTGATGTTCACAGTGTTCATGGAAGGTCCCAGTGGTATTGCCTGTGGTCTAAACCCAAAGTGCTGTTATCTATGGCCAGGGTAGATTGTTCCTTTTTACAACAGCTGGGACTAATCGTGAAAAATCCTAACACAAAACTGCTGGCTGCTGTTACCAAAAAGCAACCATGCATTTAAGGGTTCACATGCATTAGACAAGGAAAGTACTGTAAATGAAGACTTGACCACATCATACCACATATACAATCTGTTTGTTTTATAACTGGCCTACTAAGAGAAGAAATTTTAAAAACTAGAAACTGTTTTTTGAAGATATATGAGGCACAGTTAAGGATGTATGTAAGAAAGAGCAAAACTCTTAGGAATTCAGTTCTAAAAGTAACTTGGCAGCTCAAGACTGGCAAAAAAATTCTCCACCTTTCTCATCTTTGTTGTAAGATCTAATGAGAAAGTTTCACAGATTGTACTGAAGAGCAGTTAATTAAGTGTCCATATGACTCCGGGCACTGAAGACTGTGTCAAGCTTGCTCATGATATCAAGCAAGTTAGTAATTTTCACAAAAATTAAAAGTACCTAATGTTAAGTACATGAGCCTTAAATTATTGAGAAAATCTGACATCCTTTCTTCTTATTCCCACTTTCTACAGACTAGCTGAAAATCTGTTCATAGTTTTTTTATGCATCACACATAATGAATGCAATTGTCATATATCTTTCACTATAACATTATTCAGTATATTATTTATTTACTTCATATTTTTTTTGATAACTCTTGAGTAAGCCGGAACCAAGGGTCTTTTTTTCTTTTTTTGGAACCAAGGGTCTTAATCTCTCAGTCCAAAGAGATTTATATCTTCTGGGGCAAAAAATAAATTAAATTATTAAATAACTTCAAAATGGTCCTTTATTTTTCTTAATAAAAATATCTAAAGTTACCTTGAACCCTAACAATTTCTAAATTAGAATTTACCAGACGTTTATCCAAAGGTAATACTCCTTTGCCCCAGCCCACAGCAACTACCATTCTACTTTCTCCCTTTAAGATTCCAAGTACTATGACTCCTGTAAATTAAAAACAAAATTGAACATACACTAATGGACCCACAGAAAACTAGGCAAAAGGCACAGATAAATGATTCAACAGAAAAATGGTCAATAAATATATAAACTTGAATAAACTTCAACCTTAGTAAATAATTTTTATTTATAAAACTGGAGGGGAAACTTTAAATTATAAGGCTAACAAGGATATAGTTAAGCCAACTAACATACTTTTGATGAAAATAAGACGGCGCAAAATTCCTGGAGAGTAATGAAGTACTGGAGACATTCAGAAAGAATCAGGTACTGTCATTTTATTTTAAAGATACACACATATTGAGCAGAATAAAAAGGAAAACAAGCTTAGAAGCAGTGATTACTTCTAAGTAATAAGGTTTCAGGTAATTTTTATTTTATTTTATGCTTTAAGTTCTTCTGTATTTTCTATCATGAAAAAGTATATATTTACAATGTGAAAAAAAACTCATTAACTTTAAATGAAGATTATCAGTAAAGTCCTGAAATCAAATCACATTCTTATACTTTAAATCTTGTCAAAACTCCTTGTTTTCCAAGCACAGTGTTTTAAGAATTTTCTTGAAAATTTAGACCTTTAAAAATGTTAATGATAGTGACAAGTATTTTCTCAATTTGAAAAATTCCTTCATTCTCATCTACAGTTTTGTGACAGGCTTTTTGCCATGCAGTTTCTGAACTTTACCTCTATTTTTTGGGCCATTATCCTTGATATTTTATTAATGTGCTTTCTGGCTCTGAAAAAAGACTTCCCAAGTGAAAATGGAGCAGGAATATATAATGACAGGGTTAACAGCAGTTGAAAGACATGTTTGGAACAAAGTCCAAATAGTTGGCGAAGGCCATATGTTTATGGCCACCACTAACTATACATGGAATTCTTTTAAACATTTATGGTCACATCTCTTTCTTTCTTCAGCAACTGTTTCCAAAATAAATGGAAACAAGAATAATCCTGGTAATGGGAGTTCAGTGCTCTTTCTTAAAAGAATTCTCCAATGTCCCCACAAGCAAGGACATTTAGAAAAGCATCATTTACATATCATTCTCAGGGTGTGATTAAACCACCCATTAATACAACTAAATAACCTTAAAAGATAGTGCCCCTGTAACAAACACTTTCACCAGAATTTCTTCGTCTTCTCAGTAGAGAAGTCCAAGAATTGAGAACGTACCTGGTTACACTCCATTAGCTGCTGCCCAGGCCATTCTCCATCCTTGGTCCTGCCCTGCTTTGTGCCTAGAAGCTGAACCAGCATCTCTGGCAGAAGCTGTGCAGTTCCCTAAGCGCAACACCACTGAACACACCCTTGCCATGGTCCCCTTCCATGGGGGTCCCATAATACTCTGTCTTCTCCTTGCCTTACAGCCCATGGGGGTCATGGCTTCTAGCTGTTGCCAGTTTTTGTGCCTCATCACCTGTTGTTAATAACTATTTGCTTGTCCTTTTACTCTGTCCTTCATTAGAGTTTATTTAAATCTTTTGGAGTTAATTCTATTTTCTGTCAAACCAAGACTGCTAACACATTTTCCACCAATCACTTTTCTTCTCTTGATGAAAAAACATACAGAATGTTGGAGGCAGTGAAGTAGAGAAGTTCACATTCCATATTTGTGCTGTCTCCTTTCTTTGTAAAGGCACTAACTTTACAGGGTAGACTCCATGCCTTATATAGGTTAAGATTCCTTAGGTCTCAGCAGATACTTTTTTGAAAATATTGATTTCTTATTGTTCAACACAAGTCAACTTCATAACTATAGCAGAGAACTGTGACATGGTTTTCTCTCTCTTCCTCTCTCCTGTTTGTTCCCCTCCCCTCTTTTATCTCCTGACCCCAGAAGCTATTATACAAATGTATTTTTATCACATGGTCATGTGTATTCTGGTACATTAACTGGAAGTATCCTGGCACCCTCAGATATTCGTTGATAAATGTGTTGTAATGTTTATAGGATCTTTGAGAAATATGCGTGGATTCAGCAGCATTTAAAAATTTCTTTAATATTTCCTTGGCTTCCATACAACTTTTTACCTCAAAAGGCATTTGTTTGTATGTTCCCCCCCCCCAAAATACTGTTTTGACTATATACATACATTTTTGGTGCCAACCTCAAATCTTTGGAAGTGGGATTTTTGCAAACCATTAAATGATTCTAAAGTCAGAGTTTCTTACTGAAGCAGGGGAGGTCTATGGATCATCTTTGTGGGGCTGGTGAACCTGCCTCTAACTACATTCAAAGACTGTGTACATGCACATTTTTAGTTTTTCTGAATGGATCTACAGATTCTCAAAAAGGCTGAAAGAGTTGAGAAGTCTTCATCTAAGCAGAAGAAATTTTATAAAGACATTAAGAGAGCATATTTTAAAATACTTTAAGGATTCAATTTTGGTTTGGCATTACTGCAAAGTGATATTTGTCTTCTATTTAGAAATGTTCAACCATTACGTTTTGGGACATAATTTCAGCAGTTATATTTAAACATAAAAGCTAACTAAAAAGATGTCACCAAATTTGTGTTTATCATCACTTTCTTTCAGTTATTCTAAGAGACACGGGAGAAAGTAGTAACAGAAAGAATGGAAGGTCTGTGAGAGAAACAACTATATCAAGTCAAGTCCTTTAAAAAAATCCTACATATTTTATTAGAGTAAAAATCCTAGAACTTTTATCATTCTGCTACAGGAATAGATCTTTATTCAATAAATGATACAAAATCTTGTTTCGGAACATCCCCTACAGTTATACCAAAGAACTTCAGAGCTGGAATGGAACAAAGTTCTAGTCTTCCTTCCTTTCTTCATCAAGGTTTGTGGATTGTTCATAAGAATGGGCCAGGCACCCGGGATCGAATCCCACATCAGGCTCCCGGTGCATGGAGCCTGCTTCTTCCTCTGCCTGTGTCTCTGCCTCTCTCTCTCTCTCTGTGACTATCATAAATTAAAATAAAATAAAATAAAATAAAAAATAAAAACACACAAAAAAAAGGGATCCCTGGGTGGCGCAGCGGTTTAGCGCCTGCCTTTGCCCCAGGGCGCGATCCTGGAGACCCGGGATCGAATCCCACATCAGGCTCCCGGTGCATGGAGCCTGCTTCTTCCTCTGCCTGTGTCCCTGCCTCTCTCTCTCTCTCTGTGACTATCATAAATTAAAATAAAATAAAATAAAATAAAAAATAAAAACACAAGAATGGGCCAGGCACATCCCACAAAGTCCAGTCACTGAAGTGAGGACACCTCAGTTCAAGCCATGTAGGTGACCATAGATTTTAAAACCTCTCTACTCCCAGCATGCCTTTCTCCAAATGTCATCTAAGACTGCTGCATTTTTAGTGACAGAAAGTGCGCCATTTCACAAAAAAGCAAAAGTTAGCTGTTAACCATAATTTCCTAAAACCATCTTTCTCATCATAAACCTTCCATGATTTCCCAACCTTCTAGAACTAAAAGTTCAAATTCTTTGTTGTGGTCTTCGAAGCCCTCCTGATCAGGACTGCACCCAACTATTCAGCTTTCACTTCTCTTCGTTCCCTTCAGACAACCTGCTCTACAGCCAAACCTGAATGCTCCCCGTTGCACCAGAATATCTTCTTTGCCTGAAGCTATCCAACACTGCACTGTTCCTACTTTTAGCTACATCTGTCCAATCCTCACCACCTTGCAGTTAACACAAATGTCCTATTTCTCCAGGTCCCTCCAGGGCAATGTAAATCTCTGTTGGCTTCTCTTATCACTGACCAGTCCTCAAACAGAAGACAAGTATCAAGTCAGTCCTCAGTTCCCTATTATGTGTTACCCTATTGTCCACACACCTACTGTTAACTCTGCAGCCTTCTTGATTTATGGTAGCCACCATGTCCAGCTTTTATATCTTTTACTATACCTTCAAATTAGATAATATCTGGATTTCCCCAGAGTCACTGATATCTGCTTCTTGATCTTTCTATGCATTTATCCTTTCCTCTTCTGCACTCAAGTGCCCACCCCCCTAGCACAACCACGACTGCCTTCCGACTCTGGCACAGCCATCAACTATGCTCATGGATCATTTTATCTCCAGGCAATCACCCCCACTTGCCTCAGCTCTTCTTTCTATGAACTGATTTTAAGTGAAGCAACTCTAATTTTCTGAATCCTCAATCTCTGGCATAGGTTATATGAAGTTAAAGTAGGTGTCCACACACACAGTTGTGAGAACAACAGTAAGTGGGATAGCTTAAGGGGCTTAGCATAGTGTCCTTATGAGAGTCCTCCATAAAAGTCAGCTATTATTAATGAGTGGTTACCATTCTAGCTCTTCTCTAGATATATTCTTTGTTCTTACTTCTTTCAGAGATGTGCTCTGATTTAGAGTCCAACAGGTCTACATAACCTCTAGATCCCCCTGATAAAGCTAAGACAGCCCTTGTGACAGCATCACAGACATTCCAGCTGGTGCACACTGACTGAGCAACCAAACCTTCAGAGCCTTCTTACGTCAACTGGTGTTTAGCCCTGTATTTCCTCTCCCTGGACTATCAAGTGTAAACAACTTATCTTCTTTTTAACTATGGTTTTAGTATAAATTATATTAAAATGTCTCAGATTAGCCTTATTCTGTTAGTGTCTGTGTTTTTTGTTTTGTTTTGTTTTTTAATGGGAAACTCTTACCGGACTATTAGTATGCTCATAGAGACACATGACAAACAAGAATATGATATTGCTGTTATTTCTGTTCTTTAGAGAAATTTTTTATATGCTATTTGACATTTGATATGTTTTATTTTCCCTCACTTTTTAAGGAGTATTAGGAATGTTCAACATATCAGCATGGTAACTCCTTGATGAAGATAGGTTTTCTCTGTAGCTTGTGAGAGGAAAATATTTGAAAAGAGAAAAAAAAAGGCAAGAATAAAAATGGAATGTATTTACTTTTTCACTTTGCCATCACTTCAACGTTACTCTCAAAAGAAGGAGAAGGAGAAGAAAGAAGAAAGAAGAAAGAAGAAGAAGAAGAAGAAGAAGAAGAAGAAGAAGAAGAAGAAGAAGAAGAAGAAAAATATTAGGTTAAGGCCACAATAAGAATTCTAAAATCTGAAAAGTTATGTAACTAATTTAGCATCTTTTTTTTTAGTTTATGTGCTGCCGAAGCAAGCACTAGCATAAATCTATAACATCTCTACAACATGCATTTTCACAGCACAGCATATCAATGATACCTCCATATTAGAAACTACAGTAAAAACATTTTAAGATTTTTCTTTAAGTTTTTTTTTAATTTTTATTTATTTATGATAGTCACACACAGAGAGAGAGAGAGAGAGGCAGAGACACAGGCAGAGGGAGAAGCAGGCTCCATGCACCGGGAGCCCGACGTGGGATTCGATCCCGGGTCTCCAGGATCACGCCCTGGGCCAAAGGCAGGCGCTAAACGGCTGCACCACCCAGGGATCCCCATTTTAAGATTTCTTAAAAAAATTAAACCAGGTTATATCTGCTAAATATTATAAAAGATTACTTAGATAATTTTAAGGAGTTTTCATTTTGCAATTTTAATTTAAAATTTAAGAACTGATTTAGATAGCTTGAATTAACATATAATAAAGACACATAAACCTGAAACACTTTGTAGGCCAGCTTTCAGACATTTATTCAAAAGTTCACACAATTCAGTACGCAGGTCCTCAGCCCCAGCTACTTAAATACTTCGTATTTTACTTCCCACATTTAGGAAATGAGGCCCTAATTAGAAACGACAAATACCCCCCATTTGCTTCAACGTGGATGGAACTGGAGGGTATTATGCTGAGTGAAGTAAGTCAATCGGAGAAGGACAAACATTATATGTTCTCATTCATTTGGGGAATATAAATAATAGTGAAAGGGAATATAAGGGAAGGGAGAAGAAATGTGTGGGAAATATCAGAAAGGGAGACAGAACATAGAGACTCCTAACTCTGGGAAATGAACTAGGGGTGGTGGAAGGGGAGGAGGGCGGGGGGTGGGGGGGAATGGGTGACGGGCACTGAGGGGGGCACTTGACGGGATTAGCACTGGGTGTTATTCTGGATGTTGGTAAATTGAACACCAATAAAAATAAATTTATTAAAAATTTTTTAAAAAGGAATTGAGGCCCTAAATACTAAATATCTTGGAATCTTTAGCTCCCTCACTGTTAAAATATAAACAGGGTATAAGTTAGTGAAGTACAATGCATGACAGGAGAACGTCAAGTTAAATTGCCACGAACATTCACAAAAATGTCTTCCAAATAAAAATAACAATTACTGAATCCTTGAGTTTAGTACTGATCACATGAGCAAAGCTGAGCCAACAGCAGTTCAGAGAATACTAGTTAAAATAAAAGAATATACATTTGGGACATGCTACTTATATTTAGAATGGTGTATAATCTTTCCTTAACAAAATGTGGATAGGAAGGTGGGGTTGCTTTGAAAATGATACACTTTCATTGTTGAAAATGTATCTTCCAGTCTTGATATTTTTGGGATGATCCAAATTTTACTATGATTTACATCACTAAAGAAATGAAAATATGTATGCTGAGTCAGTGACATTTTCTTGCCCTCACACCCATTTATTCTCCCCACTCCATTTTCAAGGGAACAATAAATCAAAACACTATGCACATGGGGTCATTCTTCTACTGCACTATTCTGGCCAGGCAGTGCCCCTGCCATTGCCCTGGACTCCCACTCCACGGCTCTGTGTCCAAGACCAGATGTGGCTTTAATCTGATTCGCAGACTGATTTTTCTTGGAATACAACCCAACATGAACCACTTCTGCAACTACCAGACACTAAGTGGTAATATAATTGGAGAGGACTACCGCTATCCTGCCAGAAATGATCCAGACTTTCAAACCAGCAGGAGGCAGTTTTGGAGATGGAGCTGATGGGGTGACTAAGAACTGTACTGAGTCAAAAGGGAATATTTCTGTGTTGCATCCAATAACACAATGCATAGTCTAATGTTATTATAGACTGGAAAGATTTCATATGCCCTGTGGACTAACTTTATTGTGTGCCTGAAAAAGAAAAAGTACTTGGATTCACTGGCAGATTTCAACAGATCTACCCTTCCCTGTAACACCTGTTTTTGTTGATTAAATTTTAACAAGCCTTTTCTCTTAACAGGCTCAGTTCTTAATAGAGTGAGAGGAGAGATACAATTGGTACCAGCTTTTCTAACATGATTATTATTAAGTACAAAAATATCCTTCTAGAGCAGGAGAAAAAGTATTTTCCCCTTCTGGGACCTTATCTTAGAATCCAAAATTTTAGTTGGAGAAAAATCAAAATGCTTTGTTTGTGCCCTGATCATTTGAACTGTTGCTTAGATAAGTTTAAGTTTTCACATTTTCGATATTAATGGGATTCTCATGTCCCTGGTAGAGAACATGTTTTAGGATTCACATTGGAGTTTATTATGTGCAGCCTCATTAACATAAATGTCACTAATTTACAACATGAAAGTTTTGAGTTAGGCTAGGAGTTACCTTTTCTTTGGAAATGAACAAAGTGCCTGATAGTAAATGAATGTAAATAAAAACATCTGAGCTTTTCAAACACCATAAGGTCCTTTAGAAGCCAAATTTGTACATTTTAAACCACATAGTACCTATAAAATCATAATAACTAACCATGAACTGGTCTCCCTAGGAATGTTAGTCCATAATTTGGTTATGTAATCCACGGGAGGGAAAGAAAACTTTCTTCTAATAACAGCCTTTGCATTCAGATTTTCCTTAATTGACACATTATAATAATCTTGGATTATTCCAGGTTGGTGATGATTGACTGAAATGTTTGTTCTCATATAATCTTCTGGTTATTGTGAGGCCGAATGTCGAACTTGCCCAAGTTTAGTACTCCATTTTCATTTCCTCGGTGTTCCTCAATTTTATCCCACCGATTTTATGCTTTTATCTACATCAGGCAAAGATTGAAGAAAATTAAAGGCATACAATTTAAAACCAACTCCTTTTCCTGTTTTAAGACGAAAAAAGTGGGAAATGCCCTACCTGGAACAAAAAATGGAAATTACTGACCAACTTCAAAGCTGTATGTTTCTCTTCCCTGAGCCAGGAGTGGGTTTTATGCTTACTCAGAGTTTTTGCCCTTCTGCTGTATCAGCATATATGCATATATCACCTTCTTCACTTTCTATATGCTTTTACAGCCTTAAGCATTTATTTCTTTCCCTTTTAACCACAAGTGAATTCCAGGTCCCTTCCAAGTTAATGGGTCTCTTTGCCAATAAGGTGTCCGGAAACGATACAGCATTCCATATATAGAATTTTCTCTGTAATCATATAAACCAGATTTTTTCCACTTCTGTGGCTCAGTCTAAGGTCTCTGGGTATGTAAACTGAATTATTATAGATCCTTGATGGAACTGTGCTTCTGGCAATTTTCAGTAATTTCTAGCTCTTTTAGTTTGATCATTTGTCTAATTAAATATTCAAAAGCTGGATGTAGGCAACTGGTTATTATCAGGTATGAGTCCTGGTTCTGCTAATATGAATTCTATTTCCTCACTCATAACATAGTTTTGATAATACTATTTCATAGTAAGTGCTTAGTGAACATTAGTATGTGTTACTGCACCTGTGTCTCCTGAGTGCCCCAAAACAGCACTAACATTAGCTTTGAGTTTTCATTTGGCATTCCTTCCAGACTCTTTTCCTGCTTCTCTTCCTCTGTTCCTGGGGTACTTCTTTGGCACTCTTGTATGTCATTTACGTGAATAATCCATCAACTCATGTAGCTTTATCCAAATGCTAACGTTTTCTAATTCCAATTTCCCAACCTTGGCCTCTCTATAGTTTCAGCCACCCAGTAAACTTCTCTTTATCCTCATAATCTCCAATTTCAACATGGCAGGCCCCAAATCCATTACTGTCCTCTGTCCTCTTGGCAGAAATGGGGATATTCACAGTTTAGACAGGAAACATGTGATCTTGTCTTACTCTAATGCAAACATGATCTGTGCTCAAAGCTAAACCCCTCCTGACTCTCTCCTATGTGAGTAATTCAACTTTAGCAGTACTGGCCAGGGAGACACTGTCCATTATTAGGAATCATCATGCTTTTTTTTTTTTCCTTTGAAAAACTCCAAAATTTATTGGGTTCACTTATATTTGAAAACATTTTCTTCTTCCATGTAACCCTGATTTAACTTGTCATTTGGGATGGTGTCTTGGGAAATGCTCAAGGTTATATTCTCAAAATTTTTAAATCATCTTTGAAGGTTAACCAACCCAAGGTATCAGCTATATTGGCTGGTGCCTAACAAATATTTTTAAAAAAGAAAAAAGAAAGGAAAGGAAAAGGAAAAGGATGAGGAAAGGAAAGAAAAGGAAAAAGGAAAGGAAAGGAAAAGGAACGGAAAGGTTACATATATTCACATATTTTGGGCAATAACTTTTCCCAAAGTCTCCAATATTTTTAAAGTAATTACTATATCTTTTCAGGGTCCATTCATTATTGAAAGACTATTATTTTTATCCTGGTAGAGATGGTCAATATTGTAAAAGTTTGAGGATTTGACAAAACTACATCTAGGTATTAAGAGGAAAATCATGTCACATTAACAGTTCGATACTCAATGGCTTCCCTGATCTTTTCCTCATTCACAAAGGTAAAAGATCACGGGATCTTGAAACAAACATAAATACAGCTGTCTGTATGTATCTAAATGTTTTTACATTTAGAACTTATAAAATTCTTTTTTTTTAAGATTTTATTTATTTATTCAGGAGAGACAAAGAGAAGCAGAGACATAAGTAGAGGGAGACATAAGTAGAGGGAGACTCCTCGCGGGGAGCTCCATGCGGGACTCCATCCCAGGACCCCAGGATCATAACCTGAGCTGAAGACAAATGCTCAACCACTGAGACACCCAGGTGCCCCTAGAACCTATAAAATTCTAATACATTCTCTATTCCATTGAGCCTGACGAATCTAAGATTTGCTGTAGCCGTAAAGAATGTGCTGAGTATCCTTTAGGAAGAAATTGCCCAAGTACTATCACATACCTGTAAGATTAATCTGGAAAAAGATTAAAACTCTTTGGTTTTTAAGGTTTCCGAAGTACACCTGCAAGTGTGACCAATGCCTATTAAGTTCCATCTCACAAAAAAAGCCATGTCAATTGCCACATAAAGAAATTTTTGAAAAGAGAACGTGCAGAAGCTTAATGTCATGTGTAATTGAAAATGGCCCTTTACAACAACCAATCCACTCATTTGTGGGCCTTTCCTGGACCAAGGCTGACTCAGAATCCAGAGTTTATAAAGAGAAATGCTGGCCACTTTATCATGTATTCCTCTTTTACTATATAATGTAGAAAAAGAAAACAAAGTTAACTGCATTTCTGGCCAGATACTACTATATAATGTATCATGTAAAACCTTATGGATCTTGATTTTGGCACTTCCACTGCATGCCTTTTCTTTTTTTTTTCTGTATTCAGCAAACCTGACAACTACATTCTCTAATATGCCACAGACATCCCCATCAAGCTTGGCTGCAAATCAAATCTCAATGTCTGACCATATTTCCTCACATCAGTGGCACCTCTCACATTCCTTTGTTTTGTTCTCTTCAAGTTTCCATGATTTTTGTTTTTCTATGTTTGTACATTCATCAGCTTTCACTTCATTGGCCTTGAATTTGATCAGCTCTGTGAGTCTCCCAGCCACAAGTTTCTGTTAGATTGAGAAGGAACTGGCCCATACAAGGTTGGGTGTGTAGCATGTGCAGGCTCTTTCTGATATAAATCAACAACAAAGACATTTTGGGAAACTAGTATCATGAGGTAAAGTGGTGCCAAGTTAAAATGATTATTTGAAAAGGAGTTTGGTTTCAAACTGAAACCCAGACTCACACCTACAAAACAAAGTTAACTTCTACAATGTGACCTATTTTCATCTGACTTAAGCTCCCATTTCTTGTTTCATAAGGAATTTTTTTCCTACAAAAATCATTGTGGAAGTGGTTGCTTTTATTAGTGACTGACAGGAACTTTAAACCCATCAATACTTAAAATGTGTTCATGACAAAGATTATATAGATAGAGGCTTTCAGCTATGGAATGAATAAGTCACAAATTAAAGGTACAGCAAGGAGAGTCAATGATAGTGACATAGCAATGTACAGGGACAAATGGCAGCTACACTTGTGGTGAGCAAAGCATAATAAATAAACTTGCCAAATCACTGTTGTACACCTGAAACTAATATAACATTACATGTCAATGGATACTTAAAAAAAAAAAAAACAACACACAACAAAACTGATTATATAGGCTGTTACTCTAGATTCCTGGAAGATGATGGCACATTCCCAAGAATCAAAGATTCCCATGCCAAAGCTTGCTTTGCAATCTCTAGAAGAGAAGCCCAAATCACCTCCTTCATTTATTTTTTTCTCTCACACAGACTTAAAGAATCAGCAGTCTGAACTAATAGTTGTTTCATTCTCAACAACTTTTACCTAGAGGAGCATATCTCCTTTTTCCAGCTGTATTATAATATTGAATTACAAACATTTCTACATTTTCCTAAGCACTTTATCAAAATAAATAAAGACAAACATAATTAACACAAGGGAAATCACAATAAACCATCTGTAAAACTCTATATTGATGGTCACCTCTGACAGTTCCTTTAAAAGGAAATTGATTTAGGCCTCAAGGAGCTTACTGTCTTTCATTGACACATTTCTTAGTGTTTCTCTCTTGTAAATTTTAAATCTTGTCACTGCCCCCTGCCCCTAGGATTGGTATACCTCTTCTTTCAATTAGAAAGGAATGAACTTTCTTCCTGGCACCACCCTCCTCCTCTGTAGACAGCTACTACAAAGATAGAGGACCTCATCTGTATCTCAGCATTATCTAGCTTCACACAAACTCATCATCTTTCCATAAATTTCTTGTCTCTTATCTTACAAAATCTTAAATCATACCCTTAAAGGTATGATTACATATTCTATAAAAGTGAATGAAGAAGTCTTTGTCTGAAAGGAATTAAAATAACCTTTGCTTTTCAGGAAATAATGAAAAGAAGCCTATGTGTTACTTTTCAACCATTTCTTCTGGTACTTTTAAATGTTCATTTATATCATTCATAGCTAATATAAGAAAATAAGCAAAGGATTACTGAATATCAGTAAGAGAAAACTACACATCATTTGGAAAATATGTATAGTTCCAGTTTCTCTGATTCTACCCTTCCACTTCCTTCGAACTATTTTATAACTCTTTAAATTTTATATAACTGGGAGCAAAGCAAAATAAGTGTTGCAAACAGACATGCAAATAAATTCTTTCCCTTGGTAGTTCAATTGACTCTCATTTCCGCTTTCATCATTCTCATTAATAACAAGATAAATAAAATCCTTAACGTGTTCTTTTTTATCTATGCAAGAGTCATGATTTTCCTTTTTTTGAAAATCATCCTTTAACACTAAAACAATTTCCAAAACCGTTAATAAAGATAGTTTAAATCCCACTGCTATAGATTCCAAAAAGCCTTTTCTGGTTAACAAAAACTTCCCTGCATTGAATATTAGTTTAAATAAATGGCTTAGAAAATCTATTCTCTGGTGTTTGGTGGTGATGTATTTATTGTGGTGAGATTTCACCTGCAATGAACATGGGAGCTTCACTGTGGAAGAGAACATAATATATGAGTTCTATAGTTTAATAAGAAGCATAACTATTAGGTATAGATATACACTGAGGAGCTAGGATATAGTAGAAACTGTCATTTGGGACTCAGCAATCTGCTGCATGAATATAATTTACAGTAATTTAACACCCTTGATGGAATAAGGGTTTCTTGAGAAAACCATTCCCATTCTCAGACCTGGCAAGAACCAGGCTCCTTTTCACACCATTCGCTCTTTCCACAATATACAAATTCACAGTGGACTTATTAAAACCAAAAAACAGAGCTGAGAACACATTTGCTTAAAATGTGTCTATGGAAAGCAGCTAACACTACGTCATTTTTCAAATGACCACAACTCCCTCCAAAGTGACCAGTCTTCTCACTCCTTTACCCTTCTTCTTAATGTAATTCTATTTTTAGATTTCACAAAGCAGAAGGTCAACACTGAGTCTCTTTTACACCACAGAAAAAGAGTAAGCAGAAAGTATTGTCTTAAAAGAACAATTTAGCGGTTGACATTTCTTCCCTACTCTCATTTGCAATTTAATGAAGAATGCCTTATGGTACTATACAAATAGATACGGTAAGTACCCAAAGCTGTTCATATCAATTAATTCTTCCAATGTACCAGCAAAGGGCTTAAAATGCCTACATTCCAGATATTTAGCCTGATGTTCTTTATCTAGAAAAGTTTGTAAAGATTTTAGGTTTTACAGATTTTTATTTCATTTTTACTGAAGTATGTTTACAGTTCTTAAAATATTTTAATGACTGATGCTGTTGTCCTTGGAATCTAAAACGGGCTTTCGCCAAGTGGCCAGCTTTAAAAAAAAAATCATTGGAATGAATGCTCAATTTTTATTTTCAGTTTCCTTTTTCTGATCACAATTTGCAGAAGAGCAACAGAAATTTTTTTTAACAAGAAATAAAAGCTGGTACCATTTGTTCCATTATCTTGGACCTACAAATGAGGAGAAGAAATGGCTGGTAAAATATTTCTGACACTTGACAGTTTGTGGTAATGATCTATAGGGTCCAAATGGAACTACTACTTAGTCTGGCAGTTTGGTTACTAGAATTAACCTCATCTTTACCAGATGGGGGATAAGAAGGAATAATGGGCTTCTTTTTTGTCATAGCCCTAGTAGGAAGGGGAGAAAAACTAGACAAACTACGTGCCATGAATTGCTTTGTTACTATCATACTCATGGTACAATATAATTGTCTCTACCAGAATCCACCAGGAAAGCCATTTTTATTTGGTAGAATGAATAGAATTGTCAGTTTTCGTAGGGGAAGTGGGCATCAGAAATCACCTAGCAGCCATTCAGCACTATAGTGAGAGCTTCTATCTGTGCGTACATGTGGCATACACTCAACACACATTTGGGGACCACAGATTTATGAACAGGTTACATTCTATAGGTGTTTTGTGAGTGACTGCATGAAATACACAATGTTTTTCTCAGCTCCCCCCCCCCCCAAAAAATCGTTTACATGATGGCTCTGATCCTAGGTCTCCCAAAGGCCTAATAATCCATGGAGTGACTAAAAAACTAGATACATATTTTTAAGATAGAGACAGCATATTGCAAGTGCATATCAGCACATTTTGTGTTTTTCATAATAACTTTAGAAACCAAGCACCATTTATAATGTCTGCTGCATGCAGACTCTGAGCTAGGAGTGCAGCTTCTCAGTGTTGCCAACCTCCAAGAACTTCAGACATTTTGCTATGATAGTGAAAAGAGAAGCCTTTGATGTGAAGGCCAGTTGCCCACATCTAATCTGAGTTGGAGGTTTCAGGGTTAAAGACAGACTGCATTGATATTTATGGCATCTCTTGTTCTCACAGACTTTATTCACAAGCAATCTAAACATACAAATAAATAATTACTGATAGAGAGGCACCTGGGTGGCTCAGTCAGCTAAGCCTGCCTTTAGCTCAGGTCAGGCTCTCTCAGCAGGAAGCCTGTTTCTCCCTCTCCTTCCTGTTCCTGCTCTATCTCTGTCTCTCTCTCAAATAAATAATAAATAGCCAACTAAAAAGAAAGAATGAGTCACTGATGGAAATTGTATCTTTGTTCCAGTCCTCCCATGTCCTTTACCCTCTGTAACTCAGAATACCTGGAATGACTGATCTGAAGTTCTAGCTCTTCTGATGGGGCAGAAGTTACACAGGTACAGGCAGTTAAGAAAAGGCCTATGCCCTTCTTATTCCTCTTTAAGTACAAGATCGCTTGAAGGATCTGAAACACTAGTCAGAGACTGTGAATATATACATCCTCTATAACATCCATTTATTGATCATAAGCTACTCTTTGGCATAGACTCTCTGATATTTACTTTTGCATCTTTAATGCATAACGTGATGCTCACATAAGGCACTTTACTATTTGTTGTACTTTTGACCTCTCACATCTCAACTAGGGGCACATTTTCCTGTAGAAACAGCAATGTAATAGCTGGGCAGATGAGTTGATAGGACACTTAACGGTAATGTCAAATACTCTTCCTACAGAAGAGTGTAGAAAATGTGCTATGATTTCAAAGAACCCATACTTCTCCACTGAGAAATGTCCACTTACTCACGAGCAAATAAAAATTCACAGAACATAACATACGTGTAGTATCAAGAATTAAAGCAACATGAAAAAAGCTGGAAACTTTAATGTTAGCGCCTAATGAAAATTCTTTACAAATATAAGCATTCCTCACTATCGAAGTCTATGATGTTGCTGAAACCCAACTACAAAGGATATTCTGTTATCTGAATCTATTAGGTCCCTGAGTTTCAGACAGTATCAATTTTGATAGCATGGTTTGCATGACACAGTACAAAGACTAGTAAGTTATTTCTTTTCTTTTGTTTGTGAGATGGTTCCATTTTTAAAGGCATCTCAATGTTGTTAAAATATTAAATCAGAAATAATTGTTCAAATACAATTTTATACATAAAATTGTCCTCACAAAGGAATTAACTGCTAACTTAATATGCCATTACAGTTACTACGGAGAACCTTCTGGCAAAAAGACTGCTAATAGGTGCTAAACAGTCCTGAAGACCAAGAACCTCTGTGAGAAGGGTTGTGATCACATGGAAAGCCTTTAGGGTGGGACCAGAACAAGATGAAGCAAGCAAACAAGTTCCCTGAGTGTCCTTCCAGGAAGGGAATGAGAGGTGAACTTAACAAACTAGTCCTAAATGTAGGAATAGTTTAAAATCAACAAAACGTTAACGGAAAGCCTGTGGGAGGCGAAGGCCAGTGACTCTAAATATTACCATGCCCCCCACATCCACCCACACACAGAATCACAAAACAGAGAATTTAATTCCACACAAGAATGTTTGTGGTTTCTCAGAGAAGTGGCAATCCAGTCTACTTAGAAAAAGCAAAAAAGCAGCCTTCCCAGCTGGTCCTAAAGGAAGAAAAGCTAGTTTCAGAGATGTGCAAGGGAACAGGGAAAGGTCTCCATCTTGATGACGCTAGAATAGGTCACTTGAGAAAAAAGGAACATCTTTCAAAGGAAAACATGCAAAACTTCAAGGCCCAAGTGAAAATGGAATAGGCAGAAACATGACACTCAAAGGGTAGGACGAGGCAAAGGTACAAAGAAATGTGGGGGAAGCAAATATGGAGGAAAATGAAAAAGCAATGTCAAATTATCTCACGGTGACAACAGCAGAACTGAGGGGTGACTCGTCACCAAGTAGTGGAAAATATCCACACGCTGCCTCTCCAGTAGCTCAACAGCAGGTGTGCACAGTGTAGAGAAGCTTCCGTTCAGATTCAGCCACTGCTAGAAAGATTTTCCCAAAACCCAATTTAAATCACTTTCCCAAATGTCACTTAATACACCCAAATGGGGGGAAAAAGAAGATAACAAATTAATTAATTAATTAATTAATTAAAATAAAAATGCAAGGATGTAATTTTAAAATGCCCTTTCAAACCTGAGGTGTTTCTTCATTTGTCCATTTAGAATTCTGGGGTTTCCACAGACTTTTTGCAATTTCTCTTTAAGATGTTAGATGGAAAATCCCTGACATAGAGAAAGCGGTACAGAGTTGCCAGAGCCTAAGAAATAATTCACCGAATGTACTGAACTATGTGAATGTGAAAACCAACCAAATGTAAACCAAAATCACATGAAGAGTCTCAGCTGTCCACCAAGCAACTAGCTTCTTTCAGTTTTTAAATTTAACAACCCCACTGACTTTGGGACCCTGGTGTATGGAACTGTAAGGCTGAACACACTATGAAGGTAAGGACTCCATCTTTCCCCAAGATGACCAAAAGCAAAACATTAGAGCCAGAGAAAGAAAGAGGGTAGACACAAAAATGTGTGCCTTGATAGAGGGGAGAAAAAGAAGAAGAAAAGGTAATCAAACCAAATTTTATAAGGCTAAAATAGGGTGTCTATTCCCTGCATTTGTACTGGTTTAAATAAGAGTCCCCAAACGCAGAACTCCTCCATGAAAACAAAAGAAAAATCCTGTGATCTGGACCCAGTTGCTTTTCAAAATTTTCAGAGTCAGGCTTTTACTCACAGTTTCGGTTTACCAAGGAACTTTAAGAGAAAGCAGATGTAACCTAAAATACAATGACTGCAATACATACTGTAATTCGTCTGGTATTGCAAGCAATAAACCTCAGGTCTGTAGGGGACCCATTTGCAATTTTGATCTTCTAAAAGAGAAACAGTTTCACGTTTGGAGTAGTTTCCCAGCTTCCTCTTTTTTTTTTTTTTTTTTCTGTCCAAGTATTTGGAAGGTAAACAATTTCAGCTTGGAAATCAGAACTCCAGTGTAGTGTTGAGTGTGCACGCATGCGCGCACACACGCATGCAGAGGTCTGTCCCTCAAGCCCGTACTGTAAGACTGCCACAGAAAGAACATTTCCCAGCCATGCCGGAGGGGCTCCCCCAGGGGGACCACCCACTCTAGACACAGAGGAGACATTCCTCGGCTCCTTCCAGCGTGGGACATCAACTGCCTAGAAGTTCCAACCTTTGGCAAGTTATAAAGAAATTAGAATAGAAGTGCAAGAGACTCTGGACTTCTCTCCAAGAGGAAAAGCCCATTTTAAAACAGCTGCAGGCTTTTTTCCCCCTAACAACTTGAGACCAAAAGTGCTTTTACTCCTCTGTGACTGTTTTTTGCAGATCCCCACATTTTTGGTTTCAGGATTATCCGGTTTGTTAATGGAGTTTACTACATTTATTCAGTCTTCCAAGTAGTATTCACCTGAACAAAAAAGTTACTTTCTACTTGAAAGAAAAGAAAATAGGTTCTTGCTCAGTCACTCACACTGAATTCCCAACACACCACTTTTCAGTCCGATGAGGAGCGTGAGGAGACAAGAGCAGAAAACAGCAACATTGTACAGAGCTGTTACAGCTGCAGGTGCGCACTCTGCTCCCATCTGGCAATAAAGCAAAACCAACCCCAACCAAAAGCTTCTAGTGTGGCCAGTCCATTGTGATTTTCACATTGCTGTGGTTAAGGCATTATTGTTGAATCTAGGCTTCCTATGCATCTGATACACTAATTACAAATACCACTGGTTTTTAAATTGGTGATCAATGAAAAAGAAACCCAACAGTCAAGCCCTATCACATAGTGAGTGTGCAGAGACCCCATCTACTCCTGACCTGTCAATGTTAAGATGGGAAAGAGAAGAAAAAAAGGAAAAGAATCAGCAATGGCCACAATAGCCAAACTGTGGAAGGAGCCTCGGTGTCCATCGAAAGATGAATGGATAAAGAAGATGTGGTTTATGTATACAATGGAATATTACTCAGCAATTAGAAACGACAAATACCCACCATTTGCTTCAACGTGGATGGAACTGGAGGGTATTATGCTGAGTGAAATAAGTCAATCGGAGAAGGACAAACAGTGTATGTTCTCATTCATTTGGGGAATATGAATAATAGTGAAAGGGAATATAAAGGAAGGGAAAAGAAATGTTGGGAAATATCAGGAAGGGAGACAGAACATAAAGACTCCTAACTCGGGGAAACGAACTAGGGGTGGTGGAAGGGGAGGAGGGCGGGTGTTGGAGGGGAATGGGTGACGGGCACTGAGGTGGACACTTGACGGGATGAGCACTGGGTGTTTTTCTGTATGTTGGTAAATTAAACACCAATAAAAGTTAATAAAAAAAAAAAAAGGAAAAGAAAAAACTAGGCTAGAACAGAATAGAAAAATGGAATAAAAAGATAGATAAGGGCAGAAAAGAAGAAAAAGGTCCTTGCCAACCATATATGAAGATATATTACAATGTCCAAGGCACAAAAGAAACAAATTCCCAGAAAATATGAAGAAGGAGGAGACAAAGCAATGAGAGAGAATGTGTGTGTACAACTTTGTTAATGCGAAAAACAACATCACAAATTACTAGGAAAAGATCATCTAGAAACTGGTGCTGAGAAAACTGCCTCCTTTTATGTAAATAAAATTAAATCCCGAACTCACATCACATACAAACCACACTGCAGACTAACACATAAAAAACAAACAGAAAAACCCCCCAACAAACTGAACTATTAGGCTGGTAGGAGACCACCAAAAGCAGTCTAAATTTCCAATAGCAGAGGAAGGAATGATAGGTCCATGCAGCTCTTCACCCTCCCCACTTCTTCCTGACTGCTTAAAGTGGCAGCTATCATCCTGCGATATTACAAGCATAAATAAAATAAGCACATTACAGAGAGAATGCAAGCACCTGGGTCCCTGGCCACCAATGTCTTGATCAGTAGAACCAGCTCTGAGCTGATCTCCAGATCTTTTGTGATGTGATTAAAAAGCAACCTCTGCATTTGGAAATTAATGCTGACTGATGCTTCTGTTCTTTGTAGCCATGAGTGGAAGTGCTGGATCTAGTAAATGTTGTGTACTCATGGTAATAAGACAATGTCTATCGCTATATTTCTGGAAATGTCTCCTGATATAAGGGACAGATGTGCTCTTGAAAATAATCAAAACTTATTCTACAATCAACAGTGCCCATAAAATATTTAACAGAAGATCTGACTATCGGAGGAAGAGACTCATGAAAGAGTGGCCTAGCAGCCCAACAAGCTAGGGGCATTAGAGGTAACATGTTCCTTTATTGCCCCTTGCTGAGGCCTGATTCCACTGCTGCTAAGCCAGGGTCTGCTGGCATTCCAGGTGGGATCAGCTTTGGAAGGACGGGAGATGGTAGGGGAAAGTCTGAATCTTGCATTTGTGTGACAGAATCAGGCCCACCCTAACTGGGATCTTCTGCAAGTAGATATTCAAACTCTGCCCCTGGGCACTTCTGGTTTCAGAAAGTTACATAATCAATACACTGCAAATGCCAACAAAAACTTTGGTTTATATGTTTTCCTCAACAACTCCACGATAGCCCAAATGCTACACAGTGGACCCATCCATGCCTCAGATAAGCTCTTTCAGACTTTTTTGTAAAGTTGAGAAATGCCTTAGATTCAGAACTATATACCAAATTGCTTTTTGTCTTTGCTATTTTCCCTTACTTGAAGAGGTATTAAAAAGAAAAAATGCACACAAAATTCAATTCTAGGTCTAAAAATAAGCAAAACTGAGAAAGTTTAATTGCTCATGCTAAATCATCATGATGTATACTGCAGAGAAGGTTATAACAGCAAGAGTGGCTTGTTTCCATTTTAACATCTTCTTTTTACTTGATTTCCTGGAAAAAATAAATGCACCCTGTAGGCATGTTATAAGTACAGTCTTAATTCCCAAATGAATTAGATCACCTAAAAATACTGAGCCTGTAGATTTTTGGTTCCAAACCTACATGTGAATGAATAAGTGCTTCAGACACTTTAAAAATAAAACTGCATCTCACTTGCCTCTTAGAAACAAAATTTGAAATATGATCCAAATAAGGAAAAATAAAACATAAGAATATGCAACATGACTAGCTAAACTCCAATTATATTCTGGACTATATTATTTCCTGGGCCTTGAATTATTTTTCTTCAGCAGTACTGATCTAATGAAATATTTTGCATCTTAACTGATTAAGTATTGTATCTTATACACACAGAGAGAAAAAGATGAAACAGTTCCTACTAGGCATGTTACTACCTAAATACAAATACATCCCAGGTATTATTAATGTAAGACTTAGTTAAACTTTAAGGAAATCTATGGTTGACATAGTTTCTTTACATCTCTATTTTTATTAAAAATATTACCAGTAATTACCACAAAACTGGCAGCACACTAGGGTGACTTCAGTTAAAATCACCCCAGTGGAGACAGTAAGAAATGGCTGTGATCAATGTTTTCAACTATACCATTTATGCCAGAACCACTTTATTAATAGAGAAATAAGGAGATTTCAGATATGGTGATAAAAAAAAAATAAGAGCAAAGAACAAACTTGATCATTGGGAGCCTGTGGCCCTTACTGATTTTCCTGAATTAATGATGGTTTCTGGAAACCCACAGCCCTGTACACTGCCATTGCTGATTTGCATAGGCACATCTTCCATTTCAAACCCCTTCTGTCAGCCCTATGATTAATAGTTTATTCTCTAGGGTTGTGTTTCTTCTTCATAAAGTCTCAACACTTTTTTGGAGAGAGGAAAAAAAAATTGGAAAAGCAAAAGACTTTTTCAAGAACATCACAAACATGAAATAGGAATCAGCTGTGTTCAATGAAAATCCTTCATGTAAGAAAATATTTGTGGCTTCAAAAGAGTAAAAACTCTAATTAAAAAGCTGATCCACTAGGGGTGCCTGAGTGGCTCAGTCAGTTAAGCGTCTGACTCTTCATTTTGGTTTGGGTCACAGTCTCAGGGTCCTGGGATTGAGCCCCAAGTCAGGCTCTGTATTCATTGGGGAATCTGCTTGTGGCTTCCCTCTCTCCCTCTGCCTCCTCTCCTATTCATGCTGTCTCTAAAATAAATCTTTAACAACAACAACAACAAAAAGGCTGGTGCCCTTTGGATTTCTAATGCTTAGGTCTTAACAAAACTTCTCATTTGCAAATGAGAACAGCTGGATGGTAATGGTAGCTATGATCTAGCAGTTCAGCTTCAAGTATCTTGTACTGAATCCAGTTTACAGGCAGAAGCATAATATCCAGCATGTAGAATTTTTTTACCAATTGTATTTTCATTGGTTCTAAGATGCACATTTCAACACCAATGAAGAAGTGATGCATCTTCGAACTGACAGCTATAATAGCTCTTGGTCCTATGACAATCGTTCCAATGCCTGTGCATACATAAATTAGGACATAAAGGTTCATATTTTCACATTTCTTGTGTCAAAACATATTTAAAAGAGCTCTTGTAAGTTTAAAATAATTCCAAATGATAATAAAGCACTGGTGTCATAGCTTAAATGGTAGCATTTTTTTCTTTCTTAGTATTCTATGTTTCTAACATCCAATGGCATTGTAGATTAAGTGAAATAGGGTATGAATATAACCTAGATACGTTATATTTGTCCATGGCTGGTATTTCAAGTTGTCTAACAAACTAATTATAATAAAGCTTTCCCACTAGCCATCATGGCCCCACACAACAGAATCCCAAACACATTTACTAGGCTTTTCTCTCACTAGCTACTCTTCTTGCTGTCTTGCTGTTGGGAAGAAACTGCTTGAGATGCCTGAAATATCTGTTCCATCCACCTGCGTTCAATATTTTCTCATGTGCTCACTTGGCAAAACCCACTATCCTAACACTGTTCTAGATTTTGAACCTTTATGTATCTTCAAAGTCCATATCAAATACCAACTTATCTAAACAATTGTTCCTAATCTTTGCATCTGAATTTGTTCTCACCCCCTATCCTGTGAAACACTCCAGACACTGTATGTACTTGAGAATTATAAACTGAAGGCTGGATGTTGGAATTCAGCTGGTGAACATAGGTTTTGTTGGTCCATATCATGTTTTATTTTTAACTTAAGCAACATTTTTAAAAAACTCACAACAATTCAAACTTTTAAAAGTACTGGGTGCCCAGTTCCTTAGATATTTGAGTTTTGCAATCCTTGCCTTATCCATCTAAGGGTGTGAAAATCTCTTAATGGTAGAAATTCTTACATATTTTTCTCGACTCATAGCAGGTATTTTATGAACAGAAGTTGAAATGCATATTTACTTTAAAAATTAATGTTAGGCCTTTGGGGGAATGCTCAATAAAAGTCGTATTTAACAAAAATGTCTTGAATTATACTGAATTAAGTGCATAAGTTATTTTATGTAATGGAACACAATGAATTTTTGTCTACTTTATTATGTGAGTTATTTAGTATTTACTTATTTTGCTGTACATTTAGACTCAAGGAAGGAAACAAACTATCAATGAAGGTTTTTTTTTTTTAATTTCTATAGAAACAACACTACATATTGTCATGAGTACATGTTATAGTTTTAGAGTTTTGACCACCAGTGGAATTAATATTTAATTCAAAATGGAATTTAACAGAAAACCAATAGCAACTCAGGAAGATGAACTTAAGAAGCATCTGTCCTTCTCTAAGTTTAGCTCAATTAAACAAATCAGTATTAAGCACTTACTGCACACCTCCATATGGTGGACTTGGGACATGAAAAGGAAGAAATCATGAACAATTATGGCTTCCACCCTTGGAATTTAGTGTAATTCTTCCAAAGAAACCATTAAAATATAAATCTATTAATGGAAATCAATCCATGTGATCAAAGCAAGTTTAACAAATCTTTCTTTGGAAGCTCTTCTTCAGTAAATAGCCCTAAATATTAAGTGGCCATTATGACCAAACTATTACTTAGTGGGATCTTCCTAGTCTAATTCAAAGAGCTATAATACTTTTTCAGGGAGTTTAAGAATACTGGAGGAACTGGTAGGAACTAGAATCATGTAGGGCAGTGGTTCTCTAAGTGTGGTTCCCAGGCCAGCAGTAGAGCCGACCTCAACTTGCTAGAAGTGAAAATTTTCAGGCCCCACCCAGACTCACTGAATCAGAAACTCAGGGGGTGGGGTAGCAATTTGTTTTAAGAAACCCTCCAGGTGATTCCAAAGCATACTCAAATTTGAGAAGCACTGATAGAGAACAACCCTTGACATGTTGCAGAAAAGTTAAAAATCTTTACAAGGCCATTCAGCCAAAAAGAGACATAGCTTTCCTGTTGCCCAGTTACCCTTCTACCATAGCAGAACACAATATAATATACACTGTCACCCTATATCAAAGTATAATTTTCAGCCATGTGTGAAAGCTCAGAGAAAGAATTATTAGCTTGAACTATTTCCTTTCTCCTTTTGCTCCCTCTTAAAAAAATCTGAATCTCAACAGAGATGAAGATACTTAAGAAAATTAATTTATTGCTAAAGACAACACCAGTAGTGTGAATCCCTCTGTACATAATATAGCACACCAGGCACTATATGATATATGTTCATCTCTTTATTATCTGCCTGCTTTTCTAGGCTGTAAGCTCTATAAGGGCAGAAATTTTGTCTTTTTTGTTTACTTCTATATCCTCAAATGCTTAGAACATTGTCTGGCACACAGGAGGCACTCAAAACCACTTAATTGGAGTCAATGAGTAAATTAAATGTGATTTGTACTATCACTTGAACTCTAGGATATCTCTTCTCCAACTAATACCATAAATTATTAGAGACTCAGGCTTAAATAATTTTTAAACCCACATCACCCAGTATGGTGTGATATACCTTTCCTGTCTAATAGTTGGCAATTTTTATATGTGCAAAAAGCCAGATAGTAGATATCTTAGGCTTTGCAGGACTCTATTTCCACTATTCAACTCTGCCTCTATAGCATGAAAGCAACCATAGATAATATGTAAATGATGGATGTGGCTGTATTCCAATAAAATTTTATATACAAAAACAGGCAGTGGGCCAAATTTGACCTGTGGAATGCAGGATGTCAAAGCAACAGAAGTAACAACTATTACTAGTTTTACATTTTAAAATATGATTAACTTGACAGATACAAACAAAAGACTATAAGGAACTTTCAAATACCTATTTTTAGAGAGAGCACATTAATGTTTATGTTATTTAAAATCTATACCATACACCGTAAGAAAATGAAAAAAAAAGTTGTGAAGACTTACTTCTTACATCAATTACTTATTTGCTTACTAATTTTCTTTAAATTAGTCAGTATAAAGTTCGTTCCTACATCTTTTTATTTTTTTAAGACAGAACTATAATCAAAGAGGATATGATGGAAACATTGCCTTCTTAATTTTACTGACCTATACAATTCAGGGGCAATGAAGATAGTAGTAAAATGGCCATAGTTTATTAAATCCAAGTTTACTCTGGCACCCCAAGGCTAAAGCTAATCTTCTCCATAGCATAGAAAAAGGTTTTAATAACAAACAGATATATCACTTTATATTTTTCTTTTTTAAAAAAAGAATACTTTCTTTGTGATTATAGCCACAGGAAGACAGACCTGGCCCTCCAATCACACTGTGTGGTCCCATGAACCTCTACAGCTGACAAGAGCAAGGATAAATCACGTGGTTCTGTTGTTGGGGAGAATGTCCTTTGGAAATGGAAGGAAAGGAGAGAGCCAAAAGTTGAAAGTGACCCTCTCAACCACTATTCCATTGCCAGAATCACAGCTATTGTTATTGGCATTCACTTCTTCAAGAGAGAATGAATTATTTCCCTGCTGTTGACATATCAAGTGACTTTAAAATTTTTTTCTTTGGAGTTTTATGAACTCAGAACAGATTTCTCCCTCTACCCCCTTCTTATTAAATGCAATCATTGAGTGTGCTAGTTAATATACATTGCACTAAAAAACAATGTCTTAATATATTCATGGCCCACTTTACAAAAGGAAAGGAATGTCTCTCTCCCCCAGCATGTTCTTGCAAATCAATTCACACCAAGGAACAAAACCAGGCTGAGATACAAACATAGATACAACCAATGGGGAGCCATCACGTTTCTTTTTAGTTTCTCTGGCTGCAAAACTGGGAACTCATTTACTCATTCATTTTTCCCCCTTCCTAGTAATCACACTTCTGCCAAATTCTAATTAAGGGAGAGGTAGGTGTTTTCTTCTCCCTGTCCTCTTTGGCAGAAGAAATGAGCAAGCAAATCTCTGGAAATGAGTGTTGTCTAGAAGATTTGAGCTGTTCACTTCTCAAACTGTTGACAGGCTCCATAAAATAATTTTTATAAAAACATTTGTAACCTGTGAGACACCTCACAACGCTAACATATTTTATTTCAGAGTTTGAGTCTTTGCCCACTCTAAATCATAATATTTGATGTATTAGTTCACATTCTATAGGTATAAAAGAAAAATAGGTTTCAGCAGGAAAATGACCTCTCACTGATAAACAGACTCAATGTCCATATCTTAACTGTTAGCAAACCTTCAGAGGCAATGAATGACCAAAGGGGAGACCAATTTGGAGGTCTATAAAAATATGACAAAGGAATTATCTACAGTCTCTCTGGCTGCAAAAAATAGCATCAGCACATAATTCTTGCCACTGCTCCCTCTCTTGGGCCCCTCTCATCTGCTTGTGGTAACACATCTGCTCTAAAATGGAAGTATGGGAAAATACAAACACCTACCCTACAACACTAGGACAAAAGAGGTAAAAAGGGAAAGGAGACAGAATGATGGCACCTCCAAAGACTTCCACATCCTTACTTCCTAGATCTGGTGAATATGTTAGGTTACAAGGCAAAGGATACTTCAGGCTGAAGATAGAATTAAGGTTGGTAATCAGCTGACCTTCAGATAGGGAAATTATCCTAGATTATGTAAGGGGGCTCAGTATAACCACAGAGGTCCTTAAAAGTAGAAGAGGGAGGCAGAAGAGTAAAGTCAGAGAGAGATGTGACTACAGAAAAGAAAGCTTTTGAGAATAAAGAAATGGGGCCATGAGCCAAGGGATGTGGGTGGCCTGTGGGTGTTAGAAAAGGCAAGAAATAAATTTTTGAGCCTCCTAATGGGAACATAGTCCTAACTGACACCTTGATTTTAGCCCAGTGAGACTTGTGTTGGAATTCTGACCTAGAAAACCGTAAGACAATAAATCTGTCTTGTTTTAAGCCAATAAACTCATGGTAATTTGTTACAACAGAAAACACAGATATTTTTTTTTAAGATTTATTGATTTTTAGAGAGAAAGCTGGTGCATACACAGTGGCGGGGCGGGGGGGCAGAGGAAGGAAGGGAGAGAAAGAATCCCAAGCAGACTCCTTGCTGAGCACAGAGCCCAACTCGGGGCTCAATCTCATGGCCCTGAGATCATGACCTGAGCTGTAATCAAGAGTTGGTCACTCAGCCGACTGAGCTACTCAGGTGCCCCATACACATTTCTGATAATATTAATTCTTATATAATCCTATGAAGCAGGTATCATTATCTTCCCATTTCACAGATAAAGACACTGTAACAAGAGAAGTTAACAACTTGTCCAAGATCACATGCAGAGCTAACAGGTGGGGGAACCACGATTCAAACCCAGGTAGTCTAGCTTGTGCCTACATCCTTAGCCAGTACTTTGCACTACAAAAGATACAATGTTGCAGAGAACACCTTAAAGACAACAATATCCTGTGGTTAGAATGTGAAGTTTTGTGGAGAGTCATTGAAAGATTAAAGATATCATGTGGTTAAAGGAGATCAACTGGTTTGTAATAACATCTAATCAGGAATATGGATGTAGCAGAATAGTGTCAGAAGAGAGGGCAAGAGAAATCTAATTAAGGCTTGAATGAAACTATAAAAATAGACCAAAAACAAAACAAAACAAAACCCAACAACCCAAAAAACAAAACACCCTTGTAAGATCTCTTAAGACTAGTCAATCTAATTTCTTCCAGGCCATCAATCCTATCCATTTGCTATAATTAACTTCTGTCCCATGGTTCAGTTCCTATAGTTAGCCCTGTACATCCTCAAGTGTCTTTAACCAACCCCCCAATATCTTGGCCATGACTTTCTGCACTATTCCTTGAGCCATGGTCCGCAAGTGGATACTGTACTGAACACCAGACAGAGAGAGAGATTAAGATTTAGCAAGGGTGATTCTGTAAAAAATGATTTCTTACTGAAGATAAGGATAAAGATGTCAAATCAGAAAAAGTCCATCTGGAATTGAAGATTTTATGCTTTTTTTCTCAATGGCCAATTGGATAAAAGAGAAAATTCAGTAACAAACAAATACAAGAAAACCAATTCTCAGTTTTAGAAAAAAAAAAGAGCCCACTGAAATCCAAGTGATAATGGTTAATGAGTAAACAGCTTATTCCTTAGATGGCACCTCCTTCATTATATCTCAGTATCAGTTTAGTCCTTTGCAAAGCTTTAAAAAGTACATATTACAATGGCCATTGAACTAAGACACTAAAACTTTTTAAAAAATTGTATCTTTAACAAATGTATGACTCCATAAGGTATTAGCTTGAAAATGAAACTTTTCTTTGGCAGAAAAACTGGGGGAGGGGGCAGTTATGCCAAAGTATTGAGTTTACTTATTACACCACAAAATAAGCAATATTAAAACAGCAATCTTTAGCTGGGTTTAAGAAATTTAAATTTTTCTATCATAAAACAGTATTATTCTTTCCAATTGGCAACTGAAATATTTCCTTGTTTTTAGGTGAACAAAACATCAATGTAAGAATACAATATATCATATCATCACTCAGTTGTTTAACTGTTCACTTATAATTACAATTTGATTAAGCTCTTAAAAATGATTTTGAAATATTCATCCATGTAACACCTTGAATAAGCTAAATTTTTCTGCCTTTGTTTATTAGAGTAGCATTAAGGATCAAAGGCATTCTTGTGACATGACTGTTTCACAGCAAAGATGATACTCAATACCTGCACTGAGTTTTGTTGTCATGGGGACCTGGGAGAAACCACTTAAATGCCAGAATTTCAAACTCCCTAAAACACTGCCTTCAAGTCTGGCTTCATTTATAAAACTTGGAAATCAAAACTGTAGCAACCATTTTTATTTTTAAAAATGCATAACCCATCTGCTTAAAAAAAAAATAGTATTGACTTCACCCTTTAAAAGGTATTGAATTTCCTTTCCATGAAAAATTCTGAGGCTAGAGTATAGCAGCCTGGGGGGGGGATTCTGCTGCCTAGCAGGTAGCCATGGAAACAGAAGCACACATCAGGAGCCTACACTAAAGCTAGCATGATAAGACCATAAATGAGAAGTTTAGCATATGTTTTTTACATCTGCTGTCTCCTTGTTTTATTTCTGTTTGTATTTGGAAAGAAATTCAGCTAACTTCATCTTTTCCTTTAAGCTTATCAGAAAATCACCATCAAAATAGAAAATTTGCCCAAACGATAAAATCAAATGGTATTAGAAATAAAAATTCAAGTGGCAAGAAGGGAAGACCTGGTTCCCAATTAGTTGGAAGCATATGTGCACATTTTATCAGCTCCCATTTCACTTGGCCTAGTAAATTCACTTGTCCACAGAAGGGTGATAGCCAGATCGGTACTGACTAAGACACCTGGAAACTGTATTTTCTTAAGAAATCACACATCACAAAATCCTCCTTAATCTAGTTCCAAACCACCTATTTTTTTAAAAATTTATTTACTTATTCATGAGAGACACAGAGAGAGAGAGAGAGAGAGAGAGAGGCAGAGACACAGGCAGAGAGAGAAGCAGGCTCCACGCAGGGAGCCTGATGGGGAATTCGATCCTGGGACCCCAGAACCATGCAGGCGTGCCCAACTGCCGAGCCACTCAGGGGTCCCCAAACCACCTTATTTTAAGCCTGTCTCCACCTACCTATTCCATGAACTCTGCATTCCAGCCTCATTTTCCTGCTTATTGTTCCGTACGTTTGCTGTGTGTCCTTCTGACCCCCTCACCATACAAACCACTTGAATGCCCTTTGAGCCCTCATCCATCCGGCAAGAAACAAATGATCTGTAAAACCATGACCAATGCCCACTTAGCAAAAGTGCCTTCTAAACTGGCAAACTGTTTCATTTATATTGCTTACTGACATTTACTATATGCCTCCCACAGGGTGCAGAGGTCACCTCATTCTTGATTAACATTGACCATTTTAGGGGAGAGAGGATTAAAGCTCTTAATCTAATAGCCAGTTTTCCAGTAACGTGGTGACACTAATAATAATGGAAAGGATGGCAGAAAATTAAGAATATTAATTTCAATCAACTAATATCTAGTAATGTTGAAGTATAAACCTTTAAGCAGACCAAACCAAAGCTGTATGAGATATACTATTAGCAAAAAAGTCTTTTTGAAAATCATATAGACAACCTCATGGCAGAGGTGAACAACTCTTGAGACTACCCCTGAAATACAATTCATTCAAATGGACACTAACTGGTGTCAAGAAATCTTTAAATTACCCCAAAAGGGCTACCAAGTATAATTTACTCTAAAGAAAATTGTTGAAGATTTTTCTCCTAAAGTTTTCTACAGACCACTTTCTGACAAAATGTGCACATACAAAATGAAATATGATACTTGGCTATGAAATAATAACTGTGTCTAGAAAACAACAAAAGTCTTCAAAGTGTCTACTTTGGCAGTTCTGGACATCACCTTAGAAACTTTTATTTAAAGACATCATAAAATTGAATACTTAAATTTTAATGGCTCATTTTATAACAAAAAATGTTACAGTTCTTCAAGTCCAAAAATATACCTTTCATTTTTTTGGTATCCCAATTACTTACTAGACATCTCCACCATGTACTCAAATGCAACAAGTCCAAAGCTGAAATGATTATCCATTCCATTCCCTCCCATACAAAACAAAAACAAAACTGCTCCTTCACTCATATTTCCTATTTTAGTTAAACATACTGACAACTGTGGTCACTCAAACCAAAAGCCTCTAAGTTAGTCTTGACTTGTTTCCTAGCCTCAAACCCTAAATCCCAACAATTTCAATAGGAGAACTGCATCATTTAAAACAAACAGCATGGATTTAAATACAAAGGGCTTCTTGGGAAGCCTGGGTGGCTCAGCAGTTGAGTAGCTGCCTTCATTCAGCTCAGGGCATGATCCCGGAGTCCCAGGATTGAGTCCTGCATCGGGCTCCTTGCGTGGAGTCTGCTTCTCCCTCTGCCTGTGCCTGTGCCTGTGCCTCTCTTTCTCTGTGTGTGTCATGAATAAATAAATAAAATCTTTTAAAAATAGATAGACAGGGCTTCTTATGAACTGTAAAATCCTTGAACAAGATACGTAATCTTTAGTCTCAGCTTCCCAGTTTGTAAAGTGAGATAGACTTCTCTCAATATGAGTCCTAAAAGAAATTTCTTTAAAATCAAATAAATAGGTTTTGAGATATATTTTAATTATTCTACATTTTTCTCTTGGAATTCACAAAGCATATCAGACTAAGGTTATAAGAAATAACATTATTAGAGCAAAAACTTTTTCTTTACTCTCTTCCAAATTTATTTGACCTCAGTATTCCTTTTTAAAATTTTTTAAATTTTAATTCCAGTGTAGTTTATAGCGTTGTATTAGTTTTGAGTGTACAATATAGTGATTCAACAACTCCATATATTATTCAGTGCTCATCATGAGTGTATTTTTAATCCTTTTCACCGATTTCTTTTTTTTTTTTTTTCCTTTTCACCTATTTCACTCATCCACCCTCTTGTAAGCCCTCTCTCTGTTCTCTATAGTTGAGTCTGATTTTTGGTTTGTCATTTTTTTCCCGTTTGTTTGCTTGTTTTCTTAAATTCTGCACAAGTGAAATTATAAGTCTGACTGACTTATTTCATTTAGCATTATACTCTCCAGTTCCATCTATGTTGCTTCAAATGGGAAGAGTTCATTCTTTTTATGGCTGAAACATATTTCGATGTGTATATACATATACACATCTTCTTTACCTATTCATCAAAACCACAATGAAATATCATCTCATACCTGTAAGAATGGCTAAAATCAAAAGCTCAAGAAATAACAGGTATTGGCAAGGATGTGGAGAAAAAGGAACCCTCTTGCACTGTTGGTGAGGATGCAAACTGGTGCAGCCACTGTGGAAAACAGGATGGAGATTCCTCAAAAAATTAAAAGTAGAACTACCCTATGATCAATAATTGCTACTGGGTATGTACCCAAAGAATACAAAAACACTAATTTGAAAGGATACATGCACTTCTATGTTCATCACAGTATTATTTACAATAGCCAAGATATGGAAGCAGCCCAAGTGTCCATTAATACAGTATTCTTTTTCAAGAAATATAGTAACATTTTGTTTTAAAAAATTAGTTGCAGAATACTAACCTATTTAGTGGGTCTGTCATGAAGTTAAAGCTCATTATATGTCACATGTATCCCATACATATTAATTGTAATACTTTCTCTTACAAATCCATCCTATTGCCTGTGTCCCACTTCTGACCTCTTTTGTTCCTACTCCTGTCACCACATTTCATGCCAACACCTTCCAACAACTCATCCATTCTCTCACCTCTTCAGCTCATTCTCCCCCCAGAAACCTTTATGAAGTGCAAATCTGAGCACTGTCTTTCAGTAAAGAACCCTTCTCAACTTGGCCCCAAAGGCTTTCTCAGTGTCTTCTCATACCTCTCCCATTTAGGGACACTCCTGCATAGTTCTGGGGGCAGCACTTACATTGCAACATCTTAGGGTCCCGGCAGCTAATTTCTCTGTTAATGAAATATGTGTGCTTTCAAGGCTCTGTCTTTTCACATGTTACTTTGTTGGTCTGTAAAAGCCACCCCACACCCGTCCCTTTCTCCATCTGGCAAATAGTTCATCCTTCAAAGCCAACCCAAATGTCACTTCTATGAGGTCTTCCAGTGAGTTAGTCACTCCTTTTGTGGACTCCTATGGCACTTTGTTCTCAACTCTGTCCTGGAGAGCTATTAAAACTCAGGAACAAAAGTGAAAAGATGTAAACAGTGATTTAGAAATTATTAATTCCTAAAGAGTTTTTTTCACCCAAATCCCACCCATTACATACTGTTCTTGATTTTGCACATATGCACATGCACACACACACGTCCAGGGAAATACAGGAACAAAAAGCCTCATCATAATCAAATAAATTCAGAAACCATCAGAGTCATTCAAATGAATCAGATCTGATCTCATTTTGAAATACCTGATGGTGTCTTGACAACTTCTAAATGTCAAAGGAGTTTTAGGAACAGCCAAAAAATTTTAAGACTTTCATAAGTTTCCAAAATATAATTTCTAAATTATAACCGTTTTCTTTATACATGTGCAAAATTTTTAGAATTCAATGGGGAAAAATAAACCTTCATTTCAAAAATTAACTTTGAAATTGGGAAATAAAAACATATGCTATTTCCAGGCACTGGTCATAATAATAATAGCTACCATGCGCTGGGGGCCTAGTGCCAGAACTCCTCAGGGCACTCCCTGCAGATTCCTGCATTTAAATCCTACAGCTACCCAATGAAGGAGAAGTCATTATTCTTATAGACAAGGAATTTGATGAAAAAAGTGAACTCAGCTAGACACTGTTTAGTGAGGACCTAAATCCAGATCTGATTCCCTGGCCGACCTGCATATTCTATAAGCTACAAGAGAGTATCAAAAAGCTAGGCCAATTGGATAACTTCTCTACAGAACAAACAACCAAAAATTTGCTCAGACTGTGAACTTCGAGAGGGTAGCCTTCTTTAACCAGGGGGATTTAATAGGATCTATTCACCTCAGAGTTCTATACTAATCTCTTACAGCACTGAAAGAAATTATTGTATTTTTATACAATAAATATAAAAAGGGAGAAAGTAAAGAACTACCTTAAAAGGGATATATGTCTATTTTCTACTTATTTTGACAGACCTATAAACTCAATTTCTGGAAGATTAGTTCTAAGGACACAGGAGTCTGTTAAGATAAAATTTATAATATCTCAAAAAACAAACAATAGGGGGAAAATCTTGCACTTCATGTAAGAATTGCTGGACAACTGAATTTGTAAATAAAGTATAGAAAATATTAATTCAAGGTTTTGTAATCCAGGTTTATTTTCTTTACTTCTTCAATGATCTCAGTGTTTCTCATTCTGCATCAACATAGCAATTTTGATTTACATTTTCCTTGTACTACTCAGCTCCCTTCTCTTTGTCAAGCACTGGATAATCGAAAACAAAGAATCCTATGATTTAATAAGTGCAAGAGTGCTGACAATACTGGCTCCATCTTTGGCCTTCCATCTTGTTCTGTTCACCTGATAATCTGGCTTGAGACTAGTGTTCTGCATCCCTTAGAGATTAATATACAGAACTTAAATATGCCCACCAAGGCTGGGATGGGTAGTGGCTTGTTTTGGCCTCCAATGACTTTGTTAGAGATAACATAGCCTATCCCCTTGCTGACAAACAGGTGTGCCATGAGAACTAAAAGTTATCAATTAGGTCCATGAAAACCCTTTGAGGTGCATGTGAGCCCTTTGATCTCACTACAATGAGAACTTCTATGTGTCCTCTAGCTCTATAAAATCTATGGACTAAGGTCTGGACATTGCAGAGAATAAATGCACAGCTGTATTGTCACCTACTCAATCCCTCCTGTCAGTAAGTTACCCTGAGTAAAACTATACAAACTATACAGAGTGGCCTGCTTCCAGTCTCAAAGTGCTTTCTCAGTTTGGGGGATATTCTGTTGTCCTTCTAACCCCACCTTCTAACAAATCTTCTGGTAACCCAAGAATTCTATACCATAACAAGGACCTTGTATTTAACTATTGTGTAAATACATATTTATTTTCATATGGTCTTGAATAAGAATGGAGGTAATTTTAAGGTACATCTGCTTGTTTATACTTCCTAAAGCCACAATAAATCACAGAGATATCCAATGGAAAGATGGCATTGTAGTGTTTGTCAACTCTTATGGAAATTTGGTCAGTCATAAATACTCCAAACCAACCAGTATTTTCACCTCTGTGATGGCTCATTTAATTTATATGGCACTTGATTTTTCATAAAAATAAAAATGCAAGAAAAACAGCATGCTACACTCGGAGTGCTGAATAAAGCAAGAACGAAAAGTAACCACAGAATTCTGCATATTGCTTAAAGTTTTTTTATGATAGAATATTTGATAAGCAAGAAAAATTTCAAAAAATATTAATACTATTTCCATTTTAGTGGATCAATATCTGTTTACTGAGTGCCTAGTATGTGCCACATACCACTCCCCCTTAGGGATGCAGTAGGATGGATATGCTACCATCATGCTACTCAGGCTATTCACACAGGAAATAAAGACAGCAAATAATTGAAAATGTGATGGATGCTAAAATGGGAGAGAAATATAGCATGCTTTGGGTTTGCATCAACAAAGTCTAGATTGGTAAGAGCTTTTCTATGGAGAGACCTGTAGGATAAGATCTGAAGAATGAACAGGAGCTAAGTAAACAAAGTAGAGGGAAACAGTGAACCCTAAGGGATGCCTGGGTGGCTCAGTGGTTGAGCACCTGCCTTCAGCCCAGAGCGTGATCCTGGAGTCACCGGATGGAGTCCTGCATCGGGCTCCCTGCATGGAGCCTGCTTCTCTCACTGCCTATGTCTCTGCCTCTCTCTCTCTGTGTTTCCCATGAATAAATAAATGAAATCTTTAAAAAAAATTAGTGAACACGAAGTTTAAGTGAAAGAAATGACAGACAAGCAGGCCCAGAGGTTTTAGGGAGAAGTCAAGTGTGGCTGGAGAAGAGCACAAGTGGTGAGCCAAACAGATCTCCCTGTAGGCTCTTTCCCCCAAGATGCTGGGAGTGCTGCCAGGCAACAACCCTCAACTTTAGAAAGCTACCCTGCCTGCTTGTGCCTCTTTCTAGTGGCATTTAGGGAGTATCCCATGCAATATAAAATCCTGGCCACTTCAGACAGCTCTGAAGGGCCTCCCAAATCCAAAGCCTCCACTAGGGGAAGGGGAGAATAGCACTAGGACTATCCTGAGCTGGACTTCTCCCTAGGGTTTCTTCTCCACCCTTCCTTCCCAAAGGTGTTGACCTCAAGGGCACTCCTCAAATTCTTACGCAAGAAACTCCCTCTCAGAGTCTTTTCTCCAACTCTGGGATCTAATGTGAGCTGGGATGAGAGGCTAAAAGGCAGACTGAGAACAACTCAGTTAGGACCCCATCTGGAATTCAGCCCAAGAGTTTATATTTAAATTTTTTTCTCAAGGGTTTAAAATAAAGGTATGACAAGATTATTAATTACAGTATTAGACAAGAGAATACAAAGAGCAATATGAGGCAAAAAAAAACCTATCACCCACTCCATAGTGGTATATATACTCATAAGCCTTGAGGCCTACTGATCATTGTAGTGGACATACCTGAAGCCTTTTGTGGAAAGGAAATTACCTTGAAATTCTGATGTAATGAGACAATACGTCAGTTTGTGTACTATGCATCCATCCCTGGCTGTCATACAGGTATTATGATGCTCCTAGGCTTTAGATAGGAAATACTAGAAGTGTAAGACAGTATTCACTAAAAAATTTTTATATGGAATTACATGAGGATAAAACAGATTCCATTCATGTGTCATAGCACGTATTTTCTTGTGAAACACTATGACAGAAAAGAAAAAGAGAAAAGAAAAGAAGAACAAAGAAACAAATCCTTAAATAAGACTTTGGAATTTTAATATCTTATGCAATGTAAAACTCACACCAGAGAATATTGAAAATTTCTCCCTGTTGCCATCAATTAGTATTGTAAGAACTCCTTTGGAGGCTCAACTTCTTGGCGTACAAGTTACCTAAAATGTGTCAGCAAATAAGCCATAATTCTGCCAAGGATAATTTATTAATATGACCTGTACAAATCCATTTTAAATACAACCTTACCTCTAGCTTCTTGCTACCAAGAAGCAACTTTTTTATTTATTTGCATTTGTTGAATAAAGCCAGCATCTTTTTTTTTTTTAAGATTTTTTTATTTATTTATTCAGGAGAGACACACAGAAAGAGAGAGGCAGTGACACAGGCAGAGGGAGAAGCAGGCTCCATGCAGGGAGCCCGACGTGGGACTTGATCCCAGGTCTCCAGGATCATGCCCTGGGCTGAAGGCGGCACTAAACCGCTGAGCCACCCAGGCTGCCCTAAAGCCAGCATCTTAAAAGAAAACCAAGGGCTGTAGCATAATGGATGAACTAGAGTGGAACATAAACAGGGACCCACCATACTGGCTATGGATGAACAGACTGGAACAGTGGTGGCAGCTGCTCAGGGGCACTGTTTCAGAGCAGCTGCAAGATGGCAGCTAGTGGACTGTCTTCAGCTACAGGGCCTCGGATGTACCTCAGCTTTTAAGCCCACGTCACATTCTTCCCCAGTAGCTCCCCAGCACAGCAGTGTATCAGGATCTTGTCATTTCTGCTGAAAACAGGAATTTTGTAAAGGCGACTTCTGCTCCAGCGCTCCTGCTAGACCAGCTGAGGTGTTGTAAGATCCATCATAGTCTGAGGGTCTTGGCTCAATCCTATCCTATCCCAACCCCTCTCCCACCATGTTTCCTTTCACAGGAGTCAGATCTGAACTGAGGGCATTCCTCTCAACACAGTGACGAATCAACATTAGTCCTGATGAAATGTGGGCAGTGAGAGAAAGAGAGGTCAAGAACAAATCTTTGTGCAACTGAGACAAGGGGAATACAGGTAGGGAGATATTAGGTCCACCCTGAGTCAGGCGAAGAATGAGGTACCTTGGAGAAATCCATTTTTATCCACTGACTTAACTGTACAAAGGGTATAGTTTGGGACAACAGACTGGAATTCTGTGAATTTCTTTCCAGCTTGATAATATTCACTAGTGACTTTGAGTATTTCACTTCACTATGAATTCCAGTGAGGTGGCTGATGTGGTATATGGGCTTTAAATTCTAAAATACACAGGTTTGAAGACCAGCACCAATTAGTGGGAGAGTTTCCCAATCATAAATGGGGATGGTAATTCCTATCTGACAGGGTGGCTGTGACCCAGCACACTGGCAGAGATAAAACAGGCAATTAAAAAAAAAAGTTTATTTTCTTTTCCTATCTCAATGAACATGCTTGTTAAGCACAAACAATACTAACCCTTCATTAGATAGCCCTAAATGCACATGTAAGGACTGTGCCCTGTAAAGCTTGGCTGGCACCAAAATGCCTTAACAGTGTGTAGCATGTCATAATTGAAGGTGTCTCCACTTATAGAGCAGCTAAGGCAGAAAGGGTAAGTATTTCCAGTAACAAAAGCAAAAAGAAGAAAACACCTCCCCACCAGGGCATCTGAACAGGAGACTACACATTCCAAGTAGTACCTACTGCAGTCAGAAATAAAAACAGCCATGAAAAGAACACAGTCTATCACATCATAGATAATACTTACTTAGAAGAAACTCTTACTAAATTTTTTTTCTTTTTCATAGCACAAAAGAAACAAAAAAGCAATTTACTTCTGCTTAAGGGTGCATGTACTATATCCTCATACTATTTTTCACTGTCCACCTTTGTCAGAAAGGCCACTGCAATTTATTTACTAGAGAACTAGAATTTGTATGCAACCATGAGGGAATGAAAATACATTCCATAAGATCTGCTTGACTGATGCGGTTACAGAAACCAAATCTGCTTGCAGATGTGGAAATACACACGGCCAAATGTTTTTGTGCCCTTGCACTACATACCATATACTACCCAGTCTTCCTAAAATATTGATTTAATATTTAGACAAAGAAAACAATTTCTTGATATGCCAGAAGGTCAAGTAATGCCTGAAGCCACTGCAGACAACTTGGCAGCAAATTACCTTGAAAAAGTTTTTCCTATGAAAAACGGATCACTTGCCTCTTCACTGAGAATTTTAAAATTCACTTTTCTCAGCTATTATAAAGTTACCACTGATTTCCTGAAAATCCAAACAGTTCTGAAACCACAAAATTATGATGACACAGAAATATTTCCAATTCACTTCAGCATCAAGCTAAATGAAAAATGTTCAGAATTCCCAAAATCATAATCATTCCTTTTTGCCCAGTTCATATATATAGAGTAAGGAGAAGCAAAGTATTTATCGAATCCATATGGATACTTGGAAATGTTAGCAATTGTGTTTAAACAAAATAAATTCAACTATGTCAGCATTTCAGGAATTTATAGCCAAAGACCACAGTCAAAGCATGCCAAAAATCTCATTCTAACCAGAGAGCATTTTCAAACTTTTCCAGAATGAACATTTTTATCTTAATGATCATAGACTCTGAAGAGTTTAATTAAACACTAGCACCTGGATGGAAATAGTGACTTAAAAAGTCCCTGCCAGGTTGGCAAGTCAAAAAGAAAGGGTGTTTGCTCCCTAATAGTTGCAGATGACGAAGGGCAGTGACAGATGAATAATTAAATATGACCCTGTCTATATGTTAAAATCTTCCTCATTTTTGTTCATACCCCTGTGCAGAGTAGCAACAATACTCAAAGACTTTTCCCATGGATGGAAGCATAGCTTCTCCTATCTAAGGCAGACATCAATACAAATCCTCTAAAAAGTAACTACTACTTGAATTTCTGTTTTACAGATGAGGAATCAAGAGATTTACAATGAGCCTACTGCCCACTGTTTCATTGCTGATAATAACTAAGCCACGAACCCAATATATGCAATGCTGGATCAAGATACCAGGCTCCTGACCATTACCTGTACTACAGTGAAAGATCTTTATGGCAAGAAAAAAAGTCTTTCCCGGACAGTCAAGGCCAGCCAGACACGTATTCCCAAAGCCAGGATGACCGACCCTGCATCAACCTCAGTGGCCCATTAGCCATTTTGACTTATTTAGCTTTAACTGAATCTCAAAAGGTAGGTAAGAGGTCACCAAGAGAATAGCAGTAATAGCTACATTGGCAACAAGCCACTGCAACAAGCTAGATTGCATGGCATCAGACTGTCCAGTGAGCTGAAACTATTCCAGGTGAATTTCATTCTACCAACACCACTTCCCATAATATAAATCTCCACCAAAATTTGTTTGCATTTTGTGCCTGGGATTATTATTCTAGTTTGAAGCCTGCATGTTTTCTGAGCACGAATCTAAATATACCAGAGTAAGGACACAAGGAAGAGAAGCAGAATAACTGCATGGCAGCAAAAGGAGGTGTTAAGCTCATGGATTCACACATCTACTCATTGATCTAGGCATCAATCACACATGCTCCCATTCATTCACACATGCTCTCACAAAACATTTTGAACATCTACTCTGCACAAAACACTGCTTCAAGGGCTGGTGACTGTTTCACAAAGTCTTATTTTCAGTGATTCATATATTGAGAATTAAGGGTTATGCTTATTTTAGCTACATCATGATTGCCCATCCAATCTCCCTATAGTTTGTTAAGAAGTTCTTAAATGATATTATTCAGATATGCTGCTAAATAAATATAGATCCAGTTTCTAAAGACTATATTTTCAGGGGATCCCTGGGTGGCTCAGCGGTGTAGCGCCTGCCTTTGACCCAGGGCGTGATCCTGGAGTCCCAGGATCGAGTCCCACGTCAGGCTCCCGGCATGAAGCCTGCTTCTCCCTCCTCCTGTGTCTCTGCCTCTCTCTTTCTCTTCTCTCTATGTCTATCACGAATAAATAAATAAATCTTAAAAAAAAGACTATATTTTCAGTATGAAAAGGGATCCACTTTTTAATTAAATTTTGCTATGAATCCTTCTTGCAATTCGAAAGTATGAAAGCCATGTTAACTACCTGGTTGCACACTTAACACATTCAGCTTCTTCAAGAAGAGAATGCATAAAATATAGGCAAAATCTAGCATTTTAATTAAGTATATATTTTATTACTATCCCATGGGAAGTTCCATTTTCTCTCCGTAAAATTCAATGGAGTTTTGTAATGAAAAGAATACCAAATTCTATCATCTTTTAAAGGCCAACATCAACATTAGTGAGATACAGTTGTAAAGCTCTGCAAGATTAGCAATTACGCTTGCTTTTTTAAACAACTGCTTACATTTCTCAGCTAGCTTCTTCTCCTTTCCTCCATCTCCCACCCACACACACACTCTTTTCCTCCTAGACTCAACTCTGCCAAATTCTAGGAAGAAAAAGTTTCACTTTACATACCAACAGCCTGAAGATCTGATTTACCCTGGGGTAAACTTGTTCCTTTGTACACAGATGAAAATATATTTACCATCAATTGAGTTATTTAACCTGAAGAAGTAACTGCAGTACATTCCCTGGTACTGTGTATTTTCAAGATGATGCCCCCCCCCCAAAAAAAAGGTGAGAAGGAGGCCAATTCCAATTGTTCCAAAGAAAACAATCTATTACTTTCATTTCAGTGTATAAGTATTAGACACAGGATGGATGGGGGCCACACACGTGAATATGACATTATCTGCTAAATCAGAAAGTGCTCAGCATATGCATGTGTCGTCTGAGCATACAACAGACAGGGTCCAGGGCCCTAGTCTAGAAACTCTAAGCATTGTAAATAAGATGAACCAAATGAAGTGCAGAGGTATATCAGTCAGGGAACCTGACATTATGTAACCATATAAAGTTGCCTGAGCCTCTATTTCTGCAGCTGAGATGAGATGCTCACCCCGCAGAATTGTTATTTCTAAGAGTGAGATAATTTATAAAACACAATCCAATGCTTACTTAGTCCAATCAGTGACAGAAATTATTATTTTTACTTTATTATTAATATTACTGAAACAGGTTAAAAGATTAAACTCATTAATATAGTCTTACCTGGATGAAAATAGACATGCTTGTCATCTGATCTCATTTTACTTCTAATTCATCCCACTGAAGGCTGCAAAGACTGATTTTTCTAAAGTTGGTTAAACTAGAAAATTTTCAGTCTAATGAAAATCTTATTTTGCAAGGACCAGATTCTAATCAATATGAAAAAACAGAAATTTTTTATTTTTTTACTTTTTTTTAAAGATTTTATTTATTTATTCATGAGAGAGACACACAGAGAGAGGCAGAGGCTCAGGCAGAGGAAGAAGCAGGCTCCATGCAGGGAGCCCGACATGGGACTTGATCTCGCGTCTCAAGGATCAGGCCCTGGGCTGAAGGCAGCACTAAACCACTGAGCCACCTGGGCCGCCCAGAAATTTTTTGAATAATTAAATTTTATAAATAGAAACAACACTAACACCTACATTAAAGTTGGTCTTGGCACTTCCAATTATAAAGGGCATTTTAAATGCATTGAGTGTGTAAGCATTCCCCACAATATTAAGAAACATCAATAAAAACAAGGACACCTGGGTGACTCAGTGGGCGAAGCATCTGCCTTTGGCTCAGGTCATGATCCCAGAGTCCTGGGATGAGCCCCATGTCGGGCTCCCTGCTCAACCGGGGGTCTGATTGCCCTCTGGCCCTCCCCTGCTCATTCATTCATTCACTCATTCATTCTTTCTCTCTCTCGTGCATGTTCTCTCAAATAAATGAAATATTAAAAAAAATAAAAAAACAGCAATAAAGAACAATAATAAGGCAAGTCTTCAGTAACTTTCAGCATAAAGTGTTTTTTGCTGACTTTTCCCTAAAAACATGTTTCTGGGAAACATAGAGAATGTTTCCTCAGATGGTGCCACATTTATAGCATTAGGACTAGCCATCCACACTACCAAACCTGAGGCAACCAGGAGGTACCCTGTATCAGACAGGGGCCCATAATCTGAAAGATTCAAGAATCATTGGACTTGTAAAGGCAAGACAAGAAAACACACAAAAACACATGTTACTTAATTCCCAAAGTAACCCCTTTCTGCCTTTTTATATGATGTGCTCATACCAGTTGTAAAATATATTTCCACTTTGCTCCTCTTAAAGACTGGCAGATGAAAGAGAAGATAACTTCACAAGCTAGGACCTAGAATCAATGAACCATACTTCAAAGAAGCCCAAATGGAAACCTGAAACAAAATGAAGGTAGAGAGATAATTTGATGTTTTTAAATGTTTGCTGAATTACACTTGGGCAGAGCCTGGAGTCAGGGAACTGCAGTAGGGTGGGGACTGCCAGAAAGAGCAAAGTCTCAGACAGAAAAGAGCAGGCTACGCAAAATCTCCTGCTGCCCGACATATTTAAGTCTGCCACAAAAGCACATGTCTTGTATGGTCGACATTTGCAAGAAGAAAATCCAAAAGAAAAGTTGTGTCCTTGCCTTTAATACCTAATAACAGGCACAGGAAGAAAACAAGTCACACTTAATTTTTTTTTAAGATTTATTTATTTTGAAAGAGATAGAAAGAGAGAGAGTGTACACATGGGGGGAGAAGCAGAGGGAGAGAGAATCTCAAGCAGATTCCATGCTGAGTGCAGAACCCAATGTGATGCTCAATCTCATGTCCCCTGAGATCATGATCTGAACCAAAATTAAGAGTTGGATGCTTAACTGATTGAGCCACCTAGGCTCCTCATGCCACACTTTAAAAAAGACAAAAATGACTAGATTAAAGTCTCCCAAAACCCACCCCCACCAAATTGCTATAAAGGACTTCAATTCACACTGCAAATGGGGAGGGATGTAAGCAAACTGCCCTTGTATTTCAAGAAGAGTCAGTATACGTCAGCTTACACCTGCATCAGACAGGTTTCTGAGTTCAGATGAGACACTAGGCAGTAAAGAAAGAGACAGTCAGGGCTGGCAATAAGATCCTCAGAAACTCTGATCTACCCTCATCTCTTGAACTACTTTCTCCACAAGGGAGGCTGGATCTCACAATGAGTAATCAGAAGTACAAGAAGAATCAAAAACTTCAAAGTACCTGTCTGCCTCATTAGGACAGAGGCAGCCATGGCTTTGGGCAGACATTTCTAAGGACTGCCAGTCTGAAAGCCAAACCCTACACGCCTTGGAAGCTGTCAACGGACTCTGCCTCTTCAAGCAACCAAATCAGAGGATGAGCATAAATGGCCACTGAGGCAGTGTCAAAAGCCAGGAATAAAATGAAATGCTGAGATTGTAAAGAACACTCTCTGTGACCCCAAGGAATCATGTGCCTAGCTTTGGGTGGCATAGGTCAAAGCTTTTGATGTTCTAGAGATGTCAGAGCAATTCTATTTGTGTATTTGCAAAATCACACACACACACACACACACACACACACACACACAGTTCTTTATCCAATCATTTTATTGAATTTCTATATGAAATATAACTTTTTCCCCTTGTAAGGAGTCATGAGATTATATAATGACTTCAGATTATGTAACTAGGAAGTTATGAAGTTCCTAGATTATGTAACATTTAAGAACCATGGATGCATTTATTTTCTTTCGACCTATGATGTAATCCTCACTGGAAAACATGCATAAGTTATGAGGTGTTTGCACATGTAACATTTTAAAACTGGCTAGCAAAAGCACAGCTCACTGTTACATAAGTCATTCTTCCATACATGAAAGTCAATTACTAAAGGAATATTAGCTTGGCTACTCAGCTTTAAAATCACATAGAGTTTAGTAAACTAGAGTCATATTGACACTAACTGTTTCCATCTTGCTTGGTCTTAACTCATTGACAAATTTCTTACTGCTTTTTTAAAGAATCCTATTTAATTTTGCTAAACTATCCTAAAGGTGCCGAGAATTACTAAATTGTAAAACTGCTTATGCGTTAGTAACCCACAAACCCAGCCATGAAATGGACCTTGCTATAATCCTGACCATTCATTTTTAATACTTCTAACTTGACACTTAACTTCTGTGGCTACAACTTCCTACTAATGCAACTCTTGACTACTCTCAACCCTATAAGTTCTCTAGGTTATTATGATTCTCAGTTCCCTGCCTCCTTCCAGCTTCCCTGCTGGCTTCACATTTCCCTGAGCTATCACAACCCAAGGTGGACCATTTTGCCCTCTCATCACACACCCTAAAATTCTCCATCTCTGCCTTTCTGCCCTACCTATCTTCCACCACAGGTCCCTCTATGTTTTCCATGGCTGAGTAGTCAAAGAACTGGAAAAAAGCATGTAAGTGTCCTAAACAACCTAACTACAAAGTTGTATTATGCAGCCTTATCTGGATACTAATTTGGTTTGGCAGGTTTTTTTATTCATCTCAATTGCATTTTCCATAAGAAGCTGTTCTAAATCTTCCATAGTTTCAAGTCTTCAAATTATCCCCCTATACTCATAGGAAATGACTTTATCTCCAAATAGACTAATCAAAATTAAGGAAATTAACACTCAATTTTCCCCTTTACTTTAAATCTATCACAATCATTACTCTCCTCTCTTCCTTCTCACCAAACTCAAGAATATATATTCAAACCATTTTAATAAATATTTTATTGAGAACATACTATATAAGCCAAGAATTCTACTGAACATGTACCTAGCAGAATCAATAACTTAAGTTTTTAAATCCATGACCATATCTGACAGAGTCTAATGGGGACTAAAGAAACCAGAAATTGAAGTTATTTCATTAAAATGAGCACAGTGTCAGTGGAAAGATTCACAAAGTGAGGTCAACAGTCCAAAGCTAATTAACCCAGCCCCAACACCTACTGACACCTGTACCTACCCCTGCCAGAGGTAGCTTCATCCTAAGCTCTGCCCTATTTTCTCTAGTGTCAAGCTCATCTCTGTATTTTCCCAGCTTAATTCACTCAAGTAACTGTTATTCTTCCAGAAAAGAGAAAAAAATGAAACAGTAAACTCATTTCATGATTGTGTCAAGTAATCACTCCACCTATTATTTCTTTCTTAGGTAGACACCCCTAAATATTAGTTGCTGTCTGTTCCTTTCTAGATTCTGTTGCTTCTCTCAAAGGTCACTAATGTGACAATGATTTAATAGAATTTAGGAGAATAAACCCCAATAAATGCTATTCCTTCCCTTCTAAAGTTTCACATGGAACACAAACCTCAGGAAAGCCAAGGCTTCATTTCTCAGAGAACGTAATGGACAGGACCACCCCTGTGTGGTTTCAGTCAGGCATCATGATGTTCCAAACTCTGAAGAACACAGGTATAATTATTCATGGAAACCAGATGGATACACAGCTTCCTTTAGTTAGAGCAATTTTTGTGCCATTTATCTATAAAACTCCATCAAGGGCTGACTTTCAAAATATTTGGATGCTAATGTGATCATGAGGAAAAATAGGAAAAGAGTAAAATTCTAATGCTTATTGCTGTCAAGTAAATATTTCAGAATCCCCACAGAGCACACTTAACAACTATATTGTTAGTAATGGAAATATTTTTCCTAACTTGGCTCAAATCACTAACCATTAGTTTTAGAGAGTACAACAAGCGGACAGAAATGATCCTATGGCTGGGTCCTTTCCCCTGAGATAGATAATCAATGCTCCCTAACCAGAGGAATCACAGTATCGCTGCCAATGGCCTGGGATCCCTAAACTACCTGGATGATACCCAGGTGAGGGAGCACAGAGCTCCTGTCCTGCTGACCCACTGACATTCTTTTCCCTATCCTGCCAAAATCATGGGTTCTCAGATTCTTCTCTCTTCTTGCTTCTCCCGTTGGTATATATTTTTCTTTTTGTTGACAACAATCTGATGCGCCTGGAAATGGCTTCAAGTACCTATGCTCCACTTGGGATCATTTTAATACTTTTGCAGATGGTTTGAAGCATTATTTTTTTTCACAAAATGTGCCGTGAACTCTAAATCATTTTTGCCGTATTTCTGCACTGACATATAAAATACACCTGGGATGACTGAAGTCATTTTTTCAATGAGACAACAGTGCCGTTAATTAACAACAGAAAGTATACCAACTCCATTTGTCAAAGCATAATGACTATCCCAACCATCCAGGATACCTATCTTAGTTTGGGTTTCCCTGCAAAAGACACTGGGACAAGGACTTGGGTTACTGTGTGTTACCTGAGATAGTTCATTCAGGTGGTGATTCCAAGGAGCACCTGTTAGGGAGTAAGGAAAAATATGACCGAAAAGAGAAGAAAGCCAGTGAAGGGAGTGGGACAGAACAGTCACTGCTGGGAATCAGTCCCCCTGGGTATTCTAAGGAGACATGAATAATAATGTACTTCAGACCTGTCCCACAGACAGAAAGGAAAAATGGATATTTGTTTTCTGATCCTAATCCTTCACTGGCTGAAGGCTGCCCCAGGAGAGTTCACTTGCTAGCACTAGCATTTCTAGGCTGCTCTGAACCAGAAGAGTAAGCTTCCATAGTGCTGAACAAAGTGCTCTGGTAAAGGAGCTCGGGAGTCCAGCACTTAACACGGGGAGCTGTCAGTGTGAATAGGAAATGCCCACCACAGGTAAACTCAGGGGTACACTAAAAGCATATCAACATCATCTGCCATGGCAGCTAACTCCTTGCTTTTGTCAAACCACCATGTTCTGCTGATTCACCTTTTAAGAAGTCTCCTTGATCTCACCATCATCAAATACAATCTACTATACTCATCTTCTAGTCTTTATCCCACTCCTACAATAGCTATCAATTATCTTCTGTGTCCACCCCATCCCAACCTCCCCACTGTCCGCACCGTGGATGAGGTTCTCTTCTCGTAACGTCATAGCCTTCACTGACTTGCCCTACCAGTTCCATCTTACTAATCACTAACTCTTCCAACTCTCAAACTGCCTGTTTTCTTCCCCTAGCAATGATTCCTCTCAGCTTTGAGCCTTTCCTATACAGAATGCTGCATCTCTGCTGGTCCTTTTGAGATCTACATAGGAATTACCAACTCCTAAAGAGTTTCTTTGGCTGTGGCTTCCACTCTCCTCCTCCTCTTCTGAACTATTCTAGTCCTGATGGCAAATAATGCGGTTAAAAGAGAAAAAAAAAAAAAGTTTAAAGTGAGTAGGGCAGGAAGCCCTGGCCAAACTCTTATATCCAAGGGGCAAAAACTGAGATCAATGCTTCTTTCTTAAGTTCCTCCAACACTCACTAGAGTGCCCACTAGCCAAATCCCACCAGGAACACATTTGTAGTAAATAAAGCAAGCTATCTTTAGCTGTCGCAAGAGGAAAAGTTCACTAAAGGAACTTGGGCATCCTAAGAGGAAATTACAATACATTTATTATAGAACTTAATATCTGTTCTAAGTGATTCCACGGAGGGCCTAGGAAAGTAGAGGCCAGATTTGGAATAGAAGCTTTCAGGAAGTGGGGGCAATTCATGATCCTAGCAAATTTAATCTAGAAGGCAGAAGACTAAAGCTGACTTGGAGTGATCATTGGTAAAGCAGCAACAATCACTCATGTCAGTCACTAGAGAAGGGTGTTTAATTACTTCTGTGGTTGCACAGTTTCCTTGTCTCCATCCTGCTTCATACATACTCAAGGAGTAGCCTTGTATGATTATTTATATTCTGTGAGAAGTATTTATGTTCAACTTGGAACTGGGGGCTAACTAATTTTTCACTTTCTCAAAAGTTATTTGAAAGATACCAGAATGACTTAAATCATTGTTGAAGTAATTTCAAATTTATTCTAAACTTAAATGCTAATATAAACTTTAACTTATAATGCATAACTCCACCTTCCTGGCAGGCATCATGCACATGGAAGGGAGTAACACATCTTGGCCTTGGACATAGGTCCATGAGCTCACAGTCCAGAAGGAAAGGCAAATGTCTAGGCTGACATAACACAAGCATGAAAAGTGCCAAAAACTAAGTATGGATAAGGTACTGAGTTATTGCATTAAAGAGTATTAAACTCCAGAGTATTAAACTCCATCTGGATGGAGGGTGGGTGAAGTTTTTCAGGGAGACATGTCATCTGTGATGGATGTAGAATGACTTGGGGTTGATCACCTGGAAAATGAAGGGTGTAGGATGCCCTTCAGCAGCAGACACACCATATATAAAGGTATGAGATGGCCTAGGGCTTGGGAAGCAGAACATACGTCAATGCTGATGAAACAAACTTTACTTAAAACTAAAAAATATTTTGCAATGGAATTTAATGAATTTTCAAACCTAGACTATGTTGTTATTACATTTTGCTGGTATGGAAAGAGAGAGTGTTACATGACCTATGACGTAAAAATCTATTGGGCATTGACCTAAGGAGAAAACCCAAGGGGATTAGTTTAGAATACACACATTTGATGGTGAAAGCAAAGGAAATAGGGACATACGCCACTTGATTTGAAATATTTTTCTCCCTGGTGGCAGAAAGTCCTCTTTCCTTTCTTCTGCCTCACTTTCCTAAATTTACATGTACTTCCAAGCTAAATGATATCAATCAGGACTCCCTGGTGCTGTATGTGATTTGAGAAAGAGCTTGGATCACCCAAAAAAAGGAAAAGGGTACTTCTGAAATACAGCAATGCAAACGTGTTTTCTCACGTAAGCTGAGTTTTGAGAAGAGGAGGTAAATTATTCCAAAACATAAATATTCTTAATTATGGATCCTACTCTGGAAATGGTGTAGATAGCATAGAAACAGAATGCAAGTTAATCCAAAGTAATGTATTTAAGTGTCCTTCCCTTGACTATGAAAGACTGGAAAAATTTTCAGAAACTTTTCCTACTAATATACAAACTACAAAGCCCAAATCACGGAAATAAAGGCAAACAAATTATAACATTATATAAGAGTCATTGAATTTTTAAATTTCTCATCCCTTGCCACATAAAATACACATATACATACATGTGTCTATGTGCATATAAAATTTACATACTGTTAATACTGAAAATCTAATATTAAAGTTTACTTTGTAAATACAATGCCCTAAAAGTTAATGCACTTTCCACAGTCCTTCAAAAATTAATATATTATCACTATTTAAGACCAATTCATTTATTTCTAGTTTGAAATTGAAATGATCCAAAAATTAATGGTAAAATGAGGGGTTTCGATACTACAATTAAAGAGAAGTATTAGTAATCTTAAACTTCAGAGTAGAAAAACAATTTAAAGAAAAAAATTCAAAATAAAAAACTATTTCATTAGAAAAACAAATGAACAACTAACTAGAACAGGGAAAGGATACGAATAAATCAACACAAAGTTAAGAAAAACAATCCACAGAGTAATACAAAAAAGTGTTCCATGAACAGATGAAAAATGCTCAGCCTTTCTATTAAGTAAGGACATGCATGAGACACCATATTTTACACTATTTATGATGGCCAAGGATAGGAAAGCACACAGTTGACAAAGATGGAAGGAAGAGTCTTTTCCAGAATCCAGTCCCTTCCTGGTAGGAGTTCAACAGTCATTTTGGGGAACAAAGTGGCAACCATAAAAAATATTAAAGTTGCTCATTACCTGTGGCCTGAGAATTCTACTTGTAAGAATTTTTGCAACAGAAAAGCTTGTAAAAGTAGGAAATACACTTGAGAACCACTGTAGGGAAAAAAAAAAAAAACACAACCCAATGTCCATCAAAACAGATCTGTTAAAATACATTATTGATATATCGTTACCCACACATATACAATGGCATTTCTTATATTATTTATGTGCTTTATATGGAAGATGCTCTCTTAATACATTTTAGAAGCAAAAATCCAATTGCAGAAATGTGTATGTGTATAAAATGAACCCAAAAATCCAATTGCAGAAATGTGTATGTGTATAAAATGAACCCATTTTCATAAAGTAATAATAAATCACTGTTTGCATAGATCAAAAACCATACAAAAAAAACCCATACATATGCTGTGTTTTCATTTTATTTTTATTTCATTTTATTTTTATGTCAGGTAGGACTTATTTTGCTTTAAGAGTAATTTCTGGCAACAACATATACAGAGAATGTAACTCCTCATTCTTGAAATCTCTCCAGTATCTTTTGATAAAAATATCTGCTAGTACATTTGTATAAAACAGGTTTGTATAAAAATGTTATAATAAGCTTCAAGCCGTGCTTTAGTAGCATAAAAAAGACCATTTGAAGAAATGATGATAAATGCCATTGTGATTTAAGTTATTTTCTTTAGTCAGTGAAAAAATGCCACATGATTGCTCAGTGATGTTTCCAACTACACCATCATGGTGTTCAAATATGGTCACAAACCTCAGAAACTGTCACAGTTATCACAACTACATATTCCAGAAAAGAGGAATGAGAGACAGAGACAGCAGGAACTGGAGGGTAGCTGGTCCATTTCCTAGCATTGGAACCACAAGGCATAATTGGGGACCCTGTTTGAAACACTCACAAAAAAAAAACAAGCAGTAGTTAAAGACGTACAAACTATAATTTAAAACTGAGAGTCAAGTGGCTTTTAAAATGTGTAGACCTGCCATCCTACCATGCTTATTTTGCACTGGAATTCTGTCCATTCAACCTATTACACTGGACATTCTTCCTTCAGGAGTCACTACTATCCTATCTCTAATGCTGTAAAAGGAAGCCAGTTACACATACACTGAGTTTCATGAAATGGTCCAAGAAGGATCCAGTGCTATGCACAGAGCAGTCTCCTGATGTCACGCCTGCTCTTCCAGCCTAGTATTTCTCAACCTCACATGCTGACATTTTGCATCAGAGGACTCTTGTTGGGAGGGCTGTCCGGTGCTCTGTAGGATGTTTTGCATCAACCTTGGTTCCACCAACCAGATGCCAATAGCACCACCTCCCAGTAGTGACACCAGAAATATCTCTAGACATTGCTAAATGTATCCTGGGGGAAAAATTATGTTCCCCAAATTAGGTTGGGGAGCCTGGGTGGCTCAGTTGGTTAAGCATCCAACTCTTGATTTCACCTCAGGTGATGATCTCAGGGTTGGCAGATTGAGCCCTAAGGCTAGCTCTACACTCAGAGGTCACCTTGAGATTCTCTTTCTTCCTCTCTGTATCTCCCCCATGCTGTCTCAGATAAATAAATCTTAAAAAAATATATATATATGCTAGGGGAGCCTAGGTGGCTCAGTCAGTTAAGTGTCTGCTTTTAGCACAGGTCATGATCTCAGGGTCCTGGGATGAAGACTGGTGTCGGACTCCCGGCTTATTGGGGAGTCTGCTGATCCCTCTGCCCCTCCCCTCTGCTTGTGTTCTCTTGCTCTCTCAAATAAGTAAATAAAATCTTTTTTAAAAAATTATGCTATGTTGATAACTACTCCCTAAAGTATATAAATTCCAGTAAAACCATTAATGGGGTTCAAAAGAAGAGAAGAAGAAAGAAATATACTGCAAAAAAAGCATAAAAATGATTAAAATAAACCTAGGTTGAAAGTTTTAAAAAGATGCATTAAAAGAAGCTTACTGGGGCACCTGGGTGGCTCAGTGGTTGAGCGTCTGCCTTTGGCTTAGGGCGTGATCCTGGGGTCCTGGGATGGAGTCCTGCATCAGGCTCCCCTGCTGCTCCCTCTGCCTATGTTTCTGTCTCTCTCTTTGTGTCTCTCATTAATAAATAAATAAAATCTTTAAAAAAAAATCAGCAGCAGGTTACTGGATGCAGCATCCAGTATGCTTCTAAATGTGGATAAGGAGTTAGGATTGCCCTTATTCTTGAAGATAATTAAACATATTCTGAGTTTTCTTAAGTGAATGTGTGGAATATCATTCCTTTGGTGACCAAACACACCTTATTTACCACCTATGTGCATGCTTATGGACTGGAAGGAAATACCTTGATTTTTTTTTTTTTTTTTAAGATTTATTTATTTGGGAGAGCAGGCAGAGGAAGAGGGCCAACACGGAACTCAATCTCATGACCCCTGAGATCATGACTTGAGCCAAAACCAAGAGTCAGATGCTTAACCGACTGCACCACCCAGGCACCCCAAATACCTTGATCTCTGAAATCAAAGTTTATATTCTAATTCCATCACTTCAAACTCTATGACCTTGAAGAAGTTGTATCTTCTCTCCATATCACATACTAATGTGTATAATGGAAATGATAATAGCTTTTCATGGGGGTTAGTACAAGGATTAGGAGAGAACAGAAGTAACACTCCTAGCACAATCCTATTATAAGGTAGGCAAATAAATCTTTTCATCCTTCCTCCTCACAGGAGTTAACAGAGGAAAGAACTGCAGGTGGAAGGAGTCCTGGGATGGCACTTTCTTCACTAGAGGAAAGGGACTTAAAAACCTCTGTTCAAGAATCAAGAAGACCGAGAGAGAGCTCTCTCTCAAAAAGAAAGGCAGTGGCCATAGAGGCAGGTGAGTGATGAAACAGTAAGACTTGGCTCTAGTCACCTTTTGGGAATATCAGCGTGATTCGCTGCTGAACCATATTTCTTTCATTCTTAATTTCACAAAACTTGATCGGGTTCTTCAGAGATTTTATGGTTCTTTTAAAATTACATACTAAGGAGTTAGTAGGGATCATATAACTTTATCTTTTTCATGTAATATACCTTAAAATGCTGATTAAAATGTTGTGCTCAGAACCTAGGACCTTATTTTGTCAAATATACTTTAAGTTTTAGAGCAGTTTCAGGTGCAGAGCAGAACTCAGTGGAAAGTACAGAGTTTCAATACATGCTCCTCCCCATACACAGGTACCACCTTCACCACTGTCAGTATCACATCAACATCAAAACCTAGTCTAAGGTTTTTTTTTTTAAGATTTTATTTATTCATATGAGAGAGACAGAATGAGAGAGAGAGAGAGAGAGAGAGAGAGAGAGGGAGGGAGAGAGAGAGAAAGAGAAGCAGGCTCCATGCAGGGAGCCTGATTTGGGACTCGATCCAGGGTCCCCAGGATCAGGCCGGGCCGAAGGCAGCGCTAAACCACTGAGCCACCCGGGCTGCCCCATAGTCTAAGGGTTTTAACAAATACATAATGACATATATGTACCATTTTAGATGACACAGAAGAAGTTCACTGCTCTAAAAAAATCTGTGCTCTATTCACCCTTCCTTTCCCCCAAACCTCTAATGATCACTAACCACTAATCTTTTTGTTCTCTCCATAGTTTTGCCTTTTCCAGAATGTCATATAGTTGGAATCATACAGTATGAGCATTGGCTTCTTTCACTTAGTAATATGTATTTAAGGTTTCTCCATGTCTTTTCATGGCTTGATAGTTCATCACATTAGTGCTGAGTAATATTTCTTTGTCTGGATGGGCCACAGTTTACTCATCCATTCACCTACTGAAGGACATCATGGTTGCTTTCAAGTTTGGTGACTATGAATAAAGCTGCTATAAATACCTGTGTGTACATTTTTGTGTGAACATAATTTTCATTTAGGGAAATACCAAAGAATGCAACTGCTGGATTGTATAGTAAGAATATGCTTAGTTTTATAAGAAATTGTCAAACTGTCTTCCAAAGTGGCTGTACCGTTTTGCATTTCTACCAGCAATGAATGAGAGTTTCTGTTGCTCCATACCCTCACCAGCATGTGGTAGTGTTAGCGTTTTAGATTTAGGCCGTTCTGATACCATGCATAGTGGTACCACATTGTTTTAATTTGCAATTCTCCAGTAACATACAATGTTGAGTATCTTTTCATATGCTTATTTGCCATGTGTATATCTTCTCTGGTGTGGTGTTTGTTCAGGTCTTTTGGGCGTTTTTTAAATTGGGTTGTTCATTTCCTTACTATTGAATTTTAAGAGTTTTTTTTGTATATTCTGGGTAACAGTCTTTTTCAGATCTAGCCTGTGCAAATGTTCTTTCCCATCTCTAGCATGTCTTCTCACTCTCTTGATGCTTTCACTTTTTCCATTCATTTTCTCACCCTCTATTCCACTCTAAATTTGTTTTCTAATTAAGTTAATTGAAAATCATTTTTTTTAAACTGACAGATATGTTTACTTATTTCAGGCTTAGTGGAAAAACTAAAACCATCTTCTTCTGTGGACCTGGTAGAGGAGAGAGAGGACAGACTGGAAGGAATGGCTAGCCTGTAGCAGTTACATGAACATATAAGCCAACCCTTGGGGGCGCCAGGAGGGAAGACAGGGGGGCCAGCTTTCCAAGCTCAGGTCCTTAGCTCTGCTAGTATATCAAATAGCATAAATCACCTCACTGTAAGACTGCATGTACATGCAGGTGTCCGTGTGTGAGAGTACACATCGTATTCAGAAAAGGTCTCAAATTTACATGTTTAGCACTATATACAAATGAAGTCATTCATGTACAAAGAAATATATAATCAATTTTATATTTAAAATACACACTAATTTTATACGCTTTTTATTAATTATACTGGGAGCTTCAGGAACTAGAAATATCCCAGGTCTCCATCCTCCTCTGAGAGGTCTGGTTCTCTCTAACCAGAGTAACTTTTAGTACCCTGCATACAAGTTATCAAGTGTTTTGGCTGGATTCCTACTCTTGGTTCCCAATTAGCATTCATCATTAACAATATATACAAATATGTTAAATAAAAAATCTTTCTCCCCAGAAGAAATACAACGGCTCCTAAGAAGGTCAAAGAAACTGCTTTCAAAGACTGAAAAGCAGAAAAGCAAGCAAAATTCATAAGACATTCTGAGATTATTTTCCTCTTAATTTTAGAAGTTTAGTTTAATGACAAATAAAAAAGTCTCTTCCTAAGGAAATAGCACATGAAGATACGAAACACAAAGTTAAAGTTCGGAAACAGGCATTTTAAAATGATATACATTTATATATGGTTTCACGCTTTTCTTAAATCTACCCCTGAAAAAAAAGAGGTGTTACCTACAAGCGTAAGGCTATGCTAAATATAGCCTACTTTCAAATCACTGTAAGTCCCAAGCACTGAGGCATTATGAAACTGATTATTACTAGTAGTGATTGTAATCAGCTGTACATGGGTGGCTATGGCCACTGAAGGGACGTCACATCTGAGAACACGCTGGTACAAGGAAAAGCGTTAAGAAACATACTGGGTGTTGTACTATATGTTGGCAAATTGAATTTAAATAAACTATTAAAAAAAAAAAAAAGAAAGGTACTATCTCACCCAGGTGTATTTGGGGCTCTGAAAATAGACCTGAGTTCAAGCTTGGGGTCTGCTACTTACTAAATATAAAACTTGGGCAAGTTATTGTCCTTCAAGCCTTAGTTTGTTTCCTGTAAACTGAAAACATCACCACGTAACTCACAGGTTTCTCTGGTCATTAAAGGTAATGTATGTAAAATGTTTAGCATAGTGTGTGGAACCAGCTGGGTCTCAGCAAACAGTGGTATTCAGTAAGAGGGGTGATGTGTCAATTATGTAACAAACACTAATTAAAACAGCCACAACAACAACTCTGGAATGGAAGAGGCTGCATCTTGTGAAGTTTCATTTACAAGCTTACTAGGGAAGGCAGAGAGCTTCACTCTCTCAGGCATCCCATGAATGACAGAGATGAAGTCATTTCCACTAAGTTTCCTTCCACTACTCAGAACCACTGAAAGGCGCTTTAGCCACACTGGCATCAGTTACAAATCATGTTGTACATTCATTCACTTAAAAGGTCTCCAGGAAAGACATCATTGGTCAGTGTTTTTCATAATAGTAAACGCCACTCCTGCGTGAAGGCCATGATTTTAAATCTTTCTACTACACAACATGCCTTAGTGGTTTATATCTCCATCTGTATCAGTGGTTTCACTATAACCATGATTGAGATGAGCTGAGGTATCAGAAATCTGCAAATATTTACTGAGTGCCAACTATGCACTGGTTACAGTGCTAAGGACACAGTGATGAACAAAATTTTTACCCTTTGGGGAACTGATCACCTAGAACAGCGTTCTCCAATCTGTCTTTGTCACTCATTTTACACCATGACCTAGTAATACTTATACACATGTAAATGTGTATACACATGTTTATATACATATGTAAATAGTGACATGTAATACGACAGAAAACAATATTCTTACACTCTAATGTTTTCTTTCCTAATCTAGTTTTTCTTTTTTTTTTACATGCTGGTTACTACAACTAAAATAATTTTCGAGGTACTAATAGGTCACAGCTCACCATCAGAAACTGTGACACAGCTTACTGTGCCATGCCTCTTCTCTGGCCTCTGCACAATACTTGTTACAGGCCTCAAACAGTTCAATGTGAATACCCAACAAAAGTGTAAGTATGTTCAACAAAACATTTTCCTTTGGAAAAAAAATAAAGTGAACAGTCTACAGTTTTTCTGAAGCTAAGATTTCCTATTAGATACCACTTGTTTTAATGGAATGCAACCAAAAATAATAAAGCCTCGTTTTAATGATCCTCTTGTTTATTCCGGAGGAAGAGAATGGCCAAAGTTGGTGCCAAATCGCCTCCAAACCAAGATACATGGAGCAATTCAGCCACACCTTTCATTCCTGATCATCCTGAGGCATCCTGAATTGTCATAAAGGAAACAGTTGAATAGAACAGTTTCTATCACTTAAATTCTGTAAGACAACTCCTTCCCAGAATGAAAGGCAATAAAGCTTCATCAATGCTGACTACATTTATTTGGAATTTGGCATAAAAACTTTAAACAATTCTCACCCACATTCACAACTCTACCAGTCTAAGAAGAAAGAGACTGATGAGCAAATTAAGGGCAAAAGGAAGAAATGTAAGAAAAATGTTTACCATATTTAAGAGAACAAACTCTCTAGCATCACACGTGGCACAATTGCACCAGTGTGATAAATTCTCATTACAAATCACTTTTATCTATTTAAGGTGGGTGTGGCACTGTTTGGCCAAACAGTGAAACTTGCTCAAAATGCTATCTGTATTTTAATGAAGCTGCATTTATGTTAAAGTAGGCCATTATTCAGAATAGCATTTTCAAAATTTTAATGAGTGCCTAAGTGATTCTGTTAGTAAGGCTTTACAGTATTAAACATCTTAGTCCTTAAGTACTGTCCTCGTGGATATAAACCTCTGATTTGTCTATTTAAGGTAGAATATTTTAGCATTTTGAATCTAAGAGTTGGAAAGAGTTTTCTTCCACACTAAATATGTTATACAGAAGAAATACTAAACTTTGCTTTATTTTTCTTTTTTTTTTTTTTTTTTTTTTTTTTTGCTTTATTTTTCTTAATCATGAACCCTGCCCACTAGGATAACACTAGAGTTGGTTATTTAAATGTCCATTATATTGAATCTTAAATTCTTAGTTCTTTCTGGTTCTAATCAGAACTCGATCTTCCAATAATTTCAAATACTTGTCAATTTTAAAAAATTATACAGTCCCTGAGCTTTATATGACAAAATATGCCTTTTTCCAAAATGCCATGCTTACTAAATGGAAATATTTCTATTACATCTTTTCACTGTGTTTTACATGGTTAAAGAGGAATGGAGGAGTAGAAAAAGGGGTAGAGAGAAGGACAAGTACCAGGTGGATTTTTTACCCAAAATTGTATTTCACACAAGCATAGAACAATAGTAATCATTCTAAGCTTATTCATACTGACTGCAAAGAAGACAGAAACTTAAAATTAATGAATCCATAAAAGTGCAGTTTTTGGAAACGAAGATGGACATTACCCCAGAGAAGGGTCTGTTGAAGGGCCTGCATCTGTTTTTCTACAGTGATTATCATCCACTGCCTCTGAACACGTCTCCTCTGTAACTAAGTCATGCTATTTTTATGTCACAGGGGGAGATTTTTGTTTCTGAAACTTGGCTTAACCATAAAAGGAACTTGTATTAAATTAAGTATATATTTCCTAGTCCCACCACAGACCTAATGAACCAGAATCTCCAGAGAATAATCTGATTTTTTAAGTGATGGCAAATTTAGGTCTTTGGCTTTCTGCCTTTCTGCCGGGCAGCATGCTACCAGTGCTTCAATCAAACCAGCCACACAGCCACTCTGATACAGGGCTGATGGCTTGAAAAATAAAGCACAGGACTAAACTCCAATAGGGAAGAGGGGGACAGACCAATAACAGCAGCCATAAAAAATGTCTCTCTAGGTTTATAAAATTCAACCAATAGGATCAAAAGTCTAAAGAGTAAAATACAACACAAACCCAGGCTTACATGTCTCTCTAGCATCATCTGAGGATTATCTATATATTCCAATCTTCATATCACCATGGGATTTCGAATTTAATAACCATCCAAAACATGGCACAAATCCCCAGACACATTTATATTCTTGGTCTCTTGAATAATACTAATTTAGAATGAAGAAGGTTTATTTTTTTTTTAATTTTTATTTATTTATGATAGTCACACAGAGAGAGAGACAGAGAGAGGCAGAGACATAGGCAGAGGGAGAAGCAGGCTCCATGTACCAGGAGCCCGATGTGGGATTCGATCCCGGGCCTCCAGGATCGCGCCCTGGGCCAAAGGCAGGCGCTAAAGAGCTGCGCCACCCAGGGATCCCAGAATGAAGAAGGTTTAAAATAAAGACTGTTTTCCATACAACATTCTGAGGTAGATATCCACATCAAATTAAAGAATTACTTTCTGAAGATCCTTCTGTCATTTTCATTTTATTTCTACTTATTATAAATCATAATCAAACAAATTTCATCTTTGAATTTAACCATTTTAAAATTAATATATGAATACACGTATCAGGGATGTTAGCCAAAACCTGATTCAGCAGCTGTGTGTTTAAGTAGTAAGAGCAGCTCAAATAAATTCTGAACCATAAATTCCTCTGAGGAAAACTTGGTTTTTTCTCCCTTCCTTGGGCTCAGTCTTTCTCTTTTGGCACATTCTGCTCATCATACAATACTGTATACATTAATAGCACTTCATAAATAATAGGAAAATAAAATGATGTCTGTAGACACAGGCCTGGAGGGATCAATTCTTAGGCATAATTCCAAAAGTTGACTTTAACCATGGGCAAATTATGCTAAATGTCCTCAAAATGTACTGCTGAAATATCTTTATCTTCAAAACAAAATGTATATAATCAAAACGTGGAATATAGTTGGTCATTGTGAATGGGTTAAGTGTGTCAATGACTGGAAACTAAAACATTAACTTCATCTATTTTTCTCCCTATTATCTAAAAATCTCTAAAGTTGTAACCACATTTTGAATAAAAAAATTAATCAATTCCCAGTTTCTTATGATAGTAGGGGGAAAAAACATAGCGTGGGTAGTGCAAGAGAATAAGCCATCCAAAATTATTTGGAATCATTTAAACATTCATGTTTCCTTGCGGGTTTTCTTTGGAGACTGATCAAATTACATTTTTAATAGAATTGAATGAAGTTCATTTCATTCTTTAAGTAAAACTACCTGACAATAGGGAAAAGAATCCAATTTATGTTCAAGTTCCAATTTATTTAAGTAGTAGGCCAGGGATTTTTAAACTGGCTACAAACAACCAAACAGGTAGATAACCCACTAATAAGTAATTCCTTCTTCAGCATAATGAGTGTAAAACCTCTCAACACACTGAAGATTGAGATTATATCCTATAACACTTGGCAAGTGCAAGGCATGTACGAAGTTACATAATCACACTTGGAAATTCACATGTCTTCCTATGACTGTTTAGCCCACAGGCTTCCCCTTTCTTGCCACTACAATCAGAAACAAGAAAGTAACAAGAGCAGAGTTTCTGCAGAAATCCCAGTCCATGGAATCCAGCTCATCCTCACAATAACTGTAAAATAATTTACATTCCATGTGATGAATAACTAATAATGAGATTAAAAGATGGGAATCTGAACTAAACCAAGAAAAGAAGCAGAGAAATCTTTCACTGTTTAGTATTATTTAGCAATAAAAGTCATAGGTAGAAGGAGAAGCAAGTATGAAACTAAAGAGCAACAACAAAAAAGCTGGATCACAACAGATAATGTCTGGCTTGCACAAACACTGTTTCTGAACTATTTGATGGTATCTCTCATTATCTCCTAATGACATGTATCTTTTAATGAAGTATACACAACAAAGTTTGTTGAGACTAAGGTCATACTTTGAACAACTATCCATAAATATACACTGGCAGGTCACTTAAAAATACTATGTAACCTGGGAAGAAAATAAAGGTGCCTGTATTTGTATTCCTTACCAACCATGCACTGGGTGGGGTGTTCTAGGATAAAGTGAAAGAAAGGCCACACAAGGGAAATGCTCAGCCTAAAAGAGAAATGTACTGGGTTCACTACTGTTTGACAGATGAAAAGAAGAATCATGCAAGAAATGAAACCTAAGGTTTCCTGTATAGGGAAAAGAAAATAGCTATTAAATTCGTGTGGCACAAAAGAAGAAGCCTAAAGAATAAACACTGGAAGTTTATGTGTTGAAAACATGTTATTACATGTAGAGAGTCACCATGACTCATGGCCATCAAATGAAAAGACATCATTGAAATCGTATTTGCTAAGTTGGATAAAAGGCATAATTTTTAATTATGATAAACCTTCCAAAAATTGCTATTTCACAACTATTTGGGGACATACATGATAAGAATAAAGGTTGATTTTCTACCAGCAAACCTCCAGTAATTCCAGTCTCCATTATTAAAGCCACCAATTTCTCCATCTCTCATGATTTTACCTTTCTTGGATTTGGCTCCAATCTTCAGTTTTGATGGCCAAGCAATCTGCGTATTTGTTTCCTCCATGATCTGTAACAAAAATTAAGAGAGAAAAATATTGATTCAATTAAGAACTTGTATTTACAGATAAAATTCTTCTAAAAAATTTATTTTCAAGTCTTTAGTCTCATGCTGATAAAATGATCTCATTTTGAAACAACGCAAAAAAAAAACTTGCTGAAAAGAGAGATTCATTTTTATAAGCCTTTAATCTATTAGAAATATTCAAGTATATTTTGTTACTCCCAGTGTTCCTCTCTGTTATGCTTCAGAGTTTTAACATAGAGACAACAAGACCAAAAGTACATGAACAAGTAATTGACCCCACTTGACGCCAGAACTGTCAGAGATGCTTGTGCTGAATAAAATTCCCCAAGACCACTGCCAACAGATTGCAACACACCAAACATAATCCTTGTAATAGAAAACTACGTGGGTTAGGCCATACTAAATGAAGACTTTTTTTTCTGAGAAAAAAATTAATAACTTGCTTTGGGCACATTTGTATTTCATTAAAATCTGATGAAAAATCTCTCTAAACACGACATCATGTCGTAAGGTTGCATTCCCATCATCCTTTGCCTGGTGCAAAATGGCATCTTTGCCACAGTTCTTTTCCACTTCTACACGGCTAATGCAAGCCAGGGTGATTAGGACCCAAATGTGCAAAATGGTACAAGATAAAGTGAGGGAAACTACCACCAAGAGCAAAAGCAGTAGATGGTAAGTAAGAAAGAGTAACCAAAAAAAGTTCATCCTTTGTTCTTCTCTACTTTTACCACATGAGTAAGACTAGATTAATGTTTATGTTTGTACCATGAATGCAGAATTAACCAAACTGACAGAAAAAAAAAACAAATTAATAGGTGAATAAAACTAGCACACATTAATCACTTCAGTGAGAGTAGGATAATATATGATTTTTAATATGGATTTAGAGTTAACTAAACAAATTAAAGGTGAAGACAACTAAACAGTGCAATTAATAAAAAGTACCTTCATCCCTTCAGTACTGGCTATGTATTGGGCGTAAGTCTACACAGTTAACACGTAACATGCATCGTACTTCACATAATCCCCCTTTTCATAGCATAAAAGAACTTTCAGCAGATGTTTCAAACTGGCAGCTCACAGATGCATTTTGTCTACCCATCATAAGGTTTTTAAAACATGAGCCAACATTTCTAACTCTGGGAATTTCACATAGAAATTAAGATTTCTAGTTCTCTGGAAAACCTGACAGATTTAGCACTTGGATCCCACATTCCCACATGGCAACACTTGGCTGGCACTGAGGACCAGATGCCCAGGAGGCTCTGGGCTGCTCCCCAAACCCTCACTGGGTCTCTCACACAGAGGTCAAGAGCCACTTGCTATTATCGTCATGTTCGTATTACTCATTTGCCATTTATCATGGTGTTTGCACTGCTGTTTTTCTCAGAGAAATATTTCTCTACACCTGTGTATCTATTAAACATTGAAAAACATAAGTGAGGTCATCCTGTTCTCACTAAGTCAAGGTACTGGCCTGGCCCTGCAGGTAGGTGGACTTGTTCACCCCAACCCTGTAACACCTGGCCTATCTCATGCTACCCTTCTTAATGTATTTAGTTGTCTTCACCACTATATTGTTAACTCTAAATCCACATTTTAAAATAAAATAAATAAACACCATCCTCTTCAGCTTCTTCTGTGCCCCAAGTCCATGCCCAGCAGGGCTCCCTGTAGGGCCTTTGTGTCCACACTCACTCGCCCAGCTGCCACAGCCCCTTCTACTCTTGTATGACCCCAACCCTAATTCTTCCCACCTTACTATGTTCATTTCCTTCCTACCCTTTACACAATCCCTTTACACATTTCCTTCTTACCCTTTACAAGAAATTCTCCTATTTCTTTGTCTACTTGTTTGCAAAATAAAAGTAAGCTCTCTACCTTGCACACAGCAAGTATAGGATACCTTTGGGTAAATGAATCTTCATAGCATGCTTATGAAGTAGACTTCTTTATTCCTCAAACAGCTAAGAAGCAGCAGAGTGTGGATAAAAACACCAGACTTCTTGCAAAGACCACACTTTTAACAACCAAACTATTTGGAACATAGGACTTTTTAAAACATGTATATACAAATTTGAAAATATGCTTTAGGATTTGTGCATAACACATGACTTTAACATCCTACAAGTATTTATCAAGAGCCTACCTAGGTACCACAAGTGCTATGAATAAGATAGAATTCCCGGTGTCCGCAAGCTTACAGTCCAGTCAGAGACACAAAGAAAAAAGCCAACTGTCTGACGGTGGACTGAGTGCTAGCACAAGATCTGTTCATAAAGATGGCTCACAGCCATTGTCTTAAAAGGTCGAGTTAAGGGAGGTGGTTAGTAAAGGTTTTCTAAAATATAATCTTCAAAATTATTCAAGTCCTGAAAGCCAAGAAAAGTAAATTTATGAGTAAATTCAAAAGTCACTGAATAAGGGCAGGAAGCTCCAACGAGGAAGGACTTCTCATTGGTCACGGTTTTTTTTTAAAGTTTTATTTATTCATTCATGAGAGACATAGAGAGGAGAGATATAGGCAGAGGGAGAAGCAGGCTCCATGCAGAGAGCCCAATGTGGGACTCGATCCCAGATCCCGGGATCACACCCTTAGCCGAAGGCAGATGCTCAACCACTAAGCCACCCAGGCATCCCTCATTGGTCACATTTATTACCTATAGTTCAAGCTACTATTCATACATGTATCTTCAAAGTGACTAAAAATTGATTCAGAATTTTCCTCTATGTTGGCTAAGGTACCCAAAGAGATAAAATGGAAAAATGAGATTTTACTATAATGCTGCTGGTGGGGAAGTAGTAAGAAAATAATCGGTATACTTTTCCTAAATTAAATAATTTGGCCATTTAATCCAGTAAATAATGTTAGGTGCCATAATTAGAATACTATAAATAGAGAAGCTTCTTTGACAATATATGGTGGCAAGACATAACTTTCTAAAATCTTAATCATTTGCAGAACTTCTTAGAAATCACCCTGCATATATATGGTTTCCCCGTATTAAACACGAACAGTTGCTCCATGACAGAAAATAATATGCCACAGAAAACAGCCTCATAGTGGATAATGGCCATCAAGTCAAAATGCTACTTTACACATACTCTCTTTAAGCCTCCCAACCAGTCCAGGGTCTCCACTGTGTAGTGAAGTGGTGGGACTCAGAAGCACTCACTTTCAAACTACCCACATTGACACTATCTGTGGGGAAGGGAGACTATGCCAAGCTTAGTATCCCTAACTCTAAAACCAGAGTTTTACCTTTCAAATTTCATGATCCCCAAAGTTTTATGAGCTACAGTAAATGTCAAACCTTTTAGAGAAAACAAATTACTAGTTACTAGAATCTGACACCCATAACTGACCTGCTCTCTATGATTAGAAAAAAGTGATTCCGTGATCTGTGGCCAGTCCATGCCAAGCATACAAGTCACTCACTAGGCTGCAATTACCATACAGAGCTCCAACTGGATACCTTCTGAGACATCCCTCTATTTGTTGTTAATCCAGCCATTAAGCACGGGTGGCTCTAGGGTCAAGTACTATCTCTGCCGCTTTCTAGCTATCATGATGGGTAGATTACTTTTATCAGCTTTTTATCCTCTGTATAATTAATTATACAGTACCTACTCATAGAATTGTTGGGAGGTTTTGGTAAGAAAATATGTGGAAGGGAATCCTGGGTAGCGTCTGCCTTTGGCTCAGGGCATGATCCCAGGGTTCTGGGATGGAGTCCCACATCGGGCTTCCTGCATGGAGCCTGCTTCTCCCTCTGCCTGTGTCTCTGCTTCTCTCTGTCTCTCATGAATAAATAAATAAAATCTTAAAAAAAAAAAAAACGTGGAAAACCCCAAAGAACATGGTCTATAATGATTGTTAGACAATATTGACCCTTGAGTTAATTACATATTGATTACTTTTGGTCAGGCACTGTCCTAGGAACACCGGATACAACAGGAAATAACATGGTGCCTCCCTCCAGGAGCTCATGGTCTAACAAGAGAGAGGACAGGTTAATCCACCATTATGTACTATGTATCAAGTTTCAGAATGGGGCAGGGTGATAATGAGAGTATAGAGGGAGTCCTAACCCAGACATGGAAAGAAAGGAAAGTTACATCAAGGAAATGCCTTTTAATGCTGTGACTAAAGGAAGAGAAACAGCTAGCTGGAGAAAAGGTGGAGAACGTGTCCCATATAGGAGAGGTGTACATGTAGAAAGGTCTAGGAGTCTAGGAGGAGGGAGGGCAGGTACTCCAGACAGTCTAAGGTGCTTCAAGGCTCATTTCACACATCCGGGACAGCAAGTTTGTCTCATGTCTTCTCTACCTGCCTATGGATCTGCATATGGACATGTTCATATAGACTTGAAGACATGACACAAATCAAAGCCATCCAGCACGTGTGGTTGGTTATCATTCAGCACAAACCAACTCTAAAAACTGGGAAAGTAACTACAAATATGAAGAGGCCATATTTACTTCACTTTTAGAAGTGAAAATTCCCTTAGGAAGAAATCAATGAAATTTTTCAAACCATCACCTCCAATGACTCCAAGCCAGTTCCTACAGCAACAACACTGCACACGAATAGCTGGTTTTAGTCTCAACTCATTATGGAGCAGTAGAGTGATCAGGAGGAGGAGGAAATACAGTTCTTTGCTGGGAGTACAGGGCAACATCAGTCCAGGAACCCTAGGACTGAAGTTGCTGAAGTTGATTACTGAAAAGGGGGCTGAAGCATGTGCCCTAGCAGAAGTGGGATGAGGATGCAGATCTTGAGGTGCAGACATAGAACCTAGGGCACTAACTAAGCAAGTCAGAAGCTCTGTATCCAACAGGCTATGTTTAAGAAAATGTCCTAAATGGTCATCAAGACAAATAGAGAGGTAACTCAAGGTAAATAGAGGAGCTGGAAAAGGTGAGGTCCAGAGCTGGGCTGAAATCAAAGACTCCACAAAAACCTCTGAGAAGAAAATGACTCTCTTATGTCTAAAACAAAACAAAACAAAACAAAAACAAAAAACAAAAAAACAAATTGAGTTCCAGCTAGGTTTTTTTTTTTTTAAATCTTATCCAAAGCTCAAAGAACAAACTACTAATTTTGACTAATTTTCTATAAACATTAAATCAGACCTTAACTACTTTAAACATTTATTTTAACTCATTATTCTAGAAGCTGTACATTAATAAAGCAGCTATAGGAAGTCATAGAGATAAAGCTGGGATTTCTCCTGAGGCAAAAAAAGGGGGGGAGGGGTGGCTAGAAAGCTTACAGATAGATGAGTTATAGTTTTAAAAAGATGTCCCAAGGCTTCCAGACAACCCTTACTTAAGTGCTTACTCTCCTTTGCAGGATCAGCACATCAACAGAGATAATCACGAGCAAACTATAATAGGAGGTGCTGGCAATCTCTTGGCATCTTCACAAGTTTTATTTAAAATTTGTTTGGATTTTAAGTATTAAAGTGATGTTTTTAAAAAAATCACAGAAATGGGACCACTAAAGTAGTTAATTTTGAGGATCTCATAATGGATAAAAACACTGACAGCTTTTCAAAAGAATATTATACATTTTCCACAATCCAACCAATTCCTACAAGAAAACTACTTTCCAGAAATCAATGTTATGCCCCAATTCTTAAGCAAGCCAGGATACTGTCCAAATGTGCAATTCGCATTCAAGGAATAATTCAATTAAGTGGCTAAGTGGCTAACTCTGACCAACCCCTGTGCAAAACATAAGATGTGTGAAATTTGAACTGAAAACTGGGAAACATGCTTAAAATGGCTAGTGCTTCCTGGTGAAACAAGGAGTCCAGGTATCATGATGCCAATTAGGTGAAGCAATGCCTCAGTGAGCAAACCACAAAATCTCCAGGAAGAAAATAACTATCTTCTGTCTCAGGGAGAAAAATCCTAAGGTGAGTTCTAGCTAGTTTTTTGGGTGTTGTTTCTTTAATATTATTGTCCTGGTTTCTACCTTCATAAAAATCAAAGCTCAATGTTTACTGAATCATTTTCAATAAACACTAAATGACACCTTAAATATTCTAAAGACTTGATCTAACTCAGAATTCTGGATGCATATGTTTATGCCACTTCAAATAGGTCAGTTTCAGGCAGCCTGGGTGGCTCAGCAGTTTAGCGCTGCCTTTGGCCCAGGAAGTGATCCTGGAGACTCAGGATCGAGTCCCACGTCAGCATCCTGCATGGAACCTGTTTCTCCTCTGCCTGTGTGTGTCTCCGCCTCTCTCTCTCTGTGTCTCAAATCAATCAATCAATCAATCAATCAATCGATCAAACAAACAAAACCAAATAGGTCAGTTTCGACCTCTGGACATCTTCATTGTCAAGAAAATGTCTTCTCAATTCTACCAATTTCTGCTAGGTCTCTTTAGTTCTTCTATCATAAGCAGCAATCCTATATGCCATGGGAGTGGAGGAGATTTTGGAGTTGGTCATCTAGAGATGAAACTATTTGAAAAATAACTATTTTAAGTTCCCATTGTTAGATTGCTATACCCATTACTTAACATAATAATGGAAATGTAACTTCATTCTTATGCTAATCTCAGATTTGAGGGACAGGAAATATTTATAGTAACAAAAGTATCTGAGCCAAGAATATCAATTTTGAAACATATGAAGCAATTAAGATTGTTTATATCAGAATATGTATTTTTGTAGTTCATCTACATTTGAAAGTTATTTTCCCATAAGTAAAAATCTGATGATGATAGCATACTGTGGATTTGTAATAACTTAGGAGCTAATGAGTCATCTTAACTTTTCCATATTTGTATTCTGTAAACAGGCCATAATGTACCCTAATCAAAGAGTAGTAACACTACTTTTTTATATTAAAAAGATACCTAATAAACATAGAATCCTATGTTCCAGTTTGGTTTGAGTTTCTAGGTGGAATAAAAAAGGAAGAGATGGCAAGGAAGAATAATGCTTACATGTGCTGGAATTTGGAAATTTTTTAATTGGAAAAAAGTTCTATCAGCTATTGAAAAACATTTCATCACAGATTTACAAGGAATCATTTAAATAATTTCACTTAACCAAAATAACTTGTCAAAATTAGAATAAAACAAATAAAATCCAATCAAATTCTACACGTAGTTTCATCTAAAATAAAAAAATTTCTACTTATATTCTTCAATGCTCAAATGATAATGTTTTTCCATCTCCAAACAAATTCCAGATTAGTACACCATGTGGAAAGAGAACATATCTACCAATGTTCACTATACTACAGATTTTGCAAGTTTGCAGCAATTATAGGATAATATCTTACAGATGATGGAAACCCTTGCCAAGCCAACATTTCTACTAACGTGCTTATTTCACCAAATTCTTCAATCCAGACATTAAGTTAAAAATCCACAGGTAAGTAAACAGTATCTCAGATCAACCAACGAGATGTCTATTTATGCTGACTTTACTCGAAATATTTATTCTTGGACCAGGAAAAGAACACTGAACACTCTAACTTGACATTTATACTCTAAACGATTGAAAATTCGTCATTCAAAATGGCTACCAGCTGGGAGCCATCTGCAGCCTGCTTCACAAAAAAAAAAAAAAAAAAAAAAACCAACAACAACTCATTTGTGCTCTATTTTCCTTATATCAATAGAGAAATAAGGTCTATCCTCATGGAGACGGCTGTCTAAAGTTACTTCACGTACTAATGGATTGTGAGTCAATTTGCTGCATTTCACCATGAAGAGAGCTACATGAGAAAAGAGCCAACTAGAAAACCCTGAAAAGTGGAGATGGGAAAGAAGTGAACTTCTCACATGAGGGGGTGTCTGATAGCTGAGGATGTTTACTTTGCGGAGACATTAGAAGGCTCTGTTGCACTTCATTTTAAATCTAAGAAATGCATCTTACTGATTGAGTTATTCATCATCTCCAGAACAATTCTTCATATTTGTCTAATATTCATATATATTTCCCATGTATTCCACGTAATAATCTTGTAAATCAGATATGTCTCACATATTTTGCAGATGAAGAAATGATGATTCAAAGAAGTTAGGCAGCAGATAGGTATGTAGCAAAGTCCAGCTAGTCCTGAAGTCACATGACTCTCTGGCAAGAGTAATTTCTGACCCACTTGGCTTATGAAATAAGTGGAAAGCACCATATACTTATGGGGAGTTCATCTGAAAGCTCAACTAGCAGCAGAGTGACTGCCCCTCAACACTCTGATTCATTAATGGCAGAGTAACCCAGAGACAGCCCCAAATAGTTCAATCCAGCGAAGGATCACCACCCTCAGGCACAGACAGAGAATGTCAGAAGCATTTTGGTTGTCACAGTGACACAACAGTGGGCCACACTGGCATTCAGTGGCCAGGGCTACAGATGCTGAACTTCCAACAAAGGGCAGGATGAACCCACTCAAGAAGTCCATATAGACAGTCCTGGCTTTGCACAGTTGAAAGATGCACAAATTTTAGTTACCATGCTTAGGTAAACACCACCAATCCCCCTTGAACATAAACAAGACAAGTTTATGTTCCAGTTACCAAAGTACATTAATTATGAGTAGTTGCATCAAATATACATTCCACTGCCAGCTCTTCAGTATACAAATCAATATATATATATAGATTATATATATAACATGCATCAATATATATATTGATTATATATATGATTATATATATATATATATATATATATATATATATATATATATATATATATATATAACATGCATCTTGATCAGTGACTAATCATGCTGCTTCTTTCAAGGTCTGTTGGGGATTACTCACTGCACATCTGTATTTAGTTCATGTACAGATAGCAAAGCAAGGAATTGAACTGACTTCTTATCTCCCAGGACCAAAACCAAGTGAGCTTTTATAAAAATGGATAATCAAAAGTGGAAACTGGCCAATCAAGATGAAAGCACAGCAAACAAACAGTGACATCACTGGAAGTGAAACTTGAGTCAAACATCAGGGTTATAGAATCCATAGGGGAGGATGTGAATGTTGATGCTGCCACTAGTAGGTAGGGGTTGGTGATATGAGGCCAGAAGAGACTTACTGAAGAGAAATTCGGGGATGTAAATGATGAAAGTGGTTGTGACAAGGAGAAACTGAAACTGGCAAAACACTTCACATTAAAGACACTCTGGGAGATATTTCACAACCTTGAAAGTACAAAGGATGACATGTTGCAATTTGATCTAGACTTACGGTCATGACAATTCACTGAGGTAGAGAAAATACTCTCTCTCCATATTACAAACTGTGCAATAAAAAAGCCACAGTTCCAACTATTGACAATTTTTTCAAAAGAAATTAAACACATGATTTCTATATTTTTACCATTTAAATACAGTGCATTAAATAGTAGTTTTAATACCTTTTTCATATTCCTATATATTTATCACTGACAGGGAAATTTTTAATGTTTTCACAAAAAGTCTTTGAAGCTGCACATCATTCAATTTCCTCATTGATTACTGAAAGCAGTTTGCAGTTTCATCTTGCCCAGTTATTTTTATGGTCCCATACTGCTGTGCAAGGTGAAGACTCTTTTATGCCCCATTGAGAATCATTGATAGGGAGCTGCAAACCGTTCCACATGATATGCAGGCTTAACTAATTTATTTCAAAAAGTTCAGTGATCTCCTACTTCTTGACCAAAATCTAGTTCAGATGCGCCCCCCCACTATGAAAACTTTCCCAGCCCTCTCAGTCAGAAGTCACCTTCCTCTCCCCTCCCCATTCTGTGTTGTGGTAACATTATAATGCTTATTTATTTGCTCAATTTACCAATCCCACCAATGAGGTGGTCTCCTGAGAGCCAACAAACTGTATTTGTTCACTTTTAAACATTTGAATCTAGCACTTAGGATCTAAGAAGCATCCGTTAAAGTAATTAACAGTGATGAAGGAGATAAACCAAGGAGAAAGAGGCAACAATCACCTAAGACTTTCCAATTACTCAGCACTTGGTGTATCTTAAGTACAGCCGCTCCATCTACAGTCTCCCATAACTCATTCAAAAAATGGCATCTTGAGGAATCTGCTTATCAGAATAAATGAACTGATATTCTTTAAATGAACATAAACTCTAAATCACTGACAGAATTTATTCTCCCAAGGTATATGTGCATAATAATGAGAAACTCTTCAACTGAAATGTGTGAAGTGGTGGCGTAAGTACTGTGAGTGGCAAGTTGGGACAAGTATAGGCTTTATAGAGTGGGATGCCTAAGTTCCATCACTAGCTAGCACTAGCTCAGAAGACTATACCTGCCCATTTTTAAAAATTAGCTAGATTTTTGTGTTCCATCTCCTGATTTCTATGTTACCTATTTTGGTTATAATTGTTATAATTGTTAAAAACACCGTGGGTGAAAGAAAGCATGGATCCCACCTTCTGACCTGTACTCCAGATCAAGGAGAGTTTTCATGGGGTATGGATAGGTTATTTTTGATGACCTATAGTGTTAGTGAAGAACCAGTTTCTTGGTTCCCTTGGGACATAAGGATCTATGATTCTATTTCATTCTCCAATTATCACTTTATTATAATTCCTCAGAAGGATTAACCGTATCTCTATCATATCTGCTATCATGGGTAGTTATAAAAAGATTAAATCTGAACTATCAGTTGTAACTTGTATATGACTTGAATATAATGGTTTAACAGTATGTAACTTGGGAAAAAATATAATAGTATCAATATCTTAACAAAATCAAGTTACCAAACCTTGATTGTAATTTTCGAGTCTCTGACTTTTCATAGGCCCATTAACCCCGTTACATGAATTCACATTATATGCTTTTTTAAGCAACACATTTTACCACACCCACATTACCTTCCTTGATCTTCTTCAAGCAAATAATCCTACGTAGCTCAGTAAGCCCCAGTGGCACTGATCCTGGTAATGGCAGATCAGCACAATGGCAGATCTGTAGGGGTATCCTTGACATATGAGTAAGATAAAATTCTATGCAAGCTGTACTAGATAAGTAGGCAAAGGAGTGAATACTGGATTCAAGAAAAGTTTGCTTCAAAAAAAAAAATGATGAGGTATGTACTGGTTATGCTACTATTACAACAAAAGCTTCTCTCTCCTGTTAGATGGACTGCATAAATCAGTAAAGAACTTGATTCTAAACAGACATTCAAGGACCCAAGGTTTGGGCTGCCCATCTGGAATCTATGGCCTTCTCTCTCCCTTTGGGAGAAAAATAGGAAGAATCCTGCATGGATCTTTTACTACCCTTGGCCTCAAAGAAAAACATACTACTTCCCTCATATTCCATTGGCCAACTACACACATAATTCTGCCAATTCAAAGGGAGGTGGGACATGCTGGTGGGCATCACAGTATTTGTTAGGCATTACTAACTCTGCCAGATGGTTCTTTAAAAGCTTCAACATCAGTTAGTAAAATCTCTCCTTGCTCCTTTCAGGATCCAGACTCAGACATGTAACCTTCTAAGCGTATCTCCACCATGATATCCCACCATCTCCTTACATGTGTTGAAAATGAACACAATCTTCTATACATAACTAGACAATATAAGCTGTCTACCCAGGATCCAGGAATCAACCTGGATCTAATAGAATGATGCCACTCCACTGCCAGGGGCTGGTTTAAGAGTAGCCATGTTTAAAGCTTAACGACAAAAAAAAAAAAAAAGGCAACTTGATCCCCAAATGGGCAGACTTGAATAGACTTTTCTCCAATGAAGACATACAAATGGCTAATAAGCACATAAAAAAATGCTCATTAGGACAGCTACTATAAAAAAAAAGCAGAAATTAAGTGCTAGCAAAGATGTGGATAAAGCAGAACCCTTGCACATGGCTGGTAGACATGGTACAAGCTGCTGTGGAAAACAGCAATGTGGAACACCAATGGCAGTTCCTTAAAAAATTAAAAACAGGATTAGCACATCATCTACCAATTTCACTTCTGCTTATATACCCAAAATAACTGAAATCAGGGTCACAAAGAGATGTTCATATATCCACATTTATAATCGCACAGTTCATTATGGTTAAAATGTGGAAACACAAGTATCCACCAATGGATAAAAAGATAAGCAAAATGTGCTATATATACATAATGTCTTAGAATGGAAGGAATTCTAAATTCTAACATAAGTTACAACATTATGCTAAGTAAAATCAGCCAGTCACAAAAATACAAATACTCTATGATTCCATTTATATGAGAAACTTACCTCAAGTTGTCAAAATAATCATAGAGACAAAAAGTGGAATGGTGACTTGTTTTAGGGGCTGCAAGGAGTGGCAATGAGGAGTTACTGTTTAATAGAGTTTCAGTTTTACAAGATGGAAAAAGCTATGCAGATGGCTGCTGGTGATGGCTGGTGATTCAACTAATATGAATGTTTTCTGTTATCACTGAACTGGACACTTAAAAATGGTTAAGATGGTAAATTTCATGTATGTGGGTTTTACTACAATTTAAAAAAGAAAGAATAGGCATGTGATCCAATACAGGCCAAAGACAAATGAGAAGAGGTTAGTTTGATAGATATTTTTGAGAATGAAGCTTTTTGGCTTTCTCAAGAGAATTTCTAAAAAGGTTCTCTCCTTCTAGATGTGAAACAATGCCACATGGAGTCCTGCTGCTATAGAAGAATCAGCTTTGGGATAAGGCCATCAGGGTGGAAGGAAGAGCTGAGCTGGAGAACCTCTGAGTCCTGGAGGACACCACAAAACTTGATGACAGCACTTCTAGTTTTCTCCCTTTCAATTCATGAGCTCTGGTATTTCCCTCCTGTAACTCATGTCTGCCAGGGCTTATTCATCATCTTTTAAATTGGGCACAAATTTCTTGGCTAATATTAAGGCTATCCACAACCAGGCCACAACCCACCTCTGATCTTACTTTTCCTCAGTCCCCTCTACTTTCAATACCACCACCATCCACTATCTTGCCCAGACCTAATCCCCATTTTTTTTTTTGCTTTCTATAAGCAGTTCTATCATCCCACTGTCTCCTGCACTCAATTTCTACCTGTTATTCATCACAGAGCATAAAAGCAACTTCAAGATCTCCTCAATTCAATATAATCTTTCCCTCCTTCAAGCTGCTATATTGTCTTTCTTATGCCACTTATATTTCTATTTTAAACAGGCTCAAACCCCCTCCAAAGATAAATTATCTTTGAGGACAAAGTCTGTTTTACTTACAGTGAACTTGTCAGGTCTTTCAAGGCCTAATTATTGGTAAAGCCAACATGAGCTACCCTCTTGACAAATCACAAAGAGGATACCTAGACTATTCATTTGCAAGAGAGCTGTAAGTATCTAGAACAATCTACCATCCTCTGAGGGAACCAAAGGTGGAATCACTTATTTTGATAGGATCATATATATTAATCAAGAATCCTTGGCTCCAATGTTGATTGGAGACAGGCAAGGAACAGTTAGGAATGGGCACAATGCATTGTATAATGTAATGTATTTAAATATACATTAAATATATATGAAATTTATATGAATTAAATATATATTTAATTTAAATATACATTACACAGATGAAAAAATAGACAAAAAGTATTCATTGCCCCCAAACAAGTACATGTTTTCTCATTTTCTTGGAATTCACCGCTATCTCATTCATAGTTCCTCTTGACCTACAGATGTGGTACAAGGATTATTTACTCCACCATGAGAAAACCAAGAGTATGACAACAAGGATAAATGGTAACAGACACCAGACTTCCGGGTCAGGGAATTAGAGGGAGTGGTAGAGGGTGAGGCAAACAGGAGCACATCAGTAGTTCCAACTAGCATGTGTAGAAGCTGGCCCAAAGTAACCAGACTTTCAGATTTTCTAAGAAAAGCTACTAAACCAGACTGGTATATAAAATCCCCTAATTTTATAATGTTGGCAGCTAAATTATTTCAAAATCCCTATTTAGATAAATACAATATGGCCTTAACTAAACATGTGTATACCAAATGTAACCAGCAAGCCATTCACTTGTTTTTTGTTTTCCTGAGATGGGTTAAAAGAGAAATAACAGGAACGTAGTAATACTCAAAAAAAAGTGAGTAGATGGTGCTTCTACCAAGATCAGAAAATCCTGTGCCCCAGGCATTTTATAATGAGCTGGACTTTGATCTTAGGAAGAAGGAACAAAAGCTTTATAGGCAAGCACGTCTCTGGGTCTAGAGCATTTGGTGGAGAGGCCCTTGGATAAAGGCTGCTGGGAAGCTGAGTCCAATGAAGCCTAACGTAAAGTTATATTGGATCCCCTTGCACATGCCAGAAATTTTAAAACCACTAAAATTTCCTGAATTAATGTTGCAAATTACCACATTTAAGAGGATGCCAGAAAATTAAAGTATTACCCCACTAAATTTGGTACAGTATGATAGAAAATATCTACTATAAATGTATTTTTCTGCAAAAGTAATTTTAAATCTTTCTGATATAGAAAAAAAAGTGTGGAGCCCATAAAAAGTTATGAGTAATACTCGAAGAATTTATACATTTCAAAAATGAATTTAATTGATTATGAAAATTTCCAAAGAAGCAACTCAAGAGGCTTAAGTGTACTAATGATGTCACAAGGGAGACCTGGAAAGACAAACATGCAGATGTACTAAGATTTCACTAATCTAAAAAAGTGCAAAATTAGATTTGGCAAAATTTCAGGCATCTTCATATGATTCTTAGAGTAAAATTTCATAACATTTTTTCCTTTGTGAATTTGTAGGTTCTTAACATCTAAGAGGAATCCAACAAAAAAAAACCCCACTAAACTTTCCAAATGGTGGTTTCAAGAAATTAAGATTCTCTCAGTACATCCTCAATTTCTAACACCTATTCACAGCTGATAAATGGCAATAACTATCCTCTATTATGAAATATGAACCAGTTGGTGAAGTATATTTTTACCACCATGCATTCATTTATATAACAAGATGAGTGTGAGACACTATGCTTAACCAAAGACCAACAATGATAGTCCAAAAGAGCTGTGGCCACTACTCTCACAAGGCTGATAGTATAGTCAGGAACCAACAATCAAACAACCCTTACTTTAATTACAAGGTACAAGAAGTTTCATGAAAGAAACTTACAAGTTGCAATGATATCACCTAACAGAGATGCCATTATATGAAGCACAATTACATCAACAAGGGCAATGCAAATCATATCAGGAAAAGGGAGAAAGATTCACTCATTCCTAAATATTTACTGCAAGCCAGATATGTGCCAGTCATTGCATTAAACATTAGGCATAAATAGCGAATAGAATTTAAACAGTCCCTAATAAAAAAAAAAAAAAAACAGTCCCTAATCACACTTATAATCTACTGGGAGAAATGAACAAACACAATAAAATAAATCTGCTGGGAGAAATGAAATAAAGGCAGGGGGAAGAAATCATTTTTTTAAGTGGGGGAGGGCTTAAAAAAGAACATGATGCCCTGAATCAGAACAATAAGAGGGGTCGTACTTTGTATTAGGTGAGATGGATCTCTCTGAGGATATCACTTAAGACCTGAAAGATGCCAAGAAAACATAAAGAAAGTAGCAAGCAGAGTTCCTGAAGCAGGAGGGAACTCATGTTAAAGGAAATGAAAGACAACCAGCAGGTAGACAAAAGGGCAACAGTGAGGTGGAGAGGGGCACATGGGCCAATTCAGATAAAGCCTAGAGAGCCATGGGTAAGGGGACTGGGTCTCATTCTAACAGCACTAAGAAGGCCGTGAAGGGCTTTAAGCCTTGGAGAAACATGACCCTATTTGTGTTTTACAGATCACACTGGAGGCAGGAAAGAGTACAGAGATGAGCTAAGAGGGCACTGCAATTATCAAGCAAGAGATGATGGAGCATGGAGAAGGGTCAGGATGGTAGAGATAAAGAAAAATGAAGCAAATCATCATATACATAGTGTGGAACTGCCAAGACTACTGATTGATTTGATTGGGGAGGAGTGAGGAAGAGGAGCTATCAAGTCACCAATCAGGCTTCTGGGTCAAATAACTGGATGGCTAGTGTCATCACTGAGACTGTAAATAAGAAGGAGACCAAATGAGACTAAGAACATAGAAGTTTTAGTTAAGTCACACTTTTTAAAGTCGATAAGCCATTGAAGTGGATTTCCAGCCAAGTGGAAATATCAGGCTAAGGTGATAACCTAGTGATCAGAAGGAAAAAAATTTAATTGGAAATATAAATTTGGGATTGGATGGTATTTAAAATCATGGAATCTGAGGCTTTCACCTTTGAAGGACATGAAGAAGAAACAAAGATCCTTCCAATTTAGACATGAAAGTAACCTTGAAAATTTACCAAGTAGAATGTAAGAGAGAGACAGGGTGAATAGGGAATGGGTCATGCTTGTTTCCTGGTCACACAGTTTCACTTTGGCTAGGCAAAAAAGTTCTAAACATAGATGGTGGTGATGGTTGTGAGACAATGTGAATATATTTAATGATATTCAAAAATGGTTTAAAAATACTTAAAAATGGTTAAAATTATGAATCTTATCTGTTACTTTACTTTAAAAAATTAAACCTTGAGAAATTCCAACACTTGGACATTGGGTAGAATAGGAGATGCTGAAAACATTAGAGAGGGAATGAGGTTCCAGAATAGTGGTAGATGATGATAAAGTCATAGAAGACAGAGTAAAAACTCCAGGCTAATCCCCATACAGGAATTCCTCAGGAAAAAAGAAAAGAACTGAAAGCCACTAAGAAATCAAGTCAGATGAAGACTTCAAAGTATTCCTTGGATTTTTTAAACACTGGAATCATGAGTAACCCTAATACAATCACATAAGTAGAAGTGTGAGTGCTGGAGTTGGCTTGAGTTGAGAAGGAGAATATGATTAGACTCTTTGAAGAAATTTTGATTCTAATATGATGCAGAAAAACAAGACAGTAGCTAGAGAGGATATGATGTCAAGGGAGATATGGCAGTTGCAAAGAGCATACCCCAATGTCCCCCTTCTCCCAATTAGAATCCTCAATTTTTAGCTGGGTGCGTGGACACCTAAAATAACTACTCTGACTTCCCTGAAAATAGGTATGGCCAGGAAACTAAGTTCTGCCTAGGGAAATGCTGGGAGATTCTAGAAAATCTCATGATTCAATGTCTTTTGTCCCTTCTTCCATGCTGCTTAGACTGTGGTGTCTGAAGCTCCAACTTGGATTATGAAGAAAAGGGCCATATCCTAGGAGTGGGGAACTGCAAAGGTAGAAGTACTTTGCTTTACTAGGTATCTAGGGAACACTATCACCACTCCAGACCTATACTCTTTTTTATAAGAAGTAATCTTCCAATGTATTTGTTTGGCTCTAATTTTCTGTTTCCACAGACAATTCTAATCTCAACAAATACAGGCAGCTTTTGTTTTCCTTTAGCATGGGAAACGGTAAGGCACAACTGTGTGGAAATGATAATGATCTAATTAGAGAGCCAACCCACAGCAGAGGAGGACAAGGCCCAAAGTGAGAAGTATGCCAGACATGTAAACCCAGTGTGGCTAGAAAGAGGAGACCAAGGAAGATGCAGGAGTCAAATCACACAGAGACTTGCAAAGTAGAATAAGGATTTTACTTTTTTTTATCCTAAGAGCACTGGGAAACTAGACATTTTTTAATAGGTAAGTAATGTGATCTAATGTGTATTTTTTCAACAATCACTGACAACAGTTTGAAGAAAGGAATGGAGTGGGGGTCAAGTGAGGTGGCAAGGAGATCACTTAGGAAGTTGTTCTGACAATCCAGCTCAAAGATGGGGATGGCTTCAAGTAGAATAATGATTACAGACCTATGGCAAAGTGAATAAATGTGAAGATGACAGTACTGGTAGCACTTTATATGTGGTTATGCATGACAGATTAGGGACAGCAAGCAGTCAAGGACGATACTCAAGGTTATGGCTTGAACAACACTGTGAAAGTTGGTGTCATTCACTAAAATATGGACTTGTGGAAAAGATACACACTTGAGTAAGCTCGATTTTAACACTCTATTTTATAAATTCTTGAGACAACCAAGATGTAAATACCCAGCAAGTAAAAGACTTGTTCTCAGCAGCTTATTTATAATACTGAAAAACAGGAAATAGCCAGGTATCCATAAACAAGGCAACAGATTAATTGTGGTACACAATGTAATACAACTCATCAATCAAAAGGTACCAACTACTGATAATATGCAACAATATGAATCGAACCCAAAAACATTATGCTCAGAGAAAGAAGCCTTATATCATAAAGTACATACTGATGTTCCCATTTAAATAATATTCTAGAACAAACAAAACTAATCTTTAGTGAAAAAATTCAGAAAAGTGGTTGCCACAGTAAGGGGGGGGTAGTTTGTGGGAGAGGAGATAGGAGGAAACTGCTTCAAGTCACGGTAATGGTCTATATCTTCATAAGAGTTTGGGTTACAAGGGTGTATGCATTTGTCAAAACACACTGAATACTACATGTACTTATCTACATTTAGCAATGACAAAACACTACAAATATTAAATGCTGACTGTTGGTATGCATGGTGAAGAGCTGAAGTGTGCTGATGTAGGCCTCCTAGTCTGAAATGCAAGGATAGATCCATATGTGATAAAGCAAATATAAAGAAGTAACTGTAAAAATTTAATTAGTGGGTATATGGTATTCCCTGCATAATTCTTACAATTTTTTAATATTTTTTATAATAAAGTGTTAGAAAAGCTTTAAGTTACTAATTTCTTTAAAAGCATTAACTAAACTTTTTGTTGTTGTTGTTTAAAGATTTTATTTATTTATTCATGAGAGACACAGAGAAAGAGGCAGAGACACAGGCAGAGGGAGAGGCAGGCTCCACGCAGGGAGTCCGATGTGGGACTTGATCCCGGGACCACGGGATCATGCCCTGGGCCGAAGGCAGACGCTCAACCACTGAGCCACCCAGGCGTCCCAAAGCATTAACTAAACTTAACAATTTTTTCCCTAGGGATATTGTTTACATCCTTAATTTCCACTATCAAACACAAATTTTTTACTTCAAGAAAATCCCTAGGTATATCTTAGCAAAAAATAGCAACTAAAATTATTAAAATTATTACGGACTTGGTTGAAGTTTAATAAAGCTATATTCAAAAAATAAGATCAAATTGTTCTTTTTCCTGCAAAGAGGCTTATTGAGGGTGATTCAACCAAGGGAGTATTCCAGGAAACTGAGTCCAGAGAAGCTAGGCAGGACTCATGGGAAGCCTGAGAAGCAAACAGGAACAAGAATTTAACTGCTGGAGGGCAGAGGGAATTACCTGGGTCTAGTCTGAAACTGTGTAGAAGGGTGGGGTTAAAAACAAGGTTGTTGCCAAGGCTGTGGGGCTGGGATTGGATGGGCATGAAAGCCAGGCTGATTTCTAGAGGCAAAAGAAGCTCCAGACTAGGGTTTATAGGTGGGCATCTGCCAAGGTCTTCCAGAGGTCTTCCATCTTCCATGATGGAAGAGGCCCTAAAGAGCAGATAGAGGTAGAAGAGTACAGTCTCCATTGTGTGGCTGAACTGCACTCACAGGTCCAGCAAGTGCTGCTTTGTGCCTTGTGTTCCTACTGGCCCTTGTTGACACAGGACATCTAGGCACTCTCCTCACAACTCCTCTGGCTCCTTCAGGCTAGGCAGTGGGTAGGAGTGAGACCCAGGCCCTTAGTTCCCTTCTGGGTTGCAGTGAGGCAGCATTTTTTTGGGTAAGTACAATGTAGAAACAAGATGGCAGCGGGGTTATAGTCAGGTACAGCAGGGAGGTAATGAAAACAGTCCCCAATAAGCTGACCTACACCATCAGAGACAGACACAGGGCAAAGGAAACTCCAATGCAAGGGGTGCCAGTGACTTGGAATAAGTCATTCATCATGAGCAGAAAGACAGTGTACTGCAGTGGACGTGCTATCTTGAATGGGGCATGACTCTCACATTCTGCTAGCAGGAAGAAGCTAAAGGCATTGATGACAACCAGAAAGCCACCAGACACCAGAAAGCTCATCACACAGAGGCTGAGTCTGTGCCTCATGGCCACCTGCTGAGATGAAAGAGCTGAAGGTGAGAACACAGTTCTGTTCATCAAAGGGTAAACAGAAGAGGTCCAGGTTACATTTGCTGACTCACACTGGCTTTATCGTATCTGATACAACATTCATAGGTGACATAAGCCATGTGACCTGTAGGTACCTGATCCACATTCGTGAACTCCTCAGTGAAGATAGCTGGAAGCCAATGGTTCTTAGTTGCCATGCTAGGCTTCCTGTCCTAATATTCCTCTGGATTCCACAGACGAATGAATTATACCAGATCATAAGTCAGCCACAAGAATGATGTCATCAGTTGAAGCTGTGCATCACCCATTTCTAAGGTGCCACACAGAGTAATAGAGATGTGGACACGAGTGAAGATACTGTACCTGATGGCTGGATGGAAACTTTTCTGTTAAACACTACTTGGAAGGCATGCTGGTCAAAGCCTAAATGATGGGTAGTAAAACTATCTCCTCTTCCTTGAAGCAGTCAGTGGAGAATAAGTCCGAGGAGGAACAGAGGAATACCTCACCATGCAGCCAACCTCTTTCCATTTTCCTCTTGCTCTTCTCTGGAGACTTAGGGATCTTACAGACACACAGGCCACAGCTTTAGCCCTAGCTCAAACTGTCCTTTTAATTAAAACTTATAAACTGATTTTTCAAAACCAACTACCAACCCAAAGCTCAATATCAACTTGCATTTATTTACTCATTTATTTTGCTTCTTAAATTCCACATATGAGTGAAATCATGTAACATTTGTCTTTCTCTGACTGACTTATTTCACTTAGCATTATACTCTCTGGCTCCATTCAAAGCCTTGCAAATGGCAATATTTCATTCTTTTTTATGACTAATATTCCTGTGTGTGCATGTACGTGTGTGTGTGTACACCAATCTTCTTTATCCATTTATCTATCAATGGGCACAGGCTACTTCCATAATTTGGCTATTGTAAATAATGCTGCTATAAATGCAGGGGTGCACGTATCCTTTTGAATTCTAAGTCCTCAGTTTTTAAATTCTTCACTAGTCTGATCAAGAAAAATACTGAACTAAGTACACCCACAAGTTTTAGAGAGTAAAGAGAAAACTTGTTTTCTAAGTTTCTGGGTTTTGGTTTATACATTTTTACTAACCTAAAGCAAAATGCTTTCCATAAATGTGCTAAACAAACTCCATGTCGTCAATAAAACCAAGTTTTCCCAAATAAGAGAATTTCGACTTATTCCATCCATTTAGAATGATGCAATCCTTGGAACATGTGTTTGTTAAAAGGGCAAAGGAAGTAGCATAAAGCTTAAATGCAACTAGTGTGATACAGGCTGTTGTGCTAAAGAAAAATTCTGAGTTCTTCAACCAGGAGGATCAGGCATAAAGATGAGATTCAGAACGCTGTAAATTTATCTGGAAAAAAATTGAGTGGAAAGCATAAGCTTTAAACTTCACTGATATTTCCCTTTCTTTATAAGGCTGTTTAATGAGGATCAAAGCTCACATAAGAACAATTCACAAAAGAAAGAACAGAGAAAAGTCTTCAAAAATGCTTTTAGTATAAATTGGTGTATCTGACCCAAGGCAATAATGCACTGACCAAAATCAGAGCATCTAAAGATGATGGAAAACTCTCCTTTTTTTCAAGCTAAAGTGATTCAGGGAATCTTCCAAAACAAGTTTTACTTCTAGGTAAAACGGGCAAGGTACTTCTTCTGCACCCCATGCATTTTGTTAAAAAGTCAAAGACCATAAAGTATTCAATTCTGTGTTTATTGCCAAATTTTTTACTTATTATGTTTACAAAAAAGGTAATTTACAGTAAGCCCAGATGACAAACATTTATTGGGCACCTGGTACACATCAGCACTTCATAAATACAAATATACATGATCTCTACTTCCTTCATATAACCTTACAAAGCAGGCATGATCCTCATCTGACACTTGAAAAGCAAGTCTGGAGAGATTAAAGAACTTGCTTAGGATCACACAGCTGAGTCAGGAGTGGCCTTCAGTTCTGGCTCTGAAATTAACTAGCTGTATGTTCCTATGAGTGTAAGTTGCCTTTCTTGACATTCTATTCCCTCATATGCAACATAAAAAGACTCAACTGAACATTTTAATTACATTAAAAGGTGAGTTTGATCTTTTAGAGACAGATGAGAGATGGTTAGACTTGACTTTCCTTCCACCTCTACCCTGTCTTCCTTGCCTTTACCCAATTTCACCGATTCCACAAGAAGGTAGGGACAGGAGCTGCCCTCCTCTTGCCCAAAAAAAGAGTACTTAAAAGTTTTGTTTTAGATATTTGGTAACACATCTGATTTTTAAAACAGAAAAATCTTCAACAGAGAAGTTAAAACTACTTCCTAAAATTGAAGCATTAGAGACTTTCCCTTTATGCTATATTTTTTCATAATTACAGTGAACAAATGAGAACTGATTTTATAAATTCACTCAAATACTTGACATGTTAGCTAAAAATAGAGGTATAAATAAATTATTACTGTAATCTCAAGTTTGGTAAAGAAACATCACAATAGCCAGTAAGAAACTGTATCTAGACTAAATTTAAAAGCCATTCTTAACAAATTGGCTTTTTTTTAAAACTGAAGTAGAGCTGACACATAATGTTATATTAGTTTCAGGTATACGACACAGTGATTCCACAAATAGTGGTTCCATAGTCTATATGTTTATGCTACGCTCAGCACAAGTGTAGCTACCATCTGTCACCATACAACCCTATTAAATAACACTACTTTACAAAGTAGCTTTTAAAGGACTAAAAGGCCAAAGAGAATAAGTAATTTTTTCTCTATCTTGTTCATAATCCACAGAGGTACAAAACTCATAGCAATTAATTAGAAAATAAAATTCTAGTTTGGTAAGTAATTATCTGTACCTTCCTTGTAACTGACAAGTTGAACTGAACTGAGAATTGTCCACCCGTCCTAATCATGAAACTCTCTTATCTACTTCATTACTTAAAAATCTACTTCATTACTTAAAAGTCAGAAAAAGTCATCACGTCCAATATATTTGTCAAAATAGTTTAAATATTAAATTGACAAAACAGATTAAAGAGGAGCAAATAGCTGAGATATTTTTACTATCTTATCTAAAATTCCTTGCAGGGGAGAACTCAAGGGGGAAAACACAGGGAAAATTCATCAGGTATTTAAGGGAAGAAGATGATGATATTAACATTTGAATGCCTACTATGTGACATGACAGGGAGGCTTTATGTAGATTGCTTTAATCACAGTCTTTTTTTTGAATCCAGTATAGTTAACAGTGTTATATTAGTTTCAGATATACAATAATCACAGTCTAATTTAGTCCTAAAAAGGGTAGGCATTACTATCCCATTCAACAAGTGAAGAAAGAAACTTAAAAACTAAGTAATTCATGGGGCACTTGGGTGGTTCAGTTGGTTGAGCAGCTGAGTCTTGGTTTCAGCTCAGGTCGTGATCTTGAGGTAATGGGATTGAGCCCCACACTTGGCAGGCACCCTGCTTGAGATTCTTTCTCTCCTTCTCCCTCTGCCACTACTCTCTCTAAAATAAATAAATAAATCTTTTTAAAAAATTGGTAATTTGCCCAAGGTCACACAACTAATAAATGCTGATGTATTTCCAGCTCAAATATATTTGAATGTCTACTTAAATGAAAAGTCTAAGCTCTTTATACAACCTCCTCCTACCTTCACTGTGCTTGGTCAGGAATTCAAAAACTAAAAAGTCATATTCAACAACCTATTAAAATACTCGTGTTGGCTGAAGACGAAAAAAAGACACATGATAATGGTATCAACTGCTATCAGAAGTATGAGAAAATAGCATGCACAAGTTGCACTTCCAGGAACAGGGTAAACTGGATATTCAGATAAAGCCATTTAAGTAAAAAAAAAAAAAAAAAAAAAAAAAAACCTTAAAATGCTGAGAAAAGAGTGGGGAAAAAATTAGAGAGGAAGACAAACCATAAGAGACTCCTAACTTTGGGAAACAAACAAAGGGTTGCAGAAGGGGAGTTGGTTGGGGGATGGGGTAACTGCATGATGGGCACTAAGGAGGGCACATGATGAGCATTGGGTGTTATACTATATGTTGGCAAATTGAACTTAAATAAAATTTTTAAAAATAGGATGAGAAAAATCACAGTAAAATCAAATCCTAAAATCTGAAAAATACTGCAAACATTACAAAATGCAGAAAATAATACAGAAGACTTTTATTTAATAAACTCCCTGACACCTCTGTAATGCTTTTCTTTCACTTTTGGCTGCATATTCTTTGATCATCTCTTCACATAACAACAAATTTGGTATGTATAAAAAAAAAAAAGATAATTCAATCTTCCTAAAAAAATGCTGAGTAAAATATAAAAACGTATTTTGCAAAGAAAATTCCTTAGATCAGAAATGATAAGAAGCAAAGGCTGGAGTCTACATTTGCTATAGAAATGTCTATACCTGCTGGCCTATAACCTGAATTTTTACAAAGCATGTTCAGTGAACAGAAAATAAAGTTCACAACAGGAACACATAAAGCCCTAGAGGTTGAAATAAAAATTCCCAGTTAGTGATCAACAGTGTCTGGCTTTGCCTTGTGGAATGAGGAAAAGGCCTGAGAATTCCTAAATACAAGTCTATATTCATGTACTCTTGGTGACAGAATTTTTTTTAAAGTTTAACTTAAAAGTAGTTTTCAAATAAGTTTCATGGATAAAATGCCAATGAACATCAGCTTATACTCAAAAATCACTAAAGATACAAGGGAAAAGCCATGAGTGGTGAGTCAGTAGAAACAATAAACTACAAAAAAAGACCACCAAAATAATGCAGATATTACAATACAACAAAGAATATTTATGCTTGGGCACCAGGGTGGCTCAGTGGTTGAGCATCTGCCTTTGGCTCAGGTCCTGATCCCAGGGTCCTAGGATCGAGTACTACATCGGGCTCCCTGCAGGGAGCCTGCTTCTCCTTCTGACTATGTCTCTGCCCCTCTCTCTCTCTCTCTGTGTCTCTCATGAATAAACAAAAAATCTTTAAAAAAATTTATGCTTAAAGATATAAAAGAATTCATCGCAACTATGTTGAAGGAACAAGATACTATCAAAACTCATCATGCAGATTTTAAAAACAGTTATGAGAGGAGTAGGAACACTGAAGCTCAGGCTTACAAGACTTGCCTAACACTGAGGCTGGGGGAGAAAAAGGGTACCAATGCACTTTTCACCCCACCAAGAACCTTGCACCAAGTACCAAGCAGCAGAGGCCCCCTGCTGGGGGAGAGACAAAAACACAGAGAGAACCCTGGGGCCTTGGTGTACCGTGTGGACTGAACCTGGCATAGATTAGGAACATGGTGAAAACACTCCTGCACTCCAGACCTCCTCCTAAGCTCAATGTAGCAGTTGCTCAACATTGGAGAAGTGTGAAGTTTGTGATGGACTCACAGTAACTATAGCAACAGCAAAATTTAAACCTAGCTCAACTACTGACAATATTGATCTAACCCAAACTGCCTATGTTTATAGCCTGAAGGAGAGAAGTGACCATTTATAGGTATTATTACTCAGTCTCTACTGTTCTTTAGCACATAATACTTTATATTCAATCAAAAAATTACTAAACAAAAAAAGGAAAAATTAAGCTAGTGTTAACAGATAACATGGTGAACAGGACCAGACTCCAATATAGTCCAGATATTATAAATATTATACGGGACATTTAAAATAGTTAAAAATATAATAAGGATCTAATTGAAAAAAAAAAAAAAAAGCTCAATGTATGCTAATGGAGGGGAGGGGTATTTACCAGAGAGATGAAAACTGTGTAAAGAGTCAAAGAAAAATGCTTGACATACAGAACAAAGTCATAGAAAAAGGACTAGAAAAAAATACTTACAAATTATGTACCCAAGAAAGGACCTGCATCCCAAACTCTTACTACTCAGTAAATAACTCAAAACTATTAGCAAACTTTAGAGGACTGAACAAAAGAAACCAGATATGAATGGCCAATAGGCACATAAACTGCTTAACCTGAGTCCTCAAAAAAATGTACAAAACTCCACAATGAAAAACTGCTACATATCCACTAGACTGGCTAACCTTAAAAAGACAGACATCACCAAGTGCTGGAAAGACTGTAAACAAATGGCAATTCTCACATGTCACTGGTAGGAATCCAAAATTACAGAGCCACCTTCCTAGAGTAAAACATACTCTTCCCATAGAAGCTAGCCAAGTCCATTCCAAGGCATTCACTCAAGAGACCTGCTATGTGGATTTTACAGCACATTCATTTATAATAGCCATAAAATGCAAACAATTCAAATGCTCATCCACTGATGAATGAACAAGAAATACCAGCATATCTATACAATAGACCACTACTCGGAACCAAGCAAAAAACCACTGATATTCTCAACAACCTAGATAAATCTCAAAAGATTTAATCTAAGTTTAAAAAGACATAAAAGACTAAACATTGTGTGACTCTACTTATATGACACTCTGAAACACTGCAAGGAGAGAAACAGATCAGTGACTGTCAGGTACTGGAAGTTGAGGGAAAGGAAACTGTTCTTTTAAAAAAAAATAAAAAAAATTTTTGAATTTTCAAAACCAATACAAATAAAAATATTTCATTTATTTATTCAACAAATATTTACTGAGTGCCTACAAGGTAGCAGGCACTATTACACTGTACAAAACACGTTTCTTTTAGTGGCACAAGTATGAATTTTCAGAAAAGTGATGGGAACACAGCAAAAATACAAGTTTTCTACATGCCGACGGAATGTTATTAGAAAACAATACTCTATCTTCCTACCAGAATGATACAAAATATTCTATATTTTCTCATAATGGTTTATTACATATTTATCAGGGTGAACCATATGAAACTGCAAGATAATCAACAAAATAGTTCTTTCTATATTCCCACAAGGAAGTCAGAGGCAAGCTGTGGGAGTAATCAATGGTAATGTCACACCTTCTCATTGTAATGCAAAATAATGGCTGAATTTCTAGTCAAAATGCCTGGTATTTGGGGAGAAGGAGTGTTTTCTTATGTTTTTTACTTAAGAACTTTCCTAACATCCAGATTGAAATGTTATTCATCTTGTAAACAGAGATGATTGCTACAGAGACTTAACTGACTTCTGGTTTCATATTTCTAATCTAAGAACTAAAGGACAACAAAATTATTCCCATTTTTAGTTAGAAGTCCGAGATCATGTCATTTTAGAAACCCTGTCCTATTACCATCAAGGAAATTTAAAACATTAAAATAAAAATCCAGGTACCAACACCCCACTCATCTCAGAATTAACAAAAATTTGTGTTCTTGATTTCATCTTTCAAAACTCTAACAAATCAAAGTTATATAATTTAATCTTTGGTCAAATGAATAATACCACAAAGCTTCATATTTAAAAATCCAAATTTATCAGATTTTAAATCCGTATAAATTCAATAATACTTAATCCAATTTTTTTAAGTAAGTGAAATTTTACCCAAAGTACTCAGTTACCCTCCAACTGACATCACATATTTTCCACTATGTAAGAGATTATCTAAGGTAAACTTGTGCCACATAATCTTTGCATAATGAACTTGTGCCAACAAATGAGCAAAACCTGAACATGACATACAAAGGTAACTCTATACCTTAATTTTAATTGTTTAAACCTAAACATTGTCGATAATAGCAACCAACTTAACAATCTTCAGAAAATGAAAAACAGATGAAAAGTCTTAGATCATCATGAATCACACAGCAATGGAATTTAGCTTTAGATCACTCCTAGCATTTTTCTAACTATAATGGGGTTTGGACTTTGATATTTATAATCTAGGCTAGAGGCTCCAGACCATTTCTCCCTTCAGATTTCCTGAAGGGGGTGTATTTGGGGTAAGGGGTGCCTGAGCTCTTTAAAATGCCATTTCTAAACTCCGGGGAGAAAGAACATGGAACCTCTTGATATTAATGCTTCTGAATTTAGTGAAGAAGCACAGAGAAGCATGACAGATTTCAGAAGTGACAAGAAAAATCCAAGTTTCATATGTGAGCCCTTTTAATGTCATGAATTTAAAGAAAGAATCCACTCCTTAAAAAACCTGACAGCACCAGGTTGCCACCAATATACCAGATCATGTCATTTAAAATTCTTTTAAAAATTGATTGATTTATCTGAGAGAAATCACACAGGCATGAGTAGGGGAGAGGCAGAGGGAGAGAATCTTCAAGTAGACTCCCCACTAAGTACAGAGCCTAACATGGGGCTAGATCTCAGGACCCATAAGACTATGACCTGAATCAAAACCATGAGTCAAGACGCTTAGCTGACTGAGCCACCCAGGTACCCCCTAGATCATGTCATTTTAGAAACCCTGTCCTATTACCATCAAGAAAATTTAAAACATTAAAATAAAAATCCAGGTACCAACACCCCACTCATCTCAGAATTAACAAAAATTTACCTCTATTCCATGTATGAGAAAAATGAACAAATTATAAAAAGAGAAGCAGATAAAAAAGATATATATTTCTTAAATCTCAAATTTTATGTGGAAGGAATATATGGTATAAAATATTTATTTATTTATTTATTTATTTATTTGTTTGTTTGTTTGAAATATTTTAAAATACAATGCATGTAACATGTTAAATACTGTGACTTTCAACTTGGCAGCACATTAAATCACTTAGGGGAACACTCTTTACCTTCCCTTCTCCGCCTTCCTGACATGAATGTGCTAAAGACCAAGGAAGTGGGACCACAATGAGGAGGGGGTACCACGCAGAGGCATCTTAGGCAGCATGTCTGGCAGCTACAGAAAGGGGTTGAGTGAGGGAGCACAAAGGTGGTGGAATAAGGAGGATTCCTGTATAGTTGGAATATTGGTTACATTAAGCAGAATTAATTAATTGGGCACAAAAGTAATATATTGAGGAGAATGAGAGCTCATTTTCAATTTCTGGAAGAGGTGAAGGCTAGAAACAGCACGGGAGGTAATGGTTTGAATTTGAAAGAATAAACACATTTTTCTAAAGCTGTATGGGCACAGGTACAGAAACAGACATTGATATACATATGTGTATTATGTATACACATATACATTTCCTAGTTCTGTCGGCTGAGAGGACCTACTAGGAATGACAGCACTGAGACCCAGATCGTGACTCTAGTTACCATCCTCTAGTCAAAAGAACAAGGGTCAGGGGAGGGAAGTACAAGATAAGCCTGGAACATCTTGTCATAGGAAAATGCTCAAAGAATGACAAGAAGGTATCAAAAACAAACAAATACAGGAGTCAACCTGGAAGGGTTCCAATCTGGGACAATTGGAGAATCAAAATCATGAGATTATCAAATTATAATCCACTGAGTAAAAGGGGCATCCATAAACCCATACTGATATAATACATAAATGAATAAATAAATTGATAAATAGCAAAGAAAGCCCTTTCTTATAGAATATCAACTAACAGATGTGGATGGAATAATGAAAATAATTACCATTCAGCAACTATCACAGTAGTCTTAAAACAAAAGCAATCAATGAATGCTAGGACTTGTAGGTGGAGATCTGATGAACAGAATACTGGCATAATATGAGAACATCACCTCACAAAATACTAGTTAAATACAGAGGGGATGAGGGTGACAATGAAGAAAGCCAGAGTTTACCAACTTAAGCAGGTGATCATATTTAACATTATAGTGGTGAAACAGACTGACATGATATGTTTCCCGTGGTGGAAACATATCACTGGAAAGAGCATGGCACCACCCCTTCCAGGAAAGCACAACCTGAGTCTGGTTGTTAAAAAACATTGAATGGTCCCAATCGAGGGTTGTACAGAATGAGGAATGGGTTCTACACTGAAGAAGGAGGACAGACATGACAACTAAGTTCAACACATATCCTTGTATATAATTCTGGACCAGGAAGGGAAAAAGAGACACTACTGAAGGCACTTGGTAAAACTGGAATGGAATGTGTGGATTACATGGTGGTTTTGTGTAACGTTGATTTCCTGGTGATAAAAAATTTTCCACACTTTCTCATCCTCTCTGACTGCTGTCTTTGGTAACAGTACCAACCTCATTTAGGGGTGATGGAGCATCATGTAAGAAAGACTACACAGATTAACAGAAAAGGGAGAAAATTCAGTAAAATGTTAATAATTGGGAATCTGAGTTGTAGGAGTGCGAGCGAGAGGTCTTTGCAACATTTTTGGGAGTCCAAAACTATTTTAAAATAAAAACAACTTATTAATAAACAATCACTGGGGAAGAGTGTGCTAAAAATCCCAACACTCAAACTACTTCAATTAAATCTCTGTGGAATGGAAATCAGGTTAATGTTTAATGCACCTGGGAGAATCCATTGAATTTGCACTCTATAATACACAGTAGTTGCTCAATAAATGGCTGATACTGCCACTAAAATTATTTAACATAACTTTACATGTCTATATGCAGAACATAACTCTTCATACTGAAAATTTTTTAAGAAGGCAATCTTGAATACCTGTGATCTATCTTAAGCTGCAAAGATCCACCTACATGTGATGAGGTTGATGATACTGTTACCAGAAACAACACTAAAAAGATTGTAAGTAAAATATTAATAATGATGGGAAAGCAAGTCTTTAATCTCTCAAATGCCTCCTATTAGTACCACAAAACAATTACTGAGTTTGATCTCAAACAAGGATATAAATTATTACATTTACCTGCAGAATCCTCAGAAATTACAAATAAAATATCAATTCAAATAGGAAACAAAATGAGCAAATATAAATGAGCAAATATAACTGCCAAATAGGTTTTTAAGTGGCTCTTAAAAACTTAAATTTTAGTTTGTTTTTTCCTAAAAAATAATTCATATAAAACAAATTGGACCTTATTAAAATTGTCTCTATGTTCAGAGAATATTCTCTTTGTTCAAGATTTTACACCTCTTCTAGTTTTTGTTCTCTCCTTTTGTAAATGGTTGAAAATTCATTTCTGTAACAATAAACAGTTGTAAACAGGTAAAAGGCTCCCCAGTGGGGGACCAGTTGAATAATTTAAACTGCATCCATACAATGTAACATGTAATATGCAGCAGGAAAAAAAATGAAGGTAATGTTTATATCCAATTGTATAGATTCCCAGATATAGTTAAAGTTAACCATAAAGCAAGTTGCAACTAGAATGTGGGAAAGGGAAAAGAGACTGAAGATGTTTGAACTTTATATGTACACTGTTATACATTTTGAATTCTGAATCCTATAAGCATAGTAACTAAGCAAAAATTTAAATTAAGATACTATAAAACAATTTTGCAGCTCTTCCTCCACTTACAGCGGGGTTACAACCCAAGAGACCCATTGTAAGTTGAAAATATCCTAAGTTGAAAATGCATTTAATGCACATAACCTACCAAAATCACAGGTGAGCCTAGCCTACCTTGAACATGCTCAGAATGTTTACATTAGCCTAGAGTTGGCCAAAATCATCTAGCACAAAGCCTATTTTATAATAAAGTGTTGAGCACCTCATATAATTTATTGAACATTGTGTTGAAAGTGAAACAGGATGGATGAATGGGTACAGAATGATTGCAAGTGTATCTGCTGTTTACCCTCCAAACTACTTGGCTGATTGGGCACTGCAGCTCACTGCTGTTGCCCAGAATCACAAGAGAGCATTGTGCCACAAAACGCCAGCCTGGGGCAAAGATCCAAAAAATTTGAATATGGTTTCCACTGAATGCATATCACTTTTGCACCACTGAAAGGCAAAAAAAAATCTATGTCACATTTGTACATTGGAGAAATCTTCCTACACTAAGGTAACTTCAGTGGCTCCAGACTACTCCCCCTCTTCTCCAAAATCACTGTGTATTTTAAGTAGGTGTCCTTACATCACAGGAATGTTCATTCATTCAATGATACTGAGTCCTACCAAGACAGAAAAATTACCACAGGGTACTTTCCTTTAGAACATACAAAAAATACAACACAGCAATTCCTGCCTTTATCTGCACCTCTATTATAATATAATGAAATGTCTCATGCAAATGAAAACTCCAATGAGGGATAGATAGTGCATGACACAGAGCATATAAAGGATCATTTCTAGTTCCCAGTAATTAGGGATGGTTTTATGAAAAAGATAGCATTTAAGTTGGCCTTTCAAAAATAACACATTAACGGGCAAGAGTTGAGATAGAAAAACATTCAAGATGGATGGAATGACATGACTACATGCATTCAGAGAATAGCTGGCAGCCCATATGGCATCAGCATGTGGTTAGTATAAAGATGCTGAGAAAGAAAAGTTGGAAAGTGAGGCTAGTTGCAAAACGCAGAAGTACTTAATTTTTCAGTACTTAACCTCAGGTCCTGGTCAGTGCCTAGCTCATAATAGATGTTCAATAAATATTTAACATTGTAAGTCATGGAGACATTGTCAAGACTGTAAATTGTATGTCCATGTGCAATTAACCATCTACAATTTACTGAAGGTTGGAAATAGACCTGACAGTATGTAAAGATGTCATTTATTTTAATTCTTTCAGCTGCTTATGAAAATAAAATTAATAGAGTTGTTCTCAGATCAAGGAACTTAAGGAATAAAAATTCTGTAGGACTAAACTTATTAGAAATTCTATGACTTAAACAATGATGTTTTCTTACTGAGGTCAAAATCTGTACATGCTAAGTATATATTTGTTGGAACAAAGCAAGAGCAATGACACTTGATAAAGGATACACAGTACCCTGATTCAGACAGACCTGCGGACTGTTGAACAGAGAGCAAATGAAGACCAGACTGTCAACTTTCCACGCTGGGCTATTTTGAGTTCAAACATTGCATACTTTGAAGAAATGCTAAACTACATTTTCAAGGGGAAAAAAAAGCCACGCTTCAGAAGAGAAGTTTGATGCTTCTGAAAGGGGCTTTAAATTTCTGCTACTGTCTTTGGTGTGCAGAGCCTTAGTGTGAGTATAATTTACTGAGTATTTATTCCACCAGCAGGGCTCAGTTTCAAAAGGAATTGAAAACAAACCAGACCCATGAAGATGATGCAATATCCCTGGAATTTTGGAGACAACTACACGAATCCTAAAACTATTTCTGGCTACTTGGCCAAACTCAGGGCAGTGTTTGTGTCTGCCCATCTCAGTGAAAATACATTCTCTTTTGTGAAATATGGCAGCTACTGTTTAGCAGGACGAAACCTCAAGATTCACTCACCTTGACTAAATATATTTCACATAATAACTTGCCTTTTAAATACAATATTCTCATTCACTTTATTAAAAGTAGTCAATGATTAGGCTCTAAAGGCAATAACTATGCACTACTGTGTGACTTAGTATATTAATCTGTTTTCTGCATGTCTCTTGTATTAGTGGTTAAAATCTTTATTGGCATGGCCAAAATGTTCTAGTATATGCAACAGGCTATCAAGGAACTCTGCTCAGCCTCCATGTATACAAATTTCAAAGTATGAAGCCTTCCACCAATAGTAAACACTAGAGAAAAGGAAGAACACTAAGCTCCTACTATGCTTATTTTCTTTTACTACACATGCAGAATGTTTAAAAGTTCTGTGATCACATAAATAAGTAAAAACAAGCCATATCCTGCCAGACAGTACCAACTGACTAGTAGGAGTTAGTAAACTTTCTGGCAAGCAGTACAATCACACATGCCCATAGGCATGTGCATACAGCATTACCTTCGTTTGCTTTACTATAAATTACATTATACACTCAAGTTTATGAGAAAAACATCTTATTCTCCAAACATTGTGCCATGTGACAGGAGTGAAGGTCTGTGGATTAATATGTTAATTCAGCTACCAGTAAGCGTCTCAAAACTCAGGACTCTCAAATTTCCATTTATACAAGTACTGATGGTCTCTTTTCAAGGTTCTATTTTAACTACATTTAAAAAATTAGAAAACGTTAGAGTTGGCAGAACTGTTATGTTCATTTAATCTAATTCCTTCATTTAATAGATGAGACAACCAATTTATAAAAGAGAAAATGGCTTCTCAAAGTAATACAGCTAATTAATGGTTCCCTTGATTCTCAGTACACTTTTTATTCCATCTTTCTTTTCTGAACTGTTAAGTATGAATTTTAAATACACTTTCTGTCCCAATTCATTACTGAATTTGGAATGCCCCTCTGGGTGGTTCCTTACAACTTAATATCAGCTGATTCTACTGAGTAATTAACATGACTTTTCAATTATCTTAATCTCGTTATCTCAAGACAAACTCATTCTTCCTTTAGTATGCCCACTCTGCCAAACCCAGAACAAGACTGCAAGGTGTGTAGAAAAGCTATAGTCCTTGGGGATCCCTGGTTGCTCAGTGGTTTAGCACCTGCCCTCGACCCAGAGTGATCCTGGAGTCCCAGGATAGAGTCCCACATCGGGCTCCCTGCATGTAGCCTGTTTCTCCCTCTGTCTAGATCTCTGCCTCTCTCTCCCTCTGTCTCTCATGAATAAACAAACAAAATCTTGAGAGGAAAAAAAAAAAAAGAAAAAACTACAGTCCTGCTCTTCTACTATAAATTTGGGACCATAATTTATTTTCAATCAGAACCACTATTTAAGGCAGTAGATTTTTTTAAAAGGCTAAAGCTTTTAAAAAACACATGTTATATTTACTTGGCAAAAGCACTCTGAATACAAGTACTTTACCATGAGGACTGGAGGTATATTAAAAAGCACATAGGCAACAAAAGCATCAAATGAAAAACTGAGAGAATCCCAGAAGGATTATTAGGAAAAGAGAATAATAAAGCCAAACGGAAGATTGGAACACTGAATGTCATACATCAGGGCTTGAATGGTCACTATCTTAGGCTGCAAATTTGATTCCTGCCTCCCTCACACAAGGAGAAAACTACATCTGTACAGGATTCACAATGTCCATAAGCTAAAAAGTAAGCCAGTTTTTTTATGGTGGAAGCACAGAGGCTGCTGGTTATAAGATCTGCAGGCAACTTCCCCAGTGGTTCCTCATAAAAGTCCAGTCTGTGACAGAGTGGAAGCCTCCACAATACTGGCATGTGCTGGGACTTTCTGCTCACAGTTTCTCCCAATACAGGCTGATGGCGTAGGGCCAAATAAAAGAGACAGACAACCCAACTCACTGGGCTGCAGAAATATATGCAAGGAAGACCAAAATTTCCCTTGGAGAACAGTCTGGCTTCATTCCAACCCCAGACAAATGGGTGAATAAGGTCACAAAGCTTAGAGCCCGGTCATGATCATTTTAGTCTGGAAAATGTTCAAGGTAGGCATTCCTCATTGCCTACAAAAGTCATTTTTATGTTGGGGATATAGTTAATAGGGAGCCCAGAAATTTTTTGGTCTCTAGAAAGCATGATTCAAAAAATTCTAACAGAAGTTTTGCCATTAATATTTGTACTTCTTGTAAATTTTCAAAGACTAACTGCAGTTGGTTTCATCTTTTCCTGCTAAGACATCTTTTCATCCTGACTTATTTTTTATTTTTAACAAAGGGAGCTCCAGGTTGACTATAAAAGCTCATTAAAGAGGCTGAGTTTTATTGAAAAAGAATTCTAAACCAAGGAGGAATGAACAAATATGATATACTATAAGTAACAGAGTAATAAATAAATCTGGATTAGCAAAATAAGCCATTTCAATAAAACCTGCTCTGGGCTAATAATACAAAACAGCTTGAGATCTCAAATCAGAACCCAACAGCTCCACTCTGACATGGATGATAGGCATGACCAATGGAAGACAGGGTTGTCCTAGCTAGACTGCAATCCACATAGTCCAAACAGCTGAAGCCTGATATCACCAACCCACAATGGAATCACTATTCAGTGGAGATAGTAACATGAACCCCACCATTACTATTTTTAACTGTGCTCTCTGGAATCCCTCTTCCTCATGTTTTATCATGAAGGTAAGAGTCCATAAAGATTTGGTCACTTTCAGTATTAGAAACTCAATCTAGTGCAGTGTAACACTCCACTCTGACAATCAATTCAGAGTTAATCTCCCTCTCCATGAGCAGCTAGATTTATAGCTCAGGAAACTCAGAAAGGCATGGGAGGAGGGAGAGAAGACAGAGCAGGGCAGAGAAAGAAGGTAACTCTGGGAAAGGGGAGCTGTTCTTTCCTTCCTTCAAACATCTTCTGAGCTCCAGATCATCTTTATTATAGCAGGTGGTCACTAGCATATTTTTTAATGAAACAAAACAGAAAAATAAAATCAGGTTGTATTACACGTGGTACCTCATTAAACTTTTTTCATTTATTTATTTTTAGGTAGATGTGTAGTGAGTCAGGATATAAAGTGTATCTATTTCTCATGCTGGTTGCAGTAAAAAAAAAACTGAAATCATTTCCTTTCATCTCAGATCCTGGGACAATACAATAAGGTTGTTATAAGCTGGTCTTGGGAGCCAGACTATATGGATCCAAATTCCCAGTACTAAATTTCACCATGCTCTAGTTTCCTATGTAAAATGAGAACAATAATAGAACCTATATCGTTTACTTGTTTGGAGGATTAGAAGAGTTAACACATGAAAGTCTATCAAATACACCAGTGGAAATCAGCTATTTGGCAGGGAGAAAGAATGGAGAGGGGAAAAAAAGCAAATTCCTCCTTACTTACCTGGGTGCATCAGCAATCCTCTCTCCACTGCCTTCTAGTGCTTCTCTAACTCTAACTGGCTACTGACAGCCTCCACAGGGAAGGTCTGCAAGTAGCTCTCCTATGGAGAGTCTGTATGAGTTTTTGAGAGGCATCTGTGAGGGTTCCCCTGTACATTTCCCTGCCACAAAAGAACCAGGGAAATTGGTTCCATGCCTCCTTGCCCTCTGACACCAGCAGAATATCTAATGGTCTCCAGACACCGGGCTCTACTCACCTAGCAGTCAGGCTTCATGGATGGCATAATGGAGAGTCAGCTCAAGCCCAGCTACTTTCAGTGTTACTGATGTGGCTCACACTAAATGATGGAGGAGTTTCTCCCTGGTTGTCTTGTCCAGTCTCACAAAGGCACCAGGGCACATCAGCAAGACTGTTGCTTAAGAAGCTATGCGACCAGGTAATAAAACACTGATCTCCTCTTTTTGAAGTGTGCCCAATCTTTGAGAGATTTCCTTGCAAAGTCTCTTCTCCCAAGAGATAATCTCCTAACCTCTTAAAAAGACCACTCATTTCCCACCAGCTCAACCTCCCTCAGGATATTCTACCTCTTTCTTCCCACTTCAATTTTATCGGGGAGGGGGTTTGCAGGGAAGTGGGGTGGTTTGTAGTGGTGGCTGTGGGTATCAGAGCAGTTTCTGCCACACGCTTATAAATGTGAAAAAGTAAGCAGTTGGCAGTTTTTCCAACCTCTCTTCAAAATGCCAGGGCCATAGGACCTTCGATCTGTACCCTAGTTACCAATTACGGGGTAACAGGAAACGGTCCTACCTACATCCTATGTAGAGGAACTACCAAGAAAAAGAAGAAAAGCAGAAAGGAAAGAGAGAGGTAAGTGATCAGTAGTGATCATAATCAAGAGAGACAGAAGTACCAGTAGCCCTATGCTCAGGCCATGGAAAGGATTTCTGACAATGGAGAGGAATTCTCTACCTTAGTGCTCTAGCACTTAAAGATATAGGGTGTGTGTGTGTTTGTGTGTGTGTGTGTGTGAGAGAGAGAGAGAGAGAGAGAGAGAGAAAACAGAGAGACTGAACATGGTACTGTTCTCTCCATACCATAACCTTTGAAATCATAGGACATCTTTACAGTAATAACCTAAGTCATGGCAGGGTAGCTAGCACACAAGAGTGCTGTACACACTACAGGACAAAACTCTGTACAATAGATGCCTTTTGGGACTAGGATTCAAAGGCTTCTCTGGCAAAGGGCAGGAGAAAATAGCATTTCCAATGGGTGAGCACAAAAAAAATTGAAGGATCAGTACAATGTTGGGACACTGACTCCATGAACATTGTGATGAGAGCACAGCTCAGGAAAGGACAGTTGCTGGGAATATTTTTATATATTGTGAGAATCTAAAGCTGACAAGTACCACAAGCTCCTAAAGTAGATGACTTCAGCCATACTCTAATGTAGGAGAAGGTCTCAGTCCTAAGTGCCAATACTGCTCTTAGAAATGGGCTAATGCTCACTGAAAGAGCAAAGTAGTTTGTTTTTAATGCAGCTGAGTGTGTCATGCTTATTTCTGAAAACCTTTTCAAATTAAAATAAGGCATGAAAACACTAGATCAAGTCGAAAAAAGAACTCACTGTGTCTTAAAGCTTCCTGGAAAAAAATACTGTGATTTCTGGAAAATACATTGTTGACTGCAACGTATCCTCTGAACACTTTACAACACTTAGAAAACCAGTCGATCATGGCATTGCTTTTCAATTTTTCTCTGTAATTCTAGTCAAAGCTAAACACCAAAGGGATCTGAAAAACTTTAACTAGTTTCATATTTACAGAGCTATGCTACTCTCTCATGATTACACACCATACACACGCACACAATTTTTTCTTTTCTTTCTTTCTTTCTTTCTTTTTTTTTTTTTTTTTTGAGAACGCTCTTCTTGAATCCCTTAAGTACACCTTCTGGTAATGGTGAGGATAGTCCTTTTTACCCCACCAACAAGACAAAAAGTAGTTGTGAGTAGCCAAAGGTTTTGTGACTTGGAAAAATCTTATCTTTCAAAGTGCTGACAAACCAAAAGACATAGATTATGATGAAGATGATGGTTTTTCAGGAGTGTGGAAAATCATCTTGGGAAAAATCACTCCTTCAGTCTTAGATAATATAACCACTATGATTCATTCTTCTGGATTCCAGATAACTAGTATGTTATAGTATATTAAAACACTTCTTAAATTCATGAGTTACCTTAATTTCTTTCAAATTTCTGAATTAAGCTAAAGCCAAGGATTTGATTCTCTAAAACAGCAAGGAACACTGCTGTTATTTCCTAAAACAATGTAATTTTAATGCTGTATTAGGGATTTCTTTCAGCAAAAATTTGACATCATCTTTTTCCAATGGTCACTACAGGCAAATATTCAATGTCTTAATATTGTCTTCTAATGAAATGAAACATTTTCATATTTTTATTGGGAAAATGTTTAAGTAATTCCATGATCCCCAAATAGAATGTGAATCTTTATTTACGAACAAGAAAAGTTGATGGCTAGCTAGAAAAAAGTAGAATATAGACTAGTTTATAGAGTAAATGACAAAGCTACATATAGGTATATCTATCATAGGAAGAGAATTAGAAAGATGCTTCCAAAATGTACACACTATCTTTGAGGAGGAATTTGGCTGTTCTTTAGTTTCTGCTATGTACTTTTCTGTATTTTTTTTAATGAATGCATACCATTTTTACAAAATGAAAAAAAAAGCTACTTTTATAAATGGAAAAAAAAAGCTATTTTTTCCAAATAGAAAATAAACTTATGAAAAGAAACACTTTCTGTTATATCTAAAACTAGCAAGCAAACTCCCTAAAACAGACAGTAGTTAGTATTAATTCAGGAACTTGCAAGAAAGACTGTCTCTCAAATGCAACCTGTTGCATTTTTCATAAGAGGTCTACTCATGGCCTAAAATAACACTGTTTCTTCCATTATTTCTACTATGAGTTTCCTAAAAGGTTCTATGCAAGAGACATACAGATACCATGGTAGCCCCAGTCAAAATGTTCCAAATATAGAAGGCTAAAGAAAAAGATTTACTAGCAATGAGAGTTTACACATGGAAAAGGAAATCCATCTTTCAATAATCATCACAGTCTCATTTATAAGTAATGATATTCAAACAGATAATACAGGCGCCTGCAAGATCCTAAGCCTATTTAGAAGGATGTATGATATGCACACCTCACTAGGAAACATGGTAAAGCTAATTCTGCTAATGTATTATAAAGAATTTTAGCCTAGATAAATAATAGGTTATTGATTCCCGTGACAGATCAATACAAACTTCATATCTTACATTCTTATTATTTTCCCAACTCTGCATCTTTATTCCATTTGGGAAAGCTGAAAGTTGTATTTATCAGCTTTTTGCTCTTAGTATGACTGACACATTTAAAAGGTCCTATCTTATAAACTTTAAGACCTCATAATTAGTCTGCGTTTCTCCTCTGATAGTACATGGCACAGTTCTGTTCTTAGGAAAAGTTGGCCTAGAGAAGCAGCGCAAAACAAAAGAAAACAAAGATAAGTAAATGGACAGATCTATAGTTAAACAATTATATTTAAAAATTTTGCCCATCTCATTGCTATTCCAGAGTAACATGTATTTCTTTAGTTTCACTGCATTACTCCAAATCCATCTAGAAAAGTTATTTAAGCAAAGGTCTAAGTATAACTGAGTGTGTGAAAATTTTGTACATGTGCCAGAAGAGAAAGATACAAAAGGCCAGCATATACTCAGCAGGAAAATCTAGTAATCAGAAAGGAAAGCACTAAATGAAAAGGCAAGTGCTCCTGGCAAGATGGAGTTGTTTTCTTTATATAGTTTCCATTCACCTTTGAAGCAGTTCAAATGACCTGGCCCTGGATTTTGGACAGTGTGCCCTTGCTTCAAGTCAGTCAACTGGCCTTCTGGGGAAGAAAATTTAACTTCACTACTGCCTCAGAATGCCAATGGGACTGCTGGCACAATTCTGTATTCCAAGTTCAAGTAATAGAGTTTACTACATTTTGAGCCAGAATCACAAAATTTAAATTGAGAAACCAGCCAGATTGGACACTTGGGTAATGTCCTTTGTGTTTGTTGAAGCCTGCCTAGCAACTCCTGGCAATTTCTGAAAGCACATTCATGCTGGAAAAATAAATAACTGCCAAAATGCCAATATGGTTCTCACTACATACCTTTTCCCTCTGAAAAACTTATCATCAGCTTCCCTACCTGGACCAAAGGTACCAAAAGTTGTGTGTGTTGGGGGGAGGTGCCGAGCGGAACACTGCCTTTCTGTCCATATACGGCAAAATGCTTTGCTTAAACACAGATGAAACCTTTGTTATTAGGAGTTGACATTTAAAAGTAATCTTAAAAAATAAAAAATAAAAAAAAATAAAAGTAATCTTGCCTCTGGCTTAAAATACATATGGGCCTGCTAAAGATACTTTTGAACATACACTATACTGTAAAAATAATGGAAGGAGATAATCTCTACATTGTTTTTAATTTAAATTGTTAATCAAGAGGACATGGTAGATATATCAGATTTCAAGTATCTTTACATGGAATGCAATTTTTTCCTTTTTATAAGATTGCCCTTCTTGACATTAGCCAAATGAAATTCAATTATATATTCAAAGCTAAAGAATATTTAAAAGTCAAAATACTGTTCTTATCTAATTCCCATCAATGTAACATGGCCCTGGATGCACAACTCTAAGGAGTCTTAAAGGGAGCCAGCTGTGGAATGCCACAAGCACGTATGCAACACACATGGAGTTGAACAGAAAACAGAGACATCCCAGGCGCTCGGTGGCCAGGGGTCTGTTTCTGTGCTCCTTAGGCTAATGCAAGAAAAGGCTGCTCTCTGGACTGAGATTTGGCTCAAAATTGCTCAACTGTCTCCCCTGCACAACGACGTCTTAGTCTCAGGTGATGGAATCAGTCAGTGCAAAGCACACAGGCAGCAACAGCCGTCAAACCTGGTCAAGTCAGCCAAATTCTCTGAGCCAATTTCCTTTCTCTAAAATAAGAAAGAATAAAGCTATAGGGTTTCTGTGAGGATTAGGAGCTGTCTTCTGTAGCAAGTACCTTAGTACAATGTCTGACATATCAGAAGTACTTGGAAAAGGGTAGCTATGTGTTATAAGTGGTGCTATTAGAATTATTAGTAATAAAAATTAACAAGCAATAAGAAAAGCTAGATAACCACTTTATCTAACTCCACTGGGAGAAATACTATTCACATAATATTTATATATTCATAGTTGTATAGATCATCCTTGATATTCCTAATTTCTAACCTTTGTAGAATTGTTTCAGCTCACAAGAAGAAAATTTTTCCTATACTAAGACATAACAAGAAAGAATCATATTGCAGCTGGGGTAGCTGCTACTGACAACACATTCCAGCAGACACATGCAGCAGTGTCTCCTTTAGAAAATTCACAGATCTTCCCAGGCTCCTGTAGCAAGTAAGCATGTGATCTGTTACAGACGTTGTGATTCTTTTTTTTTTAAGTTTTTTTTTAAATTTTTATTTATTTATGATAGTCACAGAGAGAGAGAGAGAGAGAGGCAGAGACACAGGCAGAGGGAGAAGCAGGCTCCATGCACCAGGAGCCCGACATGGGATTCGATCCCGGGTCTCCAGGATTGCGCCCCGGGCCAAAGGCAGGCACTAAACCGCTGCGCCACCCAGGGATCCCAGACGTTGTGATTCTTGTAACAGGTCAGCTTTGGCCATGGGGGATGCTGACATTCTGATGCACTGCATACAAACCTTATTGTCCCTCACATCACATTACTTTCCAACTCATTTTCCCTTCACAACAATTTCCTCTTGCATTTATTTTTCAGTCTGTATGACTAATATAGATCAGTAAGCCACTTCAATTCTGTCTTTGAAACAAGGGATAACATCATGTATCTTTAAGTTTCCCACTCTGCCATTCAGAATCCACACTAAAAATACAAGAATTCAATCTAGTCCAGCCAAACTCAGGTTTGGCAGTAATAAAAGGTTTCTCCAATAGACATATGATGACAGACGACAAGGAAGCAAAGTGCTACAGGAAATATCTGGGAAGCTTGACAAAACTGGATGCAAAGGAAGAAGCCAGCAAAGAGCTCTGCAATCAAAGGAGGATGCTTCAAATCTCTGAATGCTCTTGGATGCATGCAGGTGTCCCTTGAGTGACAATATTATCTGTCCCTCAAATGCTCATGCCCCGATGATCTGAGAGTGACACCATCACAACACCTTCAAAAGACTGACCAATTATAGAGGTTTCAACTCTCTAGCTTTAAGCTGAGGAAGCCAGCTTGGGCTTCCCTTTAAATTATGATTAGGTGAGAAAGCCAGGAAATAAAATTTCATTCAATGGTGTCCAAGAGAAGAGAGACCTGGTTTACAAGTCCCATTAGTAAATAATTCTTGGGAGACATTAAGGTATAAAGCTGATACAAATAGGGTCACTTGGGTGGTGCAGTTGGTTGAGTGCCTGACTCTTGGTTTCAGCTCAGGTGGTGATCTCAGAATCCTGGGATCAAGCCCCACAACGAGCTCTGTGCTCAGCAAGTTGTCTGCTTCTCTCCCTCTCACTCTCTCCCCTTCACTTCCTCAGCTCCTGCTCCCCATGCTCTCTCTCTAAATTAAATAAATAAATCTTTTAAAAAATAGAATAATATAAATGAATGGTCCATATTTTTAGAAGCAGGGGTATTTTGCTGATTTGTCCAATTAAATGTTGGGTTGTTCACTCAACCACATTTTCCTGAATGATCAGTCATTGTACAGAGGACAGTAAGACAGACAAGTGGAACTGAAATGATGACTGTACAGCCCAGACATGAAGGCAAGGCTTCAAGATGTTCTCAAGCCATCAGGAACTCATTACAGAAAAAGTTCCACAAAGTTCCAGGAATAACGCCAGCCTAGAACTCATCTCTCTGACCTCCCCCTCTGCCCTAACAGAGTCATTATGCTCCATCCCGGAGCACAGAACACACTACGTAATAAACATTTCAGGGAAGACAGGCTAAGTTCTCCACGTGACAGTACGCTGCTCCTGCCCACCAGCATCTTGCACAACATGAGACTAAGAAGCCACAGGGAGCAGCTGCCATGCATGTTTATGCACCCTTGAAATGCAGTGCCTATCCCACCCCTCACAAAATGCAGAGACCTCCTTGTACTTCTTTCTAGGCACTCAAGTGTCTACCAACTTCTTAATTCTAAATGCCAGCTGTAAAGTAGCCCTTTACTATTCATTTAAATGTGCAATGCTGGCCTCTAAGAGCCCTGGCTATTCCATTTTTGCTGTAAATTTGCAACAAGACTTTCAGGATTTCAAATTTTATCTTTATAGCCATTATTCAATTTTAGATATTTTTCCCTGAATTTTTTATAAATCTTGGCCTTCTCAACGTCAAAATATCAATTTAGGTAGGATGCTATTTCACAACAAGAATCTCAAAGTAGGACAAATACGTGAATGTACTTAATGCCACTGAATTGTACACTTAAACATGGTTAAAATGTTACACTATGTGTATTTTACCACACATATACACACACAAAATCCCTTATGTGAGGTTCTCTCTGTAACCACATTATTAACCATGTGGTCAATTCATTCTTCACTGAAAAGTGTAAAAGCGATTGGTTTCCTAAAATACAAGTGATAACCTTTACTCTATTAGAACTTAAAATTATAATTGATTAGTCTCTGTAAGACTAATCGATATTTGACTAGCGAGGGCATGAAAGGACCATCATAACATTTCCTTTCAGCAACTGTCATTGCTTGAAACTATTCAGAAACTGTTCCTTCAGAGAAAGCAAAAAATCAACCTAGATGGCGCCAAATCATCCCCTAACATCAGAAAGACAAACATCTGCCTCTGGATTTGCAAAAAGCCCTAAAAAATTCCAACATGAAGAAAGGGCAGGACAGCAAAACCACAATCCAAGTGCTGCCCCGATTTAAAAGGCATATAAAACCCTGGTAATGAATAGCAGCGATCACATGACAGAGCTGCTCTCCAAATTATTTTCCAGGGGTAAGACTGTTTAGATTTGGCTAAATCTTTCTCTCCCTCCCTTCCCCCCATTTTGGTTACTCTGTAAAAAGAAATTATTTACCAACTGTCTTGACATCATAGGTAATGAAATAATATATCAAATGAGATGCTTCATTATTCCTGCTGAGGTTTAGCTCTAAAGAATGTATTATTGTTTGGAAGAACTGTAAAGGAATTCCAATAAAGACAAATGAAAGAAAATATAATTATATCCTTAATGGGTAGGATTCCTCACATGTGTTGGTCTAAGTGGGAGGGTAAAGAATTGTTTTTGAAAGTTGAAGTAAATATTTAAGAAAGATTCTTGTCTATTCAAAGCAAATTATTAAAATTTAGCTGTCTCCTGAAATTAGTTTTTAAAAAGTGAATCCTTTTCTATTTGATGTGTTCATCATTTAATAAGTCTTTCCTCACTTCTGTACCTGTTCCTTTTACAGATGTATCATATTTTCTTGTATTTTGTCTATATCCTTCAGTAAAATTTCTATTTGTTCTATAATGGCAGAACTTATGTCTGATTGTTCACCACTGTTTTCCTAAGGCCCAACACAGTGCCTGGCACACACAAAAAGGCTCAAAAAAATCTTTTTAATGAGTAAATTCATCATTTCATTCACTTGACCAACAGTTATATACTGAGTAACTTTATTCCACAGCTACAACAACCATCTGAAGACTTAGCACATGTCTACAAACTGCATTCTGGTCTCTGGGATTTAAGAACTCAGAGAAAGGAGAGAAGGGTAGGCTATAATTTCTTTAGAATCTAATGACGTAAAACACTTTAAAATTTTACATATAAAGAAGCCACAATATAGCTTTCTTCAATATGAAGAAAGTCTAGATATTGTATTTCATGATAGCCCTACCTGTTACAGGTAAACATTTTAGTACAAACACTTTACAATAACGATTCCTTCTACAAAAACAACACTTTCCAGCACTCAAATAGTAAACAAAATCTTCAAGGAATGTTGTCACTGAACAAAGGCCATATCACAGGAGCTTACAATGAAAACTCTATTATGGATTTTTTTTTCTCACACAATCCTTTCTGAGACACTTATATTGCTTAACTTACTATGTATTGCCTCCACTAGAAAGTGAAATACACAATAATGTTTTCTTATGCTTAATGAGAAATTACTATTTCTGTCTAAAATTTAGTTAACAAGAGCTAATTGTGAGGCTAAGGGCAAATCTTGAATTCCTTTTTGTACCTGACCCCATTTCTCATTACCTCCATGGTTTCCAGGATGATTAACCTGGATTAATTTCAACAGTGGGCTTGCTCATCAAAATTGCTTTGAGAGTCAAAGGCCTTCCTGCTGCCCTATCCTACTGGGAAGTTTAGGAAAATAAAACCCTTGGCAAAACTAAGAGTGCTACATAAACCTCACATGAAGAACAAATAGGCTCTGTGAGCTGCTACTTGAACCCTACTTTGATTTATTGGGAGCACTTACAATATGGATATGGATCTTACTTCCATGCACTAAAAAAACAGTATCAGAGCTTTAGAGACTGGATAGTTCTGGCCATCGCTTAATGAATAGGGAACCAGAGACCTAGAAAAGATATATAGTACTGAGATTATTGCCCTCTTCTTTCTCTTCATCCAGTGCTCTTTTTACAACAACTAGCTGTTAGTAAACAGGTACATGAGTCTTGGGCCTCCTTACTCATTACCACCAACGCCACAAAACCACTGGGGAGGCTGATGTGACACGCATGGCTCTTGGAGGAAGGAATTTTCAAGTCTAAGAACTCAGAGTGGTTGATGCATATGTGGCAGTGAGACACTGTTCTATATTTTGGAAGCTCTGAGATAAAAAAGAAAATGGGCAGGAGAGCTGGAGAAGAGGAGCCAGAGACAAGAAGAAAGCAAAGAAGGTAAGAACCCAATAAATCCATTGTTCTTCTTTAACTGTAGCCTGAGTTATTCCAAAATCAGACCCACATTCCCTACTGGATATTTTCTAAGCATTTTTTCAAATGGTCTTTAAGAAAAACTTGCCATAATTACTTACCATAAAACACAACTGTTATTTTCTGTAATGTTACGGAAATAAATTTAAAAAAACCCCTTATAGGCAATTTTACATGAACCACCTCACTATTTCTAAAATGCAAGGGATTCCTAGTAAGTCACTATTTCCAGCCCTGAATTCTCTCCTGAGCACACTCTACGTACATATCCATCTTGACTTTGAGTCAACATTTTTCCCCAGAACAGATGGGAATATAGTCAATGGTGTTGTAAAAGCACTGTATGGGGACAGATGGTAGCTACACTTGCACAGCAGAACATATAGAGTTGTTGGATCACTTTGTTGTCCACCTAAAACTAATGCAACATTGTGTCAACTATATTTCAATTAGAAAACAAATTAATTAAAAAATAAAAATTAAAAAGAAATAGTCATTCCTATTTCCTCACATACATCCCTTTATCTTCCTGTCTTGTCTCATACCTCCCCCAAAGTTCCCAGGTCCTCACCTCACAGGCACTATTTAAGTGGCTTCCCCAGCACCCCAACACTGTTACCTGACCCCCATATGGCCCATTGTACCTGTAACTAATTTAACTGTCACTTACCACATCCACACCTATATTAATCCCGAAAAAGTACCACTACTCACAGTCAGCAACTAACAGAATCTGCTGTCTTATGTTGCTGTAGAGACCAAAGAGTGCCCTGCATTCCATATTCACTAAAAGCTTTCACACCAATAATGGTGCATGGCTCCCATTACCCATCCCAGCAGGCCAAAAGGGCTGTAGAAAGAGAAGTTCATAAGTAGTCTTCAAAAGGCTCTCATGCCTCAGAGCAAAGGGCTCTGAAGCCACAGCTGGAAGCAAAGCCCGAGTGCAGAGGGAAGACAATGTACATCATAACCAAAACGACAGATTCTTGTGGCTGAGACATGAAATATTCCTTGAACCACAGAGAGAACTGGTTGCTCCTGAATCAAGAAGTTGCTTGATTTTCTTTTTATCCTCTTCTGCCAAGTAAAACTAAAATATTTTTGCATCCAAAATGAAAGTTCAGCATGCCCTGATAATTCTTTATTTTTCTTTAAATATTTTATTTATTTATTCATGAAAAACAGAGAGAGGAGGCAGAGACACTGGCAGAGGGAGAAGCAGGCCCTATGCAAGGAACCTGATGTGGGACTCGATCCCGGGTCTCCAGAATCAGGCCCTGGGCTGAAGGCGGTGCTAAACCACTGAACCACCCGGGCTGCCCCTAATAATTCTTTATTGATAGCAAATCTCATCCAGCCACAACCTATCATTCCCTGACAATTTTCCACTTCATAACAAAGGATTAACAGTATTTCTAATAGTGATGAACTATCCTATTGCATGAGAACTTCACACCATCAACACCACCTCAAGAAAAAATTAGAGAAAAAAAAAACTCCACTAAAGAAGAAAACATTTTACTATAAAATGCAAAAAATATAAACATGTTTCAATAATAAATAACAAATGGAATCTTTTCTCAACATAAGAATCCATAAAGTAGTCTCCCCAAATAAATATTACGGTCATTCAATTCTAAACTAGGAAGAGTTGCCAACAATATTATAGAACTGTTTGTGCTTTTTCCAAACAATGAAAAACATGAAGTCCTATCCTAAAACCATAAGGCCCTGCAGCCTTCCCATAAGCCCTGACTTGGGAGAGTCTCTCTGAAGAATCAAATAACCTCTCAACCTTTGATCAAAGCTTTTCAATTTCAACTGATCCTAATCTCTTCAATATCAACTGATTTCAATACCAAATCTATGTGGAATTATCCTCATTTTACAAATAGAAGATTGGAGTCTCAAATGACAAATGACTTGCCCAAGGTTTCACAGTTGGTTAATGGGCTGGGATTCAACAATTCTCATGGCTCCTGGCTTAGTGTTCTAATACTGACATCTCTTACTTGTTTCATTTGCTGGTTAGCTTCAAAATAAGGGCATGGCATTGAATCAGGGGAAAGAAGAAGGGATAAAGAGGAAACAGTATGAAGACATACACATTATAATCACCTCTGGAAAAATCAAAGTTTTAAAGACCTAGCTTCCCATATCAGACAAGTGCTCCCTAAGAACCTCCAAAGCATCTTTTTTGTGTGTGTTGGCAGGGTGAGGAATAAGACAGCTTTATCTCTTATTGCTTTGATCTGTTTTAGGTAACAATATTTAATTTACTGTGTTTTTTCCACTAACAACAAAGATGAGATTTTTACTTTTCCTGAAAGAGCATAGAAATTTTTAAAACATGTGAACTGTCAGTGTAATTTTTTAAAAAAAGGAAAAAGGAAAGAAAAATGGTGAATTGAGTTTCCTCCCCAGCTTCAACAAGTAGATAGTTACAGGACTTGAACAAATCCCTTAAAAATTCTCTAGAACTTTCTGCATTTGTATGCTAAACTAGGAAATCTCTATGGTCCTTTTCAATCCTACAATATCATGATTCTAAGAAGTTACTTAGTCCCAACCATGCACATAGAGCAATATGTGAGGCCCCAAAATACTAGTTGTGAGAGTTCAGAAACTAGTTGGACCATTAGCATATTAACTCAAAAGTACAGAACAACAAGGTAAGCAAATTAAGTTTTTAATAAAATCCAAATTAGATGCAACGCATAAACAAATGAAAACTGTCAATGTGGGATGGGATAGTCCAGAATATGCCACAAAATGGTGAGACTTTTAGCTATATAACTGAAACGATCAGAAATCAAGATAAGAAAATTACTTTCTAGGTGGGTAGATATTTTTATCCACAGCCATTAGAGTTAAGAATGATCATGGCTTAGGGTTGCCACTGATTGATGCCTAGGGAAATGGTTTGAGGAGCAACGAGAGACAAATAAGCAAGAAGGAACCAATGCAATTAACATTCAAAGCCAAAGATAAAAAATTTAATTTTATCTTGGAGGCAATGAAGAAATGTTAAAGAAATTCAGAGCACAGATATAAAATGATAATAGTTGTATTTTAGGAAAGAATCATATACTCTGAAATGATTTACACTCTCATTCCTATCATGAAGCTCACTGAGGAAAAATATTTTTTTAAAAGCCTCCTTTGTATAACAACCAACACATCCAGCCCCAACACAAATCTTGGTGATGGTGGTGGGGGTTGTTTTAAAAGAGAGGGGGAGGGGATTTCCAAATGATACATTGTTAAATTCTGTAGACTAGTTTTTCACCAAAAAAGGTTTTTTTTTTCATCAAATGATATTGTGAAGTGCTGCATATTACAAATTTTCCTAGCAAATTCATGAAATGCAAATAACTACCACATGACAGTCCGCAGGCAGTTTGAAGGAAAGAATCTTTTTCACTGTATGTGACAGTATTCCTCAAACTTACCTAATCATGGAACTTTTAAATATGTGGTATTTATTAACGTAATGCAGAACTAGTGCTTCATAGTTTACACCCCTTTCGAACTAATACCATGAATATTTAGTTCTAAGAGAATGAGACAGAAATTGAAATCCATTAGCAACTGACACAAACACATGCAAAATATACACAATTTGTTCCCTTTTATCAGCATTAGAGACTAACATGAACTTAAAATTTGTTAGCCCTTGCTCATTCTCCACATCAGTGGTTCCCAGCTTTGGCTACTTAACTGAAGTTATGGGCAGCTTTAAAATATATTACTGGGTGACTGAGTGACAGGCACTGAGGGGGGCACTTGACGGGATGAGCACTGGGTGTTATACTATATGTTGGCAAATCAAACTCCAATAAAAAAAATAAACAATACAATATATTACTAATGCCCTAGCTTCAATTCCAGAACAATTAGATCAGAATCTCTAAGTTTCAGCATCAGTTATTTTTAAAAGGTCCTTAGGAAAAGACACACCACACCAAGGACACCTAAGAACACTGCTGTGGATTAAGATTTTACCAACAATGAAATGGTTAATTGTAGTGTTTGGGAAATGAGAATGGCTATATGAACTCCAGTTAATTCAGCTGGAATATCTGTCCCTGAAAAATTGAGAATTGCCTATATTTATTCTATATATGATACTAGATCTCAAATATTCTTGGCCTTCTCTTCTCTGTACTCATTATACTGGTGATTTCACACAAGTACTACAGTATGCTAAATTGGTAGCCAAAGATTTATTTAAGGGTATCTTTAATTTTATACAAATAGAACCAAATTTTTCTATTATTTACCAAATTTGAACCATTGGTCTCAGAAGTTTTAGTTTGATTTCCATAAAACACAGCTAGAAGTAAACTGTAAAGACAAAACTTTCAACTGTCTTTCTGAAAAAGACGTTTTTAAAAAAATATACACCATGGAAGGTTCAGGACTTACTAAAACAATGCTATTTATTTTATAGCCATCATTCCAAACTTGGAAATCTTATCATGCAAAATGCAATGAAGGCATTACAGTAGTCGAAAACCCATGTTTCAAAGTATAGGAGAATGCAATTATCATCCAAGTAAAGTAGTGGGAAGAAGAAAGTAATAATACATCCCTAAACCCAGCACTTAAAAAAAGGTCAAAGGCTGCAAAACAAATTATATTGCAAAATGTATGGTTAGCTTCTTAAAATTCACCATCTTTCAGGAGATAATAAATACAGACAACGGGATCTCCTAAATTTAATCTGTATTTCAAATCCTACTCATTCTCTCAACTTTTCACTTGAATCTGTGCATAATTAACTTAGATAAAAATATGATATATATCACTTTCAACTCATTTGTTTTCTGAACCATTATGAGAGAGAAAAACAGTCTCCCCATCCCTTGTTTTACCTTTGCAAAGGCACTTAGTTGGTTCTTTTTGCAAGGAATGCCATTCCACTTTGCCTTAAGGTACTAGTCATGAAATCACAGATTGGGAGACATCTTAATCTAATCTAATCCCTGCTCTTTGCCAGAAACTCTTCCATAAAATCTTACCTAATCTTACCCAACATGGTAATCACACTCATTTCATATGCCCCTCACATCCCTACTCACTTTCTACTCTAGAGTGTGACCTTCTTGAGGACAGAGGCCACATAGCCACCTTTTCCCTCTACAGTCCTGTATTTGAACAGTGTCTAGCTCCCAGGGAGGACAGTAAGTATCTCATGAGGGGCATCCTATTGTAAAGCCAATACATAATCATTTACCCTAGCCCCTTCTATAAGCATTTTCTCCCTTTGCTTGAAAACTCTTTGAAAGTAGAAATTATTTCTTCTTTAACAGTCTCATGGACCCTAGAAGAAACTGGAGTTTTTAGATTCACAGATTATGAGGTCTCATCATATTTTTAATGTATGAGAGGGAATATGTATAAAGTATATATGAGGATACTCAAATGAGAGGAAATACATATCCATGTTCCAATTAAGTACTGAAATATACTATGTCCTCGATTTTGTGAATACCTCCCTCTCAAGGTACTAGCTAAAAGACAAGAAAGGGCAGCCTGAGTGGCTCAGCGGTTTAGCACCACCTTCGGCCCAGGGTGTGATCCTAGAGACCCGGAACTGAGTCCCACGTCAGGTTCCCTGCGTGGAGCCTGCTTCTCCCTCTGCCTGTGTCTCTGCCTCTCTTCTCTGTGTGTCTCTCATGAATAAATAAATAAAATCTTTAAAAATGAGTGAATGGATGAATTTAAAATGAATGAATGAATGAAAATGAATGAATGAGAAACAGGCTCTCCAAACCTGCAAACCTAGGGAACATGCCACAGAGTTCCTCAAACAGCACCTCCTACTGACTGATGACCATTGTCTTCAAAGATCCCACAGGAAAATTAACAAGAAGTCGATTTAAGAAAACAACTTCAAACTAAGTTAAACGTTTGCTCATTCACAGGAGATTAAGGTTTCCTGGTAACTCCAAAGTAAACAGGCACATGGGAATTGAAGCTGGGGTGGTTTTATTCTCTCAAAAAAGTAACTGATGGTGAACACAAGAAAAAACTAAGAAAGAAATACAGAAGCTTCTATATATTTGCCAGTAGTTAGTTTCATCTCTGGCTAAATTCCTTCATTCCTCACCTATCATCACTTTAACCATTAAAAAGCAGAAAATCTGAATGACTGATAATCTAGGGTGACCACAGTACTAAAAGCAGTAAATGCTAAGGAAGGAAACACATACACACTTCTCCTAGCATTTTGATTTCACCAAAGGAAAGAAAAAAGAAAGGTAATAAGATCTATTTTTTCATCACTTAAAGTGTCAAATGGCAACTCTTTCAAGAAGGAATTTATGCCCAAAGAAATTTAAAAAAAAAAACTGCAAAAGAACTAGTTTGCGACAAGCCGCAATTGTTAAATGTACAAAATAAGAGAATAACATTCAGAATATTTAATAACTTAATTCAAGGATCATGTTACATAAAGAGGCATAGAGTAACAAAGAGTTCTCCTTAACCACAATTAAGAAAAACAGAAAATGTTTCATGCTGTACTAATCCCTCTGCATGTTGGCTGACTATAAACTTCCCACAAAAGGTATAATATTGACTAAAACAACATTAATGTCAACGGCCAAAAAGAAGAAATCCCACAACAAAATCTTTTTGGAAAATAAGGACAGCACCAGCTTTTTCCACCTAGGATATTAATAGCAATGACCTTACTATTCCTTGAATAATGCTGGCAACGGACTAGCAAAAAGAAACACACCCTAAATAAGAATACTATTCACATATAGTGTGTGTGTGTGTGTGTGTGTGTGTGTGTGTATATATATATATAAAGTGTTCATCATACACAAGTATAGTGTTTTTTTCATGTTTTAAACACACTGTGGTATTGTTGCTATATATATATATATATATTCATTCATTCCAATGACAGGTTTTAAGAAAAAGGATTTTAAGAAAATATCCTTATGTTTCATCTAAAGAGCACTGCTCCTTTAAGGATAAAATTTAATTTGAACCAATGAGGAGTTAAACTACACATAATGCATAAGCTTTTTAAAGAGAAACAATTATATAAGTATTCAAGTAATTGGATGCCTTTTATATGTTTTAGTCTGCATCTTGACTACAAGGCCTCATGATTTCTCAACTACACAAGAAAGGGAGAAAGGACTACAAGGATGCCTACAGATCAAACTTTGAGAAGCAACACAAACTGCCAGCTCTCTGTAGGGGCGTAGCTCACTTCTGCTCTGTCTGATTACCTCTCTCTTTTGCTCCACGTTCCCTTCTGCGGATGGGCTGCTTCTGCTTACTGACAGCTGCTTCTCCTTATAAGTCCAGCTTTTCCTTGGACAATTCCGTCCCCCTGATTTCTCCCTCACCCCATCCTACTACATCAAGAGCTTTCCCATTCCATTCCCACTACCTCTCAAGGTCTTAGCTTCCCAATTTGTTAGAGATGAGTATCATTCAGTGAGTTTTCAAAGCCCATCACACTGGGCATGGCCGCTGCCTACAGAAAGTTTATCAGCAGCTCTGGTACCCACAACTAGACCCATTGACTGTGGCTGGATGAGCTAGGCAACAGAGTGAGGTAGTGCAAAATATAGCTTGCTCCTCTCCTTTTTCGCAGTGGGTCTGTGGGAAAGCAGGCATACAATGAAGCACATATATGTAAAAGTACTATTCAGAGACACAAAGTAAGACTTGAATTACCAAAAGAATAAATTCCAAAATAATCTACCTTGTCTTTAAAACATGCAAAATACTAAGCAAATCAAGAAAAAGGTTGTTCTTTAAAAAAAAAAAAGGGGGTCCCAAAATTCAAGGAAAGACTGGTTCATGAGATTACAACAAACCATTATTTTAAGTCTTCTAGATAGAATAAGATATCAGAGGTAGAAACTTCAAAACAACTAACCTCAATGTGATTTTGAAACCTGTTACAACAAGATATAAAGGACTACAAAATCCATACCATTTATTTTACCATGTTAATTTGCCTCCAGTCTCGTAGTTATCCCTCTCATGCACTATAACAACCTTACTTCAGAGCCCTACTCTTAGCGTAACTTGTAGCTTTATAGATAGACATTATCTTGGAGCAGTGTGAAGAAGAGGCGAGAACGACCCCCAGACCGGCCAAAGCCCGCGTGCTGCTGAATTCCCGCGTCCAGCACTTACATCCCGCCGCGGTAACCACCATGCCCAAGAGAAAGGCTGAAGGGGATACTAAAGGAGATAAAGCCAAGGTGAAGGATAAGCCACAGAGAAGATCTGCAAGGTTATCTGCTAAACCTGCTCCTCCAAAGCCAGAACCCAAGCCTAAAAAGGCCCCTGCAAAGAAGGGAGAGAAGGTACCCAAAGGGAAAAAAGGGAAAGCTGATGCTGGCAAGGATGGAAATAACCCTGCAGAAAATGGAGAAGCCAAAACAGACCAGGCACAGAAAGCTGAAGGTGCTGGAGATGCCAAGTGAAGTGTGTGCATTTTTGATAACTGTGTACTTCTGGTGACTGTACAGTTTGAAATACTATTTTTTATCAAGTTTTATAAAATTGCAGAATTTTGTTTTACTTTTTTTTTAAGCTATGTTGTTAGCACACGGAAGACTTTATTGTTGTTTTGGGGGAAGGGCATAATAGAATATTTCTGAAGGTAGTTTGATAGCAAGGGGAAAAACAACTTTCCCTTCTAGTTTTGAGAAACTTCCTCTTGGCTCCCAGCAGGAGGGATTCCTTGATGTTGACACACATGAGCCACCTTGGTGGCGTGGAAAAACTAAAATTCATTTTTTTTAATGTCCTCTTCTCCCTCTCTGCCTTCAACATAGACTTGACTTGCTTAAACCCAGAGACCTATTGGAACCTGACCCCATGAAATGGTTCCCAGTATGTCAGGCAATCTGGATTTTACAGTGCCACCAATCAGATGGTGTCCCTCAAAAGAATTCCTTTTTTAGCTTGTGGATTTTCAGATTGATATTTCTGACATTTTTCATTTCACTTCCTGAAAGTCAGGGTGAGCTTGTGAAAAGTTATTAAATAACATGCTAAATGTGAACTGTCAACCCTCACTCTAAACTTTTCCCAGTTCAGAGCATTACATGAAGACTTCATTGGGTTTTATAGTGGCTTTCTGATTTTGGTAGTCCATTGAAGAAGGGAGTTTGAAAGTTGTTGTATACTGTTAACGACTGTCTGCCCATGTCCTGCCTGAAATACCATGTGTGTTTATGAAAAGTATCTTTAATAAAGCTGGATACAGTTTGGAAAAAAAAAAAAAGATAGACATCCTCTTAACTAAAGAAGCACAGACCACCCAAGAGGGGATGATAATTGATGATTTAAGGAAAATCATTTATGTTTTATTAACAGTAAAAAAAAGAGTCAAACATTGTCATAGAAAAGTACTCTTCAAGTCGGTGGCCACCAGCTAACTGTCTGATCTTGAAAAAATTCAACCCAAGACTATTCAGAGCACTGTCTAGAAGAGAAAAATATCACCATATCCAACTTTAAAATGTACTAATTCTTCTGTGGACCTACTTTAAATCAATAAAGCTTAAACTCTTTACTAAATATCACAGTATTCACTGGAGTCACACTGAATGGCATTAGACTGACCCCATCATTTTATGGACTATAATCCTTCGGCTGAGTCTTTTACCCTATAGGATAACTTTATGGAATCCATAATAAAGAAAGAAAATCACACAGGAATTTTGACCAATGAGTCACAGAGCCAGGTAAGATCTTTCATAGACATGCTTTCTATGCTTTGCTATGCTGGTCACAATAATGGCCACGTCATCTCCAAGCCAAATGTGAGGTGGAGGGCTTAGAGTAAGAGACAGAGCATGTGAACTGTATCTAAGTGAGTGTGACCTGCCAGTCTGAAATCAAGTATCACCATTTTATGTCATGTACCTAGCAATGAATCAGGGCTAGCCTTCCTTCTTCAGTTGGGTGAAGAATGGCAAGAAATATCAATTCTACATGTCTGTATCAATGTACACAGTATCTGATGGATATGAAATCTTTATCTACTTTTGAATCACATCAATATCACAGATATTATGGCCTCACTATAATTGTACAGACAAAATACTGTTGCCAGATATAAGATGGGACAGTGACCCTGCTCCTGAAAGTGAATAGAATTGTTTGAGAGGTCTGAAAATTAAGTCATACGATAAATCAGAAACTAAGTAACTTTAGTGTGAAGAAGACATGGAATGTTGTAAAAACCATCTTCAAAAATTGTTACACCTCAAAATGGCAAAACAAGGGCAAATGGGGAGAGCCTTTCTAAAAAAATTAGCACTAAGACCTCTCAGACTCCTTTCAACAAAATATTGTATATGCTATAAACTGACAACAATTTATGCATACATGAGCAACCTCAAACTATTAACCATGATGACCTGCTTTTCTCCATGAGGTGGTAGTGGTTGTTAATCTTGGTTTTATAAGTTTTAGATACCCACTACAGGAAAGTACAGAGAAAGAATACAAATTAAAGAATAATCTCACTTCCAAGACAATCACTGTTATCATTTGGCATAAATCCAACCCCAATCATTTTTCAAGGCATAAATATATGGCATGAAAATTTGAATCAAGCTGTTTATATACCTTTTGTCCTGATTTTTGCATTTATATGATAATCATTCTCTCAAGTCATTAAATATTTACCAAAAAAGTATTATTTTTAATGCCTATCTAAGAATATAAAGTTTGGAGATAGCATGTTTCAAGCATTAAATTAAGCAATTAGGTTACTTTTAATTTAATTTTAATTATTATACATATTACCACAATGAATATCCTTTTACAATGATTTTCAGACACATCTGATGGTGTCCTATGTATATACAAGACTGAATTTGTCTTAGATTTAAAAATAATTTAAATCATATGACAATCAAAGGACATAATTAAATATACATACATATACAGACTACCAAAGCAAATGCAAGGCCCCTGTGACTAGAACTAATCAAACCTGGGACACCTGGGTGGCTCAGTGGTTGAGCGTCTGCCTTTGGCTCAGGGCATGATCCTGGAGTTCTGGGATCGAGTCCCACATGGGCTCCCTGTGGGCATTCTGCTTCTCCCTCTGCCTGTGTCTCTGTCTTTTCTCTGTGTCTCTCATGAATAAATAAATAAAATCTTTAAAAAAAAAAAACAAAGAACTTATCAAACTTTTTTTTTAGAACTAATCAAACTTAATCCTTCTTCAGAAATAATTAATGCCACTATCTTGAGAAAATGCTTCTAACCACCACAAATACATTTATATTCGTATGCTGTCAGTTTATTTTTTTTAAGATTTTTATTTATTTATTCATGTGAGACACAGAGAGAGAGGCAGAGAGAAACACAGGCAGAGGGAGAAGCAGGCTCCCTACAGGGAGCCCTATGCAGGCTCAATCCTGGAATCACACATTGATCCGAAGGCAGATGCTCAATCACTGAACCACCCAGGGATCCCATGTTATCAGTTTATTAATGTAATTCTTGTTTACCTGTGTAATGTGAAAATTGTTCTGAAATCTTAATATCACCCATAAATAAAGCAGTTTGTATCTCAATATTTTTCAATTAAGAGAAATGCTGACAATTATAGGAATTAAACACTTTAATCCATTCAGGTAGAACATTTTACAATATAATATAAAAGCCTTTTAAAAATCAGATCAATAAATCACTTAAATGGACCTTTCAATTGTCATTCTATCCAAGGTATACTACATGCCACTAATCCAGAGTCCTACTTAGTGACCCTTCTTTAAAAACCTATTTCAAATCAAATTCCATTTGATTTTCCACATGACCCAATGCTTTGAGTTTGGTTTCAAGAAGAAAGAATATTTTAACTGGAAAAAAACTAAACTTCACCCGATACTGACTTAAAATTATTATTACTTACTTTAAAAAATCATAGTAGTAATTAGGGTATTATTGACTACCATCAACAATATAGTTTACAGGAATCTTAATGACATCCCCTACTCCATGGTTGCAGAGAGAGGAATAAAAGACAAAATGGATTTTCATAAAGTGTTTGTGTGAAATGGCTGCCAGAAATAGAGCCAAAATATAACATGATGATAGAACTCTACATGTATTTATACAGCACACTACAAACATGGGCCTAAAACCTAGGCTTCTCATGTCAGATAAAATATCAAAACAGAACTTAGAAGACTAGAAGAATGATGAACATGTTACTTAGATGGCCTTTTTCTTATCTTTTCTCATTCACCCTTATCTGTCAGATAATAAAGAACAAATTATAAGGCATAAAAACAGGATCACGGGGTGCATGGATGGCTCAGTCAGTTGTGTCTGACTCTTGATTTCAGCTCAGGTCATAACCTCAGGGTCCTGGTATGGAGCCCTAAGTCTGCCTCTGCACTCAGCAGTGAGTCTGCTTGAGGAGTCTCTCTTTCTCCCTCCGCCCCTCCCCCATACTCTTTCTTTCCCTCTCACTCAAATAAATAAATAAATCTCTTAAAAAAAAAAAAAAAAAAGATCAATTCTTACCTTTAACAACTTTCAAAAACATGACCAGACAACCTATTTCAGGGGGTTGTTCTAGTTTTCTAAGTCTTATATATGGTCAGTTATCCCTATTTAGCCAGGAATAGGAAAGAACCATGAGGACAAAGTTTCTCACTGAAACTTACTTTCAGGGCCATACTGTTATAATCAGGAATAAAAAGTCAGCATCTCTGAATGTTAGCTTCAAGACTTAACTGCCCGTTAGTGGAGACACCCATTGGTGATTTTTCTTGCATAAGATTAAAATCAACACTATAATCGGCATAGCCTTCTCCACACATCTTCAGTACTGTGACACCAAATACTCTTCACTTTATGTACACGTTTTTGTAATGTTTGAATTGTGAACCATGTGAATACATTACTTATTGAAACAAAGATCAAAACTTTAAAATATCCTAATTTTATTTAAATAGAATTTAAAATGTCTAAACATAAATTCTCAGTGTTAGAGAAACTATATCATGGGCTATAGTTAATTGAATTCATTTTTAAATAATTAAACCAAAACTTATCTCTATTACCAGAGGACTATGATCTATTCAACACATACAAATAATGAAAGTGGAAAAATTAGAAGCAATTTTATAATTTCTGCCTTAGCCCTTGCCCTGTAAAAAGTTTAAAGAAGTCCTCATCTAAGATCACCTGAAACACTCATTCTGTGGTACAGAGGGAAACAAATACTCTATCCACAACTTTCCCCAGAAGACAACACTTGCTACTTTCCAGGCTTAAAATGACAAAAGTAATCTGTTTGCCTTAAGAGGATGGGTTTGAGGGTACTAAAAATATGCCACATAAGTCACCAAACAGTATCTTATTTATGTTAGTCTTACCGTTAGCTTTCATGGAAATCCATAGTTTATGGATCAGTTTTCCAAACTGACACATTTTAAGACTATAAAATGTCCCTATATTAAAAATGTGTGACGTGTACTTTGGGGAGAAATAATGTATATAACCTGATGCAATGGAAAACCTGGCTTTCATCAATTATGATGTTGACTGGATTTTGTCTTCTTCAACCACTGGGATTCAGGATTCCTAAATAAAGCACTGTGCTTTGATGAGTCACACTTGTAGCACAATCCCTATACTCATCCCCACCTAATATACTGGAACACATTTTCTCTCCAAGCTGGCCATTTCACAAGAAAAAAAGGGGGGGAAAAAAGAACTGATTAAAAGGAAACAGGACAGACAGTGAGTAAGCCATGAACAACTGCCCAAAGAACTGTAAAACTCCTGGCAGATCATTTCCATGTGTTTCAATTAAAGTTGCCATAAGAGGTGGACAACGAACTACAGAGAATACTGATAAAATTGTATACATTCCCTCCCTTTTGTGAGTATTTAGAGCCAAAGAATAAAAAATACAACTACTGGAGATCTTGCAAAGCATAAAAACACTTGGAATGTATCCAATGCAGTCTGATTTATAATTCTATCAGCCAATCAGAGAATATTTTTAAAAAGCACTCTACATGCATTTTTAATATACACAGAAAAAATGTGAAGGGTATATAAATAGTTCTCCTTCAAAGATGGGATGACAGATTACATTTTTTTCCCTTTCTTCTGTTACTTATATATTTGTTCTAGACAATTTAGAAATGACTCATAATAAGGAAAAAAAACAAATTTAGTATAAAGACTAGGCAGTTAAAATGTATACATTAATACATGATAAATACAGTTTACAGTTTTAGGAAATTTTTCTAATTATAGTAAATTTTTCTACAGAATGATTTCCCCCATTTAGAAGTGTTTATAGGTTGAATTCTGTCCCACAAAAAAATTTCCTATGTTGAAATCCTAATTCCCAGTACCTCAGAATGCGACCTTATTTGGAAATAGGGTCATTGCTGATGTAATTAGTAAGCTGAGATCACTGGAGTGAGCCCTAATCAGTATGACCAATGTCCTTATAAAAAGAGAAAATTTGGATAGAGACACACACAAGGAGGATGCCTGTGAAGACAAAGGCAGAGTTGGGGAAGATGCTTCTACAAGCCAAGGAACACCAAAGATGGTAAGCAAATCACCAAAAACTCAGAGAGGAATGGAACAGATTCTCCCTCACAGCTCAGAAGGAACCAACCCTGTTGCTACCTTGCTCTTGGACTCCTATCTCCAGAACTGTAAGGTAGCCAATTTCTGTTGCCACCCAGTTCGTGGTACAGTGTTTAGTAGCCCTAACAAACTAACATAAAAGTTTTCAAAGCATACCACAGGAAGACCTTATACTCCGACCACATACATTTTTCATAACTATCCATCTTCTGGTAGACAATGCTTGCAAAATCAATCCTCCTTCCATATGCTCCTTCTACCTCCACCCATGATGACAGGTAAGGCTACATAACTAATTTTTCTCCAATGGAATATGAGAAGTGACATATGCCACATCCAGGCCTGGACCTTCAGACTGGGGCATACTTCCTCCATACTCTTCCTTTTTCTTACCAGCTCAAATTTGGACATGTGCTCACCCACATGAAGTAAAGTAGCACAGCTACTTCTTAGAAGAAATCTGGGTCTTTAACTGACAGCATGGGACAGAGCCACCCATCAAGGGGGAATATTCTCCTTATCATGTTACAAGAAAGTAAAAGAAATAACTTTTTTAAGCCACTAAACCATTGGGTTTCTTGCTAGAACAGGTTAGCCTTTGGTCTAATAGTCTAATAGGGTACCAGGGGGAAAAAACATTTCAAATACATTGAATAACATAGTATGCAGAAAACCAGGTAAATCTCTGAAACAAATGTGATTCTACAGGAGAAGTTTAAGTGTAAACTAAGCAACTACTATTACAGCTCCAAATCTGAAACAATATATTTGATGACCTTAGTAGTTGTTAAATTACAATTTAAACCCTTTGCGGGAATCTACCAAATCTAATTCTTAAAGATTTTTTTTATTCATAAGGATTTTTAAATTTATCTTCTAATTTTTCATGAAAATAATTAAATTTAGTATAATCATATTGTTATGATTTTATATACATTTTAATGGTACAAAAAACAAAGTAACACATATGTCTCACACTCCTCCAATCTCCTCTCTAGAGACAGCCAGTATGAAGCTGGGAAGGTATCCTTCCAGACTTAAATGTTATAAAATAACAAAGGTGGTCAAATTTTAATTTTAAAGTCAACTCAAGAGAAGTTTTAGTTTTTGTGATACCTAGAGTCAAAACCAAAACATATTCTAATAATAAGCATATAAGGGGCACCTGGGTGGCTCAGTGATTGAGCATCTGCCTTTGGCTCAGATTGTGATCCTGGGGTCCTGGGATCAAGTCCTGCATCAGGCTCCCCACAGGGAGTCTGCTTCTCCCTCTTCCTCTCTCTCTTTGTCTCTCTTGAATAAATAAATTAAAAAAAAAAAGCATATAAGAGCCTTCACATTTGCCTAACTCTGAGAAAAGAAATTTATTTTTCTCATAGATGCTAATGATCAGCATTGTGGCCTATTTCTTGTTCTTAAATGGTTCCCAAAACGTCATTATGTGAAACTGGAATACGTGTGAAACTAAAAGAAAGTTCCTGGAGAACAATTCAATACTTCTCCATTACTTCATTCTACTGTAGATGAACCATAATGTCTACTCCCGTCTGGTCAAAACACTGAAAATTACTCTTCTGGAATTTGGAATGTTTGCTTTTTATTAAGTCACAGGTTCTTTCCAGGGTGACTATCCAAATCCTGCATGGACACTTATCAGGAAGATACTCTACTAAACTAAAGAAGAAAATTAATAAATAAAAACTACCCCTATTTAGTTATTCAGGGACTTAATTAACCTGTGACCAAGAATGGAATCTATGATTCCAACTCATGGTTTGTTGGAGACACACATGTTCCTGGATTCAAACATGTGTTTCTATTTAAACTGTTGGAATGTATATATGGCTCCACAAAGAGCGATAAATATTAGCAAATCTTCTAAGAATGAAGGTCCTTTATGACCACATACACCATGTTTTGATTCAGTTTTTCAAATGTGTCAGTCACACAAAGCTGAGCAATCTGCTTTTTACATCTATCCACAAGTTAAAGAACAATGAAATAAAATCCTCCCATGAATTACATCTATCTGTACTTTCACGGCCAACCCAAGGCAGATCTGTGATTTCTGCTATTTGTCTTCTCTTCCTTCATGGTAAGCCTGCCTTAGGTAGAGGCAGGGGATTCTGAAATGCCCATGTAATGAGAAGTTGGATATGAACCATTTACCAGGTAATGCCAAGTAAGGGGCTTCAGGTATAGTACAGAAACTTCAACAGCATGAGCCTAAAGAGAGGTGGAAAACTGTGGTCTGACATGTTCTACTTGGCCAGCATAGCATTTTTAAACTTTTAAAACTTAAGCACCTTTAGGAAAGGCCCTCCATACAAATAAGGTACTTCACATAAAATGCACTTCACATAAGTTCACCTCAACATGAACTATGAATGCCTCAGATGTCATGTGTGCAAATCAAATTTCTGAAGTGTGAGTGCCACAGGAATTCTTCCAACCTGTTTAGCCTTCATATAGTTTGTTTCTTTGCCTAGAATACTCTCCCAACCCACCCAAGCCTACCTCTTCACTTAACTACTACTCATCTTAAGTACTCCAGAAGTCCTTTCTTACCTCCCAAAGCGCCAGTCAAGTGCTTAACCCTCCATGGCTCTGACTCTCCTGCTATTTCTATGACTATATTGTCAGACATCAGGCTAATTCCTTCAGGGCAAGGACTATGCCGTTTAGTCTCTCTAGTGTGAAGAATATAGCAAGTGGTAAATAAATACTTTCAGAATTACTAAACAGCAATACAAATGTCAGCTGAAAATATTTGCTTCCATATTCTTGGAAGAGAATGCAGAAAATGATGAAGTTGACAAAAAAGAAAAAAATGTGGATCACACAGAGCAAGAAAATAAAGAGGCTGTAAACACCATATCTGGTTACACACAGGTGATTTCCAAAGGCTGAAGACCCACATGGCATTATTTAACCTCATCTATAGCTGCTGCTTTATTTCACTTCAGGACACCTGTAATATTTGTTGTTACACATGTTTTTTGGCTCCCAACAACAAAGACACAAATATAATAAATCCAAATAAATAAAGAAGAACATGAACTTGAGTCAATTTTTTTGAAAGGATAGGCATCTTCCCTTATACAAAACACTTATTTTAAAATAGAGCCGACTAGAAATAATCAATTGCTAATCATAGCTTCTCATACTCATTTTTCAATCAGGTCCACTCCTCTTTCCCTTTACTATATATGACTAACCAGACTGGCTCCAATGAAGTTCAGAACTCTCAGAGGACAGTCAGGGACCCCTACTGGACACAGTCACCAACAATGAGCAAACAGGTCTAAAGGTGCATCTTTCATTGATTATATTTTCCCACCCATGGTCATGCTTACCGGAAATGAGGAAAACTGTAAGGAATTCCACTCCATGTCCAGGTCAGGTATGTAAATGAGTAAAGAAGCAACAGGGAGAGCAGTGAAAGAAGTTAATCAGGACAGCACACAGCCTTCATTGCCTTCATTTTGCCCCCAAGCAAAAATGTCATTACAGTTTCCTCAGGAGGAGCCTGAAGTTGAGAATGCTTACCTCCCAAACAGTATCTCACGCTTTCTTTGCCCTGAGCATTTCCAGCTATCTCATCAAAACCTTTTCTCCTTCATATGGGAAGGGAGCTTTTCAGGGGCCTCCAGTGCAGCAACTAAGACACGCTGATTTCTCCTTAATTATCACCAAGAAAGGAGTACAAAGCAACTTACCTTCTGAAAAAAGTCTTCCCCACTTTTGCCTTTTCCTTCAGCAGCAGCTGTAAATAAAAATGTATATATTTAAAATAGTTTCTTTTTTCAACCTATGTATTCAAACCTCTCAAGTATTAGGCATGAGAATAAAAAAGTAAGAAAGATGCCATTCTTGCTCTCCCAAAGCTCGGTGCCTGCCTGAACAGGCCTCATCTTTGATGCAAAGTCACTAAAAAAACAGAACACTAATCCAATCAAATATACATCTTTAGATAATTTCACACTTTTTTTTTTTGTATTAAAGACTCGGGGCTCTCTTTTCACATATAGATGAAACTAATCTCATCCTTTCATAATTAAGGAACAACATGAACAAGTGCAACTATCAATATAATCAGTGCTCTATCTGATCCAACCAATCCCAGGCATTGATGTTGCCTTCTCAATTGATGGCTCATCCCACAAAGCCTACACTCTGAGCTATTTTGTTCTATGCTTTGCAGACTCTATAATCTACTTAGGTTTCAGCTGGCATCATACCACTTTAATTCACTTAATTCACATAAGAGAGAGACAAAACAACATGAGGATGAAATAGTAATAGTGAAGATCACAGATAACAATAAAACTTCACAGATTAATTAAAAGGTCATTACATTTGAACAACTTTTCTTATATCTAATTGGCAGCCTATAAATATAGGAGAAACCCAAGTCTCTACATTCAAAAATCTTACAACTCCATGAACTTTCTTTTTAATTTGTGGAGAAGAGGAAGCAATTTGACTGAGAGGAGAGAGAGGACACATGGCCAATAGCAAACTGCTTGCCAAGAGCCTCAAATTGCATCTTTCAGATGCAAACACCAGGGGCGCCTGGGGGGCTCAGTTGGTTAAGCACTAGATTCTGGCTCAGGTCATGGTATCAGAGTCGTGAGATCAAGCCCCATGTCGGGTTCTGCACTGAGTGTGAAGCCTGCTTAAGATCCTCTCTCTCCCTCTCCCCCTATCCTCCCTCCTGATGCCCACTCTCAACCCATGCTCTAAAAAAATAAGAAAGAAAGAAAGAAAGAAAGAAAGAAAGAAAGAAAGAAAGAAAGCAAGCAAGCAAACACCAAACAGGTCTCAAATTCAGGTGCAAGGTGATGAGTGGTTAACTGGAGAAGCCACCCCCCACCCCCGGACCAAGACAAGGAAATGAGCTGAGCAAGAACTCCTAGACAATGAAATCTGGAAAACCATAGTACCCCAAACACCTACTGGTTAATACAGTCGAGGAACACTATATATACATGCATATATATGCATGTGTGTGTCCAAGACATTTATTAAAATTATTAAAGACTCTTGTGTGTCAACTATACCTCAATTTAAAAAAATTATTAATGACCCAAGAAATGTGGCAGGTCATTCTTTTAGGTAGAAGACTCAAAACTAAAATTCTCTCTGCCCTCAAAGAAATAGCAAATATTGAAATTTCATTTTTTTTTCACCAACTTTAATTTCACAGTTAAATATAAGACACCTTCTACAATCTTATAAAAATGTGTATTTTTATCAACATATTTTCATCCAAAACCAGAACAGAACACAGAATACATGTTTCTGTGATTCCCAAAAATGGTCTGAGAAAATGTATGAAACAAGAGCTAAAAAGAAACAAAAAATTTAAATTCTAATGGCAGGCTGAACAACAGCCCCTCAAAGATGTTCATGTCCTAATTCCTGGAACCTATACTTTACGTGGCAAAAGGGATTTTTGGTAGGTGTTATTAAGATTCCTGAGACAGGAAGAGAATCCTGAATTACCCAGGTAGGCCCAATGTTCTTATAAGAGAGTAGCAGGAAGTCCAGAATCCAAGAAGGTAATGTGACAATAGAAGCAGAGGGAGAGCAAGACATAGAACAAAGAAAGAAGTCAGAGGAGAAAGATATTAGAGATGCTACACTGCTGGCTTTGAAGATGGACAAAGAGGGGCACAAGGAAAGAACGTAAGTGGCCTCTAGAAGCTGGGAAAGGCGAGGAAATGGACTCTCCCTGGGACCTTTGGAGGGAGCATGGCCCTGCCAACACATGGATATATGCCAATGAAATCCATTTCAGACTTTTGAACTCTGAAACTGCAGAATAAATTTATGTTGTTGTAAAGAATTATGCTTGTACTTTGTTACAACAGCAAAAAACAAAACACACAAAAAAACATATTAATACATAATCCCAAACCATTTTAACTTTACTTTCTGCAAAAATACTATACCTTCAACAGTATGAGCTTAGCACAGAAACTGAACAAAGATATGTGAGCATTTGAATCACACATTCCCACAAATAGGTTCCTGGTAGTTAACTCTACAAATTATGATTTTTCACTCTCTAATCTGGAAATATGTCAATATTAAAACTTAAAAAAAAAAAAACAAAAAGCAGAGGTGCCTGGGTGGCTCAGTCAGTTAAACATACAGTTCTTAATCTCAGTTCAGGTCTTGCTCTTGGGGTCATGACTTCAGGCTGCACACTGAGCTCCACACTGGGCATGGAGACTACTAACTAAGTAACTAGCTAACTAACTAGATAGATAGATAGATAGATAGATAGATAGATAGATAGATAGCAAATTTGACCCATAAAACAAAGCTCATACTTTCTAAATAAACTGGAAAATATGGATTATTCTAGCTAGAGCAGCCACCTAGGCAAGACAAAAGGACAATGCCCAAACCTAATGACATAAAACTAATATCAAGTGCCTTGAAGGCACTTCAACTCAGCCACTTCTTGGGCTTTATCTCTACAGCAAAAAATAGTTTGAAGGGGCCCTGCCTGGAGATAAAAATTGCAGAGCATGGCACAAAGATTTGAAAAAATTCTAGTGACACTGAGGAAACTCTACTTTGAAAAGAAATTTTAGAATCAAAGATATTTTCAAAGGCCTATTAAGCAAGACAGACCTATCAAGAGCCCTTCCACCTACAGGGAACTTCTTCACAACTTAGAATTCATCATTTTAAATTTCATAATACATTTTATTACAGACATTTCCTTTAGGACACTTATTTTGCTCATGATAAACTCATTATGTCACAACCTTGAAATGTCCCTTCATTCCAAGTCCAGCTAAACAGACTTCACAGAATGGCCTTTTACTCCCTGGATCAATAAAAAAGGGGGGGGGGGGATTTTCCACAGACTCAAATTACAATTAACTATGTTCAGAAAAACATCTAAAATTTAAAAGAAACATGCAACTTTAGCAACCTTAGGAGGTCAAGGGGAAAAGGAGGCAGGGATGCTCACTGAAACCAAAAATACTCATCCTGAAATTCTTTTGTTTTCATTCCAAGTGTTTATGTATAAGAAGCTCCAAATCTGCCTGGTTTTCCCTCAAATCCTAAGTACGGTACATTCCTCAAGCCCACCAAGTACCCTAGTAAAAGATTCTGACCAGATACATAGACCACTGCCTCAGATACAAACCATGGTAAGTAAAAAAAAAAAAAAAAAAAAAAAAACATGGTTGGTACAAGTATAATAGCCATTCCTTATCTCATTCCCAAGTTGCTGGGTCTCCTACAGGACTTCTATTGACCCCACACAAGCAAAGCTGTCAAAGCCACAGAAGTCACCACATCAAAGGAGAACAACATAACACCCAAAGTATCTCCAAGCCACCCCATCCCAATGGGGGATCTTCTGTGCTCAAATCTGAGAGCTCAATTCTCAAATACAGTCCAAACTCCTCTGAAGAAATGAGAGATTGCGCAGAGGAGGTTTGCAGAATATTTACTTCTCGATATAAACTTAAGTATTTAATATGTTCATTTTATAGATACAGAAAACAAAAAGAAGTTCACTCTTTCATTCCATGAATATTTAAGTCCTATGGTGATCAATCAAAATTGGCAAGGCTCTGACCTTATTCAATTAAAAATCATGGCCGATATATTCACAGCCACCACTAGTAAGATGAAGCCAAAATCAAAATTTAATTTTAGTGACAACTTCCCAAAGATATTTTCATGGTCACAATCCACCCAAGCTAAACTTATCAGAAATTTAATTTAGCTATTCTCATTTAGAACAATGTGCTAAAAAGCTACTCATTTCACTCTTAACCCAACATGACCGCTGGGCAGCTCCTGTCACGCCTGAAGAATAAAGGGTGCTTCTAGAAGATCATCTAAGAGTTGGATTAAAAGAGAGAGAGAGAGAGATGATAACATCTTGACTCAATGGTTGTCTTTTCATTATGGTTGGAGGGGCAAATGTTGCCTGTGAAATAAGCCAAGCCATCCTTATGTTGTGGCCCTCCTTGACCCTTGAAGTCTGACTATATTCTGTGGTATAACAATTACAACTGAGTCTTCACATTCTTATACACCAATAGACTCTCATTTTTTTTATTCCACAGTAACATGAACACACACACAACAATTTTGCAGGCTTTTTCTGTCTTTATAACATGACTTCTGTCTGATGTTCCGAAATTTAGTCATTTGATTGTAAAAACCCTGGATTATTCTTACCAATGAACACAACTGTCTTTATTTTCATGACATAGAACAGCAGGAATAAATTACTTCAATATTACTGAAACATGGCTTCATAAGATTGCACAGGTAAAGCATTTCATAATTTAAGCTAAACAATTCATTTTTATGTTTATTGTAATTTCTCCAATGCTTCACCATATTTTGATATTTTTGCTTCACAAGAAATATGGAATTGCAAAAGCCATAGCCAATAAAAACAGCAAAAGTTGAAACAGGTGTAAACTATTATATTCCCCCAAACTATAAGGCAAATCTAGTTAATTACTGAATTAAAGGGGGAAAAAATCTCAATTTTAAATTCTTTGTGGGGCATATGGAAACTTGTTTAAATATCCCTTTCACTCTAAAATGCTTTTCCATTATAACAACTGATGCTTTCTGGAGTCAGATCTAAAAACACAAGGATTATGTATTCATATTTAAAACACGGTATGGACTATCTTTAAATACTCCCTTGATAGGCAGTGGGGTTTTTCCACAATCCTGTGGAATCTGAGCCAACACACACACACACACACACACACACACACACACGCATACACCCACACACAGTCGAATAGAAAAATAAATGAGAAATAATTCTTCAAATCTATAAAGATACAGGCATTTTCCCCTTTTTCTTAACATAACCCAACTGCAGCACATTTGCAACTAAGAAGGCTGCTGTATGTGAAGGTCACCTAAAGATAAATGTGACCATTTAGGTAGCCTAATTCTCTGCAAAAATACTTTACTAAAATTTTAAGACATTCACTTATCAGATCAATTAATCAATATGCTAAAAGAGCTATGCAAGGTATTTTATTCTGTATATTACTGTCTTCAACAAACTTCCATAACAATTGTGCCAATTTCACTGAAAGAGGAATCACAAAAAGACGTAGAAGATGCAGTTACTATATACTCTCAGAGACCTTTTTATGTTCATGAATCATATCTAACACTTGAGAGTGGCATTCAAAGTTCTGAGGATTGATGAATGATAGACATCAAGTCTATTTTTAAAGTTTCTTCAATCCTCAAAGTCATTCAAATACTCTAGTGAACTGAAAAACACCCAGGTTTAAACATCAGTAGTGAACAGCGGCTTCTGTACGTTGCACATCACAGTAATAAGCGTGAGGATTTTCAGACCTCATCTTTTCTAAAAGTTTGTGTGCTTTCAAAGTCCACAATGAACAAATATAACTCACCCGCTTTTGAAAATTTAAACAAAGAAAGAAAGTCCATAGAGAAAAATCAAGGAAAAACAGGCAAAATTTTTTTTCTTAAAATAGTGATTGGTAATTTGAGGATGGTTTTCTTCAGTTTAATGCTTTTCCTAAAATAATGTTTTTGTTGTTTTACAGTTAAAATTCCCCATGTTCAGGAGAGACTGGAGGAAGATGGTGGTGGGGATCGGTCCCTAGGCTTGCCTCATTCCAGAGAAACAACTAGATAACTATCAAATCAATCTAAATACCCCAGGAATTGACCTAAAGACTGTCAGAGAGGAGTGCTTAGGTGGTTCAGTCAGTTAAGTGTCTCCTTCAGCTGAGGTCATCATCCCAGGGTCCTAGGATAGAGCCCCACATCAGGCTCCCTGCTCAGATGGGACCCTGCTTCTCTCTCTCCCTCTGCCCTCTCACCCCCACTTGTGTTCTCACAAGCTCTGCATTCTCTTAAATAAATAAATAATCTTAAAAAAAAAAAAGACTGTCAGAACAAACTCCACAACTAAAGGTAGAGAAGCGGTAATATCAAAGAGCACATGCAGCATATACTAGAGACACTTCCTGAAATGTTAGGCCATTGGGAAAAACACCACAGGGCACTATAGTACCTCTTTTTCATAAGGCCATTACTTTCAAGAGCAGGAGACACAGCTGACTTGTCTTACACACAGAAGCAGGCACGGAGACTTAGACAAAATGAGAAGACATAGGAATTTGTCCCAAACAAAAGAATAAGACAGGGCCACAGCCAGAGATCAAAATGAAACAGATATAACTAACATGCCTGATAAAGAATTTAAAGTAATAATCATAAAGACACTCAATGGACTGAGAAAAGAGTGGAAGACATGAGTGGGATCCTTAATACAGAGATAAGGAATAACAAAGGAGAGATAAGGGGTTCAATAAACAAAACCAGAAACATGCTTGATAGAATAAACAGCAGGCTAGAGAAAGCAGAGGAAGAAATCAATGACCTAGAAGAAGACAGAGTAATGGAAAGTAATCAAGCTGAACAAAAGAGAGGAAAAAGGGAAAAAGAATGACACAATGAAAAATAGACATAAGAAACTCAGTGACTCCATCAAACCTAATAATATTCTTATTATAGGAGTCCTAGAGAAGATGAAAGCAAAAAGAGGGCAGAAAATTTATTTGAAAAAATAATAGCAGAAAGCTTCCCAAGTCTGGGGAAGGAAACAGATACCCAGATCCAGGAAGCAGGGAGCACACTCAACCAAATTAACAAAAGCAGATCCACACCAAGCAGACCATGAAACCAAACTCAACAAATTCAAAATGACTAAAGTCATATCATGCATCTTTTCTGACCACAAGGCTATGAAAATAGAAGTCAACCATAAGAAAAATATGGAAAGACCACAAATATATGGATGTTAAATAACATGCTACTAACCAATGAATGAGTCAATCAGAAAAGAAAAGAAAAAATTTTAAAGTACATGGAGACAAATGAAAATGAAACAATGGTTCAAAACCTCTGGGATGCAGCAAAAGTGGTTCTAAAACGGAAGTTTATAGCAATACAGGTCTACTTCAAGAAGCAAGAAAAATCTCAAACAATCCAACCTTACACCTAAACAATCTAGAAAAAGAAGAACAAACAAAACCTAAAACCAGCAGAAGAAAGGAAATAAGACTAGAGCAGATGGGGCACCTGGATAGCTCAGTCGGTTAAGCATCTGCCTTAGGTTCAGGCCATGATCTCGGGGTCCTGGAATTGAGCCTCACATCAGGCTCCTGCTTCTGTCTCCCTCTGCCTCTCTCCCTTGTTCATGTTCTTTCTCTCTCTCAAATAAAATCTTAAAAATTAAAAAAGAAGACTAGAGCAGAAATACACAGTATACAAACTTAAAAAACAATAGAAAAGATCAATGAAACTAGGAGCTGATTCTTTGGTAAAAATATCCTTTCCCCCTAAGGTCAGGAACAAGACAGGGATGTCCAACTCTCACTTGATTCAATCTCACTTCTATTCAACATAGTTACTGGGAGTCCTAGCCACAGCAACCAGACAACAAAAAGAAACAAAAGGCATCTAAATCAGTAAGGAAGAAGTAAAACTTTCACTATTTGTAAATGACATGAGACTATATATGAAAACCTGAAAGATTCCACCAAAAAAAAAACCCGCTAGAACTGATAAATGAATTCAGTAAAATCACAGGATACAAAATCAATGTACAGATATCTGCTACTTTTGTGTACACTAATAATGAAACAGCAGAAAAAGATATTAAAACAATCCCATTTATAATTGCACAAAAAATTTTAAGATACCTAGGAATAAATCTAACCAAAGAGGTCAAAGACCTATACTCTGAAAACTATAGAACACTTATGAGAGAAACTGAAAATGACATAAAGGAAAGACATTCTATGCTCATGCACTGGAAGAACAAATATTGTTAAAATGTCTATACTACCCAAAGCAATCCACACATTTAATGCGATCCTTTTCAAAATACCAACAGCATTTTTTACTAAACTAAAACAACCCTAAAATTTGTATGGAACTGCAAAAGATCCCAAACAAAGCAATCTTGAAAAAGAAAAGTTGGAGGCATAGCAATTCTGGACTTCAAGATGTATTAAAAAGTTGTAGTAATCAAAAGAGTATGGTACTGGCACAAAAGTAAATACACAGATCAACGGAACAGAACAGAAAACCCAGAAATAAACCCACAACTATATGGTCAATTAATCTCTGAAAAAGCAGAAAAGAATAACCAATGGGAAAAAGACAACCTCTTCAACAAATGGTGCTGGGAAAACCGGACAGCAATATGCAAAAGAATGAAATTGGAGCACTTTTTTATACCACACACAAAAATAAATTCAAAATGGATGAAAGATCTAAATATAAACCATAAAAACCTGGAAGACAGCATAGGCAGGAACTTCTTTGACATCAGCTGTAGCAACTTTTTTCTAGATAGATCCCCTGAGGCAAGGGGGAAAATAGCAAAAATGAACTACTGGGACTACATCAAAATGCAAAGCTTCTTCTGCATAATGAAAGAAATAATCAACAAAACTAAAAGGCAAACTATGGAACAGAACTTATTTGCAAACAACATACCTGATAAAGGGTTAGTATTCAAAATATATAAAAAACTTATACAACTCAATACTCAAAAAAACAAATAATCCAATTTTAAAATGAGCAGAACACATGAACAGACATTTCTCCAAGGAAGGCATCCAGATGCTAATAGACACGTGAAAAGATGTTCATCATCACCTATTATCAGGGAAATGCAAACCAAGATTATAATGAGATACCATCTCACACTTGTCAGAATGGTTAAGTTAAAATCAACAACACAAGAAACAGGTGTTGGTGAGGAAATGGAGAAAAAGGAATCTTCTTGCACTATTGTTGGGAATGCAAACTGATGCAGCCACTCCAGAAAACAATATGGAAGTTCCTCAAGACGTTAAAAATAGAACTACCCTACAATCCAGCAATTGCATTATGGGATATTTACCCAAAGAATATAAACACACTAATTCAAAGGGATACATGCACCCCAATGCTTATAGCATTAGCATTACTTATGCTATAAGCAAAGTTATGGAAGGAGCCCAGGTGTCCAACAATTGAATGGGGTAAACAAGATGTGGAATATATACACAAGGAAATATTATTCAGTCATTAAAAAGAATGAATTCATTAAAAAGAATGAAATCTTGGCCATTTGCAACGATATGCATGGAACTAGAGTGTATTATGCTAAGTGAAACAAGTCAGTCAGAGAAAGACAAATACTGTATGATTTCATTCATATGTGGAATTTAAGAAACAAGCAAAGGAGGAAAAAAGAGACAAACCAAGAAAAAGATTCTTAACTACAGAAAACAAACTGATGGTAACAAAAGGGGAGCTGGGTGGGGGAACAGGTTAAATAGGTGATGGGGATTAAAGAGTGCATTTGTGATGAGCACCGGGTATTGTATGAAATTACTGAATCACTATATTGTAGTACAACTGAAACTAATATAATACTGTATGTTAACTAACCGGAATTAAAAACTCACCAAAAAAATGCCCATGTTCAAAAATGAAATAAATTATTTTTTAAGGAGACTATTAGACAGGATATATAGAATTATCTCACTTCTGTATATAAAAATGTACAAAGGATAAGTAAAGACAAAGGATAAAGTAAACAAAATATTAACAATCATTATTCGAGTAGTGGAATTACTGGATAATTCATCACTTTCTCCTTTGTATTTTTCAGAATGTCTTTAAATAGCTTGAACTTTTTTTAACTATGAAAAGGAATCAGGTAACATATTTGAAATCCTTCCTGTTTGAGAGTGAACCAAGGTTGGACTGGTTTGTCACAGCATTTTCAGCACACAAGGTATAAAGCAATCTGGCAAAAGTCTGAAGGTCAAATGTGGATATAAGCTACCCAAGGGACAGAATGACTACAGCAATATCAGAGATGAATACTGGACACTGAAATCATACCAAACACAGAATATCATAGGCCTTAATTAATCTAGCACCCTCTAGACTGAAATACTGATTCTGTATAACTCTCATGGAGGAGTTTTAACTTAGGCCTACAGTAGGAAACTTCAGAGCTGAAAACACAAAATCCAATATTTGGAAAACCTCTGTGATTCACATCAAACTATTGAAGCTAGCCCCAAGACAGAAAGACATTCTCTAAAATGCATGAACCAAAAAGAGAAAATTTTATGTATATATTTCTAATTATAGACTGCTTAAAAGAAGGCCACTTCACTGGAAGGTCACATCAAATGAAACATAAAATAAAACAGGTAACACCTTATTAATTTACCACATTCTAAACTGGCTCAATAGCTAAGAGTATGAGAGCAAAGAGATGGATCATCTATAACAATTTGAGCCAAGAGCATGAGCCATTAACTGAACTACATCAATTCTAAGACATCCTGTGAGACTTTTTTTTAAAAATTACATTTCCCACCAAATTTTCAACCAAACTAACAGGCATGACAAAAATTATGCTGGCGGTAGGGGAGCAGTCCTAATTTTTCTAACAATGGAGACTACTCTGCCTGTTTAAGATTTATATCTATAAATCCAACAATGAAGTCCTCCGCAGAATTACACTACTCAAACTGCAGATTGCAGGGGATTTTTTTTTACATGTTGAATCTTCTCAGGGCAATAAAGCTCTGCCATTTCCAGTGGAAAGCGCTGGGGGCAACCTAAGACTGTGGTGGCCCTGCCACACTAGGGCACAGCAGCAGTTCCAAGCAAAGGCCAATGTTCTCTAGTCTACAGGCTTTTAGTTTCAGAAGGCATCTGCTGCTATCAACTGTAGGAAAACAAATATTCACAAAAATCTGAGAACATCTAAATTACATTGTTCATTGCTTCAAACAACTTTTAATTTGAACTCTTCAAGCAACTCTGGCTACAAGTTTACTCAAACTTCAAATTCATTGACCTGACAGTGAAGACTTCCTTGTGCACTGATGACCCTAAACATATATCAGTGTACTCTCAGTCCAACTGATTAACAGAAACTTTGCTTATGTCAAATGTTTAGCTTTTAGGGCCTATTTCTTCTTACATAAGCAATTCCTAAAGCACCATTTAGTCTGGCCTGGGTCATAAACACTATTTGACAACTTTGAGTATTTACATTAGTGGGTTTTTTTTAACTCAACACTCCTCTAGCTTTATCAAAAGCTAAAGTATGTTCATGGCCCTTATACAGTTTAATTGAAATATGAATACCTAGTACACCATAGTGAGCTTCTATTGGTCTTCCCAGAGAACTACACTGTCCAAAACAATAGCCACCAACCATTTATGGCTATTGAGCACTTCAAGCGTGGCTAGTCTGAATCCAGATGTATTGTAAAAGTAAAAACCACACTGGATTTCAAAGACTTAGTGCAGAAAAAAGTAAAAATCTTAGTAATGTTTGGATTATATGTTGAAACAATACCATTTTTACACACGGGGTTACAGAAAAGTACTATTAATATTGATCTCGACTGTTTTCTTTTTCATAAAGTTATAAAATTCTAAGTTACATTTGTGGTTCACATTATATTTCCATTATACAATGCTACTCTAATAACTTACTTAACTGTTACCCAAAGGAGACTGAAAAATATTCAAGTAGAGAGCATAGCGACAGGCTACAAAGCAAAGCAAGGAGCGTTTCCAAAGAGTGGGCATCAGCAGTTTGAAATCCAGGCTGTACCTGTCTTCACCTCTGGCAACATTTTGAGGAAGGAAGGAAGGAAGGAAGGAAGGAAGGAAGGAAGGAAGGAAGGAAGGAAGGAAGGAAGGAAAAGGATAAAAGGATGGTTAGTGTGTTAGGGGGGTGGTGAGAGGGTTAAAGAATTAGAGTAGTTTGAATAAAATATATAACATTAATAACCATTTCCTTAATATCTAGCTTTGGTCCAACCCAAAACCATGAAACTCTTTAAGAGTTTATGTAGATGGTTATTTAATGGAATGAAGTTTATATTTCTTTTGTGTTTGTAATAACATGGCAATGGGGCAAGCCAACTCATTTTAAATCAGAACCAAATGTGTTCCAGGCAGGCTTACAATTCAGATTATGTGCAAAAATCTATGAAAGGGTAGTCTGTTCCACTATTCTCTTCACCAAATGTGTAAGAGGGCATGAGGGCACACAGATATGCTTGCTTTCATCAAGGCTACTCAAATTCTTCTTAAGGCTAAAAGACCCATTTAGTGATTCATTTAAACAAAACTTATTTAGCACCTGAGGCATATAAAGAGGCGATAAAAATTGTAGAGTCAGAGAAACTGGGGTTCAACTCTAGGTTTGCCAATTTACTAACAGTGTAATCCTGAGTATGTGATTTAGCCTCCCTATGGCTCTGTTTTCACCTCAAAAATATGTAAATAAGCACTCTATAAGCATTTAATAAATGGAAGCCATCAACCAAGTGGAAGCCATCAAACCTTGACCTCAAAGAACTTACAGTCTTAACTGTAAGTTCTAAGGGCAGTAATAAAAATGACAAGACTCTAAAAGGTTAAACATCATATAAGAGTCACAGATGAAAGGAACTCAGATAAAAAAACATGGTAGGGAGTGTCTGAGCTGATCCCTTACCATGGGAAAGGACCAAGAATGGGAGACAGGGAAAGTGAATTCTGGGCAGAAAGAATGCTGTGAATGCCCACATCGGTTTGTCCACCAGATTTCCCTTTATATGCCTCAAAGCACTTACATGGTATCTGTTCCTACAAGGGGCCACAGGTCAGGACAGAGCATAGAGAAGGGGAGCTCTCCAGTGACCGGGGTACGAATACCTGAAGTTGGCTCACACTGATTCTTTACCAGGAGAAGCACCACTCCCCAGAAGAATATTTGGAAATATGTCAGGTGATGATGTTGTCACAGGATGGGGGTTGGGGACAATGGCATAGACATTTACAATGTAGGGCTGGGGCAGTCACAGAGTCTAACTCAATGAAGAACTGCCCCATCCATCATGCCAATATCACTAGTTAAGCATTACTGGTACACTATTTGTTTTAGGAATATCCTTTCTTCATGCAATGATATTCCAAATAATACATATCTATGCCACTTCTTTCTACACTGTCAGTGCTACCAAATGGACACTTCGCATGATCTTTCCAGACTCAGGTTGTCAATAAATTTAACTGGATCATAAAATTTATTTTTTTTCACTGGACACTTCCAGTAGCTCAAATAAGACAGGTCTGCATAAATAAACATACCAACTGGATAAGAGTTCTCTAATATTCTAGGGAACTGTACCCATACCACTTTGAAGATACACTGGGGGGGAAAAGAATGCACATAAAACAAATCATATTCGTGAGCTCACCCGCATACCCCACCAAATCTTAATCTTTGAGGGAGCCCAGGAATCTGCATTCTTGTAAACATATGAGATAATTCTTACACAAAGTCTCAAGCACTATGAGATCACTGGAATCATTAATGACACTGCTGCTTTTTATTTCCAAAAATCTCAGTCAAGTTGGCTTTCTAGACCCCTACTCAGTTGCCCAAAGACACCCATTGCACATTTCGCTTTCACCCCAGGACCACAGAGAAATACAATTACTTTGAAGCAAGTAAAATGTTTAAATATGACAACATAACTAATGTAACATTGCGTTTCAGCTGTACATTCATACATACATAAATAAATATGACAACATAAATCACTGTAGACTTTAAAATCATGCCTGTGCTCTGGATATGTTGCATAACTCATTACAACCTATAAAAGCTGTTTTTCAGACCTAACTAAAGGATGACAGAAGCAGTAACTGACTCACTTTTTATTATTAAAACTGTTTCCATCCCTTTATAAGCTTGCTCTACTCAGGGCCTGCTGAGCCAAGACTGCCTCATACTGCATCTCATTAGAAGAGGTGTGAAGTGCTAAGACAATCAGCAGATGCCCAGTGGTCCTGAAAGATTTAATTCTCCACACAAGAGGACTGAGTCTGTGATATACAGGTTTAGGAATGAGTTCTAATATGCAAAAAAAAGGCAGCAAAGGTACTCACTCACAGGGGATCTGACCTACAATCCCAATAGGTCCTGTTCCTTAGCTATCTGCACGATTCAACCTTCTGTACAATGTGGCTTTGCATAATTAAGTTACTACAAATCAAGGCATTCTCATTCCAAAGGTCTAGGAAACATTTAAGGGAGCTCTTATTTCTTAAACTCAGCAGTCTGCTGCTGATAAATCACAAGTCTACTTTTATGAAATTAAAGCAAATCCCCTCCTCTCAAGACATTTAGTTTGAAAGGAAGATATATTCTCTGAGGGCTAAGACATCAATTCTCATCTCCAAAAAGAATCATTTGTTTTTGTTAAAGCTGATCAAAATCTAACATCTGATTATAATTTATTCCATTTAAAGTCCTTGGTTGTTAACATGAATTCGTTTTTCATCAGTAGGCAGAACCCACCTTTAAATGTGGTTTTCATCTCAAACAATGCTTGAAGAGTAATTTTAAGGTAATAGTCTTTGGCCCAGGATAAAAGTGTAACAGATACTATTACCTCAATTTCCTTTCATAAAATATGTGTGTATATTTATGATGCAAACACAGTGATCATATTCTAAGCCATAGCTTTATTCTTATTCCCAGAATTTTAGCTCTGGTTAAAGAATTACATTCTATCTCAATTAAAATAAATAGGCTATAACAGCATAGTGGGCCTGTATGTATTCATTTTCTTAAACAATTCTATCTTCTCAGCTGCTTTTTTGTACTTCATTTACTTTGGAAGTTTAAACTCATTTTAAGTTCAAGAAACTGAAGTGTCTTAGACCTAAGTTATTCACCACTCTCAAAATACTTAAGTCTTTCTAAAAAGGTAATGACAGTTGGCGATGCTCTATCAAGGTTCTGAATGTGCAGGCTTGAGGCACCTATCCTGAAATATACAATGTGAAAATCCTCTAGAATATCCTTCTAATTTTGCTAAACAGGTTTAGGTTAATTTCAGAAAGGTTTGAAGAAAAACTCCTGCTCTTTAATGGGTCAGATACAATATGTGAATCCATCCTTTTTAAAATGATGTATTCTGGGGATCCCTGGATGGCTCACCAGTTTAGTGCCTGTCTTCGGCCCAGGGCATGGTCCTGGCGACCCAGGATCAAGTCCCGCATCGGGCTCCATGCATGGAGCCTGCTTCTCTCTCTGCCTGTGTCCCTGCTTTTCTCTCTCTCTCTCTCTCTCTCTCTCTGTCTCTGTCTCTCATGAATAAATAAATAAAATCTTAAAAAAAAATAAAATGACATATTCTTTCAGAGAATATAAAGATTTTTATCTCAGCTAAAGGTTTTATATAATTAACATAATTATACTATAATTACTCTGAAAATCAGTAATACCATAAGTACCAATAAGAATGTTGTTACTATACAGTGGTGGAGGTGTAAATTCATGCACACATTTTAAAAAATAATTTGGTTTATATAAAGAGTAGCTATCATTTCCATGTACTTCCCAATAATTCTATTTCTAGGAGACGGTCCCAAGAATATAGTCCAAAATATAGGTGGAAAAACTACTGGCACAAACATGTTCATTTTCATATTCATTCTCATAATATTTACAATACTTAAAAACATGGAAAAAGCAGTATGAGAATCAAAAGAATTTAAATATAGAGACTTATTCAAACATTTCAAGGTTATTTTAAAAGTTAGGTTTGCTGATTTGCAAAAGCTTTGATGTGGTATAAAAAATGATTATGATAAACTGTGCAGTTAAAAGAAAGAAGTAGGTCATAAAATTCTATGTGTGATATGATTTTAAGTATTATCCTTAAATACAACTAAATAAAACTAGGGACATTCATCAAAAGGCCAAAATGTATATATAGTAGGAAGGAGTATTATTAGATTTTATCTTATATTATCTTTATTTCCCAAATTTTCTTGGGGCATGGCCATAATACTCTGAAAATGAGCCCCCAAAAGTGTAGACACATACATATGTAAAAGTAAAGAGCACTTAAGAATTTTTACTCTAAGCCAAATCATTTCTTAAAGCATCTATTTGGGAGAAAATACTCTATGAATCTATGTTTACTCATATATCTAAGTAAACTCAGTAAGTTCTGATTTCCAAAGGGTATTTTAAGATTAACAAAGTCAAAATGAATGTACAAAAAAAAAAAAAAAAAAATGAATGTACAAAATAACACTTCTTGCCTAAATTCTTCAATTATCTATCCAAGCTAGAATGCTTGCCTTCTTGTAGGTCCTGCCAAGCTTCTCCCACTATGCTATCTGACAGGCAGCCTCTATCCTCATTCCCTGGCCCTGAATCCACACAAACTTTCCCTGTGTACAATGCAGTCAGCTTAACTGTACCTACTCAGTGGTTATAAACAGAACACCACAGCTGCGGGGGGAGGGGGAACTTCCAAATAAGCACCTTTTACAAGCACAATCACAAGCCAACAAAAATGATTTTGAAAAATGGGGTGCTATGTTACATGCTTGTTATAACAGCAAGGGCTGGGAGTCAACTACTCAAAGTAAGTGCTGCTACGTGAACCATGAAAAATCCCCCTCACATACATATGCAGAGAAGAGTACAAAGGGAACAGCAAAAAGTTCACTGCCAGCAATTAGGAAAGAATAACTTGAACTTTACGGATGCACCTTAAAGCAATTCTTGAGCAATCTTTGCACAAATAACTTCAAAAATGTAATAAACCACAAAATACAGTGCAGTGCAGTATTCTCTCCCATTCCTCTAATATTAGATCTTGTGACAGACAACCTAAATTGCACTGGTTAGAACAAGAGTGTTATTTCGTGACTGCAGGTTATGATGAAATATTCCCGTAAGAAAAAAAAAAATATCCCTACTCCGTCACCCTCCTGTCCCAGAAATGGGTAGAAACCGGTCTCATTTTTTTTTAAGATTTTATTTATTTATTCATGAGAGAGAGGGGGGGGTGGGGCAGAGACACAGGCAGAGGGAGAAGCAGGCTCCATGCAGGGAGCCTGATGTGGGACTTGATCCCAGGACTCCAGGATCGTGCCGTGGGCCAAAGGCAGGGGCTAAACCGCTGAGCCACCCAGGGATTCCCCTGGTCTCAATTTTTAAACGGAAATGCTACTCCTCAAATAAGCAATCAACAAGGATCTGATACTGTGTCCAACCCTTTTCCAAATGGGAATGAGGGAAAGAGAAAGGAAAGGACAAGTAACTACAAAAAATTCAGGGGCACTTGGGTGGCTCAGTCGTTTAAGCGTCCAACTCTTGATTTCAGCTCAGGTCTAGATCTCAGGGTGGTGAGTTCAAGCCCTGTGTCAGGCTCCACACTAAGCATGGAGCCTGCTTAAGATTCTCTCTCTCTCTCCCTCTGTCCTCCACCCAATCTCTTGCTCTTCTCTAAAAGAAAAAAAGAAAAGAAAATTCAGAAGGTTTTTTTTTTTAATTATTTGAAGGACTTACAGTTAAGAAGAAAATCAACATCATGGTGGACTATTCTCTAAAGGTATTAACTCAGAATCTGTCTCCAAATTCTCCACATCCCCTCCTCCCACAACAGGAAAAAAGAAAAACTGACAAGGGCAAAGAATATTATCCCAATTTCAACTGAAACTAATATTCAGCCACACATGTAATATTGCATGCATTTACCATCACAACACCTAAGAAGGACTATATCCAGACAAGAGCAATGAATATAATGAGATATTTATTAGAGGGTATTTTTCCTTTAGCAAAATTTTCTGTGAAAAATTTCATTCTAGGAAAGAGAAGTTGAAGACATTATAAAATCACACTTAAAATTATAAAGGGTATGAAGAGAGTGCAAAGGACTGTCATATTCTGGGAAATATATTCTAGAAAAATAATATCACCCCACACTGAGAAACATTATTAACCTTTACTTTATATGTGGTACGTAAACCTATGAAACTCAGAGGCAGAGGCGCTAGAAATAGAACTGAGCTCAAGAAGATTTCAGACCAATTCATTCACTCCACGATCCACAGAGGCAGTGTGTTAGGAAAAAGTGGCAACCTATGGGGTCCAAGAGCACCCACCTAAATTGCTGAGAACATAGCAGTCTTTCTAAAACAACTTCTGAAGCCTAATATTCAGAGCACCTGAGAAAGAGTTTTCCTGCACGTCTTATAACTTTCCCACCAGTGAAGCCACACCCCATACTTTTCACTATGCACCTGGTAAAATGAACCTGTTTTTCAGTGGCAACCAAGAGAAGATGCCCCAAGTCATGGCCACACTGGACTGGGTCCTTCATAGCAATTCTTATCGTACAACCGAACAGCACGAAGCAATGTGAAAGAGCGTATGTGTGTGTGTGGCACCTTCAGAGTACAGGATAGGAAGCAAATGAGGAGCCAAAAAAATGCAAAGCCATGTGTGATGGTGAAGGGATATTTACCCAAACTGAGGAGTATCTGTTTAAATCTTCTAGGAAAGGAACAAATGCCCTAGTAGAAGGGCCAAGTAGTCAGAAAAGGCAAGCCCGTTTTATATTTTTTTAATAAATTAATTTTTATTGGTGCTCAATTTACCAACATACAGAATAACACCCAGTGCTCATCCCGTCAAGTGTCCCCCTCAGTGCCCGTCACCCATTCACCCCCACCCCCCGCCCTCCTCCCCTTCCACCACCCCTAGTTCATTTCCCAGAGTTAGGAGTCTTTATGTTCTGTCTCCCTTCCTGATATTTCCCACACATTTCTTCTCCCTTCCTTGATATTCCCTTTCACTATTATTTATATTCCCCAAATGAATGAGAACATACACTGTTTGTCCTTCTCCGATTGACTTACTGCACTCAGCATAATACCCTCCAGTTCCATCCACCTTGAAGCAAATGGTGGGTGTTTGTCGTTTCTAATGGCTGAGTAATATTCCATTGTATACATAAACCACATCTTCTTTATCCATTCATCTTTCGATGGACACCGAGGCTCCTTCCACAGTTTGGCTATTGTGGCCATTGCTGCTAGAAACATCGGGGTGCAGGTGTCCCGACGTTTCATTGCATCTGAATCTTTGGGGTAAATCCCCAACAGTGGCAAGCCCGTTTTAAATGAGAGCGAGCATCTGTGGTCAAAGATCAGTTTCTCTAAAGCAAAAATACTTCCCACTCATTCCTAAACGAGGACATATGGTTATTCTGCCCTTCTGCAACATCTTCTTTTATTTTTGTGGATCATTTGCCAGGCAGCTGTCTTTTTTTTTTAATAGATAAAGAACCTCTAAGATGACAACAAGGGATTGAGAACAATGGAAAATAATCCTAAAAGGTCAGATAAGTGGAATCACTTTTACTAGAGAAACCTGGAGTACTTTTGGCTAAGCTGTGGGGTTTTACAGTGAAAGACTTTTTTAAAATTCTATTATAATTCCCAAACTTCTTGCTTTCAAAGAAGAGAGAAGCGCACTCACTTCCCAAAGCATCCATCTTTACAAGAAATTCAAGTACTGTACTTCCTCAATGCATACTCCATTTCTTGGCATAACTGTAACTGAAAACACCAAAATTCTTTAAGCAGAAATTTTAAGAAATGCTCTAAAACAGGGAAAGATTTGTTTTTAATAGACTTCCTTATAATGAGTCATTTCATAGATAGAGACCTTTAGGATGATAGCCAGAACCAAAAGACATTTCTTAGCACAAGCAGGCCATTTACATGCCATCCAGTTAGAGATGTCACAGTCCTGCTTCCAGCCAAGGCCAGACTGATCATCACTAGGGCAAGAGATCAGCATTTCATGCTTAGTCAGTAGCTCTGCTGGTTTTGGAAATTCTGTGAATCCATAAAAGATGGATTTCTCCTTGGTTTAAAAAAAAAAAAAAAAAAAAGCCCGAATCCTCTAAGACATGTTTTCTGCTCTATACTCAATTCTCTGACCATAAAGTTAATAGGAACAGAATAACATATCATCCATAATCCCATGGACTGATGGCTGCCTATTGTTAATTCCATATGAATAAAGAGACCTTTAGGTTTTCTGGAAATAATTACAAATGGGTGGATGGGAACAAAAGCTGTATATGATGTAGTAACTAGTATTTATTCTGTTAGCTGAACTGAGCAAAGTGACTTAACTTCTCTGTCCCTCATTTTCCTTTTTTTGTGAAATGAGTGTAAAAATAGTTCTTGCCCATGTTTTTTATTGGATTCCCCCAAAGGTTGACTCTGTAATAGGTTCCAGAGTAAAAATAATTTATTTGGAAGTTGATCCCAAGGGTTGCTGCTAGGGAAAGACAGCAAAGAGGAAAAGTTTGTACAGATGTCTGAGTGGGATCCCTTTGTGTGATCCCTCAGAGACCATGGAGAGATCTTCAGAGCTGCCCCCTGGAGGGGCTCAGAGGCGGGTATTCATCCAATTCCAATGCATCACTGTTTGTGGGTAGCATCCACTGTGAGGGAGAGCCTTGGCCACAGATACTCTTGGACAGGAGTCATGGGGGCTAGGGGTGTAACACATAAACTTGTAGCACTGAGAGTCCAGCTTCCCAGAAAACCCTCAGTCCCAAGCAAACCAGGAAAATTGGTCATCCTATCCAGTGCTTATCAGAGTAATTATTTTGTACATTGAAATGAGGGGCTCAGTTTAAAACGAAACCTTCCCCACTCCCTACTCCTAGACCAACCAGTATTGGAAGGTGCCACCACTGGTGTTGCCTTCTCTTCCCAGAGCCTGTAACTTAATGTTTTGTACTTCACTGAATTGTGATGGTTAGAAACTTCGTGTATAGTTTATGGAAATCATCCAATTAAACATATTGCTTAAAATGGTGTTGCCGTGACGTCCGAGACAAGCCTGGGCCACCTTAGGAATCCTCTCTGCTTCAGTTGCTTGCTTCTGAGTGTGGCATCCTTTGAAGCCCCAGATCAGATGGGGAAGGCATTGGACATACAGAGCAGTCATTCAATGTCCTGACCTCCTGCAGTGTTTGGCATGCGCTCTCCCTTCTGAATGACCATTCCGTGTGGCATGAGGCTCTGAGCCACCCAAACCTGTTAACTTTCCAAAGAGCTAGCCATCTTCCATCCAGTATCATTGTGTCCTAGCCTGTCTGCATTCGTTAGTGGTCATATTCTGTACCTGCAATAAATTTGTATACCCTAACAAAAAAAGGGGGGGTGGCAAGGGGTGCAGTCAGTGCCAGCTTCTGCTCTGCCACTTGATGTTGTGAGGATCAGATGAGCCCTTGCAGAGCACTTAGCCTGGTATGGATGTTAGCTCTTCTGGTATATTGCAAGCAACTTAAGAATCATGGGATCTGCTCTTAACCCACAGGAAACACACAGTGCCTTATTCCACACTATGCTGGACAGGTATCATGCCCTCTGGAGCCTGGGTCCACTGGAGGATTCAGCTACCCAGCCCCGCCTGCTTAAATAGCTCCAGAATGCCACAAATTACAGCTTCAGATAAAACAAATGCCTTTCTTACCTGCTCTTTCACTGACACAGAGCAGAGACTCTCAGCTTGAAATTTCAAGTCAGATATAAGAAAACTGAAGATGCTAAAACCAGGAGAAATGGATTTCCTAGTCAACCTCCACATCACCAACAGTCCCTTCCCTCTCCTGCAAAAGGAAGTGATTGATGCACAAGAGGACCCTAAACCATTGAGGCTACAAGTAAACTCATGTCTCCTGGGACCCTTGGCTCCCACCAGCTGTGTCAAGAGCCAGCTGCATCTATTCCCACATACATCTGTTAAATTATCCCCCAAAATATGAATGTTTCTCATCAGCCCCTCGTATTCAGAAAAGGCTTTGGCTCTATAACAGAAATAGCAAATATATATTTGTATTTCAAAGGTATAACAAAATATCTATAGTATTTGTTTGACTCCCCAGTTTATCCTAGTTTATTTGGTTTCAATCACATTAGAAAAGTACTTTACATAACCATTTCCGCAGTGCATATGGGATAGCTGGTATGTCTGTTCTAAGATATCTTCTCAAACAATCTATGTGAGACCCTTTCTGAAGATGGCAGAGAAAACACCAAACCCTAGGTCCCTTCCTGACTAGTTATTAATGAATTGGAAAGAACTACTTTCCATGATACACAGAAAATACAAGCCATCCTATCAATTACTGCTAACCTTAAACACACCTCCAGATTACTCAAAAGCCAGGAGCTTAATGAGGATCTGGCTCTTGGTCAGCATGAACTAGTGCTTCTTAGCCACCTAAATTCATTTATATTAGTCTGACAGTTTACCCTACAAAATAACATTTCCATACACTATAACCTTGAATCAGAACCATACCAAAAATGTTTATGACACACAGGAGTAAAACTGGCAAGTGAAAGTTCAAAACCCACAAGGCAGTAAGGAATAATAAATGAACTGCCATCTCTTTCCACTAACTTCACGATATAAGCTTTAAGCAAAACCATAAGCTAATACAAATAAATTGCTAACAAATAGTCTTTTTCATAAGAATTTCAATTTATTTTTGACCTTTACTCAAATTTTTATGAAAATTCCTACATTAGAAAATATGTACCTGTGTATTACTGACTTGAAATTTTGAAAATGAAAACTATTTTTCTTTTTCCTGAAGCTCCTGGGCGCTAGGCTCATGAAACTTTACAACTGGATAGCTGTAATGCACATTTCCTATATTGCTGAGAAAATTCAATTCTGTTCAATAAGGAAATTCTGCTCAATAACAAAGGAAAACAAATGAATAGATGAAACTCATCAGGTGTGTTTAACATAGATAAGTAATGAGATGTGACAGATAAAGCGTGAACCCAGAAAGGCATGAAAGAACCAAAAGGCACATAAAATTCATGAGGCACTAAATATACAAGAGGCACCTAATATTCATAAGGCAATAAATATGCATGGGACACCTGTAACTAAATATTCATGATTCACAAATTATACATGAGCCATGTGGCAATCAATATTCATGAGGTCTTAATTAGGCCACCCGGGGTAATATCCACTCTTTTCCTCTGCATAAACACACAAATAAAACCCATAGCTGTCGAGAGACTAACTGGCAGACCCCTGCGACTCTCCCAGAGAGAACAAGTGGGCAAACCAGACCAGAGAAGACCCTGTTTGCTAGTTAATGATAGTGGCTGATGCCTAACTCCTGAGGTCACCTCAATTCAGCAAGCTCATTGATTTATACACATACACCCACACAAATATATGTATATCCAAATGATATACAATGTTTATATGCTTATTGTTGTACATGTGCTTGCATGTGTGTACACAGAGTGTGGTGCATGTTATAGCACACGTGCATTGTATGTGTGTGCTTAGACCTACTGTACACCATATGAGGATAAGACCTATGCAGATCTTATTGGCATTGTATTCTGGGCACTTAACAATAGTACCTGACACAAAGAAAGGACTTAGCAAATATTTACAGTATTAACTGCTTGTCAATAAGGGGTCACTAAGAACATTCAACTGCCAGATGGGAACTGGATCTTTATTTTTTACCCATCTATCCTCCAATCTATGATAATATCTGAAATGTAGCAGACATACAGTACACATTAAATGGATGTATGGATGAATGGATGGATGAATATAAATGAAGGATCAACTAAGTAGCATTCTATTTTTTCTAGTTATAATGGATTTATAATCCTCAGAGAAAACTGCATATGTCAACCTTTTTACTACTAGCATGTAGAAACTATCATTATCAAGTTGTACAAAAATTTAATAAGGGGAGGATATCTATTAAATGATAAAGTTTAACTAGAAGAAAACAAGCAAAATTAGTATTAGCAATACTGTGTATTTTGTGTGTAGCTTATCAATCCCTACCTTTCAGAATAAAAGTTGTGTGTTTATTAATATGCAGTAACAACCCATCTTAACCACTTCTCTGAAAGTACATCATTATCTGTCACATTGGAGAATAATACCTACACTATCTAGAGTTTTCGTAATTAAATGAATTAATGAGTTAATTACTGAGAAAAATTAATCATAGCTGATTTTTTTTTAATTTATTTTTAAAATGGCCAAAAAAAAAAAAATTGTGTCTTCATCCTGGATAGGAACAGACCATACAGACTATCTAATCCTTACTTGTCAATGAAAAACACTCTTCAAAACCAAAGGAAGTCTGTGGCCATACCACCCTGAACGCACCCAATCTCGTCTGATCTCGGAAGCTAAGCAGGGCCTGGCCTGGTTAGTACTCGGATGGGAGATCGCCTGGGAATACCGGGTGCTGTAGGCTTTTGGACAGCCCGGGTGGCTCAGTGGTTTAGCGCCATTTCAGCCCAGGGAGTGATCCTGGAGACCCAGGATTGAGTCCCATGTCAGGATCCCTGCATGGAGCCTGCTTCTCCCTCTGCCTGTGTCTGTGCCTCTCTCTCTGTGTCTCTCATGAATAAGTAAATAAAATTTAAAAAAATAAAAATAACAAAACTATAGGAAAAAATAGCAATACTACAATGTTATCACCATTACTCCAGTTTTTTAAATATCACAAATTACTGACCTGGGGCACACAGCATTAAGTTAACCAAATCCCACTTTCATACTCTACCTCTGTAACTTCCCATTACCATTTCCTAAGTACAACTGTAAATTGAAGATCTAAAAAGAAAGAAATTAATACCTATCAGGTGAGGCTGCACAATGACTAGTTTTATTTATTCTAATTTTTATTAATGAAGAACAAAAACACAATCATTAATAAGTTTATAGCCTATTTTGTTAGCCTTTGTCAAACTATTCTGTGCTCGTTTATTTAAAAAAAAAAAAGTTTTATACCCACTTTGTTAGTCACCATACTAAGACTGAAGCAGCCTAGCTAACAATCCAATTTGCCCAGGAGTTTCCCAGTTTTAGCACTTAACGTTCCACGTCCTCAGAATCTCCCCACTCCTAAATAAACTGGGAACAGCTGGTCATCCTACACTGAGAAATAAAGAGGGAACGGCTGGGTGGCTCAGCGACTGATTGTCTGCCTTCAGTTCAGGGTGTAATCCTGAGATCTGGGATCAAGTCCCGCAAGGAGCCTGCTTCTCCCTCTGCCTATGTCTCTGCCTCTCTCTCTGTGTCTCTCATGAATAAATAAAATAAAATCTTTAAAAGAAAAAAAGAAATGAAGAGGGAAAAATAAGTAGGTATGGTCCTTATATTCATGAACTTACTGCCCAACAATGGAAAAAATTAATTAGCAATCACAAAGAGAAATCATAGAATAGCATCCCAGCAATGATCCTCATATCCTAGAATTTTGACTACAGCCCAGAGCTAAGCACACCACAATCCATGTTCATAGAGTAAGCCAAGGAGCACAGGTATGGGGGAGCCATCTCCTCCTGGAGTTATTAAGAAATATCAGCCTGGCCCTAAGTCCACCACCTATTATCCAACCCAAACTCTAGTCAATAAAAAATGGGACTGACACAGAGGATGGACATCTTTTGAGAAGAATAGAATTCATGGGGGAAGATGTTATCTCTTCCTCTTCCTGCTTTGAAGACAGAAAAGGTAAAATGAATAGGACTGACTCTTAAATACTGAAATGGAAAAAGTTATAAAATTCGGTTGACTTATCATTAAGGAATATGGTATATCCTGCTTTTTTGCAACGGGTTTGCCGCCAGAACACAGATGTCATGAAAACCACTGCTAAACCTAAACAAAAATGGGAAAGGAAAAGACTCACCTCAACATCGTCATCATTGGACACATAGACTCAGGCAAGTCCACCACTACTGGCCATCTGATCTACAAATGTGGTGGGATCGACAAAAGAACTATCGAACAATTTGAGAAGGAGGCTGCTGAGATGGGAAAAAGGCTCCTTCAAGTATGCCTGGGTCTTGGATAAACTGAAAGCTGAACGTGAACGTGGTATCACCGTTGATATCTCCCTGTGGAAATTCGAGACCAGCAAGTATTATGTGACCATCATTGATGCCCCAGGACACAAAGACTTTATCAAAAACATGATTAAAGGCACATCTTAGGCTGACCGTGCTGTCCTGATTGTTGCCACTAGTGTTGGTGAATTTGAAGCAGGTATCTCCAAGAATGGGCAGACCCGGGAGCATGCCCTTCTGGCTTACACACTGGGTGTAAAACAACTAATTGTTGGTGTTAACAAAATGGATTCCACTGAACCACCCTGCTGCCAGAAGAGATACAAGGAAATCGTTAAGGAAGTCAGCACCTACATTAAGAAAATTGGCTACAACCCCAAACACAGTAGCATTTGTGCCAATTTCCGGTTGAATGGTGACAACATGCTGGAGCCAGTTGCTAACATGCCTTGGTTCAATGGATGGAAAATCACCCATAAAGATGGGAATGCCAGTGGAACCACACTGCTTGAAGCTCTGGATCACATTCTGCCACCAACTCGTCCAACTGATAAGCCCTTGCGTCTGCCTCTCCAGGACGTCTACAAAATTGGTGGTATTGGTACTGTCCCAGTGGGTCGAGTGGAGACTGGTGTTCTTAAGCCTGGCATGGTAGTCACCTTTGCTCCAGTCACTGTTACAACTGAAGTAAAGTCTGTTGAAATGCACCATGAAGCTTTGAGTGAGGCTCTTCCTGGGGACAATGTGGGCTTCAATGTCAAGAACGTATCTGTCAAAGATGTTCATCGTGGCAACGTGGCTGGTGACAGCAAAAATGACCCATCAATGGAAGCAGCTGGCTTCACGGCTCAGGTGATTATCCTGAACCATCCAGGCCAAATCAGTGCTGAATATGCACCTGTGCTGGATTGTCACACAGCTCACATTGCTTGCAAGTTTGCTGAGCTGAAGGAGAAGATAGATCGTCGTTCCGGAAAAAAAGCTGGAAGATGGTCCCAAGTTCTTGAAATCTGGGGATGCTGCCATTGTTGATATGGTTCCTGGCAAGCAAACCTATGTGTGTTGAGAGCTTCTCTGACTATCCTCCTCTGGGCCGTTTTGCTGTTTGTAACATGAGACAGACAGTTGCCATCGGTGTCCTCAAAGCAGTGGACAAGAAGGCAGCTGGAGCTGGAAAAGTCATCAAGTCTGCCCAGAAAGTTCAGAAGGCTAAATGAGTATTATCCCCCAACACCTGCCACCCCAGTCTTAATCAGTGGTGGAAGAACGGTCTCAGAACTGTTTGTGTCAATTGGCCATTTAACAGTAAAAGACTGGTTAATGATAACAATGCATCATAGAACCTTCAGAAGGAAAGAAGAATGTTTTGTGGACCATTTGGGGTTTTTGTGTGTGTGTGTGTGTGTGTGTGTGGCAGTTTTAAGTTATTAGTTTTTAAAATCAGTTCTTTTTAATGGAAACAACTTGACCAAAAAATCTGTCACAGAATTTTGAGACCCATTAAAAATGAGAAAAAAAAAGAATATGGTATATCCCAAGTCACAGAAAAGGGCACTTCAACATAGCCCAATAAAGAACAATTACTGAAAAAGCTCGTGTGTGTGAGCACATGTGTATGGTTATGAATAGGAAAGTTTCACCTTCACATTCAGAGCAGAGGTGCTCAGCTGCTCCATAAAACCATTATCAACTGGGGTCCTTTTGCAGGCCAACTAGCAAAAGGAAGGTCTCTCTGAAGAAGTGTATTGATCAAAACATGAAGAATGAATATAAGTACAGACAGCAAAGGGTGGGGAAATGAGAGGACTCCTTGGCAGAAGGGAGAGCCCATACAAAGCCCCTGAAACAGCATGGCAAATAGAAGAAAGGCAAAGATAAGCTATAAGGGGTAGAACCCTGAGGCCCCACCAGGGATTTTTTTTTTTTATCCATAAGCTTTTAGGAAAAGAAGTGACACTAGTGTATGTGCATTTTTAAAAGATCATTGTAGCTAATGTATGGAAAACAACTGAAGGAGGTTAAAAGAACATATGTTGTGCACCTTTTTAAAAAAATCACATTGTACCACCTAAATAAATACAATTTTTATGTCTGAATAATACTGCAGTAAAGCTAAAAAAAAAAAAAAAAAAAAAAAGAATATCCTAGGAGACCAATTAGGAAGTTCCTATGGCCCCCATATCCTAATCCCTGAGACCCTTCAGTATGTTAGGTTACACGGTGAGGGAAAATAAGCCTGGCAAATGAAATTAAGATTCCTAACAGCTAACCTTAAAATAAAGTGATTATTCTAGATTCTTGAGTGGCTCCAATATCATCACAAGTGTCCTTAAAGATGGAAGAGTCAGAGAAATATTTCAAGAGGCTTAACTGATGGCTTTAAAGATGGAAGAAGAGTCCACAAGTCAAGAAATAGCAGGTGCACTCTAGAAGCTAGAAAGCAAGTAAATGGATTCTCCCCTAAGCTCTTAGAAGGAACACAGCCCTGCCCACACCCTGATTTTAGCTCACTGAGATCCCTTGGGACTTCTGACCTCCAAAATTGTAAGATAATAAATTTGTGTTGTTTTAAGCCTCTTTGTGGTGATTTATTACCACAGGAAACAAATACAAGTGGCCTTTGAGATATCTAAGTGGATGGCAATTGAGTAGGAATATAGAACATCATCTAAGACAGGGAATATAAACTGGAAAGAAAGGGGCCCCAGAGGTTGGCAATCAAATCTATTGCCTTGGCAGTCAAAAATATTTTTATGTTTTTGCAGTGAAATACCATTTTGCATTTATCAGGTTAACAGAGGTCACAAAGTCAGACTCTGTGGTCCTAGTGAGAATGTAGAAAACTAGGCAATCTCTGTCCTTTCTGTAACATAAAATGAAGAGTTTATGGACAGCAATTTTGTAATATTTGAAATCAATATGCATATAGCCTAAATAGATTGAAAACAGAAATGTCCACTAATAGAGCATTACCCAAATAATACTAGTCTACCCATCCAGACCCTGAAAACAATAAGTACACTTCAAGATATTAGGTGAAAAATAAAAAGCTAGGTCAAATGTGTAAAGAACACTATATTTTTTGTCTGCAAATAAAACAGGTTATACAAACATTTGTTTATATATGCACAGATGACTTCTGGGAGAAATATCACATAAACCAGGTAAGAGTAGTTACCTCAAAAGGGGCAGGGGAGTAATTTAATGATTAAAGGAATGTAAGTAAAACAGTTATAATTTTTAATGTATATATTTTTTGTCTTTTGAAATCTGGCATATGTATATACTACACATTCAAAGCAAATAGATACACTTTTTCATTTCTTCCAAATGGTGTGGGAGGAGCCCTCAGCACTTTTCCCTCCTTTTTTGCTTCTAAATACAGTATGGTCAACAGCCAAAATCCATCATTTGATGTCAAAACCTGAATATTTCCACCTCATATCCATTTGCTTCTCCCTCCCAAAATGGAACCAAATATCTGCTTGTGTTTGTTTGTTTTTACTTTTTTTCTTTTTTAAGAACCACAAAATAGGCACATGAAAAGTTGAAATGCCCTCTTTGAAAAACTTGGGAGTATTTTTATTATATTCTTTCAAAGACCGTATCCATCTACATCTGTGGATTAAGAAAAATAAAACACTTAAAAACAGTTCTAAGCACGTATATGTATGGTTATAAAGATGTTGATCATGATTAACTTAATATCATAATAAACTAATAAATATTTTAAATATAAATGTTATCATTACCACTTAATTTTGGGGGGCTCTTTAGTAGTATTTAGAAAAGCACTATTAAAAATAGTTCACTTAACACTTAAAAAGATGCTCCAACACATAAACCTCCACAATTAGGCTACATTATCTGAGACTTCATACCATTCTTATAACAAGACTAAACAGAGATTCTTATTAGTTCCTTAATTGAGTATATAGACAGTAGAAAGATTTTTACTGCTTTCAAAACCCCAGGAAATAAAGCTGCCATTTAGAGGAAAACAAGTCTTAGATATTTCTAGCAACCATTTGCATATAAGTACCTTCAAAATTTGAAAATCACCTCTCTCTTCCTGATTAAAACTTTTCCTAAAATCTTACAGTTGTCGCATAAACTTTTCTGTCCTTCAGTCCCATCAGTAAGACATTGTAAACAGACTTATCTAACACAAAATTCCTCTGATACTTTCTACTACTAGCTCTGTTATACACTGAGTTTCATTTCTCTTGTTTGTACTCCATTGGTAACTGAGGTTTTCAAATTTCATGGAAATGTTGCTTGATATTGGGAAGGGGAAGCTGGTGGCAAGAAGAGACCAAAACTGCAAAGCGTAAGACAAAGGGAAAAATAAAGTCACTTCTCACACAGCCATGCAACTAAACTGGTTCCATGGAGTGCTCACAGTGACTAATAGTGTATACATCCTATTATTCAAAATAACGGCTAATCCAAAAAGCTGTTCTTTTATACTTTGGAAAACATCCAGGGCTTTCTTTGCCCTGTAGATTTGCCTTTCTAAGCATATCTTCTGTGAGCTAAATTAGCCTGATTCCCTCTGAAAACACAACTCAACCAACTGGGCAGAGTCAGCCAAAAGCCAACTCGAGAAGGAAGAAGGGGCAGTTCTTTACACTTCACAACTGGCTCAGAAGATGAGAAGAAAAAAAATCCCATTACCTCAAAAATTAGAAGGATTAAAATGAGCACTCCCCAGCCTCTTTCCTGAAAGAAGGGAGATAATAACCGGGTAGTGATAAGATGACAGCCAGCAAGAGCCTTGAACTTCTCTGTCCAGGGATAAACTGTACAATTAGAAAACACCATTCCACACCAGGCCAGACTCTACAATATGACCATTTACATGTTTAGTAAGGTTATGACCTTAGTGTTCAGGAGCTTGCCACCAATGCACAAACTACTTCTTTAGTAAAGAAAATTCATTTACTTTGGCTGCAAGACCACCTCAGCACTAGCAGGAACTGAAGAGCAAGCAGCATAACCTGAGAAAAAAGACAAAGTGCCTTTTCCCCAGGATGGGATGGACCATTCCCGTGCAGACACCCACTGAGCTTTGGTTTCAAACAAGCTGTAAGTAAAGTCCTGATAAGGCCAGAGGCCAGACTGAGCCAGGGCAGCAGGGTGAAAGTGTGAACTCTCCAGGAATTAAGATCTTAGGGGGATCCTTGGGTGGCACAGCGGTTTGGCGCCTGCCTTTGGCCCAGGGCATGATCCTGGAGACCCGGGATTGAATCCCACGTCGGGCTCCCGGTGCATGGAGCCTGCTTCTCCCTCTGCCTATGTCTCTGCCTCTCTCTCTCTCTCTCTCTGTGACTATCATAAATAAATTAAAAAACTAAAAAAAATTTTAAAAAAGGATCTTAGGCCCCAAGAGGAGCATGGCGGGACTTCCATGTGGTTGACCATCAGTGGTACCATGTGGGGGGAGCTCTGGGCTCTTCATCAGTCCAAACTGTCATGAGAAATCAACTCATAAGAAATCTGGTATCATGAGGATTTCAAAATCGCCACTTCCTGACCATTCAACGTCTTAAAGGGCATTGCCAAGATAAGCTTCTCCTTATTCACAAGTAAAGAGAGAAAGCTAGCTTTCACGAATGAGCAGCAAAGAGAAAGCAGAGAGAATTTTGCATGTGTGCAAGTCAAGGGAGGTTAACTCCTGTGCACCCAGGTGGGAGGACAGCATGGCTCAGACATGGATTCTTGAGCTGTTTTCTGATTGGGCGGGGGGGGGGGGGGGGGGGGACGACGACACAGCAACCAGATTCCTTGCCATTCTGGAAATTATGCCAGAAGCTATTTATCTCCAATGCTTTTGAATCTCCATTTACCACACATTTAGGGAAAAGTAGTATCTGGAAAAGTTGCTCTCAAACACTACAAGGTTTTCAGCCATCAGGAGACAATCATTTCCACTGTGCTTACTAAGGAAGGAATGTGGGCTATTATTTTAGGAACATATTCAACAACCAGAGTCAAAAAAAAAAAACTTTTCTGCATCACTCTTTATTAAGAAAAATAGATTAACTGGAACAATGCATTCCCCTAAGTTTTCTATCAATTAAGGAGGTGACTGAAATACAATGTAGGCCTAGACCAGGGGCTGTATGACTTTACTGGGGAACAGAGAAGCAGGCTGCACAACATACTAAGAGATAAATAAATAAGCAATCAGAAGAGACTGACGTAAGTCTAGGAACAAAAAAATAGTAACTTGAAAATACTCATACTCAAAAAGAAAATAATAAAGAGAAAAAGATGATCAAAAGCAAAAATATCACAGCTGGAACATTTTCCTTATTCTTCAGGAAAAGAAGGATAATTAGGGATTTGAGACCACAAATCAATGGGCCTCATCATATGAGAAAATTTTAATTGCCCTTATTCCCATCCATGTCTTCACACCCTCTAAAGGGTAATAAGTATTTTTTTGCCCTAGGACCAAATATAAGAGTTTTTGCTACCATTTAGGTAGAAAAGTCAAAGACAGCCACAGTGAAATCTCCTTTTCGTCTTCCATTAAGGAATAATAATTAAAAATTTAAGTAGGAAACATTCCATGTGTATGGAGTAAGAGAGTGCTAAATGTGATTTTTTTTTTAAAGCAAAAACACAGCTTACACTAGCTGAAATAGTTGCCAGTTCAGAAATATTTTTTCCACTTGGAATAAAATAATACTTCAAATAATCATTTGGAGTGATTCCTTCTGTGCTTCCAACATTGTTATTGCAAAGAGTTTAGGGTTTTAAGAGCATATTTTAAATTAAATAACTATGGTTTCAAATTCAGGTACGTATATTTTTAAAACTCAAAGCAGCCTCAGAAAGATTGCAGAGAACTAGCAGAGATCCAGAAAGTATTGCAATGTAGCCAAAAACCTTTGGATAAATAACATCTGGCATTAGGGGTTTGCTATACTTGAGTTTCTCAACTTCCTCTCTGGAGAAATTTAAGTCCCTTTTGGCCTCTCTCTGATTTCCTTAAAAATGTTTCTGGAAACAGATACTTCACTATCTTCCATCTTCTTTATCTGGAGAAGTACGGTAAGAAATGGTAGGAAACTATACTGCAGCAAGTAAGTAGGGGACATGCTACAGCCCCCATATGGCCCCCTTTTAGTCTTGCCAGTCTTTCAAATCTGCAGCAGATCTGGAAAAAGCAAGAGGCTTTGGCATTTCACTGATGTTCCGCTCCAGCCTCACTATGGACTAGCAGTATGCCCCTGAACAAATATTTTACCTCCAACTGAGCCTCACTGTGCTCCTGTCCTTCTTCCTGGGTCTGTTGTGAGAGTGAGGTTATAGGAAAAGGAACTAGCCTCTGTCTGGCACATGGTAGGCACCCAATAAATGGTAAGTGCCCAGAGAAACTGATGGTGATAACCACAAGTCCTGCTGACTTTTGGACAGGATGGAAGCCAACCTCTTCTGTTGTAAAGTGGCTCACGGTCTACTAGAACGTCCTCTATCCTGGCAGATCTGCTTCTTTGTTTTCCCTCTCCTTCTCAGCTGCTACCCCTTCCAGTCAGCTGTAGCTCTGATCCTCCCCCCCACGCGTAAGTCTTCAGTGAAATGACTTGTAAAGACCCCATAAAGAAAGACTAAGCAACCACTCATTCTTTCCTTATCCTCAAGCCATCTGGGATAACCTTCTCTTTCTCTCTAACATGTTATTTTATCCCTCTCGAACAAATAAACCAGAGCTCATCATCGTGTTAAGAAAATAACGTTCAGGACAATGTTATTTGAACTTACGTCTGAATGTATTTTTCTAATAGTAATGACCTTTTCTAATATTATACTTTGAATATACATACCTTACTTTTGTAACATAGTTTCCAATGTACAACACTATTTAAATATTATTTAAGAAATCAGAGAAGAATAAAGAAGTATTCCCTAGTTTAAACTGAAGTTGAAGATGGGAGGCAGGAAGTAAAATGGCTAAAACTTCCAGGTCTGAATTACATGAGAAGGCACACTGGCTATAATAACATCGGTGCTACTCAAAGTGTGGTCTGCTGCCAGTGTGAACTGTGTGTCCCCAGACAGCAAGGAGATAATACAGAATAATTCAGATAATAGAAAAATTGAGGGGAAGCATCTAGAAACTTTTATAGTAACTTAAAAGAGTAGCCATAAGTATATGGAATAAAATTTTAAAAATTGCGGCTTGTCTTTGTTACTTTTCTAGTAATTTTTATTTTTCTAATCCATTTTCACTGAATATTAAAGGGAAAGTACACTGAACAGTGAGCATCTGTCAATGGCAAAATTTCAAAACACAGGTCCTATACAATAGATCTGTTCCTGAAAGACTTGGGAAAAAGTCTTGTTTTGACCTTCAGAGAGAACAAAAGTTTGTAGAGAATATAAGTAACTCAGGACTAGCAATATTCCACCAAATCTACTCTTTTTCTAAGGTGTAAAATACAATCCACATAAGGTGAGAAAATAAAAATAACTGCCCTCAAATAACCTATTTCATAGGTTTGAAATATCACCTCCAAAGCTGTAATTCTTTGCAAAGAACTAATTTCATATCATGAAGGTGCATCAGTAATGACATATCCCCTCCCTGAATTCTCAGCTTCAGGTGGTACAAGCTACAGCAAAGACATACACTGAAAAAAACCAATCACATAAGCAGAACCATCAAAAGAAAACTGGCTGCAGCTAATCATGAAGAACTTGCATAGTACTCAAGGGTAAGCCTGCTGGAATCTCAAGTTCTTCTCAATGGCAGAATGGAGATAACACTTACTCCTCAGGACTAGCTAAAGGACCAAAGCAAATAATGGGTGGTAGCGCACTTTCTCAAACTAGGGAGCAGTGGTTTTCAGAGTGCCATCCAGGACCCCTGGTGTTCTCAGATACCTCTCAGGAGGATTTGCAGGATCAGACTGGTTTTCATGATGCTACACCCTTTGCCATTTTCAGTCTCATTTCATCATGAGTGTACACTGGAGTTTCCCAGACACCACATGCAGGGTGACAGTGCAAAAGACTGCCTGCAGCAGAAAGGCACAAGGTTCCACTGTCTTCTAGACCACCAGATTCTGAAGAGATATATAAAAATAGAAAAATAGAGTTGTTTGTCTCATTGAATTTGTTTTGGAAAATATAGAATTTTTATTAAAAAATAATTTTCATTAACTAGCAATGGGTTTAGTGTTATATTTAAATATGTGACTATATTAAAATTTTTCTATTTTAATTTCTAATAAGTCAATATCAATAGCTATACCCTACATAAATGAAATATCTTTGGATGTCCTTAATAACTTTTAAAATGGCAAAGGGGGGATCCCTGGGTGGCGCAGCGGTTTGGCGCCTGTCTTTGGCCCAGGGCGCGATCCTGGAGACCCGGGATCGAATCCCACATCGGGCTCCCGGTGCATGGAGCCTGCTTCTCCCTCTGCCTGTGTCTCTGCCTCTCTCTCTCTCTCTCTCTCTCTCTCTCTCTCTCTCTGTGACTATCATAAATAAAATAAAAAAATTTAAAAAAAAATAAAATAAAATAAAATGGCAAAGGGTCAGGAAGCCAAAATGTTTGGAATTGTTGCTGAAGCAAAAAGAGCAGTGCACACTTTCATATGCTACTAGGAAATATAACTAAGTTTGTATTTGTTAATATGTATTACTTTAGAATGCATTTATATTTACTTAAAGAAGTTTGTTAGACTGTCTTCTCCATTTTTATCTCACTTCCAAGTTGCCACTGCCCAGGAAAAAACACTGAAAGGGCCTGTTCTTCTCTGGCAACCATGTGTCCCAGGTTTCCAGGCCAGTCTGAACATCAAATGTGTTTCCAATTTTTCCCATCAACCACAAAAATGCTCTTTATATTTCAACATTTTTGTGTCCAAATGCATCTCCCAATCTGGTTCTTACATACAAGAATAATCGCAAAACATCTTTCTATTATGTTGTCTGTAATTATATCTAAAATACTTCAGCACAGTTCATGTGACAAATGCCTGTTGGTTGATTCTGACCCACACCCCAGAATGGTTGGTTACTCCAGCTGAGAACATACCCCAGGAGTATTAGCAGCTGAAACCCTCTACTCAGGCCACACTGCAGCAGTTAGTGATGAGTCTGAATTTTTCTTTAACTTTCATAAGTACCAGAAGTTTTGTTAATTAGCAAAATGAACATGGGTCAAATAGTAACATTTTAAAAATGTCGACTAGAAATACTGTAGGGTACTCCTGCTCCTGAGTAAACAGGGCATATGAACTGAGAAAGTCCAATGACCCAAGCCCTTTTAATTGGCAGCCTAGGCACAGTATTTCCACTCTGAGGGAAGACCAGAAGATAATCATGCAACTTCCCTTCTGTCCTGAGTCAATGTTTCCTACAAGGACTGTAGGAGCACTAAAAGGAGGAAGCTCAGACCTCACTGAGCTTATGAAATAAACATACTGGGCCTTGCTCATTAATAAGGATTGCACATAAGGCAAGATTCCATGTGCAATCTGTCTTAGTAGTTACAGACAACCCAGTAATAAGGCTGTTTGGGATGAAATCTACACCCTACCTATATTATTTAGGCTATGGATAACTATCACAAACATTATAAACCAACGAATTAGTTTCAGAACATTAGCAAAATGTCTTTCAGACCATCTAAGCCTCAAAAATGCTCATTCCTTCTTCACCAGGACTATCATTTAACTGCTAAGAACTCCTAGGATGGCTCAAAAGCTCTAAGATTCTGCCTTACAAAGCCAGTATCTTCAGTAACAACAAAGGTCAAATTTTATCTTCCACTGAATGAAATACAGAACCTAATTATCAGCCTTTTCTGAGGAATCTAACTACTTCTTCTTCCAAGAAAAGTAGTTAAGAGTTAAGGGAAAGAATATTCAATGAATTCTCTAACATGCCAACACTGAGATATACCCTCATTAAAATATTTTTAAATGACCCAGTGCCACAGAAGACAACAATTCAGCTCAAGACATCATTCACAACCATTGAGACAGCCCTACGTCCCAACAGGAAAAAGTTTGCAGCTTCCAAAATTCAGGGTGTTGTACCATCATTTTATTTGGGGTAAAAACCTCAGATGGTATAGAATCCATAGTCAAATATGAATTACCAACTTTGGCTTCCTCCCATAAATACCGATGAAAAAACTATTAATAGTAAGCACCAAATCTTCTCTCTCATCTCCTAAGTAACCAAAATAAGCAAGGCATCTACAATAATGAAATACCACATAACCAAAAATCAGGCTACCAAAAAAAAAACTAATGACAACGAAAAATATTCACCATATTTCATATTCCACCAAGAAGTGAGAGTGCACACCAGCTACACACAACATGGTGTTTCTTCTCTGGCTGGCTATTTGTCTCACTTCCTGATACCAGAGATAATCCCTGTTGATATTTTGTCCCACTAAGCTTTTTCCTCCACATACTTAAATACAGATATATGTGCATATATATATACATATAGACACAGATGTACAGATAGGAATAGAGATATGAGAGATGTTTAAGGGAGACTTCTACACTTTTCAGTTCTATGCATATATTAAGAATTATAACAATATTTTTAATGAAATTTGTTCAAAGCAACAATGTTTTGCATTAGATTAATAATGGAATCCCCATGGAAATAATATATTCTTAGCTTCCAGGTAACCTCAGTAAGTCTGGGCTCCAACATGACCATCTAGAAAAAGAATGCACCATTTGACCATACCCATTTAACAAGTATTTAATCAAGCATCTTCCATTAGGTGGCTACTTTCATAGGCCCAGTGGAATAACAAAGGTTCTTCCCAACAAAATCATGCAAGTCTCTGAATTCTCATTACTCCATTCACAATGGCCAAACTGAATTTGGTTAAAGTGTCTTTCTAAAAACTTGCAGCCTAGACCGCAGAAATAAGAAAACTGAGAAGTGAGATTTACAATTCAAATTGTTCAATGTCTAGGATGCACTGGATACATAGCAATAACAGATGAAGATAAAGTAAACAAGAAATTAGTGAAATGGATACCTCCACCAGGTACTGAAAAGGACCAAAGTCAAGCAGACATTTCTACATAAGAACAAAAAATGAAGATCAGCAGCACTACCTTTACAAAACCAAAACAAAAATGATGTTATGAAACATTTCAATAAGGTAGGTGATTAAGATACTATTTTATGTAATGCATAAAAGCATCTGGAAGAATCTGACCAAAACTACACTTGCTACCCATTTGTTTTTCTTTACACTGTTTCAAGGCTAAATTAGCAGTTGGCTTAGTAATTCTAGGTTAAATGGGTTCAGGTCTGGGAGATACACACACACAGTTCTGGTTTAAGTTAAATATCCTATTTACACATAGCTTTCCTAACCTTTAAGTTTCCAAACTGTATTTGCACAAATTAAGCACAAATTCCAAGTTCCGCTGGCTCAAATATATTATGGCTAGAAAGTTAAGGGAAAGATAAACATACAAAGCCAAAGTAAGAAGCAGTTCTAAAAGTTGAAAAGAAGCCTACAAAGATGGGATCAATTGAAATAAGTAAGTCTGCATCTGTTCCGAATAGCTCCACCTCATCCTCTTTCAACACCAGAGTCATAGCTCCAGTCATGTTGGCTGCTCCTGCCTTTGCAACCAACCTATCAAGCTCAAAGAGTTCACCATGAGGGTTGGCCAACTTGGAGAACCTTTAAGTCTATGAGGGCCAAACCTAGAAGAGCAGCAAGCCAGGAAAAGCACATGTGGGCATCACGCTACAGCATGCATTTCAATGCTACAAGGCAAGATGGAAGATAACCTTAGCCAAAGATAATTTCTCTAACCCTGACATCAGAACGAGACATTGTTTCTATTGTTTTTAAGTAAATTTTCCTATGAACATGTTCTGAGCTTCCCTCAACCAAGAAATACTTAGACATTCATCTTACTATTGCTTTCCAGCTAGGCAGTCATGCTTCTTCCTTACTGCCTACTTACTGCATCTTCACCTTAAGTTATAATTTCCAAAGCTGCAAGTTTGAAGGAAATTCCTAAAGACAAATATTTCCACTAAAAGGTTCTTAACATTCCATTTCAACTGCAGTATAGAGCCCTCAAGACATTAAAATATGACAGGGACACATATTCCTTGTGGTGAGGGGAACAGCAACAAAAATAAATGCAACACTGTATATAATTAAAAGGTTTGACACTGGAGAACCCCCCAGGAAACTCTGTGCAGACAGACACCAGTTACACGATCCCCACATGAATGTTATTGGCCATATCAACAGGAAACTTACTTATGATGTTCTTCTTTCTCTTAGTGTAACTTGAAAACACACCCGAATAGTACTTGCACAGCACTTCTACCAAACCTATCCACATTCATTTCCCTACCAGTGCTATTTGGAGAAGAAAAAAAAATTTAAAGCCCAAACTGAAAATTCTTAAGCATAACCTAAGAAGTGAAGCCTCTTGATTTGTCTTTCTGCAAAACCTTCTCTTAAGAACACAAAATGTAAAGTAAGGGAACCTGTGCAGTCTCTGCACTCCACTGCCTGGGAGCCAAGAGCCCCAGGAGCTTTGGGGAAAGGTCCTTAGAAAGGCCTTGGTATTTTCATGTAGTTCTTACAAAGGCTGTTCAGATTTGATTCTTATCTTCTCTCTTCTGATAATTCACTGAGAAGAGAGAAAGCAGGGGAGATGGGAAGAAGACGACTTTGCACCAGGAGTAGGAAAAAGGACCTCTTCATAGGTCCAAGATAAACATCAAACACAAAGACCCATCCTTACCTAAAAAAACCCTGGCTGGATTTTTTGGGATTGAGAAACCTCCTGCCTCCTTGGAGTGGATGTGGTGTGCTGATGTGGGCGATCTGTGCACAAGTTTCTCCTCTCTGTTTTTACTGGCCAGCAAACTTTCTTCCTTTCCTTTCATCCTTGCCAGAAGGATTTCTCAGCTTAAACTTTGGGGTGAAGAGATAACCCGCTAGAACATTTTAAAAAGTGCTACATAATACAGAATTAGCTTTAGAAGGCCTTGGGGCAAATCTGACCTGGGTTCAGTGTGTGATGCTCTCAAGGAGAACTCCTCCTTGAAGGAACAAACCAATATGTTGCTTATAAAAAGGCATTTCCAAGTCATATATTTTCCATCAAAGACCTGGAGTACTGTTTGACACCTGCCAGTCTGGCAGTCTGATCTGGCCTCCTGAAAGAACCAGGGATAGTCACTGGGGATCCTGAGTAAAATTTAAAAATAAAAATAAATAAAAAAGAGGAATAACCCATATAGAGCACTTAATTCCAGGGAGCTCACTAGAGGCTTTTGTGTCTTGTCAGCTAGTCCTTACAGAAATTCTCCTAGAGACAGACACTATTTAGCAGCACTCATTGTGCAGGTGAGGAAATCAAGGTAAAGACATAGGTAAACACCTAAACATATGTGGCCAGAAAGTTGTTGGGATTAGAATGCCACTGGCTGCAAAATCCCCATTCTGGTAGAGAAAATTTTCTTTCTTTTTTTCTCCTCAGATTCCATCCCTGCAGGATTTTGATCACATATCTTAGTATTCTCCAAACAGACCATGCCCTTTCCAAACTCCAACCCTTTTATGTGAAAGTTCTTCCACCTGAATATCCTTAAGAAGCCTTCTTCAGAATCAGATGATTTTCTCTCCTCTCCTGTGAGCCTTCACCACCTCTCTGGGATCAGGGGATCCCCAGAGACCAGGTACTTAAGAAATGCTATTTTAAGTAATCTACTTAACTATAAGCAATTCATTAAAAAAAACAATTTATTTAAATCTCAGCTTTAAATTGCAAGTGGCTATCTTAACTCTTAATTGGCTATGCAACTCTGGTATTCAGCAAGAGCTTTAAAAAAATCAAATAAAATTTTTAAAAGATCAACCACATTTTGAAGCATCAAAGTCAAATAAACCAATTATGAGGTGAAAGTGAAAATATATAAATATATATTTTCGAAGGGATGACGAATCATTTTTCTTTCTCTTCACAGCTCTCCCAAAGGGAGGAAAGAGAGTTCAAATCATTTTTAAAAGTTTATGGTAAAGGCTGATTCATGAGATATGCACTAAAACCTCAGCTTTGGGGGACTTCTAGGGAATGTGTCATCATAGAAAAGTAGTTTATACCCTTACACAAAATAACAGTAACATTTAAGGTAACCATTAAGAATGTACAATGTTCTAGAAACATGTTAAACACTTTTTCTACGTTTTTCATAAGGTGCAAGACATACGGTCTAATCCAGGACATCATCATGGACATTAATTACAATGCCATGCAGCCTCCAGAGATATGAGCATCAGTAGCCCCAGACTACTATCAGTTTTTACACCTTTATATAATTTTCCCCTCAAGTTTTCAATTGTACTTCATACTGATGATGTCAATTGCTGGCCCAAGTGTCACCTCTCCAAGCTTCTAAGACTGCTTGTAGTTGGCTATGGACCTAAATTCCAGATATACAAACTCACTGAAACTAAATAACAGAAGAATACACACAAATTGCAAGTAAGTACCTTTCCCACAAATACACAGATAAGACAGGGTTACAGTCCAAAAAGACAAGTAGATGGCTGCCAGTAAGAATGGCCATGCCCACTGACACCATCTGCCCATCAATCACTTCCCACAGAAGTCAAAATCTCACAGACCATAGATGGTGGCTACAGACACAGAAATTCTCACTTAAATAATTCAATTGACTTATGAAATAGGACAATGTGATGAGAGTCATCTTTCCAGAAAAAGATATTCTTAGTGATTATGCACCACTGGCAATGAGAAAGTAAGTTCTGTTCTTGATGCCCCTAGCCACTTCTTGGTTAAGACATGAGAAAATTCAGTGTTAAAAGGATTTCTCCCTTGAAAAATGTGTTTTACTTTTTGTGCTACTAGAGTGTTGTAAAACACATAAGCATCTTTCAAAGAGAATTTATCTTTGGTTTGATGTCATTTTTTTCTATCATACATTCTACATTTTTCAAATTTCCTGCATGAATAATATTACTCTAATAATCACAAAAATACAACACTACAAAAAGATGGTCAAGTCGTTGATGCTAACGATTTGTATCCCTATCCTCGCATATAGCAAACGAGGCTGGGTTCCTGTGGCCAAATGTTAAAGGAATTTGAGCAAGTCTCTAGACAAAACTTACCCTTAGTTTTGGCATCCTTAAAACGGGAGGGAGAAGGGAATGGGAGAAGATATTTGCAAATAACATAGCTGATAAAGGGTTAGTAACCAAAGTATATAAAGAACTTATGAAACTCAACATCCAAAAACTGAATAATCCAATTAAAAATGGGCAGAAGACACAAACAGACATCTCTCCAAAGAAGACATCCAGATGGTCAACAGACACATGATAAGATGCTCATCATCACTCACCACGAGGGAAATGCAAATCCAAACTACAATGAGATATCACCTCACATCTGTCAGAATGGCTGAAATCAACAACACAAGAAACACCAGGTGTTGGTGAGAATGTGGAGAAAAAGGAACCCTCTTGGACTGTTGGTGGGAATGCACACTGGTGCAGCCAGGAATACAGAATGGAGGTTCCTCAAAAAGTTAAAAATAGAACTACTCTACAATCCAGCAATTGCACTACTACATATTTACCCAAAGTTACAAAACTACTGATTTAAAGGGATATGTACATCTCAATGTTTATTTATAGCAGCACTGTCAATAAGAACCAAATTTTGGAAACAGCCTAACCGTCCATCAACTATGGGATGGATAAAGAAAATACAGTGTATATATATAAATATATATATATATATATATATATATATATATATATATGCGCGCGCACACACACACACACACACACAAAAACTGGAATATTACTCGGCCATAAAAAAGAATGAAGTCTTGCCATTTGCAATGATGTGGACAGAGCTAGAGAGTATTATGCTAAGTAAAGTCAGAGAAAAATCAATGCCATATGATTTCACTCATATGTGGAATTTAAGAATCAAAACAAATGAACATGGGGTAGAAAAAAACAAGAGGCAATCCAGGAAACAGACTCTTAACTATAGAGAACAAACTGATGGTCACCAGAGGGAAGCTGGGGGGGGGGGGGGGGGGCACAGGGGCGGTTAAATAGGTGATGGGGATTAAGGCATGCACTTTTTGTGATGGGTACTGGGTGACATATTGAAGTGATCAATCACCATGTTGTACACCTGAAACTAATATTACACTGTATGTTAACTGAAATTTAAAAATCTCAAAGAGAAAAAAATGGGAATAGTTTAATGGGATAATAGTGGGGAGAGACTTCATATAGTTGTGATCATTGAATAAAATATGTAAAACTTTGCTCTATTCACTGTCTGGTACAGAAGAAGCATTCAGTCAAGTATAATTCTTATTAAAGAGCAGAATAGAATAGCTACCAAATTCCAGCTCTGGCTTCTTGAAGCTTGCCTATCTGTCCTTCTTTCTTCTTTTCATTCAAAAATAGTTGATATTGTCAATTTCATAAGATTTGACTTTGCTGGGATGCCTGGATGGCTCAGAGATTTGGCACCTGCCTTTGGCCCACAGTGTGATCCTGGAGACCCGGGATCGAGACCCACATCAGGATCTCTGCATGGAGCCTGCCTCTCTCCCTCTGTCTCTCTCTCTCTCTCTCTCTCATGAGTAAATAAATAAAATCTTTAAAAAAAAAAAAAAAAGATTTGACTTTGCCTCATACAAAAGCATTTTTTAATTAAACAGGGAAATCACATCCCTGAGCACAGCTGAACTTTAATTCATTAACAGATATCTATTACTAATTCCCCTAAATTTAGGAAGGTTTATTTTTTTTAAACCCACTATTTCCCATTTTTATTCTTGTGAATTTTGATAATGTCCAGACTGTAAGTTTACAAAGTCAAGTATTAAAGTCAGTATTCATTTATTTATTCACCTATTCTTTTTATTATACCTTTAGTTGACATGTATTATATCCTGTATTAGATTTAAAAATCTAAGGGTTACAGTTTTACCCTCCAAACATCTCACTGCTTTGGGGGTATATTAGTTTCCTAGTGCTACTATAACAAATTATCATAAACTCAGAGGCTTAAAACAACACAAATTTTCTGTTTAGTGTCCTGGATTTCAGAAATCATAAATGAGTCTTACAGGCTAAAATAATGTTTGGCAGGTCTATGTTCCTTCTGGTCTTTTCCAATTACTGGAGGGGTCATAAACATTCCTTGGCTTGTGGCCTCTTCCTCCATCTTCAAAGCTGTAACATCCCATCTTCTGCCTCTGTCCTCCAACTCCTCTCTTACTATGACCTTTCTTCTTATAAGGACCCTAATGATTACACTGGGCCTAATGGATAATCCAAAACAATTTCCCAAACTGCAGATCCTTAATATAATCATATCTGCAAAGTCCCTTTGCCATGTAACATATCCACAGTTTTGCAAATTAGGATACAGACATCTTGGGGGGTGGGAGCATTAATCAGCCTTCCACAGGAGATTGACTGAAATAAAACCACAAATTTCAGCAAGAATTCCACTCTTTAAAGTTCTTTCTCTGAATCTCATTATCTTTTAACAAAGTTCCTAAAAAGTTCAGTTACCTGCTAAACCAAGTCACAGCACCAGTGAACTACAAAGTAAAAGAATAGAGGACAGGTTAGGGTCATAACTTTAGGAGACAGATTAACATCAGAACAGGAAACAAAAATAAAATGACAAGACACCCTACAGTATAAAATAGTTATCTTAAAACACCAAGAAAGTGGTGTATTCAAAAAAAAAAAAAAAACACAGAGAAGTATATAAAGAATTTTAGAAGCACCTAAAATAAAAATTTTAAATGTTTTACAATATGAATGATTTTTCAAGTACATGAGCATATGAATATAGTCACAGAAAAAAGTGTAAAGACTATAAAGATAAAACCAAAGATTAACAGTGATATTAATAAAGAGTATTTCTAAATATTTAAAATAGAGGTACTTTTGTTTTTTTCTTACCCTTTCTAGTTTTTTCTATAATAAACAAGCATTATCTTGAGAATCAGGAAAATGCATGCTGAAATATAATTTTTAATAATATGGTAGTTAAAAGTATAGGCCTCAGTTCTCTGAAATATTCAATTAAATCAAAATATCCCTTTCTGCAATAAGACCATATTAGTTTATTAACTATTCCTATTTTATAAATTAAAGATCTGCTCTGTAATATTACCAGGCAACATTCTGATTATTAATTGATCTTAGTTAGAGAAGGTAAAAACATCAGTAAAATACTGATGTCTCAGTATCTTAGTCACTGACCATTTATAAATGAAAAAATGCATTTTAATATGGTTATAATCAGACTTATGCACACACATATATATGTGTATATATGCACAATTCAATAGTTACATGCATGTAAATCACTAAGTCAATTGATAGATATGGACCAAACGAGAACAATGCTGGTAAGCTGATCATTAGTGTATTCAAACCCTCAAAAGATATAGTACCCTATCTTTATATACTCACTGAACTTTCATTTGTATATGCATCTTCCATTTGGAAATGGGGAATACTGAACAGACGATACATTTACTCATGCATTTCTTATTCATCTTGTTTTATGACAAAAAAAAAAGGAGGGAGAGAAAGAAGAAAAGAAACAAGGAGAAGAAAAATGAAAGAGGAAGAAGACAGAAGACACTTCTATGGACCAGCCTAACACTGCAATCCCTTGTTTTAAAAATACCACCTTCCCCTTCTGTTTCTAGATTAGTCAAAAAAGCTAGCACAGACTTCTCAAGGACTTTCAGAATATTAATCAATTTTAGAGCCTAAAGCAGAGGGATCTACTTAATATGACAAAGGGTTCCCAGTTATTTTGTTTTTCCATTACAATTCTGCATCCTCCCAGGGTAGGCAGTGAGTGGTGGGGGGACAGTAGTGTCCAGCTGCTAAGAAGATGAGGGGCGGTCTGTTTTCTCATTCAGGGGCTTGCCCTTTTTCCTAAGCCCTCAAGGGACAGACTGCACAGAGGCAAGGGCAGGTTGGCCCACTTAAATGACCAGCTCCCCTGCAGACAGGATAAAAAGAGGCTCTGCTCAGCATCTGTTCAAAGTTTCAAACTGTTGCAATCCTTGACTACAAGCCTTTGGAGATGAGAGCCTAGGTCTGCCTTGTTCAATGTCCCTAAGCACATGGATGCACAAACATGAAATAATGATCTAATGACTGATTGCTATAAATCCTTCACATGTACCTACCTCCTGAATGCCATTTATTAAGCATAAAGAGCCCATAAAATCCTGAACGTAAAATGCATCTATCAATTTGCAAATTATATCACCTTCTACATCAAAGACACAAACAGAATATTCACATTATACCAAGAAGATCTGGCTTATGATAAGTTTCTACAATAGCTAGGTGAGATGAAGCAAAAATTGTACATAGGTAAATGTAATAATCAAAAAAAGAAGATGGTATCTGAAGTGATTGGTACCCAAACTCTTTTTTTTTTTTATTTTTTTTTTTTTATTTTTTTTTTTTTGGTACCCAAACTCTTAAATAATTTTTTCTTTCCTATTCTCTTTTTAAAATAGTAAAGACAAAACTGTACATAAAATTACATCATTTTATGGATATTCTTTAATTATTCCTAAAAGTACCACATTTCATAGATTTTTTTCCTAAACAGACAAAAACATTCATATGCACATTTACTAAAATCATATACCATGGTTTTTAAAGCCCTTTTAAATAAAGGAGTGGGCTTCCTACTGACTAGTTCAGGACTGTAACTGACAGCCTAGTTACTGCTCCCCTGGATGGAACTATGGGCTCGAGGACAATGCAGACAAGGGACACTAGATCAGCCAGTAGCTGCCTCTGCCCGTGTCCAAGGGAAACAGGAGGAAACAGCATAATGCTGTGGGTGGTACGGAGTTAGCCCTCTGCTAGCCGAATGACTTGAGAGGCAGTTTACTGTGACCTCACTGAAGATCACGTCCCTCATCTATAACGTGGGAGACTGCTGCACGTCCCACAGTGCTTCAGAGATGATCCATATAAAATGCCTGCTGCCTGCAAAGTCAAGGAGAGCCCCACTGATTCAGACATGTCAATCAGCACTTCTGGCCTCGCTCGGGGAGTCAAAACCATTTTCTCATTTATGGACTTGATTTAGAGCCATGGCAAATAAACAATAACTGAGAGCAAAGCACTTTGTGAAAGACTTTGCTTCAAAACCATTTAATTTTTCAAATAGCCCACAAAGAGAAAAAGAAAAGGAAGACTAAAAATGACCCCAAATCACTATGCTAGGCCTAGATACGTAATAAAAATAAAGCTAAAACAAAAGAATTTTTAATTGAAATCAGCTTAAAATATGTCATCAGCTTTCACTCACCTCAAACTTTGATCACATAGTTATCACAAAACACAGACCTTTTATTTTTTTTCCACTTGAAAACCAAAAGCAAAAGCTGTACATAATAAAATGTAGCACAGGATTCTACTAGTAATTAAATGCATGCTTCCAAATGCAATGTGTTTCTTATAGCAAACAGGAAAAATGTGGGCAATTTTTTCAAGAAATTTAAATAACCTCACTGCATCACTAAAAATTTTATCAATTATAAAATGCAATCCAAAGAAAACTGACACCAAAGTTTAAAATACTCCATTGTTTCTGAACTTAAAATGTAATTTATTCCAGGAAACAGATATATCAACACATCTAATGGCTGCATTTCAATATTAAAACATACACACATACACAAATGTTAGTATACTACCATTTTTTCAGTTTTGCAGGCCACTTAGAACTCAAAGTTTAATATATTTCATCATTATAATTGAACTCTAAAGATTTTTACTGTATTATATAGGCCTTCAGATAAATTATCACAAATCATCACAAATATACACAAAGATTATTTTTCAGGTCCCAAGTAAAACTAAAAGTCTGGGCATTTTAATTTTACTAAACAAACTGAGGATGAAATTACCTGAGTTGAAGGCAGACACTAAACCAACTGAGCCACCCAGGTGCCTCCACCCCGTAGTACTTTTTTTTAATCATTGTGATTCATTTTAGGTAGTCTCTATTACTATGACTTCAACTTATCTCTTTTTTTAGAAAGCTTAATGTGCTTTTAATCCTATCCAGTATGAAATCCTAGACATTGTAGTTTTGGTTTGTTTTTTAAGATTTTAATTTATTTATTCATAAGAGACACAGAGAGAGGTAGAGACAGGCAGAAGGAGAAGCAGGCTCCCTGCAGGGAGCCTGATATGGGACTTGATCCTAGGACCCCAGAATTACACCCGAGGCAAAGGCAGACGCTCAACCCCACTGGGGCCACTCAGATGCCCCCAGACATTGTAGTTTTTATCTTTCAGTTCAGTTAGGATCTTTTAAATATCTTTAAATTTTCGAATTTTCTTTGTGCTTTTTTTTTTTTTTATCACATAGTAACCTTTTTTAATGTTCTTGTCTGCTAATTCTAATATATGACAGTTCTGGGTTGGCTCTACGTTAATGATTTATGTCCTTATTATAGATTGTATTTTCCTGTTTCAAAAAAGGTTTTATTTATTTTAGAGAGAATGAGCGGTGAAGAGGGGTAGGAGAGAGAGAGACAGAGAGAGAGAAGCACACTGACTCCCAGCTGAGCAGGAAGCCTGCCAAGTGGCTCCATCCCAGGACCTGGAGATCATGACCTGAGCTGAAAGCAGCTGCTTAACCGACTGAGCCACTCAGGTGCCCCTGTTTTCCTGGTTCCTTACATGCCTAGTAAAATTTTTACATGCCAGACATTGTGATTTTTACCTTGTTGAATGCCGAATTATTTTTTAAAGATTTATTCATTCATGAGAGACACCAAGAGGCAGAGAGACAGGTAGAGGGAGAAGCAGGCTCCCTGCAGGCAGCCCAATGTGGGACTCAATCCCAGAACTCTGAGATCTAGCCCTGAGACAAAGGCAGACACTCAACTGCTGAGCCACCCAGGCATCCCTGAATGTTGGATATTTCTGTATTCTTGAGCTTCGTTACTGGAATATAGTTAAGTCACTCAGAAAGGATTTGACCCTTTCATGTCTTGTTTTTAAGCTCTCTTAGGGCCAGATTACCATTTAGTCTAAGACTAGTTTTACCTTCTATTGAGGCAAAATCCTTTTTATATAATCTAGAGCGGCCCGGGTGGCTCAGCGGTTTAGCGCCACCTTCAGCCCAGGGCCTGATCCTGGAGTCCTGGGATTGAGTCCCATGTCAGGCTCATGGAGCCTGCTTCTCCCTCTGCCTGTGTCTCTGCCTCTCTGTCCCTCATGAATAAATAAATAAAATATTTTTAAAAAATACAGCAGTCATTATAAACATCTTAGACAACAGGCATTTTTATTGTGTTGTTCAGTTTTTGAATTCCCTACTTTTTTTTGTTTTGTGACACAATCCTAAATAGCAGTAATTTTGGAAGTACAAAGAAAGGGCAAGAATCAGACAAAATGCTGGTTTGTTTGCTGGGACAACATACATAAGAAGTATTTTCTGTTTCAGACCCATAAAATATGGATATTTGATATGGCTAAAATGAAGGACCTAATTTTTTAAATGTAATATTGTTAGTTTAATTATCTGATTTTTAAAGTTCTTACATGAATTATGTATGGATTTTTTGCTTCCCAGCTTTGTTAGAATTATATTTAGTTATGCTATGAATGCCATGTATACCTCTTTTTCTGTAATGCATATTACTATCATATTACTGTATTTCTTCATAAGCTTAATTCAGTTACATTTGTTTCTTTCTTTGCTTTGTGTCTGATCAAGAACATAACAGAATATGTAAACTCTGAATTCATTATTTTCAGTTTGTATGTTTGTTCAGATTTTGTGATAGAAACTTGGAAGTCTCTTACCAAAGTAAAAAGAACTAGTAAGTAACTACTACATGGGGGGAGGGGAGAGTAAAATTATTATTTTAGTTTGTATTGATTAGGTAAATGATAATTACTTGGGGGAAAAGTGCCTTTTTGAGATTTTTGCTTGAATTGCCATCAGGTAATGCAAAGTCCTGAAACTTGGTATAATGCACTTTTTCTTTTCACTTTTTTCTTTTCTCTCTCCCTCTCTCTTTTAGGTTGTAGGGGCTTTTTATTTTTTAAATTTTTATTCCTTTAGGTTTTTATTTAAATTCCAGTTAGTTAACATAGAGTGTAATATTAGTTTCAGGTGTACAATATAGTGAGCTTCAACAATTCTATACATTACCCAGTGTTCAACACAAGCACACTCCTTAATCCCCATCACCTATTTCACCCATCCCCATACCCACCTCCCCTCTGGTAGCCCTCTGTTCTCTATAGTTGAGTCTGTTTTTTGATTTGCTGTCCCCCCCCCCCCCCCCGCCCTTTCTTCACTTGTTTTGTTTCTTAAATTCCACATATGAGTGAAATCATATAGTAATTGTTTTTCTCTGGCTCTTTCACTCAGCATTATACTCTAGCCCCATCCATGTTATTGCAAATGGCAAGATTTCATTCTTTTTATGGCTGAGTAAACTTCCCTTGCATATATATTACACATCTTCTTTAACCATTCATCAATCGATGGAGACTTGGGCTGCTTCTGGATATTGGCTATTATAAATAATGCTGGTGTATGCTTCGGGGTGTGTATCCCTTTGAACTAGTGTTTTTGCATTCTTTAGGTAAATACCTAGTAGTGCAATTGCTGGATTGTAGGGTAGTTCCATACTGTTTTCCATAGTGGATGCTCCAGTTTGCATTCCCACCAACAGTCCAAGAGGTTTCCTTTTTCTCCACATTCTTGCCAACACCTGGTGTTTCTTGTGTTGTTGATTTTAGCCATTCTGACAGGTGTGACGTGATATCTCATTGTAGTTTTAATTTGCATTTCCCTGATGGAGAGTGATGATGAGCATCTTCTCATGTGTCTGTTGGCCATCTGGATGTCATATTTAGAGAGATGTCTGTTTGTGTCTTCTGTCCATTTTTTAATTGGATTATTCAGTTTTTGGGTGTTGAGTTTCATAAGTTCTTTACATACTTTGGTTAAAACCCTTTATCAGATACACCATTCACAAATATCTTTTGTTGAGTCATTCGTCTTTGAGTTGATTCTTTCCTTTGCTGCAAGAAGCTTTTTATTTTAATGTAGTCCAGATAGTTTATTATTGCTTTTGTTTCCCTTGCCTCAGGGGACTTATCTAGAAAAAAGTCACTATAGCCAGTGTCAAAGAAGTTATTACCTATGTTCTCCTGTGGGATTTTAATGGCTTCATGTCTCACATTTAGGGTTTTAATTCATTTTGAATTTATTTTTGTGTATAGTGTAAGAAAGCAATGCACTTTCTTGATTCCTGTTGAGACAACATAATGGATGTCAGGACTCTGTTTTATAGCTAAAGAGAATGGAGGCCACTGGACTTTTTTTCAAGCGGTGGCTTTAGGACATGAATAGCATACTAAAAGTTGCAATGTGTGATGCTAGACATGTCACCACCTATTTGATTGAAGTAATTGCTGCAGCATTGCTTTTGTATAGTGTCAGGACAGGAGTGACCACCCAGGTAGTTAGTATTTTATAACTAACTATAGTTATAACTGCCAATAATCCTGGCAAGAATCCTAGAAACACCAGTATAAATAGGCCAATTTTCTCATTTGAGAAAATTGAAAAAGGAAGCTGAGATCTAGGTAATGAGGTTCTCTGTATGTGAAGTTAATTTTCATTGAGTAGATCAGTTTTTCATCTCTTACGGTAATGATTAGCAACTCTTGTTAAGGGAAGTTTCAGTGAGTGCTTGAAAAATGTGGGTCAGTGAGGTCTCTCATGTGAAACTCAACATTGGCCTGGCATCTCTGGAACTCAAACAATGGCCAAATGGGTCTGGCCTCTGTTAAAAAGAGTTTTAATCATTAAATGGAAATGGATAAAATTAGTGAACAAATACAGTGACTTCAAAGCCCTGATTTGTTTTTTAAATAGCTCCTGACTTTAGTTGGAGAAGAATCAAGTAAAATATTTCACCACTGGAGTTATCATTAAAGAGAATCAGTTCAGTAAATGGTGCTAGTTTCTCTAAACATGATGATCTACATTGAGGATCAAAACTGTCGTTCCCAGTTAGGTAGTATTTGGATAGAGAAGTAATAATAAATTGAGTGTTTTAAAAAATTTCTTCCATTTATTTATTTAATTATGGTAATTTAGATACTTTATAAATGATAGAATGAGAAAGTCTATTTTTAAGTCTGTGGAACTTCTATATAGATGTGTTGAGGGGTGGTTAATATTATGACAAACTACTACCTTGGAATGAAAGTTATACCTCCTAGGTTGTGTTCAAAATGTATCTCTTATTGCTGAATGGAAAGTCTTGGTTCTAATTTTAGTGGTATGAATGTATGCATGCCAGGTAGAAAAAGATTAATTGTACTCATTTGCAGCTTCTCATATTCTGAAATTGCATTACTAGATCTAAAATAAATATTGTAACAGGTCAATGTGGTGATGCATTGAAGCATTTCATGTAAGGAAAGAATGTCAGAGTTACTGGAATACTTGATGGGCCATAAATTCACTTAGCATAAAACTTTGCAACTTGGTTGATAGTATGAAGGGCAAAAGAAACTTTATCAAGAAATATGACTTACAGAATATTGACATAAAGTTAGCATAATTTCAATCCTTCTAGTGCCAAATTTTGTCCTTAAAATTAAGAGTAATTTGATTGATAGGGCACTAACACAGGAAGTTGTTGTTGTTTTCCCAAATCATTTTTCTGATTGCTTTTGAATTTTTTTTAAAAACAGCATTTGCAATATTACAATTATGTAGATAGTATTTGCAGAATCAAGGAGTATACTTGGAATGGTTAAGAGGAAAACAAATTATTAAATTTTCAGGTCAAAGGAGACTATCCAGGCATCAAAGTCCAAAGGAGTCCCACTTTAACTTTTTTCATGTTTCTTTCTTCTCAGTTATACTCAGCTTCTGTTTTTGTTAAATTATGTATTTTCTTGCATGATTATTAGTTTTTGTTAGTGGAGAGTCTTTCTGAGTAACTTCTTCATATGAGGTACCTGATAGGAAGAGTAACCTCCCAAAGATGTCCCCTGTCCTCATTCCTGGAACATGGTAATGTTACACAGTAAAAGGGACTTTACAGATGTGATTAAATTAAGGATTAGGAGACCATGCTAGGTAATTATTTTTTCTCTGAAGAATCTTCTTTAATATTTCTTATACTTTAACATTTTTTATAAAGATTTTATTTATTTATTCATGAGAGACACACAGAGAGAGGCAGTTATAGGCAGAAGGAGAAGCAGGCTCCTCGCAGGGAGCCTGATTGGAACTTGATCCCAGATCCGGGGATGACACCCTGAGCGGAAGGCAGACACTCAACTGCTGAGCCACCCAGGCATCCCATCCTTTAACATTCTTATTTTGCTTTTATTTTTGAAAGAAATTTTCACTAATTCTAGGTTGACACTCTTTCTCTTTCATCGTTTTAAAGATGTTCCACTGTCTTCTGGCTTGCGTTATTTTTAATGAGAAATTGGTCATCATCTGTAAACTAAATTTGCTCTGTAAACAATGTATTTTTTCTCTAGCTGTTATTAGAGATATTTTCTTTAACGCTGGTTTAAACACTGTGATGATGATATATGTATCAGTGTTTTATTCATGTTTCTTATGCTTAGAGTTCATTGAGCTTTTTGAATTTATGGATTTATAGTTTTCATCAGAATTGAAATTTTCAACCATTAGTTAATTATTTTTTCTGTTCCCTTTCCTTTGGTGATTTGATTTATATGTGTATTAGTTTGCTTGAAGTAGTTCCACAGCTCACTGATGCTCTGTCCATTTTTCCCCAGTAGATTTTCTTTTTAATTTTATTTTTGAAAGACACACACACAGAGAGTGAGTGAGTGAGAGAGAGAGAGAGAGAGAGAGAGAGAAATCACAGAGTAAGAGGGAGAAGCAGACTCCTCACTGAGCAGAGAGCCTGAGGCAGGGCTTGATCCCAGGATCCTGAGATCTTGAAGTTACGAACAAAATGGCAGTCTTAAGAATGTTGCTTGGAGATGATTAAGACCTCACAGGCTGGAGACATCTTCTCCCAGCCAAGACAGAAAAGCAGGCCCCAGATTTATGTACACACTTGACAAATTATTTTGAACAAATTTTAAAACACTGGACACTGAGCAACAAAGGATAGTGAGAGACAGGAAACAAACAAGGTAACCATACAATTGAAACAGCTTATTGCCTGAACAGAATTTTCAGACTATAGCACAAAAAGCTTGGAGACAGAAAGAGCCTGATGGTCTTCCCTGAGCTGAGGGAGATGAGTCTGGGAGTACGAGGAGACCAAGATGTTGAGAGTTTGCAAGGCAGAGTACAAGAGAGGAGAAAGCTATGAAGGTGAAGAACTCTGAAGACATGCTGGGGTTCTCCCTCCAGTATTCCCTGATCAACCCATGTGTGTAAGGAAACTAGCTAAGAACCACCTGAAAGGATTAGAGGGAATAATTTTCAAAGCTCACACAGGCTGGGAAATGGTTCTTCCTGTTCCCTTTAGTCATAATTAACAGGACATCACATCAATTGATTGATTGATTGATTATTTATTTATTTATAGATTTTATTTATCCATTAAAGTGAGAGAGAGAGAGAGAGAGAGAGGTGCAGAGACATAACTACAGAATTGAGTGAATCAATGAAGTTCAACTTTACAGGTTTAAAACTTCCCCATTTTTACCTCACTTTTGTGTGCAGTAAGACAGGAAAAGACTGGATTTAGAGCTAGACCTATATTCTGCTCTGACCTATATTCAGAAAGGATAAGCTATCCTCTCTGCAATGCAACATTCCTCAACCATGGAATTAGTGGGACACCTACAAATCTTCAGAGCTCCTTCTGACTCAAATAAGGGATTAGCAACTCTGAATTTAATCAAATCCTGCCTTCCACTTGCCACCCAGTAAGAAATCTGTCCATTTAAAATGTCAAAAAACTATAATTCATTTTAATATTAGCTACTTTTTAAATACAAATAAAAATTAAAATTATTTTAAAAATAAAGCCCTCATTCAACACTATCCAACAAAGCCCAAATGCAAATATAAATTATTCAGCATTTTTAATTGTATAAGTCACCATTCCCCTCAAATACTATAGGTAACCCGGAAGCTAAAACCATTATCACATGAGTGAACTCCCTCTCATTCAGACCCAGTAGATGGATATGCTCAAATTTCTCACAAGTTTTGAACTTTACTGGCAAAACTTCTATAAAGCTAACTTGAAAATGAAACAAGTTTTGGCATACAAGAAGTATTAAAATCCTGATGTTCTTTAAAGAAAGCTAAAAACTGGGAGCCCCATCTTCCTCATAATATTTGTTTTGATATATTTATATGTTTTCAGAACATTAATTTCTGAAATTACAGTGTTATTTGCCCTAGAAATCTGTTTGTATTAGTTTCCTATTGCTGCTATGACAAACTACCACAAACTTAAAAGTGTAAAACAATACAAATTTATTATCCTATAGTTTTTGAGGTCAGAAACCCAAAATGGGTTTTACTGGGCTAACATCAAGATGTTGGCAGGCCTGCATTCCTTCTAGAAGCTCCAGTGTAGAACAAGTTTCCTTGCCTTTCCAGCTTTAGAGGCCACCCACATTCCTTAGCTCAGGGCCCCTTCCACCTTTAAAGCCAACAAGGGTCAGGAGAGTTTTTTTAACCTTGTATCCCTCTAACTCTCTTGCCTCCCTCTCACACTTATCACCCTATGATTACACTGAGCTCACCTGGATCATCTCCCTATTTTAAGGTCAGCTGATCAACAAATTTAATTCCATCTGCAAACTTAAGCAGCTCCCCCCACCCTCCTGCCAGTGTATTATATTCACAGGTTTTGGGGATTAGGAGGTGGGTAACTTTAGCAGGCCATTACTCCACCTACCACAAAATCTGTTATATATTTATTGAGAGTGCCTACTAATGGAGTACAGAGATGGACAAGCTGTATGGAAGGAAGTCAATTTAATGGGGATGACAAAAAATATATATAAAACTACAATGCAGAGGAAAATATATAGAGATAAACATAGGAATACTTAGCAACAAAAGGCAGATGTACAGATGATTTCTTTTTATTTTTTAGCAATCTCTACACCCAACATGGGACCCAAACTCATAACCCCAAGATCAAGAGTCACACACTCTACTGAGCCAGCCAGGCACCCTTTTTTTTTTTAAATAACTAAAAATACTGTATGAAGGGGGGCCCCCTGGGTGGCTCAGTTGGATGAGCGTCTGACTTTTGCTTTTGGCTCAGGTCGTGATCTAAAGGTTGTGAGAGCCCCAAATCAAGCTCTGTGCTCAGCAGGAAGCCTACTTGAGAGTCTCCCTTCCCCCTGCTCATGTGCACATGCGTGCACTCTCAAAATAAACAAATCTTTTTAAAAACACTGTCTGAAGCCACACACTGTTAAAGATAATAATTCAACACATATGAATACCATCCTGAGGAAAAGCACTTGGTATGATAAGCTACAAGCAATGAGACATCATAGTTTGCCAATCACAATTTTAGAGACTATTGGGATTTTAGGAGATCATCTAGTCACTGAAACTAAAGACCCAGAGAAAGTATTACTTTTCTAAGATAACTCATCTAGGTATTTTCGGAAATAAACCTTTAACCCAATTTCTTGATTTCTGGTGAAAAAAAATACATATGAGATAGCATGAAAAACAAATTAAAGTTCAGGACAGTGTGTTTAAGAAATAAGAGTAACATGCAATCACACTTTGAAACTATTATCTGCAGATTTCTCCAATTTTAAATAATGCTGAGCTATTTGGCAAATTCACCTTTGTGCAATTCCATATTGCTCAAGGATGTTACAAATATGAGACACTGTATTTCATTCATCTGGTTCACATTATATCATTGAGATCTTATATGCCAGGTAAGTCCTAAAAGAAAGGGCCCCATTAGTGAACAACAACGAAAATCCTCTTCAATTCTAGTGAAGGTTCATGGAACATATGAAAAATAAGTAAGGACATCATATATCAGGAAGAGCTTATATTTACTATCACAGGGATATGAAGGAAGACTAGAGATGTTCATTCTCCATGACTCTTGCAAGCAACCATGATGCAGAATGTTAAGAGTTTATGATGGATGAAGGAGATTAAATAGCTAATGCCTCAGGAAACCCAAACATATAAGCACTGTTGTAAAATTCAATGAGAACTCTTTTCTCAACTCCTAACTAAAAGTTAATACCAATTAAAGTCAAACTCAGTCAAGACAGTGAAGTTGGCAAACAAAAAAAAAAAAACAAAACAAAACAAAAAAAAAAAAAAAACAGAAATCCCAGAAAGAATTCCACACAAATATAGGTAAATGATTTTTTAAAAAGACACAAAGGTGAGTCAACGCAAAAAGGATTGTGTTTTCAACAAATAGTGCTATTACTGGATATCCATACAACGAAAAAACAAAAGAACCTAGACTTAGACCTTACACCCTAAAAATACTTAGCACAAAATGGATCATAGACCTACATGTAAAATGTAATAAAACTATAAAATTTCCAGAAGAAAACATAGAAAAAAATCTATATGACATTGGACTTTTAATACCAAAACACTATCTACCAATACCAAAAACACTATCTACAAAAGAATACAGATGTCGGACTTGAAAAAAATTTTATTTAAATTCAATTAGCCAACATATAGTAAGTACATCATTAGTCTCAGATGTAGTTAAACAACTTATCAATTGTATAGAACACCCAGTGCTCATCACATCATGTGCCCTCCTTAATGCCCAATCATCTCATCATCCCCCTTTCCCTTCCAGCAACCCTCAGTTTGTTTCCTATAATTAAGCAGGAATCTCTTATGGTTTGTCTCCTCTCTGATGACTTCCATTCAGTTTTCCCTCCCTTCTCCTATAATCTTCTGTGCTGTTTCCTATATTCCACATGAGTGAAACCATATAATCGTTTTTCTCTAATTGACTTATTTCGCTCAGCATAATACCCTCCAGTTCCATCCATATCTATGCAAATGGTAATATCTGTAAACTTTAAAACTTAACTGTAAGACATTATTAAGAGAACAGAGACAAGCAAAGACTGAAAGAAAATAATTGCAAAATACATATCTAATAAAGGAGTTGTACCTAAAATATACAATGAATTTCTAAAAGTCAACAATAAGAAAATATCCTGTAAAAAGGGGCAAAAATTCTGAACAAACACTTCACCAAAGATCTATTACATAGATGGTAAATAAACATACAAAAAAAATGCTCAACAAGGAGCAATTGTAAATGGGATGGACTCTTTTTTTTTCTCTTTCTTCAGTCTCATTGTTAGTGTATAGAAATGCCACTGATTTCTGGTCATTGATTTTGTATCCTGCCACGCTACCAAATTGCTGTATGAGTTCTAGCAATCTTGGGGTGGAGAGGCTTTTGTGTTTTCCATGTAGACTATCATGTCATCGGCGAAGAGGGAGAGTTTGACTTCTACTTTGCCAATTTGAATGCCTTTAATGTCTTTTTGTTGTCTGATTGCTGAGGCTAGGACTTCCAAAACTATGTTGAATAGCAGTGGTGAGAGTGGACATCCCTGTCTTGTTCCTGATCTTAGGGGAAAGGCTCCCAGTGCTTCCCCATTGAGAATAATATTTGCTGTGGGCTTTTCATAGATGGCTTTTAAGATGTTGAGGAATGTTCCCTCTATCCCTACACTCTGAAGAGTTTTTTGATCAGGAATGGATGCTGTATTTTGTCAAATGCTTTCTCTGCATCTAATGAGAGGATCATATGGTTCTTGGTTTTTCTCTTGCTGATATGATGAATCACATTGATTGTTTTACGAGTGTTGTACCAGCCTTGTGTCCCGGGGATAAATCCTACTTGGTCATGGTGAATAATTTTCTTAATGTACTGTTGGATCCTATTGGCTAGAATCTTGTTGAGAATTTTTGCATCCATGTTCATCAGGGATATTGGTCTGTAATTCTCCTTTTTGGTGGGGTCTTTGTCTGGTTTTGGAATTAAGATGATGCTGGCCTTATAGAACGAATTTGGAAGTACTCCATCTCTATCTTTCCAAAGTAAATTAAAACCAGAAGATACCATTACACATCTATTAGAATGGCTAAAATCCAAAACACAGACAATACCAAATGTTGACAAAAATGTATAGCAATAGAACTCTTCATTAATTTCTGGTGGGAAGGCAAAGGTACAGCCACTTTGTAATACAGTTTGGCACACTGGTAAATAGTCTTATTCCACGATTCAGCAATTGTGTTCATAATTCACTTGAAAATTTATGTCCACACAAACACCTGCATGAGAATGTTTATAGAAGCTTCACTCATAATGGCTGAAACACGGTAATAATCTCAGTAAGTGAATGTATAAAAAAACTGTAGTCTTGCATATGATAGAATACTAATTCTAGGGGGGAAGGGTAGTGACCTATATAAAGCCATGCAAAAAACAGGATGAGCAGGAAGCCTGGGTGGGGCTCAGCAGTTGAGAGTCTACCTTCAGCCCAGGGCATGATCCTGGAATCCCAGGATCGAGTCCCACATTGGGCTCCCTGCATGAAGCCTGCTTCTCCCTCTGCCTGTGTCTCTGCCTCTCTCTCTCTCTCTCTCTCTCTCGGTGTGTCTCCCATGAATAAATAGAATCTTTTAAAAAATGGATGATTCTCAGATGCAATAGCTAAGAAGTCAGTCTGAATAAGCTACATACTTAGTATACCATTACTTTATGTGACACTGAAAAAGGCAAAAACTATGGCCAGAGGGTTGGGAAGAGGTAAGGGTTGAACAAATAAAAGTATGTGGAATTTTTAGGATAGTGAAACTATTCTGTATAATAGAATAATGATGGATACATGACATTGTGCATCTGTCAAAACCTATGAAACTTTCACAGCAAATCTTAATGTATTTACATTTTAAATTATTTAAAAGGTTGAAGAATTCCAGGATGGAGGATCCCTGGGTGGCGCAGTGGTTTGGTGCCTGCCTTTGGCCCAGGGCGCGATCCTGGAGACCCGGGATTGAACCCCACGTTGGGCTCCCGGTGCATGGAGCCTGCTTCTCCCTCTGCCTATGTCTCTGCCTCTCTCTCTCTCTCTCTCTCTCTCTCTCTCTGTGTGACTATCATAAATAAACAAAAATTTAAAAAAAAAAAGAATTCCAGGATGGAATACAGACTGTGACAAAGGATTCTAACAAATGTACAAAATAAACTCACTGAAGGGCAAAGGAGAAAGGTGCTAACCTAAGTATCCTTAGAAATAAGTGCAATATATAAAACTAAAAGCAAAAGAACTGCACATAAGCTCTGTTGGTAAAATTATTTCACACAGGGTATTAGGAAACAATTATAAAACCACTACATGCTATATGCTAAAGTTGAACAATTTTTCTCACTTTTGGAATGGGGATTTACAAAGAAGTAAGAGGAGAAAGTTCTAATGATCCAAGTAGAGATATATTAGGTTTGGAGGGAATTTAGGTTAATATAGATACAGACAGATGGGTGTAGAAACATTTATAAATATGTGTATACACTGGGTTACTATGCAGGATATAGCTCCTTGCTCTATCACTTTAAAGGGCCTACGAGCAACACATTTCAGCGGCCCTGAGTATACCAGATCTTGGTTTCTACTACCATTCCCCAATAAAAGAAACCAGCATTTGGAGCACCTGGGTGCCCCAGTGAGTTGAGTGGCCAACTCTTGCTTTCAGCTCAGGTCATGATCTCAAGGTCCTGGGATTGAGCCCCACATTGGGTTCCACACTCAGCGGGGAGCCTGCTTCAGGATTCTCTCTCTCTCTCTCTCTCTGTCTCTCTTGTCCCTCCCTCTGGCTTGCACACACACACATGCATATATGCTCTCCCTCAAACAAATCTTTTTTTTTTTTTTATGGTAGTCACACACACACAGAGAGAGAGAGAGAGGCAGAGACATAGGCAGAGGGAGAAGCAGGCTCCATGCACCGGGAGCCCAACGTGGGATTCGATCCTGGGTCTCCAGGATCGCGCCCTGGGCCAAAGGCAGGCGCCAAACCGCTGCACCACCCAGGGATCCCCAAATAAATCTTTTTAAAAGGGTGAGGGGACGCCTGCATGGCTCAGTCTGCCTTCTGCTCAGGTTATGATTCCAGGGTCCTGGGATCAAGCCCCACATTGGGGTCCCTGCTTGGTGGAGAGCCTGCTTCTCCTTCTCCCTCTGCTGCTTGCTCCCTCTGCTCTCTCTTTCTCTCTCTCTCTCTCTCTCTCTCTCTCTCTCTCTCTCTCTGTCAAATAAATAAAATCTTTTAAAAAGAAAGAAACAAACCAGCACACTTTGGAGAAATAGAGAAATGGCTGATTCCAGAACTGGGACAGGGAACATAAAGGATTAGCATGAGTATCTTGCAGTGTTACAAAGCACAAAAGTATTCAGGGTGGGAGTGGGGGGGCTTGGGAGGAGGGGGATGCCTGGGTGGCGCCCATGATTGTGCCCACGTCAAAGTGACACAGGAGTCAATGAAAGAGCTCCCAATGCCCAAAGCCAGTATAATCTGAGCAATAAAATAAAGAATTATTACATTATGACACAAAGTATAAAATGAATATCCATGGTCCATACTGATATAAATAAATGACTGAATATAAAAAGAAAAAGGGGGGGTGCCTGGGTGGCTCAGCTGGTTAAGCACCTGCCTTCTGCTCAGGTCAGAGTCCTAGGATCAAGCCTAGGGAGCTCTATTTCTCAGCAGGGAGCCTATTTCTCCCTCTCCCTTTCCCTCTACCTGCCTCTCTCCCTGCTTATGCTATCCAATAAATAAATAAAATCTTTAAAAAACAAAAAAGAAAGAAAAAGAAAAGAAAGAGAAGAGAGCAATCCCCTACACAGGATTCCATTATATGGTGTAGGTTCTCTCCTCTCACTCAGAGAGGTGCAGCATAACTCCTTACTCAAGTGTGGACTGCACAAAATGGCTTCCTCTAAAGAGTCCAGTATGCAAAAGCAAAGTTTTAAAAATAACATCCCAGTGCAGAAACCAGACAAACATGTAATCAGTCAGGTAATCGGTCATCAGACACATTAATAGTGTGTACCCCTGATATGTTGTGAGGAGAACAGTACTTCACCTCTCTAATCATCACACCCCGCCCCCAATACATGACGCCAGTTGAACTGTGAGAAGAACATCAGACAAATGCCAACTGGGGAACATTCTACAAAATACCTAACCACTACTCCTCAAAACTGAAAAGCACCAAAAACAAGGGAAGTCTGAGAAACTGTCAGCCCATAAAAGCCTAAAGAAACATGACAAGTAATGTAATACGATATCCTGATTGGGGTCCTAGAACAGCAAAAGGACAGTAGGTAAAAACTAGGAAATCTGAATAAAATACGGACTTTGGGTCATAATAATGCATCATTAATGGTTCATTAACTCTGCAAATATAGCATACTAATGTCAGATATTAATAACAAAAAGAAACTGGGTGTGGGACATATGGGAACTCTCTGTACTACTTGCAACTACTCTGTAAATCAGAACTACTCTAAACTAAAATATTTTTTAAAAATTCTACTAGGCTAAATTACAAATTCTTACCAGTGAAGAAAATAATCCTCCATTATTTTCGCCCAATTTAAGTTAGCACATCTGAAAGTCTGATTCATTCCTTAAACATTAAATATAAAAGCTGATACATTTATAAGGCAAGAGGCCAATGTTACCATTTTTTAAGTTTATTTTTTAAAAAATACAAACATCCTCTGGATTGCAAAACTGATACTTCAATATCGATTTTTTCTTAAGCATCTGAAACTGCTGATAAGAGAACAAAATAAATTACAGCAGTTAAGAGTTCATGTTAGGTAAATTACAACAATAAAGGGCTCACTTTAGATAACATGTCAACCATGGATATCATTTGAACCTGGATTTTTCCTGCAACTACAAGAGCCATTCAATTCTAAAAGCCCCAGAGCTGACGCCTATAGGGCTGGTCACCATGCTGTTCCAGTGGAGGCAATGTTCTCTGAGTCTCACCTGCTACCTGGAGGAGTAATAATCTGGCTTCATATACTCTACACTGGAAGCCGAGTAATAATCTGGCTTCATGTACTCTACACTGGAAGCCGAAAACATATACTCTACACTGGTATTTAATTTGATCATAGTTTTCTTATCTGAACTTCTTACCCATAATAAAAACTGAAAGACTGCATATAAAAATATAAATTTCTACCTTTTCATTTGAACAACAGGCAGATCTGGCCATACTTTGCTTGTATTCCCACAGGCAACACACGACGTAGCAGAGCAGAGGTGAAACAGCCTCTCCAGCATGACTTAACCACCACCACTTCCCTATTTTAAGCAGTCCAGTCCACTTCACTTATTACTTACTTACAGCTAGGAATAGAAAGTGAGCTCCATAAAGAAGCTTCTAGGGAGAATACAACTAGTTACATGATTAGGTGGGTTTGTTTTGTTAGGTGGTGTATAAAAGTTTGGACAGCCGCAAAATTTCTTGAAACATGAAAAAAATCCTGGAACTGTCATTAGAAGGCTAACTTCATACAGTGCCTCACATCTCCAAGCAATGTTTATCTAACTAATAGGTAAAGAATATGAACCAATGTTATATGGAGCACCCACTTATCTAGACATTCTCTATGTCCATTATACATCTCTAGTAAGTGTTAAAAAAAATCTGAAGTCAACCTAGTTCAAGCTAGTCACATCTATTTGATCCAAGAGGCAGGATGATAAGCAAATCTAAGATTCAGAAAAACAGCAGAACAAGTAATATCAAATCTTATACTTTTATATCTAATAAATGAGTCACAAGATATCCAAACAATTCATAGCCGTGGTAGTATGTATTCTAAGATAAGTCAAAATTCTCTTCTTTTATTTTACTTAAGTTTTTATTTTAATTCCAGTAAACATACTAAAACAATCCTAAAAATTGTATGGAACCACAAAACACCCCGAATAGCCAAAGCCACCTTAACAAAAAAAAAAAAAAAAAAAAAAAAAGCAAAGCTGGAGGCACCACAATTCTAGACTTCAAGATATATTACAAAGCTGCAGTAATCAAAACAGTATGTTACCGACACAAAAATATACACAGAGATCAATGGAACAGAACAGAAAATCCAGAAATGGACCCACAACTATACAGTCAATTAATCTTTGACAAAGCAGAAAAGAATATCCAATGGGAAAAAGATAACCTCTTCAACAAATGATGTTGGGAAAACGGGACAGCAATAAGCAAAAGAATGAAATTGGACCACTTTCCTACCCCATACATTAAAAAAAAAAAAAAAAAAAAAAAAAAACCTCAAAAGGGATTAAAGACCTAAACGTGAGACACAAAACTATTAAAATCCCAAAATTCCACAGGAAAACACAGGTAGTAATTTCTTTAACACTGGCTATAGCAACTTTTTTCTAGACAAGTCCCCTGAGGCAAGGGAAACAAAAGCAAAAATAAACTATTTGGACTACATTAAAATAGCATCAGCACAGCAAAGGAAACAATCAACAAAACTCAAAGACAAACTATTCAATGGGAAAAGATATTTGTGAATGATATATCTGATAAAGGGTTAGTAACCAAAGTATATAAAGAACTTATAAAACTCAGCACCCAAAACTTGAATAACCCAATCAAAAAATGGGCAGAAGACACAGACAACTCTCCAAAGACATCCAGATGGCCAACAGACACATGAAAATGTTCATCATCACTCACCATCAGGGAAATGCAAATCAAAACTACAATATCTCCTCACACCTGTCAGAATGGTTAAAATCAACAACAAGAAACAATAGGCGTTGGCGAGGATGTGGAGAAAAAAGGAATTCTCTTGCACTGTTGGCGGGAATGCACACTGGTGCAGCCAGGAAAACAGTATGGAGGTTCCTCAAAAAGTTAAACACAGAACTACTCTACAATCCAGCAACTGCACTACTACATATGTACCCAAAGATACAAAAATACTGATTGAAAGGAACATATACGTGTCAATGTTTATAGCAGCATTATTTATAATAGCTAACATATGGAAGCAGCTCAAGTGTCCATCGAATGATGAATGGTTAAAGATGTGGAATATACATGCAAGGGAGTATTACTCAGTCATAAAGAAGAATGAAATCTTGCCATTTGCAATGACATGGATAGAGCTAGAGAGTATAATGCTGAATGAAATAAGTTGGGTCAGAAAAAGACAAATGCCATATGATTGCACTCATATGTGGAATTGTAGAAACAAAACAAACAAGCAAAGAGAAAGAGAGAGAGAAATGAGGAAACAGATTCTTAACTACAGAGAACAAACTAATGGTTACCAGAGAGGTGATGGGGAGGGGAGGTAAAATTAGTGATGGGGATTAAGGAGTATACTTGTCATGATGCTATATAGGTGCTGTATGGAACTGCTGAATCACTATATTATACATCTGAAACTAATATAACACTGTATGTTAACCAACTTGAATTAAAATAAAAACTTTAACAAACAAAAAACTGTACCATTGTACTGTAGGGTTATAATGTTAAGTAGATGTAACACACATGTTAACCACATCATAAAGGATGGAGGAAGGTGGTAAATGAATCTGTATGGTTGCAAGGACTTTCCTTCCACATAAAGTAATATAATAATAATTCTAAACAGATTGTGACAAGGAGGATGTATAGTATACTATGGCAACCATTTAAAAAAAATTTTTAAAGTTATTGCTAAAAAGCTATGAGATAAGTTAGGTAGAAATTTTATAAATTATCAATTAACCCAAAATAAGACTGGACAGAAAAAAGCAAAGAACATGCCATTCCATATTTGTCCAAACTCACAGAATGTGTAACACCAGGAGTGAACCCTAATGTAGACTACATACTTTGGGAAGCTGTGATGTGTTAATACAGATTCAGTAACTTGAACCAATGTATCATTCTGGCGGGAAATGCTGACAATGATTATGTATGGGGACAGGAAATATATGAGAAATTTGTCACAATGTGAAAGTTGCCTTCTGCTCAACTGTGCTATAAAACTAAAACTGCTCTAAAACATAAAAATCTGGGGTGCATGAGTGGCTCATCCAGTTAAGCACCTGCCATCAGCTCAGGTCATGATCTCAGGGTCCTGGGACTGAGCCCAGGGTGGGGCTCCCTGCTCAGCAGGGAGTCTACTTCTCCCTTTGCCCCTCTCCCTGCTCATGCTCTCTCATTTGCTTTCTCTTTCTCAAATAAATAAAATCTTTTTTAAAAATAATAAAACTCAAAAAAAAAATAAAAATAAAAATAAAAATAATAAAACTCAATCGAAATTAAAATAAGATAAAAATAAAAAGATGAGACAAAAAACACATAAAGTTATAGATATAAATCCAACTATACCAATAAATACATTAAATATTTGTAAAACTAAACGGTCCAGTTAGAAGGCAAAGATTATCAGAGTGGAAAGGATAAATTATGGTATGTTCATACCACAGAAAACATTCAGCAATGAAAACTATACTTATATACAATATGGACGGATTTCAATTTTGAGGGAGAAAAGCCAGACCTAACAAGTTCTATATGGTATAATTACATAAAGTTTAAAAGAAGGTATAACCTAAGGTATATAGAGATTCAAATACATAAGTGGTAAGCTACACAGCAAACGCAGACAAATATTACTATAGAAATGAGAGCTGTGACCTTCAAAGGTGAGAGATGGGCATGAAGAGAGTGCTTTTAGGGTGCGACAGTATTTTCTTTCTTGACCTGAGTGGTGTAAATAATTCATCATTCATTTCCGCTACTTTATTATATCTGTGTTATACTTCACAATTTAAAATGTTAAAAACAAAAAATAGAAAATTACTCTGAACTGACTCAATTATTTCATCACTAAAAACTGTGGGTTTGAAAATGTTAGAATGGAAATAGTTACAATAGAAACACAAAAAGCATATGTATTTGAAAAGGGCATTCATAGTGATAACACACAGACTAATTCTATCCCAAAAATTAACTGTTACAAATTCTCAAATTCAAGAACACAATAAAACATATAATGTCACTTGATTAGTTGTTTTCTAAATATAAAATTCACTGTTTGGAACAGATAACAAAATTTTACCAATATATTCATCAAATTTTCCAAAAAGGTTTGGGTTCTTCATCCCAGACAACTGAAGAAGCCAATTAACAGGATTTAAAGAATGTCAGCTTTGTATAATACAGTTTCTTTTGTTCTTTTAATTAAAAATTACTGTGAAAATCATTGGTCAAGCCAGTTTAACAGACTTCACTATCTTAGCCTACAAAATTCAAGTAGCTATAGAACTTTTTTTTTTTTTAAAGATTTTATTTATGTATTCATGAGAGACACAGAGAGAGAGGCAGAGACACAGGCAGAGGGAGAAGCAGGCTCCATGCACCGGGAGCCTGACATGGGACTCGATCCCGGCTCTCCAGGATCACGCCCTGGGTGGAAGGTGGCGTTAAACCACTGAGCCACCTGGGCTGCCCGGTATAGAACTTTTTCACCCAAAAATTAACCTCTCCCAACCTCCAACAGCGACAACAAAAATACCTAACACTTAAGATAGCTTTCTTCTTCTCAATCACTAGCTCTAATTTTTCCGAAAGGTTTGGGGAACCCTGATGTGTTCCTGCATTGGACAGATGTAGTAACCTCAGGTGTGGGTTTATTCAGATATGTGGCACAGGATACCTGGGTTTTGCCAGGGAATATAAAGGCAGATAGCTGAGAGAATGCTGCTTCTTCCAGTTTTCCAAGTATTGAATTCTCCACTCGCTCATGACATGAGTCCAATAAAAAGACACTAACAGCTGGGGCAGTAGGAAAGTTGATCATTTGAAGATATCTATTTCTAATCTCCAGAAAATTTTATTCTAATATGTGTAATTTTGAGGGTTTTGTTTTGGGATTTGGTTTTGATTTTTCTGTTTTTGTTGTTTGGTGCTGGATGAGAGTAAATTTGTTTCTGATTCTGCCTCTCTAAACTATTAGGTCTCTGGTGGACTCTGACACTGCTACAAATTACACAAACTCATACACTCCTGAATAAAAAAAGATCTAATTTATATTCCTGCAAAGTAAGGTCAGAAGTCCTGGATTCACTTTCCAAATCTAACTGCTTCATTATCATGGACAACTTTAATTTCTTGAGTGTGCTTATGAGATACTAAGTAAAAAATGTTAAACTGTTTTAAGATTACATGCTTCAGCTAAATGACTAAATTCTGATTTTTACTACAGAGAAATACATCACATTAGTTTCTTTATACTTCCATAAGCTAAGTAATCACACACTGGGTGGCTTAAACACAGGAAATTTTGCGTCCCCAGTTCTAGAGATTAGAAGTCCAAAATTAATGTGCTGTTAGGTTGGTTTCTTCTGAGAGGTATGAGGGATGGCCAGGTTCTACTCATAGCTCTTCACAATATCGTCCCTCTAATCTGTGTGTGTCCAAATTTCTCCTTTTTTCATAGTACACCAGTTACACTGGATTAGGGTCTACCCTAATGACTTCGCTTTAATTCGATTACCTATATAAAGGCCCTATTTCCAAACAAGGTCACTCTCTAAGATAGCAGGGGTTAGAATTCCAACATGGATTTTGAGTGGACACAATTCAATTCATAACATATAAACACATACATATGTGTTTGTTACATGTTATGTATATACATTATGTATATATATATATATATATATATAGAAACATTATCAATTAAGAAAATATTGCACTAAATGTTTTTCAGACTTCTGAATGTATATTTGTAACACAGTGTAACACATTTCTATTTCTTTTCTTTCTGGATGAATACAGATCACACATACAAATCAATGCTTTGTTGCTAAACAGAAATTTCAAGCCAAGAACCCTGAAACAAACATTGAAAATAGGGCATATTTTCCAATGGAGATAAAGATTATAGTGTAACCAATGTTACAATTATGTGCAAGCCAGCAACAACTTAATTTAGTAGCGGAGCCAAACCATGCTATTCCACTTTAAAAATATAGGAACTTGAGAAAGTGATATTCTTACAATTGTTAACTATGGAAGACAAGAACATTTATTTTAAACTTCAAGTCACACAAATCCATATTGTATGTTTATTTTTTTAAAAGAAATATCTATCCAGCACATTTGGGATTTGAGAGCTTGAAAAACCTGAATCTTTTTTCCTGTATGACCATGTTAATACCAAATGTAAATGCTATTACAAGGTTCCAGTTACTGCAGGACTCTGCCTTCATACCGATTTATTTTCATGCATTTCTCAGAAGGAAATACTCATGGTTCAGGTTTCAATGGATGAGTACTTTCACCCTTATGAAATATAGAAAGTTCTCTTCTTTTTAAACTATTAACAAAAGGTAAAGAATTAGTATGATTTTTCAAGTGCCTTTTGCTTTCTCTTTTCCAACTTTTAAAGTTTTTAAAAGATCGTGACTGTTCATAAAGGTTTACCTAAGGCAAAAATCTGTCTTATCGGGTAAAAAAGTAAGAGGACAACATACAGGGTGGTTTTTTTTTTCTTTTTTGGTTTTTATTTTAGTCAAAAATATGTAACATCTACTATCTTAACCATTTTTAAGTGAACAGTACAATAGTGTTAACTATATGCATATTGCTGTGCAACAGATCTCTAGAAGTTTTTCATCTCCAAAACGGAAACTGTAACAACTGAGCAGACTCCTCTTTTCCACTCCTCCAGCCCCTGGCACCACCATTTTACTTTCTGTTTCTGAGAGTTTTTACTATTTTAGATACATCATATATGTGTAATCAGGCAGTATTTGTCCTTCTGTGACTAGCTTATTTTACTTTTCTCTTAGCAATAATGTTCTCAAGGTTCATTCATGTTGTAGCATATGACAAGATTTTCTTCTTTTTAAGGCAACGTAAGATTCCATTGTGTGTGTACGTGCACACACATTTTCTTTCTCCATTTATCGACTGATGGACTTTAGGTTGCTTCCATCTCTTGGCTACTGTGGATAATGCTCCATTGAACATGAGTGTGCAGCTATCTCTTTGAATGGATGTTTTCAATTCTTTTGGATATCTATTGAGAAATAGGATTGCTAGGTCATATATAACTCCATTTTTAATTTGTCAGGGAAGCATCATACTATCTTCCATACCAGCTGCACCATTTTACATTCCCGTCAACAGTGCACAAGGGTTCCAATTTCTCTGTATACTTGCCTACACTTACTTCCTGTTTTTTTGTTTTTTGTTTTTTGTTTTTGTTTTTTTGAATAATGGCCATCCTAATGCCTGGGAGGTGATATCTCATTGTGGTTTTAAAAACTTGCATTTTCTTTTTTTATTTATGATAGTCACAGAGAGAGAGAGAGAGGCAGAGACACAGGCAGAGGGGCAGAGAAGCAGGCTCCATGCACCGGGAGCCCGATGTGGGATTCGATCCCGGGTCTCCAGGATCGCGCCCTGGGCCAAAGGCAGGCGCCAAACCGCTGCGCCACCCAGGGATCCCAAAACTTGCATTTTCTTAATGATTATTTGATGTTGAGCATCTTTTTATGTTTGTTGGTCATTTGTGCATCCTCTTTGGAGCAATGGCTATTCAAAACATTTATCAATTTTTTAATAATTTTGTGTTTTGTTACTGAGTTGTAGGAATTCTATAATATGGATATTAATCCTTTATCAGATACATAGTTTGCAAATATTTTCTCCATTCTGTTGGTAGCCTTTTCATTCTGTTGATTGTTTCCTTTGCTGCACAGAAGTTTTTAAGTTTAATATCATACCTTTTGTCTATTACTGCTTGTTGTATCTATGCTTTTGGTGTTATATCCAAAAATAACTGCCAAATCCAGTGGCACAAAGCCCATCCTTTATGTTTTCTTCCAGGAGTTTTACAGGTTCAGGTCTTACATTTAGGTCTTTGAACCATTTTAGTTAATGTTTGTATATAGTGTAAAGTAAGGGTCCAAGCTTAATTCTTTTGCCTGCAGACCTCCAGTTTTCCTAACACTGCCTGCGGAAGAGACTATCCTTTCCTATCATGTGACCTTTGTCAAATATCTTCTGACCAAATAAGGGAAAGTTTATTTCTGGGTTTTCTGTTGTGTTCTTTTGGTCAGTATGTCTGCCTCTGTGCCATACTGTTTGATTACTGTAGTTTTATAATATGTTTTGAAGTCAGAAAGTGCGAGACCTCCAACTTTGTCTTTCTCAAGACTGACTTTACTACTTGGGACACTTTAAGATTCCATAAGAGTTTTAGAATTTTTTTCTATTTCTGAAAAACATGAGATTAAGATTTTTATAGCATTTGCAGCAAATCTGTAGATCACCTGGGGTGGCAGGGCATTTTAACAATACTAAACCTTTCAACTACATATATAGTTTCCATTTATTTGCATCTTCTTTAATTTCTTTCAGCAATATTTTGTAGTTCTCAATATGCAAACCTTTTACCTCCTCAGTTAAGTTTATTTCCTAAGTATTTTATCTTTTTGATGCTATTATATTTGGGATTATTTTCTTATTTTCAGATTGGTCCTTGTATAGAAATGCAAATTTACTTTTGTGTCTTCATTCTGTATCCTACAACCTTGCTAAATTAGTTTACTCTAAGTTTTTGTGTGTATGGCATCTTTAGGGTTTTCTACATACAAGATCATGCCACCTGCAAACAGAAATAATTTTACCTCGTCTTTTTCCATTTGGATGCTTTACTTCTTTTTCCCTGCTTGATTGTTCTGACTAGGACTTTTGGTACTTTACTGAATAGAAGTGGTTAGAATGGGCATCCTGACTTGGAGGAAAAGCTTTCAGTCTTTCACCACTGAGTGATATTAGCTGTGGCTTTTCATATTTGCTCTTCCTTACATTGAGGTAATTTCCTTCTATTCTGTTTATTGAATGTTTTATCATGAAAGGATGATGAATACTGTCAAATGCTTTTTACTACCCACTTGAGATCATGTGGGTTTTGTCCTTTAATTCTGTTCATGTGGTAAATTATACTGATTGATTCTCACATGTTAAACCATTTTTGCATTCCAGAAATAATCTCACTTGGACATGATGTAGAATCCTTTTAATGTGCTGTTGAATTTAGTTTCCTAATATTTTGAGGATCTTTGCATCAATGTTCATTAAGGATATAAATCTGTAGTTTTCTTACAGTATCTTTGACTTTGCCATCAGGGGGTCCCACAGCATGAGTTTGGAAGTGTTCCCTCCTCCTCATATTTTAGGAAGAGTTGGAAAAGAACTGGATTCAATTCTTCTTTAAATGTTTGGTATCATTCTCCAGGGAAGCCATCTGGTTCTGAGATTTTCATTATTGGAAGATTACTGCTGATTCAATCTCCGTAACAATTCTAGCTCTGTCCAGATTTTTTATCTCTTCATGATTCAGTCTTGGTAGGTCATATATTTTTCTAAATTTAACCAATTCTTCCAGGTTATCCAATTTGTTGGCATATAATTGTTCATAGTTGTCCTGTATGATCTTTTTTATTTCTGTGGCATCATTTGTAGTATCTCCACTTTCATGATTGATTTTTGTTATTTGAGTCTCATTTTATTCATAGACCAGCAAAGAACTTTTCAATTTCATTAATCTTTCCAAAGAACCAACTCTTAATGTCATTGGTTTTTCTGCTGTTGTTTCTCTATTCTCTATATCATTGATTTCCCCTACCAATGTTTACTATTTCCTTCCTTCTGCTAAACTTGGGTTTAGATCCCTTCTCCTTTTTCTAGATCTAAGTTGTCAGACTATCACTTTGAAATTTGTTCTTTTTTTAATATAGGCATTTACCACTATAAACTTCCCTCTTAGTACTACTGCTTTTGCTGCATCCCACATTTTATCTTTTGTCTTCATTTTCACTTGTCTCAAGATATTTTCTAAATTCCCCTGTGTTTTCTCCTTTGACCTACTGACTGTTCAGGAGTGTGTGTTTTTGTTTGTTTGTTTTACATATTTGTGAATTTTCCAGTTTTCCTTTACTATTGATCTTTAGTTTCATTCCACTGTGGTCAAAAGAGATAGCCACTATGATCCTAATCTTCTTAAATTTAAGAATAGTTTTATGGGGATCCCTGGGTGGCGCAGTGGTTTAGCGCAGTGGTTTAGCGCAGTGGTTTAGCGCCTCCTTTGCCCCAGGGCGCGATCCCGGAGACCCAGGATCGAATCCCACGTCGGGCTCCCGGTGCATGGAGCCTGCTTCTCCCTCTGCCTATTTCTCTGCCTCTCTCTCTCTCTGTGTGTGACTATCATAAATAAATAAAAATTTGGAAAAAAAAAAAGAATAGTTTTATGGCCTAACATGTGATCCTAGAGAATATTCAACGTACACTTAAGAAAAAAATGTGCATTCTGCTGTTGTTTAGTGGAGTGTTCCAACTAGTCTATCAGGTTGTTCAAGTCCTGTTCCCTTGCTAGCTTTCTGTCTGGTTCTCCTATCCCCTTACTGAAAGTGAGGTGTTGAAATATCCCACTATTACTGTGTTACTGTCTATTTCTCCCTTCACTTCTGTCAATGTAATGTTTGCTTCACACAACTAGGCGCTCTGCTATTAGGTACATACAACTGTTACATCTTCTTAGTAAACTGAGCCTTTCATCATTAGATAGTCACCTTCTTTGTGTCTTGTAGCAGTTTTTAACTTAAAGTTTATTTTGTCTGGTATAAGTATCCCCCCTGCTCTCTTTTGGTTTCTATTTACAATGACACATCTTTGCTCTTTCTTTCACCTTCAGCCTGGGTACTCTTTATACCTAAAGTGAGTCTCTTATAAACAATACAGAGTTGCCCATTTTTTAAATCCATTCAGCCACTCTACATCTTTTGACTGGGGAAGTTTACTCTGTTTATACTTAAAATAATTGCTGATAGGGAAGGACTTACTTTTTTAATTTTGTTAATTGATTTTTATATATCTTACAGATATTTTAGCCCTCTTTTCCTCTCTTGCTGCCTTCGTGTTTCATTGATCTTTTTTTATAGGGACATGTCCTATAGGTATTTTCTTTACTGAAGATCTTTATATTTATATATGCTTTGTGTTGCTATCTAGTGTCCTTTCATTTCAACTTAAAGGACTTCATTTAACAATTCTTGTTAGGCACATCTAGTTGTGATGAACTTCCTCAGCATTTATTTATCCAGGATGATCTATATTTCTCCTTCACTTCTGAAAGACAGTTTTACCAGATATAGTATAGTATTCTTGTTTGACAGTTTTTTTTTTTCTTTTAGCACTTTGTGTAAATCCCACTCCCTCTGGCCTATAATGTTTCTGCTGAGAAATCTGCAGATATTCATAAGGGAGCATCCTTGTATATAAGCTGTTTTTTTCTGGCTGCTCTCAAGATTGTCCTGACTTTTAAGAGTTTGATTATAATGTCTTTTTTAATTCAAATTCAATTAATTAACAATGTATTATTAGTTTCAGAAGTAGAACCCAGCGATTCATCAGTTGCATATAACATCCAGTGCTCATTATATCAAGTGCCCTCTTTAATGCCCGTCACCCAGTTACCCCATCCCCCCACCCACCACCCCTCCAACAACCCTCAGTTTGTCTCCTATAATTAAGAATCTCTTATGGTTTGTCTCCCTCTCTGATTGCATCTTGTTTTATTTTTTCCTCTCTTCCCCTATGATCCTCTATTTTGCTGCTTAATTCCACATAGGAGTGAAATCATATAATTGTCTTTCTCTGATTAATTTATTTTGCTTAGCATAATAACCTCTAGTTCAATCCACATCATTGCAAATGGTAAGATTTCAATTTTTTGATGGCTGGGTAATATCCCATTAGATAGATAGATAGATAGATACATACATACATACATACATACATACACACACACACACACACACACACACACACACCAGATCTTTTTTTTTTTTGCCCCCTTCTCCCTATAAGGCTTCTTATTATTTTTCTTAAAGATTTATTTATTCATTTATGATAGACATACAGAGAGAAAGAGAGGCAGAGACACAGGAGGAGGGAGAAGCAGGCTCCATGCCAGGAGCCCGATGTGGGACTCGATCCCAGGACCCCAGGATCGCGCCCTGGGCCAAAGGCAGGCGCTAAACCGCTGAGCCACCCAGGGATTCCCACACCAGATCTTCTTAATCCATTCATCAGTCAATGGACATCTTAATCCATTCATCAGTCGATGGCTCTTTCCATAGTTTGGCTATTATGGACATTGCTGTTATAAACACTAGGGTGCAATTGCCCCTTTGGATCACTACATTTTATCTTTTGGGTAAACTAGTAATGCAATTACTGGGTTGTAAGGTAGCTCTATTTTTAACTTCTTGAGGAACCTCCATAATATTTTTCACACTGGCTGTACCAGCTTACATTCCCACCAACAATGAGAGCATTCCCCTTTCTCTGCATCCTCACCAACATCTGTCATTTCCTGACTTGTTAATTTTCGCCATTCTGACTGGTGTGAAGTGGTATCTCATTGTGGTTTTGACTTGTATTTCCTTGATGCTAAATGATGATGAGCATTCCTTCATGTATTTGTTGGCCATTTGTATGTCTTCTTTTGAGAAATGTCTGTTCATGTCTTCTGCCATTTCTTGACTGGATTTTTTTATTTTTTGGGTGTTGAGTTTGATAAGTTTTTTACAGATTTTGGGTACTAGCCCTTTATCTGATAAGTCATTTGCAAATATCTTCTCCCATTCTGTTCGTTGTCTTTTTGTTTTGCCGACTGTTTACTTTGCTGTGCAAAAGCTTTTTATCTCAATGAAGTTGTAATACTTCATTTTTTACTTTTATTTCTCTTGTCTTTGAAGATATATCTAGCAAGAAGTTGCTGCAGCCAAGGTAGAAGAGGGTGCTGCCTGTGTTCTCCTCTAGGATTCTGTTCAATTCCTATATCACAGTTAGGTCTTTCATCCATTTTATTTTTGTGTATGATGTAAGAGAATGGTCTAGTTTCAATCTTCTGCATGTGGCTGTCCTATGTTCCCAACAGCATTTGTTGAAGAGACTATCTTTTTTCCATTGGATATTCTTTCCTACTTTGTCAAAGATTAGTTGACCATAAGTTGAGAATCCATTTTTGGGTTTTCTATAATGTGTCTCAGTATGGACTTCTTCAGATTCGTCTTAGTTGGAATATTTTAAGTTTCTTGAATTTGAATGTTCATTTCCTTCCTCATTTGGGAAGTTTTCTGTCATTGTGTCTTCAGAGAAACTCATCTCTCTTCTTCTCTTCAGAGACTCCCATATTGTATAAATTGGTCCATTTGACAGTGTCCCATCTGTCCCTTAGGTTTTTTTCACATTTCTTCATTTGTTTTTCCTTTCATTCCTTTGATTTGATCATTTCAAATGAACTGTCTTCAAGTTCACGGATTCTTTCTTCTGTTTTATCAAGTCTGCTGTTGATCCCCTCTACTGAATTTCTCAATTAAACTATTGAAGCACACTGAGTTTAAGACAATTATTTTTAAATCTTTGTCAGGTAATTCACAGATCTCCATTTCTTTAGGCTCAGTTGCTGAAGATTTATTTTGTTTTTGTTTTTGTTTTTATTGAACCACATTTTCCCACTTTTTTCTATGTGCCTTGTTATTTGCCATATTTTTTTGTTGTGATTTTTGCATTTTAAAAAAGCAGCCACCTCCCCCAATTTTTATAGACTGGCTTTGTATATTGGAAGACTTCTATCAGTCAGCCTAGCTAGAGATTTGGGGGGCCTCTCAAACATTTTACAAGGACACATGTTCTCTGGGCTCATGTAATTTTCCAGTTTGAGAGATTTTCCAGTTTCTTTTTCATGAGGCATTAGTCTCTTTCTCCCTCTGTTGTTTGTCTACAGTACTGCAGTTTCTCTGGCAGGATCACAAGCTGCTGAGCTCTCTTTTGTTTTAAGATGCCCCAGGCGAATATGAATAATAGTGAAAGGGAATATAAAGGAAGGGAAAAGAAATGTTGGGAAATATCAGGAAGGGAGACAGAACATAAAGACTCCTAACTCGGGGAAATGAACTAGGGGTGGTGGAAGGGGAGGAGGGCGGGTGTTGGAGGGGAATGGGTGACGGGCACTGAGGTGGACACTTGACGGGATGAGCACTGGGTGTTTTTCTGTATGTTGGTAAATTGAACACCAATAAAAGTTAATTAAAAAAAAAAAAAATAAGATGCCCCAGGCATCCAAAGTATACCAGTTCCTCAACAGCACTCCAAGTCAAGCAACAAAATATAAACCAACTCCTGAAGTAGTCCCCCACTCCAAGAAAACACTGGATATATGTTCCACTATTCTCTTTCCCTTCCAAGGGACAAGCAGCATATTGGGCTTTTCCTTTTAATCACTAGCTTTACTAGCCTGCAAGAGAGACTGATACGAATAAAATGAAACTATCTTTCTGACCCACTTCAATGCAGCTATTCTTGCCTCTGAGTATGCCTGGGCATGGTCATAATGGCTTTTTGGACTGAATACTAAGTCAGTGTTTCCACAGGGGAGTGAGTTCTGGAGTTTTCTATTCTACCATCTTTCTGACCACAGACCAGTCTATTTCTATATTCTCACATTATAACAAACTCAACAGAAACATACACAACAGCAGTCACCAAAAATTTACAGTAAAGACTACTCTTTGGTTTATTTTTTTTTTTAATTTTTTTTGTTTATTTATTATTTATTTATGATAGTCATACAGAGAGAGAGAGAGAGGCAGAGACATAGGCAGAGGGAGAAGCAGGCTCCATGCACTGGGAGCCTGATGTGGGATTCGATCCCGGGTCTCCAGGATCGCGCCCTGGGCCAAAGGCAGGCGCCAAACCGCTGCGCCACCCAGGGATCCCCATACTCTTTGGTTTAAAATAAAAGGTACTGACATTCACTTCTATCTCCCACTTTCTAAAATTTTTTTTGCATTTAAAATACATACAGCTTAAAAAAAAATAAATAAATAAAAATAAAAAATAAAAAAAAAAATAATAAAATAAAATACATACAGCTTTTGTATTGTACAGACCATATTATACATTATCTCACCTCCATTACACTCCATCTCTTCCACTCTCTTTCCAAGCTAAAAGTAATGACTGTGTGCAGGTGTCAACTCATTCTTTGTTAAGAGACCTCATCTCAAGCCTATACCAGACAGACTTCTCACTTCCTGCTATGGGAGCTGGTTGGATGCATGCAGGCTCAAGAGGTGTCACACAAATGTAACCCAGAAGTGCAGAGAAGGCAAACCTCATAGGTCAACCCCCAATCCTCTCAAAAGATGTATACAAGCTTATAGACAAGTACTTCTCCTTTTAGTGCCTTAGATGAATGATTTAGGGATGTAGACTCTGAGACTACTAAATGTAGTCACCCTTAGTGGTAACCAAGTTAATAATGCATCACTGTATTGGCTTTGGCTTTTTCTTCCCCATTTGACTCTCCTTATTCCCTCACCTCTTCTTGAGAGGATTTCCCAAATAAGATAGCTGTTGCAAGCCCTAATCTTAAGGGACAGAGGTAGGCAACCCCAGGCTAAGAACCACATTATTTAAGCAGGACCTTACTCCATGGGATCTCCTTTTCTTTTCTGTTATTGTGTATAGGAGGGTTTCCTCTCTTCTACTAGACTGTATTCCTCTTTAAAAAAAAAAAAAAAAAGATTTTATTTATTTATTCATGAGAGATACAGAGACACAGGCAGAGGGAGAAGCAGGCCCCATGCAGGGAGCCCGACGTGGGACTCGATTCCGGGTCTCCAGGATCACACCCCAGGCCAAAGGTGGCGCCAAACCACTAAGCCACCAGGGCTGCCCCTAGACTGTATTCCTCTTAAAGGTAAAAAGCTTTATTCATTTGTGAAGTCCCTTAACATCACCTCATGATTTTTTTTAAACACAGCAATTGCCCATTGGGTTTTTCAGATAGCCTCACTATTTCTAATGATTTATAATAAAACACTTTTCACAAGCTTTAAAGCTAATCATTTATGCAGAACTTCCTTCAAATTCAAATATACTTTTATAATATTTTGTTGCTCAAGCCTAGATGTTTTTTTTTTTTTAAATTTATTTATGATAGTCACACAGAGAGAGAGAGAGAGAGGAAGAGACATAGGCAGAGGGAGAAGCAGGCTCCATGCACCGGGAGTCCGACGTGGGATTCGATCCCGGGTCTCCAGGATCACGCCCTGGGCCAAAGGCAGGCGCCAAACCGCTGCACCACCCAGGGATCCCAAGCCTAGATGTTTTGATGTAGTCAAATACACTTTCCATAGATAATGTATCTCAGATGTCCATTCATTGACAGCAAATATATTTTTGAAGGCAATCTTTCTGTTTTGGTGACAGTATGACTGCCAGCAATGTTTTACTAAATTATAGACCCCTGTAACAAAAATAATAAAAACCCTATAGATTTATGCTAATCTTGGGTTTCCTTTACCAATGTAAAAAATAAATGAAGAAAAACAATCCCCTGGATTAAAATAAGCATTTCTTTATATGAGTCCTCCTGTAATACTCATGCTAAACACTTTTCTGGCTTTTTAAATTAGATCATTATAATCAAGCAATTTAAAAGACAGCCATTTCTTACCAAAATATTAATTTTTGCTTAAATGGTACTTCAAAAGCTCAGACTATGATAAAGGGACCAACTCAAAAAATATATAATACAAGCTTTAGTGGTCTTCTAAAGATAAATAGTGTGTTAGAGCTCAATAATGAAGAAGTAATTAAAATAATTCTGAAAATACTTAAAATTAAAATACGTATTTTTTAATTGAGATTTTACTCTAATGAACATTATTACATTTCCCTGCCATGATTCTGTAGTGGTTTATATGACATGTTTAAATCTTGGCACATGAAGCTTGAAAACTGGACATGTTACAGAAGAAGGAAAATGTGACAAAAAGATGCTACATGGGGAAGCACATGATCTCCTTTGTTCATCTAAATCAGTTAAGTCAACACCAACAAGTTTCAACTATGGTTAGCACTGCCATCCTGGTCAGTAGAAAATCTTAAATTAGGGAACCTAGCCCACAGGACACTGAAAACTGCCAAGACATCAACAGAGCTCACAGTCAGCTGTCTTATGAATACTTGCTCCTCCAAACCAGGATACTCCAACTGTCTTCATTCCACCCTCTTCCCCCACTGGTTGTGAAGGCTCATGTGTATGGTACTCATAAAGGCAAATTCCTACCCAAACGACTTATGTATGTAAACTCAGTGAGCTTCTATCACCATGCCAAGCACTATTGGGTTCTTATTGTATTGTATGCAAAATACTTGGAACACTAAAACTGGAAAGGATTTTAGGGAAATCTAATCCAAAACCCTGAGAAGTTAAATGACTTGTAAAATGTCAATGGCAAGACTGGATAATGAACTCAAATCGCCTGACTCCTGGTTACCCACTCTTCTGAGAGGAATGGTTTACTTTCTTCTAACTAAAAATATGTCGGTGACTATCCTAGTACAATGAGCAATTAACATAAAAGACCAGTTATTTCAAAAACAGATTAGCTCTTATCTGAAATGCTTTAAAATCATATTTAAACAAGTATCTGGAGATGTATTCTTGTAAGAAAGAGATAATGCAGTATCTACATCTAAATAAATAATTATACTTCCCTTGACAAATTTCAATGTATAAAACTAATTCAGATCAGAAACAGAGACAAATTACTCAGCATTAACCTCACTTGAATTATTTTCCATATACTCAATTCAAATCTCTGCACTAATGTATCACTAATAGTACAACATTCTACATAGCTCCTGGACTAAAAGTAAAGGAAGACCACCTTGCGTGTGGACAATTACTATGCCTTATTTATGTAATGCAGAACTGGGATATATCTTAAGGCCAAGTACATGCCCTACCTTTAAAGTTCCATTCCAGGAGGTCATCAATGCCAAGTCCCTAGCCCAAAATGAGCAGTTTTTAGTCCAATTCCACCATGGATCATTTATTCATGGGTCATAAACACTGCACTGGACTAGGTGCTGAAGAGGAATAAGAGATGAATTTGAAACACACAGATCATGTACAGAGAATCAACTGTGAGCCAACTTTACACAAATTATCATGTAATCTTCACTGCAGTCCTGGGAGAGAGATGTTATTATCTCTGTTTCGTGAAGAAAACAGAAAAGTTAACCAAAGCTAGTACAAGGCAAAGCTTTGGAATATGTGCAATCTCACCAAGAATTCTAACCCAACTGTGCACCTACTACCACATTCCTCTGCATTTCAGCAGGGAACTAGGGGAAACACTACCCTATTCTGGAGAACAGGTTAGCATCTTAGATTGAGATTTGGTGTATCTCTACACTGCATAAGAGTTTCAACTCTGCAACAACCCTAAGAAGAAAACTAGCATCTAGTCCCACGAAGAATTCCAAAAAGAAACCGATGCCTCAAGTTTAAAGGGTTTTTAGCTTCTCTATCTGTAAAACACAGATCTCAACAGCAGCCTGTATCTCTGCCCCTCTCTCTCTCTGTCTCTCATGAATAAATAAAATCTTTAAAAAAAAGGAAATACAAAAACATTTAATATATTAAATTAAAATACTAAATACAAAGTAGTAGTTAATACTATAGCATGAACTACATAAACTATGCAAATAGTCAAAACTATTATGTATGTCAAAACTACATTTCAAGGCAGAAAAATGAAAATAGCTTCAGTATACTGGGGTTACTGATGACTGTTTTTATTCTTAAAAGTTCCCTTCACACTGCTTTTTAAATTTCTGAAACAACAAATGTGTCCTTTTAAATTATTTCATAATATATTGAATAGGTATCTATTATAACCAATTTAATGGGAATCTGTAGGAAAATTAAATTTATTCTGAGTCTGCTGTGCCATAATAAAAACAATATATTCTCCCGCAGGAATATATCCTCCCACAGGTTTAGGCTCTTCCCAGGTCCCATACAACAAGCTACTTTAAACAATGCTGTGCCAGTTATAAATTATGCTCCTAGATTAAAATGCTTCAAGATGGTTTAACATGGAGAAAGTATAAGCTTCAAGAGTAAAGAAAATCAAAGAAAGAAAAGGATCTGAATCTTCCTAATTTTGGCCATCATTATCTAACCATATAGCAACACTTCTCAAAGTGCAGTAGCCCTAGATCACCTACATTGGATTCACATGAGATTCTTTTCAAAATGCAGATTCCAACCACTACTGAAATTATCAAACCAACACAATCAGTATCTCCAACACAAGTCCAGAGTTTCTGTACAATCTTCTCAGATAATTTTAACGCACACAGACTTTAAGAATCTGACATGTTAATCAGGTAAAATAAACACCATTCAAAATTTTTAGTGAAAGAAACATATAGAACTCTAAATCTGGATAGGTAATTCAACAATTACATCCTAATTTCTCACACTTACTAGCCCAAACAAGCCAGGTTGTAAGATCAAAGGCAAAAGGAGCAGACATCCTGCAAATCTGTTGTCTCTTCTGCCTAACCTATGAAACTTTCGAAAATAATTTTGCAAACTTTATCAAGACTCTTAAAATATCCATGCCCTTTGCCCCCAAAATTTCACTAGTAAAAATTTTTCATAAGAGAATATTCAGGATGCAAGCCATGCTTTTAGGCGAGAGTGTTTGGGACAGCAATATTAATATTCACCATCTGCCATTTTTTTGAGTATATGCACTGCATCTGGCACTGCATCTGGCTTATACACAGTATTTCTAATCCTCAATACTTTTATCCTCACTGCAGAGATAAAAAGACTGAGGCTCAGAGAAGTTATTTACTTACCCAAGCACGAGTTATTAACCTGCCCAAGATCTGAATCCCAGTCAGTCTGAGTAAAAACCCTAGGCTCTTTCCCCTCCTGGGAAAAGTTTTATCATAAATGCTTATGTCATAGGGTTTAAGCAAAGTATGATATGTCAAGGGGACAGTTTATATTCATTTTAAACCATGCTCAGGAACATCTGGGTGGCTCAGTGGTTGAGCGTCTGCCTTTGGCTCAGGTCGTAATCCTGGGGTCCTGGGAGGAAGTCCCGCATCAGACTGCCCACAGAAGCCTGCTTCTCCCTCTGCCTATGTCTCTGCCTCTCTCTGTGTCTCTCATGAGTAAGTATATAAAATCTTTTAAAAAATAATAATAAATAAAACCATGCTGTTCAAAAATCTTTAATGAGATGGAAAATCCTCATGACACAATGGTAAGTGAAAAACTGGGTGTGATCCCAGTTTAGAATGTAAGGAACACAAGACACGAAACCAAATCTATCTTGGTTTTGATGGCATCCCCAAAGCCTAACACTAACACTGTACCTGCGATACAGTAGGAACTCAAAATCTGTCGTAAAAATAAATTATGTGTGCATATATTGTTTAAAGACCAGGAAATAATTCCCAAAAATCCTACAAGTGGTTCTTGCTAGATTCCCAAAACACTTATAGTGATTATTGCTAGATTAGGGATGACTTTTGGGTCTTCTATTTTACATCTGTTTCAAGTATTCTATATAAGTTCATATTACCAGGGCACCTACGTCACTCAGTGCTTAAGCATCTGCCTTCAGCTCAGGACATAACGTGATCCCAGGGTCCTGGGATCAAGTCCCACATAGGCTCCCCTAAGAGAGCCTGCTTCTCCCTCTGCTTAAGTCTCTACCTCTCTCTGTGTGTCTCTCATGAATAAATAAATAAAATCTTTTAAAAATAAGTTCATATTACCTTCATAATGAGAAAAATAACTTCAATGGCTAATTTTCAAATCCTATGTTTGAGCATCTTCCTATAGAAGAGATGCAATTAAGCTTCAGATAAACTCAATATATACACTAATGTGTGATTTATCTTATTTAATGTAACAGAGAAACTACTATATAGCTAGAAAGTGAGCATTACGTTTGTATATGCCAGCATCATAAATGCCAGTGGGATTTAATACTTATTACAGGGATCCCTGGGTGGCACAGTGGTTTAGCGCCTGCCTTTGGCCCAGGGCGCGATCCTGGAGACCCAGGATCAAATCCCACATCGGGCTCCCTGCATGGAGCCTGCTTCTCCCTCTGCCTGTGTCTCTGCCTCTCTCTCTCTCTCTCTCTCTCTCTCTCTCTCTCTGTGACTATCATAAATAAATAAAAATTTTAAAAAATAATAATAATAATAATACTTATTACAAATAATGTTTTCATCACCTATAGTTATTCGTAGCTTAGTAGGTAGGAAATGGATTTATAAATATGTAACATCCACAAAATGTTTAGGTTCTTCAAAATCTTGAGCAGAAAACAATGTTTATTCTCCTCTTTTCCCCTCCCCAGACCGAAGATGCACCTCCAGGCACAGACAGATAGTTTCTGTAACAATGAGGCCGAAAGCCACAGACTGGGAATGGCAGAGGTGAGGAAGGTAGTCATTGGGCTCCTTGATGCCCCTGGGGCAACTATTCAGGGGTGGACCCCTGAGCTCCAGATTTTGTATTAGGTGAGGAAAATAAACTCCTGGCTGGTTTAAGCCACTCTGTTCGGTTTTCTGTTAGTCACAGCCAAATATATACCTGCCTATTAAAATCAGCCATATGACAAACCTTTCTGTTTTAACTTATCAATGATCAACTCCACCAACACCGCACAAGTCTTCGCAAAGATCAGACTTACTGAGAGCACATGCATGTACTGAGAGTGCTTACTCGTCCTGAGGACAGGGACATGATGCCCGTCTCATGCTACCCTTATAGGGCCCTGCTGAGGTGACACTAAGACCCCGATCCAGCCAACTCTGATGGCAGCACCTGGGCTTCATACTGCCAAGCTACACAATTTTCAATGCACTTTTTCATTGTTTATAACATGATCTTATCCTTCAATTCTGCTTTCACACTCAACTACCATTGTCCCAACGGATTCTGACAGGAGAAAGACTTCTCAAAAATAAATCATCCCTTCCCCTAAACAAAATGGATTGACATGTAGTTGTTTTAAAAGCATTTTAAAAGCATTTGGGCAGCCCAGGTGGCTCAGGGGCTTAGCGCCACCTTCAGCCCAGGGTGTGATCCTGGAGACCCTGGACGGAGTCCCACATCGGGCTCCCTACATGGAGCCTGCTTCTCCCTCTGCCTGTGTCTGTGCCTCTCTCTGTGTCTCTCATGAATAAATAAATAAAATCTTTAAAAATAAATTAATTAATTAATTAAAATAAAATAAAAGCAAGCATTTGCTCTCTAGTGTTCCAAAATCTTTATCTGTCACGTGGCACAGAGCTGCTGCTACATTAACATCCACAAAGTGCCATGTGCCTGGCACTGGGCTACACATTTCACATGCATCATCTCATTCAGTGCTCACAACATCCCAAGACAGGACTACTGTCCCCATTTTACAAGTGAACAAATACAACATGTAAGCCTGTGCACAGATTTTGAAAAAAGTCTCTTTCTAGACACCAATGAATGACAAGTTCAAAGTAACATAAAACTAGAAAGGAGACTGATTTTGCTGCTAGTCTTTAGTAAAAATGTCAGAAGTAATTTATTTAGGACCCTTTAAAGAATGAAAAATACTCCAGGCAAGGACAACTAGACAACTAACAAGGGTGTAAAGCCCTTTCATTCTGAGCGAAATCTAGAATTGCATACTCATCTCTAATATAGCTTTATTCAGTATATACTCAACCACCTTTACAAGAAGCTAATATACTCATCACACTATGAGCTGCCAGTAAGGCCAAGAATATTTAGATAGCTATGAATATTTACTTATCGTAAGACCATTTAATTCATTTTCCAATATACTTGATTTTCATTTGCAACATAAGAATGTGCATTTTATGAACTATGATTTATAATGACTATAGTTATTATTCATTTATTAAGCAATAATAAATGAGCTTCAGGAAGCTATAAGGCCAGCACTGTGATGCTTACCTACATCTTTTTCTCTTAATCATCACAAGCAGTCAAGATGCAAGAACTATTATACCCCTTTTTATTTTATGTATTTATTTATTGGGGACGGGGGGCAGAGGGAGAGAAAATCTCAAGCAGGCTCTATACCTTGCACGGAGCCCACTGCAGGGCTCAATCTCACAATCCTGATATCATGACCTGAGCCAAAATCAATTGGATGCTTAAGTCACTGAGCTACCCAGATGCCCTAAAACCCCCTTTCAGAAAGAGGGCCACAGGTGAAGAATTTTCCCCGGTTCCCTATTAGAAGGTAGCATTAAGATTTGAATCCATATCTGGCCCAGAGCCCTGTGCTTTTAACCACTATGCTTCATCAAGTTATTTGATTTATTCCTGTTGTATTAGCCTTAGTCCAACATTAGCTATAAAACTATACTCAGCTTAGCTCTTATCTTCACTTTCAGTACACCTCAATTTCCAGACGCTTTGCTTCACATTTTTCCCATAAAACATCTAAAAAATAAGACCATCGTCCCTAAAGATTCACTTCACTTGCTAAATTAGAAGAGATAACATACTTGTTGCTCTTACTTTTAATCAATGATGTGTTGATAACCTTAGTGACTGCTTCTTCTACTCAAGTAAGCAGAAGTAAGTGATCCCCATTGTGCCTATTATTGTAAAAATGCAACATGGTTTTTAAAGTCTTTCACAGCAATATCCTAAAAGCCCACCAGATGTCAAACTCAGTTCGTAAAAACAGGCCATTTCCCACCTTGTAACTCTTCTTTCTATGATGAAACAAGGGATTGGGAATTTGGAAAATGCCTTTGCTTCTACATGAATGCAGGAATTTTTTGTATGATTTTTAACTTAAGAAGAAAAGTATAACAGTAAGATGTAAAACAACCAAAGAGAGAGAGAGAGAGAGAGAAAGAAATATACATATTCCATGTTTGCCTCTTGGGTCCCTACCAAACACCAAGACTATTTCTGACTCTTCTGACTTATTTCCTACTTTCTCCCAGACTTTTTCTATACTATTCTCCTCCCTCTCTCTACATACCATAACTCGTATTTGACTTGAATGAATCAATACTATTATCTCACACAAGGCATGAAATCTAAATTTTGAAAATCAGTATTAAATTAATTAAAAACAATTTTTCTTTATTATTAAACAGTGCTGTCCATGGTGTCCATTCCAGGCTGACCATAAACTTCAATAAACTTGAAAATAATTCCCATTTTTAAAACCAGTAACTAACAAAAGTGGTAATCTTCATTTAGACTCAAACAAAAATGGCAGATACTCTGCAAGGCTGTTCCAAAGTGGTTATCTCACACACACACACACACACACACACACATACACAAAGGAAAGAAAGAAAAGAAAAACTAACAATTTTTTCCCTACATTTTCAGTATGGTGTTTTTATGCATAGAAATTCTTTTGGGATTCATTGATCATCCAAGAATGGTATTTCATTTCTTTGATCAGTGCCCTATTGCCCATATTCTAACCTCACTGAATTTTTGGTCCATTGCATAGAAGAAATTCTCTACTAATAAAAATACAACCCATTAAAGATTAACTCGCCCCCAGGACAGTCTCTCTAGAAACAAATTCCAAGCATTATAATCACTAATTTGCACTATGTAGGCTTCAAGACAGATAATCTTATTTATCCTGCTTTAAACTGGAAATCTGCACATATTTTAAGGCAATTATGAAAAGAAAAATGGCAAACCAGATTCACATAATCAGAAATCCAACTAGACAAATACTTTACCTACTTGACACTTTGCAAATGAAAAGTTTTACACCCAAGATTATCTAACAATGTTAGAATACTTGCAAACCTCCTTAGTCTCTATTTTACTTTCCCAATATGAGATTGCAAAATTTTTTGTTTCTCCAAATTTAAAGTATACCCTATACGTCAGAAATTATAGTAGGCACAGGAAATCTTTTGAATCCATGCTGTAATATTTATTATTAACAACAATAAAAGCATATAATATACATTAAGCTCTTAATTGTCAAACAGCATAGCAAGTTTTTAGCTTATCAGGAATTATCTCTTTTAATTCTTCCAAAACCCCAAGAGAAATACAATTATCATTCGCTAATACTAATCAACTATTAGTATTAGAGAAATACTAATCCACCATTTAGAGATAGGCAGAGTGAGACTGAGAGCCCAGGAACTGTCCCAACGTCTGTGGGACGTGAATCTAGGTTTGATTCCAGTGCCCACTCTTGCTATAATCACCTGGTTTAAAACAATGAGACCCAGAATTACATTTGGTTCAGAAAACTTGTCTCATTCCTTCAAACATAGTTGTTTTACATAATTGACACTAGGAAGCACACATCACAAAATGTCTGAGTACAGTATTCTATTGTCAAATGAGTTCAAAATTTACCTTCTCAGAGGCATAATTCATTTATTGGTGATTTCTGGAAAGTTAATCAATGCACTATGTTCAATCATTAAAGAATTCTTTGGGGCTGAAATGTAAATATTTCATTATACATAGATTGTTGAAGAAACGTTAACTGTTAGGACTTCCTGTGAAACAAAACTTTTTCACTGCAGCAATTTCAAACCACCTCATGTCAGAGTAGCATACCTTCAAATTTAAAAAATACACCACCCATATTTCATTTTATTCTAAATAGAAATCAATTAATTGAAAAAAGAAACCCACTTCCAAAACTCAAGTTATACAGGAGGGCTGCCTAGAAACTAAATGCTTATCACTATCTGTATGTGCATAGATGGAACAGGTAAGGAAGACATAGTATTATTAGAAGATCCACCCTTTACATTATTCCAAACTCATGTGGGAAACAATCTCACAGTATTTTTCTGAATAAACTTAATATTTTATTTAGAATCAGAAACTAGGCAAAAAGAACCATGGAACAAATGAAACTAAAATGGATTATTGAAATACAACTTTAATTTCCAAAACCACTCTAACTTCTAAATCCACTATACGATATTCTTATTTGAACGATTTACCACAGAAGTAACTCTCTTAGAAAATTATATAATTTAAGGGTGGGAAAAAAAAAAAAGAGAGACACGATAAGCCCTAGGGATGTTTATCAATAAAAATAAGCAACAAGGCAGATGAGTTTGTAGCTCATCCAAAAAACGCCAGCCAAACACTCTTATTTGTTTCTACCAAGTTATTGTCTTGGAAAACATGTTGTTCTCTCTTAAAATAACCTGCTTAATTGTCTTTCAAAGCCACTGCATTTCCACGGAGGGCTAAATAGCTCCCATGTTGTGATGCACTGACTGATAAAGTCAAAGTTAGTTGACTTTTTGTGTCATCAAGCCACAAAAGAAAGTTGGAAAGCCCCACACCTCTCTTGATAATAAGGACGCTACCTACTGAACGAATCCACCATACATCCTGAGTCAAATTAATGTCTGGTCCTCTACAGTACTTTAAGAATGACAGTCGTTCAAACTACCGCTATTTTTCTAGATGAGGGAAATGACCACACTGGTGGCTTACAGATAAACTAGTAATGAACATTTTTAAGGAAGGCCAAAATGACCTTGGACATTTTAGCGTTCACTCTGAAAACTCCCATCCCCCCATTATAAAACTCAGAACTTGTCTCCAGTCCTAAAGCTGTTGTGCCTGGGAAAGTCCCAGAGAAACGAGGGAATTAAAAAACAAAACAAAACAAAACACACACACACACAAAATTGTGTAAGACAGAAACTCACAGCACAGGAAGATTTTTATGAACTGAGTGTGACTCAAGATGTGTTACAAGCCTATCAGCAGATGAACACGCAGGTCGTCCAACCCAGCAGCACGACCCCGACACAGTCCCCACGCTCTGGCTGCTGACCCCCATCCAGGCCCCTCTCCCTCGCGGCGGGGGGGGGGGGGACACTCCTATCTTGAGCCCTGACATCTGCAGTGTTTCCCAACAGCTAGACAAGGCCCCTCGGCCGGAGGAAGTGGATACTGACAAGAGGAGACACAGAATTCAAGGCTATGAGGGAGTGGGGAGAGAGTCACGCACACTCCGTGCGGACTCGGTGGGTCCCGCGGCGAAGCCGGGGTGTCCGGAGTAGGCTGGCGTCTCCCAGGCAGCCGAGAACACAACCGGGCGCGCCGGCGCAAACTCGGCCTTTGGCTTTTCTGCAGCGGGTCAAGTTAGGGGCCCAAGGTTCCCGGCGCCTGGAGACCCGCGAGGCGTGTTAGGGCGGAGAGTCCCGCGGCCTCGCGGGGGAGCGGGCCGGGAGCCCAAGCCGACTGTGGGCTGGAGCGGGGCGCGGGGCGCGGGGCCGGGAGGTCCGGGAAGGAGCGTGGACTCCGTCCGGGAGCCCGAGAACGCGGGGGATGCCTACCTTGTAACATGGCCTCAAGTTTCTTCCTGTCCACGCGGAAGCGCTCCTCGCTCCACTCGGGGCTGTGCAGGGGCGCCCCGGCGACCAGGTCGTCCTCGGAGCCCGGCATGGGCGAGTCAGTACTGCGTTCGCTGTTGGAGCCCGGGTCCGACTGCGCCGCCAGGTAGCCGGGCTCGCCCTGGGCGGCCATGGTGGGCGCGCGGCGCTCGGGCTCCGGCTCCGGCTCGGGCTCCGGCTCCGACCGCGGCCGCCGCTCCGCCTGCGCCGCCGCCTCCGCTCGCCGGCCGGGCGCGACTGGCTCCCCGCGCCGCGGCGCTAGCTCGTCCCCGGGCCGCCGCCGACGCCGCCGCCGCCGCCGCCACGGAGCCCCTGGCGCATCCCAGCCCCGCGAGCCGCCCGCCGCCCCGAGTCCCGGCCGCGATCCCGGGCCGCGGACTGCGCCTCCCCCAGCCAGCAACGCCCGCGCGGAATGAGCGCGCCGCGCCGCCAGCGCCTCCATCCGCAGGGCCCCGGCGCCCCCTCCCCGCCCGCCGCCCCGGCCGCCGCGCGCTCATTGGCCCCGCCGGCCCACGGGGAGCCGCGGCGGGCGGGCCGCCCCCGGCACTCGGACACCCTCGCGCGCGCACACTCACCACGTACGCGCCACGAAGCTTGCCCCCCGCGCGTATTTTCGCGGTTCCTCAGCTCGGGACGCACACCCAATGCACGCGCAGCCCCCTCCGCACAGAGGCTCACCACTCCGCCGAGCTCACAGCCTCGGTCGGCCGCTCACGCTGGAAACAGGAGGAGGGAGAAAGGAGAAGACTAGCGGAAGAAACAATGTCCATCTCCTGCAGACATCGCTGTGGTCACTGCTTTCGCCCAGTTCATTCCTAGATCACTCCTCTTTCCACGGCGAAGTGGTCAGCTGCACAAGAGGCTTACTCTTTATTGTGAGGGAAGATTTTTTTTTCTTGAATGAGGTGTGGAGGGAGTCATTTTCTATGTGATTCTAAAGGAATGGATTCAGCTGATTTTAAAGAGGCGGCGGGGTGGGGGGTGGGGGGAGAGAAAAGAGCCCCTGAGATGGAAATGGTGGTTAGCTGAATCCATTTGGCATCTGGGCAGCCTGTCTTGTCAGGGGCCGAGGGCTCTTCTCTGTTTTCAAGGTCAGCCTCATAGATGAGGACCAGCAAATGACCATATGATCCTAACTGCCCAGGCCAGACCACCCATTGCCACTTGTACACTTGGACTTGTAGCAGCAGGGAAAAAGAAAGTTGCTTGCACCAGTAATGCCCTCAGAACTCTACTTTGCATTCACACTGATTCATCCCTGTTTGTTTTGTGACCAAAAGCAAAAAAAAAAAAAAAAAAAAAAAAAAAAAAAAAATTCTCATTTTAAGGGGGTGGGGGTTGAATGAAAAAGCTGTTACTGTGCCACAGAGGGAGGCTTACTGGCTTACGCAAGGGACAAGTTATACTTAGGGTCAACAGAAACCTGGTTAACAAGAATTGACTGTGCTGTGTACTGTGGTGTGCTGACAGATGACGTAACTAAGACTCTGGGAAGTCAAGTGACATGACTAAGGTCACATAGCATCAGAAAATGGAGTCAAGAATCAAACCCAGGTCCATGTACCTGACACATAATTTCCACAAAACCCCTACCTTATTAAGCAGAAAAGTTTCCTGCTCAGAGAAAAACTGGGAGCAGATATACAGTCTAACTGCTTAATTGACTACCATGTGTCCCTTCTGTGAACTTATTGTACAAAGCACTAACTTAAACACCAAAACAGGTTATCAAGGAGCCTTCCATTAGGGATGCTTACCATCTTTTTCTGTCAAGAAATATTTGAGGGGACCCTGGTATATGCAGGAGACTGTGTTAGGCCCAAAGAAGAGTTATCAAAAACAAGAAGCATCCTTAAGCTCCTGGAGCTGACATTCTAATGAGAAAGATAGAATGTTGATCTAAATACATTAATCATTCAGAAAAATATAGAATTGCACCTATATTAAGCATTACAAATAAGAGACTCAAAATAGGGGAAAATCTGTAATAGAGTAATTGGATTCAATCAGAGATGTCAGTGGAAGAGTCTCAAGGAAAGTGACTCGGGCTGAACAGAAGTTTGAGCAAAATTTAACGGGGCAAGAAAGAGGAGAGTGGGCCTTCCCTACAAATGACTATTTGATCATTCTATCATCCCTGAAGGTAGATATTGTGATTATCCTTATTTTTCAGTTGAGGAAACTGAGGCATAGGAGGCAAAATAAATAATCCAAGTTTACACTACTAAGTAAATTATAAAATCAGGATTTGAGGGATCCCTGGGTGGCGCAGCGGTTTGGCGCCTGCCTTTGGCCCGGGGCGCGATCCTGGAGACCCGGGATAGAATCCCACATCAGGCTCCCGGTGCATGGAGCCTGCTTCTCCCTCCGTCTGTGTCTCTGCCTCTCTCTCTCTGTGACTATCATAAATAAATAAATAAAAAAAAATTAAAAAAAAAAAATCAGGATTTGAACCCAGGAAGTCTCCCTTGAAAATTAGACTTCAAGTGCTCTGTGCTTAGCCACTAAGCTATATTGGCTCTTAATAGTATCAGCATAAGCAAAGATCCCATGGCTGGAGGAAACAATGTACGTTCCTCCATCGGAAGACCTAAAAGAAAAATCAGCAAAGCTGGTACAAGAAAGCAAGGAATGAGATGGTGCTAGCTGAGAGAAGAGAGGTAAAGAGTATGTAAGCCCTGTAGGACAAGTTAGGAGTTTTTGTCTTTATCCTTAGAACAGAAAGAAGCTATATAGAGGCTTTAAGTAAAGGATAATGTACTTAGATTTGCATTTTAAAAGATGACTATGGGGGATCCCTGGGTGGCGCAGCGGTTTGGCGCCCGCCTTTGGCCCAGGGCGCGATCCGGGAGACCCTGGATCGAATCCCACGTCGGGCTCCCGGTGCATGGAGCCTGCTTCTCCCTCTGCCTGTGTCTCTGCCTCTCTTTCTCTCTCTCTGTAACTATCATAAAATAAATAAATAAAAAAATTAAAAAAAAAATAAAAAAATAAAAGATGACTATGGCTATAGTATGGGGAGTAGATTGTGGGACAAGGGTAGAAGTAGACCAATTAAGAGACTATCCAGGAAGTTTAGATATTAGCTATTGGTTGCTTACCTAGAGTGGTGAAAATTGAGAAATGTGAGAGGACTTGAAAAATATTGTGATTGCAAATGTTATCAACTAGATTGGTGATGGATTGGATATGGGGTGATGGAGAGATAAATGTGAGGAATGACTCTAGAGTTCCGGCTAACATAACTAGAGAAAAATAGGTACCATTAACTAAAATAGAAACACTGGAAGAGGATTGACTTCACTAGAAGAAAGATGAATTTGAATTGGGCATACTGAGTTTCAGGTGCCATTGAGACCCCAAGAAGATATGTCATATAAGCAATTGGACATATGGGTCCGGAGTTCAGAAAAGAGATTTTGACTGACTGGAGACAAAAATGTGTTGTTTGTTTATAGACAATAATTAGCCATATACAAGGAGTAAAACTGTATAGGGAAAGATAAGAGAATTAGAAGGGGGAACCAAGGAAAGAGCCTTTCACAAATTCTAACATTTAGTGATCAAGAAGATGACAATGGAAAGGAGATATAAGGGATAATAAGAGAGGAAGGAAACAAAGTTTTGTCTTATAAGCCCAGGAAAAGACTACTTCTAAAAAAGGAAGTGTGATGATCTTTGTATTGTAGGGAGGTCAAAATTTTTTGATGGAGGTCACTGGGACCTAAGCAAGAAAATCAGAATGAAATGGTGATAGAGTGAATATAGCTAATGAAGTGAGGACAACTCTTTGGAAAAGGTTTGGCTGAAAAGAGAAAGGAGAGAGCAATAGCTGAAGGATAATGTAGGTAGAAGAAGGGCTGTTTGTTGCTTATTGGGTTGGTTGGCTGGTAAGTTGAATGACTAATTTAATAGGTGAGGTTTGAGAATTGGAAAAACCAGTAGGAATGATCCATTTGACAAAAATTGAAAATACGAGAAAAGAAAAAAAAAGAGGAGGAATCGATATTATAAAGACTTTGCAAGCATAAATAGAATAGACTCCAAGACACAACTAGAAGCAAAACTGAAGATGAACAGGTTTCATTTCTAGAACTCAAGGGAATTGTTACCTGATGGCTTTAATTTTACCAAGAGTAAAAGTCAAAATCACCTGCTGAGGATGTGGGGGAAGGAGAGCTGCGATTAGAGGTTTGAGGAAACTAGAGATTTTCATGTTAGTTTGTTTACAGAGTTTATTTTTTTTTTAATTTTTTAAAAGATTTTATTTATTTATTCCTGAGAGACACAGAGAGAAAGAGAGAGAGAGGCAGAGACATAGGCAGAGGGAGAAACAGGCTCCATGCAGGGAGCCTGATATGGGACTCCATCCAGGATCAGGCCCTGGGCTGAAGGCTACACTAAACCGCTGAGCCACCAGCTGCCCTGTATACAGAGTTTTAAAATAGCTTTTTGCTTCTGTAAGAAAATGAATTGGTACTGTTGAGAGTCCAGTTGATGTTGGTAGTCACAAATGTATAATAGGATCTGCCTGCTTGTCCTAACTGTATCCACCAGTGCTAAGCTTCTTGTGTGCAAGTTCAGAGAAAACATAGGAGCCAAATGGATGAAACACCAGGAGCTAAAAAGCAATGGATCAGTGACTGATGGAAAATAATTTCCAAGGTAGAAGTTTATAATCAGCAAAAATATCAGTCATACATGACAAATTCATTCTTAGGTATGAGATCTCTCAAAAGAGATTATTTTCCTTATATTGTTTCTGAGTAAGCTACTGAAGATTGTGTGTCACCAAAGCAAGAGAGTAAATCAAGATGAAGAGAAAAACATGGAACATGGGGAACCAGAGATCCAGCACAGGATAGAGGCAAAGGGGGTCCTCAGGATAATAGTGAAAGGAGAGCTCAAATTGGAGTAGGTCATAAGTCTCAGGGTTGAGATTTCTTCTAGATTAAATAGAATGTTTGAATAATATGAACATATTCACAGGAACAGTGGGGGCTTTGAGGAGGGCAGTGGTGAAAAAGTGCTTTAGGGGAACATCAATAGGTAATGATAAGCTTTTGAAAATTAAGAAGTGGCAATACAAGCATGTCATCTGGAGACATGGAAATAAAAATAGAATCAAACTAAAAATGTTGGAAGTGGTTGCCTGTGGAAAATAGGAAATGGGAGGAAGGCATATGGTACTTCTGGTTTTTATACAAGTCTACAAGTCTTCTAGAACAATTTGATTCTTTAAACCATGTGGATGTATGGCTTTAAATTTAGAAAATCTAATCAAGTAGCATATGCTTATAATACTATGATTGAAATGATAAATAAATAGCAGAATATTGAATTTACAACTTCTGAGTCCTATGCTCTTTCTACAAAAACTGAACCAGAGTTAGAATAATTGATAGTCTTTTTGTTTTTATAGAGCATGTTTGTTTTGTTTGTCTTACTCAAAGTATAAGAATAGATCAGATGCCAGATAATCAATTGTGTAGATTTTTTTCTAATGGAGTAATGCAATCAAGAAAAAAATCACTGGAAAATTTTATATAAAATCTTCAAGTTCACAAATTATGAAAACCCATAAGAGATTTTTTAAAGGAGCATTATCTTACATTTACCTTAGAAATTCATGTCTAACTTATTAGTGCTCATCTAATGAAAAAAACTTATGAGATATTTTATTTTTAAATTTTATTTATTTATTTGACAGAAAGAGAGAGTGTATGTACACAAGCAGGGGGGGAGCATCAGAGGGAGGGGAAGAAGCAGGATCCCCACTGAGCAGGGAATCCAATGTGGGGTTTCATCCCAGGACCCTGAGATCATGACCTAAGCTGAAGGCAGATGCTTAACCAACTGAACCACTCAGGCACCCCTTCAGGAATTTTTTTTTCTTTTTTAAAGATCTTATTTACCTATTCATGAGAGATACAGAGAAAGGCAGAGACAGGAGAAGCAGGCTCTATGCAAGGAGCCCAATATGGGACTCGATCCTGGGACCCCAGGATCATGTCCTGAGCCAAAAGCAGACACTCCACCACTGAGCCACCCAGGCATCCCGTTTCAGGAAACATTTTAAAGTAAAATGAATTTGGTATTATGTTCTAAGTGCTCTTAATTAGTTTCCCTGGACTAGTTTCTTCTAAAGCAAAATATGAAACTATTGATCTTGAACTCCTATATTTTTGTAAGAGTTTCAGAAGTTTATGTTAAAACTACTTTCCTATTTTATTTTTTTTTTTAATTTTTATTTATTTATGATAGTCACAGAGAGAGAGAGAGAGGCAGAGACACAGGCAGAGGAAGAAGCAGGCTCCATGCACCAGGAGCCTGATGTGGGATTCGATCCCGGTTCTCCAGGATCGCGCCCTGGGCCAAAGGCAGGCGCCAAACCACTGCGCCACCCAGGGATCCCACTACTTTCCTATTTTAATTTAAAACCTTGACATTTCAGTGATTCTTGAATAATTTCAACATATGGCCAGATACTACTCAATTAAATGAGCAGGCTCCTATTTAGCAATCCCCCCTCATTCTCTTTTTACATTTCACACTCCAACAATACTGAAGGATTTGTAATTCCTGACCTTTCCTGCTCTCTCATCTAGAGCTCTGTGTTTGCAATCAGTATTCCTCTGGCCTGGAACACTGTCTCACATTCTGTTGCCTTGGCCTTCACATACACCCTACTACTAGGCTGATCTGGGTTTTCTTAACTTTTGTTTCCAGTAAATGTTGTGCTTATTCCACTTAAAGCAATTATGTTCACATTTACTATCTTTATCTTCTTCATCATTTATCACCATCATCATCACGGATCTAATGTCTGAGGCAGAAAATGTGTCTTTTCACCATTGTGTCCCGGGGAGCACTCAGAAATATAGGTTGATAAGCTCTTAACCATGCACCTAAAAATACATGACTAGAAATTATTTTGTGATACACTTTAGATGATTATGCAACCAAAGAGTAATGAAGACAAGCATAAAAAGGTAAGTCCAACTCTATTGCTAGAATTAAAGGTAGCAAACAGGTAAGAACATTCTTTTCTCAATTTGCAGCTGAAGAAATGGATGCCTGGAGAATTGAGACAAACTGATTGGAATGCCACATCCTATGACAAGAAACAGAATCATTGATATTAAATATGAAAAATTATCAGGTCCAGTCCCTTTACTTTGCAGATAAATTAATTGAAACCCAAAAACTCAAAGAAAAATAAAGTTCTGCAAATATATGCTTAAATTTTATGAAAAAGCTGAGTTTCAGTAAAGCATCATCCACAAAAACCATTCACTTCATCTTAAATTATTTTCATTTGAACTTTCCACTGAAACCTTTTGGCTGAAAACTTACATAGCCAGTTATGGTACAATATATTTTACAGATTAGTTTGCACTTAAGAGAACATTCTAAAATCATATAAATCTCCTTGCAATGTCAAGCTAAAAGAGTGGCAGAGTACTAGATATTCTATTTTAATATTTCAATGCTTTTAGAATTGGTTCTAGAAGAAACTTATTTGAAATAAACATAAATGATATAATAAAGGAAGATGTACATACCATGTATAATGCCAATATTTTTTTCAGATTGATTAATAATGCCTATCACTTATTGAGTATTTATGATTTGCTGAACATTGTGAACTAGCTCATTTGGTTCTCACCACAATCCTATGAGGCTGATTCAACTATTATCTCCACTTTAAAGAAGATAAGAACTAAGGCCTGGAGAGGATAACATGCTTGGAGAGCCTCAGTGGGATGTGGTTGTGATCCAAAGACAGAGACATCTGACGGAGGTAATTTTTTTTAATTTAATTAATTAATGTATTTATTTATTCATTTGACAGAGAGTGAGAGAGCATAAGCAGGGGGTAGGCGCAGAGGGAGAGGAAGAAGCAGACCCCTGCTGATCAGGGAGCCCAATGCAGGGCTTGGTCCCAGGACACTGACATCCATAACCTAAGTGAAGGCAGCTGCTTAACTGACTGAGCCACCCAGGTGCCCCTAGAGATGATGTTCTAAACCATTACATGGAGCTTTCTCCTCAATCTGGGACTAACTGATTATATGTAGGTAAATCTAAAATACTAGAAGTAGAAAGAACCTAACGCTCATTGATGCTGGTAGTTTTCACATTTAAAACAATAAAAACCATCTTTCAAAAAACTCTACTGCAGAAATTCCTAACAGAAAACTAACGGCAGAATTGTTCAAGTTGAGGAAGGACAGGATTCTCACCAGCTCAAACTTTTTCTTCCATAATCTCAGGGTTCCTAAGGCTCAGAAAACTACTGATCTTATTATATCTCTCTGTCTCTCTCCCTCAGGACACACACATTTATACTTAGGAACAAATGAAGCATATAGATCCAAAGTGACTTGCCTAAGTTCCACAACTCAAAGCATCAAGTCATGTTCAGGCTTTTATTGCTTCCCCACCAAAAGAGGAGGGGTTTGGTGTTTTCCAGAAGTCAAGAGCAGAGTATATCTAGTTGCCAGAAGGCATCCTAGTATTCTTTTACTATTTCGATAATATAGGCTTCTGATTAAAAATATTCTGAAAAGTAAAAATCTTTCACTGAGGTTTTAATACTACCCCAATGGTGAAAAATAATAAAGAAAACATGGATTATTGAAATGAGAATAGACTGAATTGAAATGGAAGAAGAAAGTTAAGTAGCAGGTAGAATAGAAGGAAATGAACTTTCCCAGCCAGGCATTTACCTGCATTCTAACATTGCCCAACTCTCAACTTCACCGAAATGAAAAAAAAAAAAAGAAAAAGAAAAAGAAAGCTGGCAGTACTATGTCGATACTACCACCCATGGAGATATTTAAGCCCCAGCCTCCCAGCTCCTGCAGTTGTCCAAGTTCCAAGGCACATGTTAATTGTGCTTTTGATCTATGAGACCAGTGTTTTACCCCGTCATCCAGGATACCTGGACTAACACTCACCTGTAAATTTATTCCCATGACCCCCTGGGACTGGGGGAAATGGAGTATTTTGCAAAAGACAATAGAATAAGCATGTGTAAAATTGTATCTTCCTGCATTTTTTTTTCTGATGGGCTGAAAGTCTGCCGGCAGTGTGACTTTTAGATCCAGCCAGAAATGAAGCCTATGAAGCCGTAAAAGCATCCAACCTCAGGGATGTGAGAACTGGCTCTGCTTCTAACACTACACTCAGTTACAAGGTAAATTCCACCAAAGCCACTTATATGCTCATCATCAAAGGAGAAGAAAAAGAGTCCAGTAATGAAGGCCAATGGCACATTGTAAGTGACCCTTCCTGGGCAGCTTCTGTGGCAAGAAGGGCTCATAGTGGGAAATGACTGGGACATCAAAGGAAGGGCCAGGCTGCTAAATGTGCAGAGATGTCAATGGGAAAATACATGGCACACACTCCACCTCCTCTCATGGCTGACATTACTGGTTGAACACAGCAGCCTCCTTCAACTCCAGCTCAGGAAATGCTTCTCAATGAGCAGTATGAAGAGCCAAGACAAATCATTTGGAGTTGGCTCTCAATATGAAATTTCATTGCTATGTTGGATTCTGTGCTGTGGTTAAGGGATTGGAAGATGGATAGTCATTCAGTTGGATACGGGCTATTGATCCCTCTTTCAGGGGATGTGAGCCTAAGAGCAAAGGAAATAAATATCCTACTCATTATTTGTCAGTTGTTCCCTGGGGGATCCCTGTATTTTTGTACAGCAAAAATGAAGAAGAATCATATTGAATCCACTCCACATTCAGAATGTGGTAGTGAGCTATGACCCTGTAGAACTATCAGTATGTACCTGCTTATAGGACTTTAAAAGACTTGGGCTCTGATCCTCATTATTTCACTAATTCTATAGCTTTAAGCAAGTCTCTTAATTTTTCTGGGCCTAATTTCTTCATCCGTAAAATCTGGGAACAGATTAATTTGGATTATACAAATTTTCAGGTTCCTTCTAAATTTCCATGACTTAAAGAAAGTACTCACTTATTACTCAGTTCAGGAACTGGCAATTTCTAGATAGAAAAATTTCTTTCAAAGAAGAATAATAGAATCAAAGAACTGGAAGATTGTCAAATTCAATTGGTAGAAATAGTAGTTCATAAAGGTATAGGTTAATCAAAGTCAGTGTCAATACAGGTGAAGAATACAGACATTGAAATCAGATCTCTTGAGTTCCAAGCCAACAGGGACACTTATCATTTTTATGGCCTGTGTATTAGTTACCTCTTGCTGTGTAACAAGTTACTCCAAAGTTAACAGTTTAAGACAATAAACATTATCTGTGGATTTCTGTGCATCAGGAATCCAAATATAGATGATCTGGGTGCCTCTGGCTCAAAATCTCTCACAATACTACAATCAGAGTGTCAGCTGCATTTGTGGTCTCATTCAAAGGCTCAGTTGAGAGATGATCCTCTTCCAAGTCATTCACATGGCTGCTAGCAGGATCCAGTTCCTCAAGGGCTATTGGCAAAGGACCTCAGTTCTTTGCTGGCTATTGGCTGAGGGTCTCCCTCAATTCCTTCCACATGAGCCTCTCCTAGGGCAACACAGGACATGACAGCTGGCTTCTATCAGAATGAACAAGCAAGGAAGCAAGAGAGTGCCCAAACCACAATCTTTTTGTGGGCTAATCTCAGATGTGACATACCATCACATTTTCCACACTCCATTCATTAGAAGCAAGTCACTTGGTCCAGCCCACATACGAGGGAAAGGGATTATACAAGCACACAATTATCAAAAGGGAGAGATCATTAGTGACATTTTAGAAGCTGCCTACCCCAACCTTGGACCAACAATTTTAACTTTTTACACCTGTAATTCTTTGTTTAAAATGGACATAAAGTAGCTACATCCAAAGATTATTGTAAAGATTATGAATATGTTATAAAGCATTTCATTCATTTACCACCTGGAATGTAGTTAGCACTCAACAAATGAGGGATATTATTTTTTAATTGTTTTATGTATAACTAGAGAAATTGAGAAACCTCCTTGAGTAGAGAAAACATACTCATATACCTGAAAAAGATAAATAAATGAAGATTGAGGTGGGGCTAGAAGTGTATGTTCCGAAACTCTCTGAATCCGTCCCCTCCAAAAGCACTCCAGACATAACAACAAGTTAGCAAAATCAAAAATCCACCAAGAATGGACACAAAAAAAGTAGATGACTACATATTCCCACAAGCCTCAGAAGAGAGGCAAGTGGAGACAGTATCAGAAGAACTTCTAAACTGTCATCAAGTACTCCTTAGAAAGCACAAAAAGCTAATCTGAAAGTAGCTGAGATGAGGTGGGAGCCCTGCAGGATCCAATGTGTAGGTCAGGGCAGAGGGATAGCTGGTGCTTAAGCAGTCCCGACCCTGTGAACTCTCAAACTAAAAAAAACCAAAGCTCTCTCCTAAGTCAAATTCCTATATTGAGTAGAAACTCCCAGATATAGGGTCGGATTAAGTAGGATAGAAAAATAGCGGCCAAGGAAAAAGAAGGTCAGGATATAAGTAAAAAGGAAATGGTGGAGGCAAACCCTAGAAGTATGGGGTCATATATTTTTATCTCTGCTAAGGAAATCTACCTGCACTTAAAAGGAAGCAACAGAAATGGATTGAGGTTGAATTATGGGGGGAAAAAAGGAAAGAAGTCAAATAATGTAGGAGATAACTAGAGATTATGAAAACAGGCCAGAAAGACATGCACTCCAACTTAAAATTTTAGTACAAGCAAAAATAATTGTTTTAAATAATAGAAGCTATAAAAGAAGAAATAACCCAGAATTTTTTTATTTTTAATATTTTATTTAAATTCAATTTGCCAACATATAGTATAACACCCAGTGTTCATCCCATCAAGTGTCTTCCTCAGTGCCTGTCACCCAATCACCCCATCCCCCCACCCTGTTCTCCTTCTGCAACCCTTTGTTTGTTTCCCAGAGTTAGGAGTCTCTCATGGTTTGTCTTCTCTCTAATTTTTCCCCACTCAGTCTCCCTCCTTTCCCTTATAATCCCTTTCACCATTTCTTATATTCCACATATGAGTGAAACCATATGATAATTGTCTTTCTCCGATTGACTTACTTCACTCAGCATAATACCCTCCAGTTTCATCCACATCGAAGCAAATGGTAGGTATTTTTCTTTTCTGATGGCTGAGTAATATTCCATTTTGTATATAGACCACATCTTCTTTATCTATTCATCTGTTAGAGGACATTGTTTGCTATTGTGGACATTGCTGTTATGAACATTGTAACACAGAATTTGAAAAAACTTTACTATGAAGGCCAAAGAGGAGATTTGAAAAAGAGAATAAATTCAGGAGAGAATTAAACAAGTTTAAATTAAGAAGTCAACATTACATTAGAAGAAACTAAGGTGCAATCAAACATGGTGAAAAATACCTGAAGAGATACAGAAATTAGAAGGATAAAAATATTTTACGGCAAAAATAAATTTTTAGAAATATTTTTAAAAGGGATTTTAGAGAAAGTGATAGAGATAGAGTATAAGGAGGGGGACTTCTATATAAAAGGAATCTCTGAAGGAGAAAATCAAAAAAATGGGACAAAACAAACACCAAAAACTGTAATTTAAGAAAACTTTTATGAAATTAAGGATAACATAAATCATATTTCAAGGAAATTTCTTGAACTTAGAAAAATCAACCTAGAATAGCCAACTCAGAAATATATTCTGGAAAAAAGTATTAGATTTTAAGTGAAAAGAAAAAATTCTTTGAACTACCAGACACAAAGAACAAATCATTTATAAGGAAAAAATAATTGCCATTGGTCTTTCCAACAACAATGGAATAATATCTTTAAAGTATTCAAGAAGAAAAAATTAAGACATTCCAGGAAAAAAAAAATAGAGAAACTTCTACATCAGGGATTTTATATCCAGCTAACTTTGTTTATTAGTATAAAAAGATTACAGATAAACTGTTATGAATATACTTTTTTTTTTTTTATGATAGTCACAGAGAGAGAGAGAGAGGCAGAGACACAGGCAGAGGGAGAAGCAGGCTCCATGCACCGGGAGCCTGATGTGGGATTCTATCCCGGGTCTCCAGGATCGCGCCCTGGGCCAGAGGCAGGCGCCAAACGCGGCGCCACCCAGGGATCCCCTGTTATGAATATACTTAGGAAATATTGATTGCTCCCATGAACCCTTCTTACAGGATCTTCTAAAGAATCTACTTTAATCTTTCATCACACAAAATGATTTGAGATATCCAACATAAGGACTGAACATTAAATATATATTACCTGTAGAGCTAAGCCTAAATGATGCTAGTTATAAAGGGGATACTGTACTATGTAATGTCTGTACATACTGACAATGTAGATACAATAAAATCAATAGAATGGGGGAAGAATCAAGGAGAGTGTATGAAAAATAGAAAAACCTGAAGAAAAAAAAGAAAGAAAAAGAAAGGGAACAAACCACTAATCAGATCATACACAATCATCACTCTCATGTTTGCAGGTATTAGTTAGGAAAGTCATCTTTCTTTAGCAGAAATCACTGATAAAAATATCTCTAAAAATTGCTCTAAGCCTCCTACCCTCCAATAACTCCGTATTCTACACTATGAAAAAGAAATTTTAGGGATGCCTGGGTAGCTCACTCTGTTAGGCATCTGCCTTTGGCTCAGGTCATAATCTCAGGGTTCTGGGATGAGCCTGCATCAGGCTTTTTGCTCCACAGGGAGCCTGCTTCTCTCTCTCCCTCAGCCACTCCTCCTACTTGTGCTCTCTCTCTCTCTGTCAAATAAATATATAAAATCTTAAAAAAAAAAAAAAAAAGAAAAGAAATTTTAGATACAAAAAATTTCAAAAGGAAGAAATTTCTGTGGTCTTACTTCAAGTATAGTCCAAGGCCATCTATATTAGAACTACTTGGCATGCTTATTAAAAAATGCAATTTTGTGAAATTTTCCCTAAACCAACTGAATCTGAATCTCACAGTGGGAGATGGAGGAGGGAGAGTGCTTGAAAATCTACACATTAACATGTTTTCCAAAAGTCACAGAAGTCATTTGAAAAATCACTGTTCTAAAATCTTACTCCAGCAAAACATAATCTCTGTGTACAGGTATAATCCCCGCCTCTAAAGACACGTCTGGTTAGCTGGAGTTCAAATTGAGATGGAATGTAGTCAGTACCTGCAATATGTCTTTCACTGAAGTAATAAGGTATCCAATTATATATTCCTTTTTTTAATAAAAAGAGAAATTAAACCCTTTGATGATACTTTTCCTCTTAAAAATCACTAGGAAAACTCCCAGACCTATCCTTTAATCCATGCTCAAATACACTGTTCAAAAATCCAAACTACCCAAACCCCATGTATTTGTGACTAAATTCCTCCCTCAAATATGCTTCACTTGCTGCCATATTTTTACTCCAAGCTAAATTCTACCATCAGTTGTACACCTCAATATTCTCTGATTATAGCACATACTTTGTGAAGACAAATGGAGTCTGTAATTCTTATATTAAAAATGCTTTTGTACAATATCATTTGCATTTTATAAGGCTTCAAAGACAAAATGGCTAAAGTAACATTCAAAGGGAACGTGATTAGCTAGATAAAAATGAAATATAGTGTATTACAAAAGTTCAAGGTCAGATATACAAAAGCTTAGCCTATCTTTGGCTAATTTTTTCAATGCCAACAAATGTAATACAGAAATTTCTCAAATGAACAATTGAAAAAATTTGCTCTTCTTGGCAAAGATTTTTATATTTCTGAATTCTTTCTTCTTCTTTTTGGCCCTGATACCACTGTATACTTGGTCTTACTCTTTCCCTGGTACAGTATTTCTGACATTTCCACCTACAATATCTGATCCACAAAGTAAAAAGAAGGATCAATGGAGGCTATTTACCTATGTTCACTACTTGATGGAAATATTCTCAAAAAATTACTTCCTCACTGGACACTTTCCTAAGCACCCCCATCCCAAAGACAGAATTGACCACTCTTCTAATGTCCTCATGGCATCATCTATCTGATTGTATCAGGCTATCTCTGATAAATCAGTTGCAGCATAGCATACATAGCCATCTTCCTCTATTAGATCACAAGTCCCTTAAGTGCAGGTAGATAAAGATATCTTTATATCCCCACCATTTATATCCCCAGTGTAGGCACACTGAAAGCATTAAATAAAGTGAGTGAATTAATGTTTTCCTTTCCAGTAAAACTGAATGAAAAGTAAAAAGGATAAAATAACCAAGAATTCTGCTCAAGCACAAAGTAACCAATAGGATTTCTTTCTTGCCTTATTTCTCAATGGGCTGGCTGTTTTCGTGGACTTTTTTAAATATATATTTTATTTATTTATTTATTTTAGATAGAGAGAGTATATGCACCTGTGGCCAAGCAGGGTGAGGGGCAGAGGAAGAGAGAGTGGGAGAGAAGCTCAAGCTGAGTGGGGAGCCCAGAATGGGGCTGGACTCCACAACCCTAAGATCATAACCAGAGCAGAAATCAAGAGTCCAGCACTCAACCGAATGAGTCACCCAACCACCCCTGTTTTCATGGACTTTAAAAGGAGAGCTGCTTCAAGAAAGGAATTAAATAACACAAGTAGGAAAAAAAGAATAGTTTTTTGGTATACAGTGCCTATTTACACTTTATGGCCATTTACTACCAGCTTACTGGTTTTAAATATGTGTCTTAGAATGCAGACTTGGGTTAAATCTTCAAATTCTTAAAATAATGCAAATTATCCCCCAATTTATTTTAAAATAATAAATTGAGGGGATCCTGGGTGGCTCAGTTAAACGTCTGCCTTCAGTTCATGTCATGATCACAGGGTTCCTGGATGGAGCCCCACATTGGGCTCTGTGTTCAGCAGGGAGTCTGCTTCTTCCCCTACCTCTCCCCTGGCTCATGCTCTCTCCCCTTCTCTCTCTTTGTCAAATAAATAAATAAATTATTTAAAATATAGGGATGCCTGGGTGGTTTGGTGATTGAGCATCTGCCTTTAGTTCAGGTCATGATCCCAGGGTCCTGGGATCGAGTCCCACATCAGGCTCCCTGTGGAGAGCCTGCTTCTCTCTCTGCTTATATCTCTGCCTCTCTGTGTCCCTCATGAATAAATAAATAAAATATTTTTAAAAATTCTTTAAAAAATAAAAAAATAATTTATATATGAATTTATTCACTAAGTTTTTCTATCAAAAATGTTTTTAAAATAATTTTGGAAACTACTACTATTGGGGTTTATTGATAAATCAATTAGATTTACTCACCAAGCATAGATTAGTAGAGAACTCTATTACCATGAATTTATGTTTACTTACTTAGACAACTTTGTTTCATAGGCTTCTTTGCTTCTGGTTATAAGTAACTCATAACCAGAGAAACAGGAATGTCCAGATCTACTTTAGTACCCTGTAACTACAAAATGGGAGTCACATTTATATCCAAGCACTTTCTGTGCTGGATTAACCTATTATCTCTCAGCTACAAATCTACCTTTTTCTATTCTACTCCAGGAAGCTGCCTCTGCAAATGCCATTCATTCTCTTTTTTAGAGAGTGTTTTCTGTTATATTCTGCAAATGGAAGCAATAGAGGGAGATGAGAAGCCTGGAGAAAGAAGAGAAGACTCCTTCCCTAGTGCCCCTTATTCCTATCATTGCTACCCCCAGTAATGCTCTTTTGCCCCAGCAGCAAAGTATAGTACTAGTTTTGAGTTTCTTACATCACTGCTGGAACCAGCCTCATACTCAGATGTACCACCAACAAATACTGGCATCCCTTCTGTGGAAGTCTCATTCCCAGCCTCTCAGGGACCTTCCAAGCTGGCAGGTTTTGCTAATTTTAACTCTTCTCTCAGTTCCCCTAGCCACAGGGCTCACAGTTGCTACCTGCAAGTATTTACTTGCTTTACTATAATGTTCCCTTTTTGCTTAAATCTGATACTGTTAATCAATCTTCTTTATTAAATACTCTGTTAAAAATAACTAGTGTGTTTTTTGTTTTCTTGACTGGGCTCTGATGTTTTGTTTAATTGCACTTGTGAATGTATATTTCATACATAAGGAATCAAGGATATCTGGTCCCCCTTCAGCAGATTGTGATATAAATGGGGGTCATACTTATAAATAAGTGCTTCCTCATCTGCTAAGGATGTTTACAAGCCTTATTTGGATGTTTACAGTAAGTTACGGAGCCATTAATATTTCTTGACTTGCTGGGTCCTTTACATAAATACAAAATATCAAAATTCCACAACAGTGGCATGGAAACATGTCTATGCTATATACTGCTAGTTTAAAAAAACAGCTTTAGGAATCACATTTATGAGATTATGTTATAAATATATGCTATGGGGAGCTTGTGAAGATGGCAGAGTAGAAGGACTCTAAGTTCACCCTGTCCAACATTTAAAACTAGATATTGCTCACATCTGAGTAAATAAACCAGAGAGCAATTAGAACACTGGCAGAACAAATTCCACAACTAAATGCAGAGAAGACAAAAACAAAAGAAAAATGATGTATGTCTTCATGAAGTATAAATACAAATATACTTTATTAAGTATAAAATGGAGTAATAAAAAATAAGTCAAGAGATGCACAAAATAAAAGGATGTAAAATATGATACATGAAATATCTGAAATATGAAGGGAAAAGGAGTAAAAGTGAATTCAAAATTAAGTGACCATCAGCTTAATATAGACTGTTATCTGTGCAGAAGGTGGTATATATAAACCTAATGGTAACCACAAATCAAGAAACAGTAATAGATATGCAAAAAAAAAAAAACAGAGTAAAGAATCCAAGTATATCACAAAAGAAAACTAACAAATTATGGAAAAGAGAAAAAAAGAAAGCATCAAAGAAAAACTACAAAAACACCACAAAACAAGTAACAAAATGGCAATAACTACATATCTATCAAAAATTGAATGTAAATGGGCTAACTGCTCCATTCAAAAGGCATAGGGTGACAGAGTGGATAAAAACAAAACAAAAAACAAAAAAACAGGATGCATCTATATGCTCCCTACAAGAGACTCATGCCAGACCTAAAGACTCTTGCAGATTGAAAGTGAGGGGATGGACAAACATTTATCATGTAAATGGATGTCAAAAGAAAGCCAGGGTAGCAATACTTATTTTGGACAAAATAGACTTTATAACAAAGTGTGTTAAAAGGATATGGAAAGACACTAAATAATAGTAAAGGAGACAATCCAACAAAAAGATATAATAATTGTATTTACTCACCTAGCATGGAAGCACCCAAATACACAAAACATTTAGTAACAAATATAAAGGGACTATTTGATAGTAAGCAATAATAGTAGGGGACTTTAACACTCACATTAATAATCATCTAAATAGAAAATCAGCAAGGATAAAATGGCTTTGAATGACACACTGGACCAGATGGACTTAACAGATATATTCAGAACATTCCATCCTAAAACATAAGAATACATATTCTTTTCAAGTGCACGTGGAACATTCTCCAGAATAGATCACAGAGTAAGCCACAAAACATGCCTCAACAAATTCAATGAGATCAAAGTCACACCAGGCACCTTTTCTGACCATAACCCTATGAAACTAGAAGTCAACCACAAGAAAAAATCTGGAGGAACCACAAATGCATGCAGGTTAAAGAACATGCTACCAAGCAATGAATGAGTCAACCAAGAAATCTAAGAAAAAAGTAAGTGGAAACAAATGAAAAAGAAAATATAATAGCTCAAAACCTTTGGGACACAGCAAAAGTAGTTCTAAGAGGGAAGTTTATACCAATATAGGCTTACCTCAAGAAGCAAGAAAAATGAATCAACAACCAAACCTTACACCTAAAGGAGCTAGATAAAGAAAAACAAACAAAACCCAAAACCAGCAGAAGGGGGGAAATAATAAAAATTAGAACAGAAATAAATTACATACAAACTAAAGGAACAATAGAACAGATCATTGAAACCAGGAGATGGTTCTTTGAAAAGATCAAGGAACTAGATAAACCTCTAGCCAGACTCATCAAAGGAAAGAGTAAGGATCCAAATAAATCACAAATGAAAGAGGACAAATAATAACCAATACCACAGAAATACAAACTGTAAGAGAATATTACGAATAACTATATGCCAACAAATTGGATAACCTAAAAGAAATGCATAAATACCTGGAAACATATAACCTACCAAAACTGAAATAAGAAAAAGTAGAAAATTTGAACAGGCTGACTACCAACAAAGAGACTAAACCAGTAATCAAAAACTCCCAACAAACAAAAGTTCAGAGCCAGATGGCTTCACAGACAAATCTACCAAACATTTAAAGAAGAGTTAATACCTATTCTTCACAAACTATTCCAAAAAACAGAAGAAGAAGGAAAACTTCCAGGTTTATTTCATGAGGGTATCACCCTGATACCAAACCAGATAAAGACACCACAAAAAAAGAGAATTACAGGCCAATATCCCTGATGAACATAAATGCAAGAATCTTCAACAAAATACTAGCAAACCAAATCCAACAATACATTAAAAAATTATTCACTACAGTCAAGTAGAATTAGTTCCCAGCATGCAAATGTGGCTCAATACTTGCAAATCAATCATCATGATGCATTACATCCATAAGAGAAAGGATAAAAATCATATGATCTTTTCAATAGATGCAGAAAAGGCATTTGATAAAGTACAACATCCACTGATGATAAAAACCCTCAACAAAGTAGGTTTAGAGGTAGCATACCTCAACATAATAAAGGCCATATATCAAAAATCCCACAGTGAAAATTTTACTCAAGTAGGGAAAATTGAGAGGGCAGCCTGGGTGGCTCAGGGTGTGATCCTGGAGACCCAGGATTGAGTCCGCATTGGGCTCCCTGCATGAAGCCTGCTTCTCCCTCTGCCTGTGTCTCTGCCTCTCTTTCTCTCCGTGTTTCTCATGAATAAATAAATAAAATCTTAAAAAAAAAAAAAAGAAGAGAAAATGGAGAGCTTTCCCCCTAAGGTCAAAAACAAGACAAGGGTGTCCACTCTCACCACTTTTATTCAACATATTACTGGAAGTCCTAGCCACAGCAATCCAACAACAAAAAAGAAATAAAAACATCCAAATTGTAAGAAAGAAGAAAAATTTTCACTATGTTCGGATGACATGATGCTATATATAGAAAACCCAAAAGACTCCCTGAGAAAACTACTAGAACTGATAAGTGAATTCATGAAAGTCACAGGATACAAAGTCAGTGTACAGAAATCTATTGCATTTCTGTACAGTAATAGGGAAGCAGCAGAAAGAGAAATTAAGAAAAGAGCCCTATTTATGATTACACCAAAAATAATAAGGTACCTAGAGAATAAACCTAAACAAAGAGGTGAAAGATCTGTACCCTGAAAACTATTAAACATTGATGAAAGAATTTGAAGATGACACAAAGAAATGGAAAAACATTCCATGCTCATGCATTCAAAGAACAAATAGTGTTAAGATGTCTATATTCCTCAAAGCAATCTACACATTTAATGCAATCCCTATGGGATCCCTGGGTGGCGCAGCAGTTTAGTAGCCTGCCTTTGGCCCAGGGCGCGATCCTGGAGACCCGGTATCGAATCCCACATCAGGCTCCCGGTGCATGGAGCCTGCTTCTCCCTCTGCCTATGTCTCTGCCTCTCTCTCTCTCTCTGTGACTATCATAAATAAATAAAAATTTAAAAAAAATGCAATCCCTATGAAAACACCAACAGCATTTTTCACAGAATGAGAGCAAACCATCCTAAAATTTGTCTGGAACCACAAAAGATAATGAGTAGCCAAAGCAATCTTGAAAAAGAAAAGGAAAGTGGGAGACATCACAATTCTGGACTTCAAGTCATGCTACAGAGCTGCAGTAATCAGAACAGTATGGGATTGGCACAAAAACAGACACATAGAATAGAAAACTCAGAAATAAACTCACAACTATATGATTAATTATTTTCATACAAAACAGGAGAGAGTATTCAGTAAGAAAAAGACTGTCTCTTCAACAAATTGTATTGGGTAAACTCAGCTACATAAAAAAGGATGAAACTGGACCACTTTTTTTTTTAAATAAAGTTTGGATCCATCCATAAATCTCATAAAACTGAAAATAAAAGATATTGCTGTCTTAAAATCAGCTAAATTCATTTGTCTAGGAAGCTGTTTACCAAATGCATGATTTCTGGTCTGGTTCACCCATTTTTCTGTTTTTGGCATCTGTGGACCCTTTATTGTCTACCACATAATTACAACCATTGCTAGCCCGCCAATACATATTTTGTGTGCCAAGTGAAAATAGATACCTTGCTTTGTGTCACAAATGTAACATGGTTTTTGTTACATTTAAGAGATTTTATCCAAATTTTCCATCTTTTATTTTCTTAGGATTGATACGTTGTTCATCACTAACTTTAAGGTTTTAAAATTTGAGTCATTGTGTACATTTGAAATTCATTTCCTATTGCCTTATGATGGCAAAATAAAGATATTTATAAGTATGCTCCTACTTTAAGACAACCTTTCGCTTGGAAATTAAAATTTGCAGAAAGTAAATTGGAGGGAGTAGTTACTCTAATTCAAAAGAGATGTTGATATATCATAAACTTGTTGACAGAGAAGAGAAAGAGGTGTTGTAGATTGCAAAATTGGAAGAGGACAGAAACACTTAAACCTTAAATTTCCCATGTCTGTAGACAGGTAAATAGTTATCTGAAATTCTAAGTCTACAAAAAGGCAGTATAACTATTTTCCACTTATTAAAAAATAAGAAAGTCCAAGATGGTGGAGGAGTAGGAGAACTTAGTTTCATCTGGCCCCAAAAATTCAGCTAGATAGCTACCAAATCATTCTGATTGCCTGTGAACCCAACTGGAGATCTAAGAAAAGAATAGCTACAAGTTTAAAAATAGAAAAGCAACTATTTTCTGCAAATCTGACAATATAGAAAAACTCACCTCAAAAAGGAGAACCAGAGTATTGACTGCCAGGGACCTAATCAGTATGGACATAAGTAAGGTCTAGAGTTCAGAATAATGACTAAACATACTAGCTGGGCTTGATAAAAGCATAGAAGACTCAAGAGAATCCCTTTCTGGAAAAATAAAAGAACTAAAATCTAATCAACTGTAAAACAAAAAGGCTATTAATGAACTACAATTTAAAAATGGAGGCTCTAACTGCTAGGATAAGTGAGGCATAAGAGAGGATTAGTGATTTAGAAGACAAAATGATGGAGAATAAAAAAGTTGAGAAAAAGAAAGATAAACAACTACTGGATCAGGAGGGGAGAATTCAAGAGATAAGTGATACCATAAAGCAAAACAATACTAGACAAATTGGGATCCCAGGATAAGTGGAAAGAGAGAGAGAAGAAAGTATATTGGAGCAAATTATAGCAGACAATGCACCTAATCTGGGGAAGGAAAGAGGCATCCAAGTCCAGGAGGCACAGAGAATCCCTCTCAAAATCAATAAAAATATGTCACCATCCCAACACATAATAGTGAAACTTGTAAATCTCAGAGATAAAGAGTAAATCCTTGGAAGCAGCTCAGGACAAAATGTCTGTAATCTACAAGGTTAGGCATATCCTTCTGGCAGCCCAGAAAGGACTGGCATGATATATTCAGGGTGCTAAATGAGAAACGTATGCAGCCAAGAATACTTTATTCAGTTAAGATGTCATTCAAAACAGAAGGAGAGATAAAAAGTTTCCAGGAGAAAAAGAAACTAAAAAAATTTGTGATCACCAAACCAGGCCTACAAGAGATATTAAAAGGGATACTTTAAGGGAAGAGAGAGCCCAAAAGTAACATAGGTCAGAAAGAAACAGAGACAAAATAGAGGAGCAGTGACTTTCCAGGTAATATAATGGCACTAAATTCATATCTTTCAATAGTTACCCTGAATGTAAATGAGCTAAATACTCTAATTAAAAGATACAGGGTATCAGATTGGATAAAAAAGCAAGACCCATCAGTATGCTGTCTGCAAACAGATCCATATTAGAACCAAAGACACCTCCAGATTGAAAGTAAGGGGGGGGGGTGAAGAACCATTTATCATGCTAATGGACATCAAAAGAAAGTTGGGTAGCAATCCTTATTTCATACAAATTAGCATTTAAACCAAATACAGTAATAAGAGATGAGGAAGGACACTACATCATAATTAAAGAGTCTATCCAACAAGAAACCTGACAATTATAAATATCTATGTCCCTAACATGGGAGCAGCCAACTGTATAAGCCAATTAATATCAAAATTAAAGAAACACATTGATAAAAATACAATAATAGAAGGGAACTTTAACATCCCATCACTGCAATGGACAGATTATCTAAGCATAAGATCAAAAAGGAAACAAGGGCTTTGAAATGACACACTTGACCAGGTAGACTTCACAGATATATTCAAACATTTCATCCTAAAGCAACAAGATATACATTCTTCTTGAGTGCACATGCAACATTTTCCAGAATAGATCACATCCTGTGTCAAAAATCAGGTCTCAACTGGTACCAAAAGATTAGGATAATCCCCTGCATATTTTCAGGCCACAATGCTTTGAAACTGGAACTCAGTAACAAGAGGAAATCTGGAAAAAAAAAAACTTAAATACACGGTAGCTAAAGAGTATCCTACTAAAGAATGAAACCAGGAAATTAGAGTTTTAAAAATTCACAGAAACAAATGAAAATGGAAAACACTACTGTTCAAAGCCTTTGTGATACAACAAAAGCTGCCCTAAGAGGGAGTTATATAGCAAAACAAGCCTTTCTCCAGAAACAAGAACAGGTCTCAAATACACAAGCTAACCTTATACCTAAAGGCATTGGAGAAAGAACAGCAAATAAAGCCTAAACCAAATAGGAGAAGAGAAATAATAAAGATTAGAGAAGAAATCAATGAAATAGAAACCAAAAACCAGTAGAACAGATCAACAAAACTAAGAGTTTGTTCTTTGAAAGAACTAATAAAATTGGTAAACCCCTGGCCACGCTTAAAATGAAAAGAGAAAGAACCCAAATAAAAATATCATGAATGAAGGAGGAGAGATCACAACCACTACTGAAGAAACACAATTATAAGAACATATTATGAGCAACTACATGCCAACAAACTAGGCAATCTGAAAGAAATGGATGCATTCCTAGGGATATACAAACTACCAAGGCTGAAACAAGAACAAATAGAACACCTGAACAGATCCATAAACAGCAAAGAAATTGAAGCAGTAATCAAAAATCTACCAACAAACAAGAGTCCAGGGCCAGATGGCATACCAGAAGAATTCTATGATTAGGCATTTAAAGAAGAATTAATACCTATTCTTTTGAAGGTGTTTCAAAAAATAGAAATGGAAGGAAAATTTCCCACCTCATTCTATGAGGCCAGCATTACCTTGATCCCAAAACCAGACAAAGACTCCATCAAAAAGGAGAATTACAGACCAATATCCCTGATGAACATGGATGCAAAAATTCTTACCAAAGGACTAGCCAATAGGATCCAATAATACATTAAAAGGATTATTCACCGTGACCAAGTGGGATTTATTCCTGGGCTGCAAGGATGGTTCAATATCCACAAATTAATCCATGTGATACACCACATTAATAAAGGAAAAGACAAGAACCATATGATCCCCTCATTAGATGCAGAAAAAGTATTTGACAAAATACAGCATCCTTTCTTGATTAAAACTCTTCACAGTGTAGGGATAGAGAGAACATATATCAATACCATAAAAGCCATATGCAAAAAAAAACACAAAAAGTATCATTCTCTATGTGGAAAAACTGAGAATTTTTCTCCTAAGGTCAGGAACAGGGATGTCCACTATCACCACTGTTATTCAACATAGTACTAGAAATCTTTGCCTCAGCAATCAGACAACAAAAAGAAATAAAAGGCATCTGAATCAGCAAAGAAGTCAAACTTTCACTCTTTGCAGATGACATGATGCTCTATATGGAAAACTCAGAAGACTCCACCCCAAACTTGCTAGAATTCATACAGGAATTCAGCAAAGTTGCAGGATATAAAATCAATACACAGAATTCAGTTGCATTTCTATACACTAACAATGAGACTGAAGAAAGAGAAATCAAGGAATTGATCACATTTAAAATTGCACCAAAACCCATAAGATTCCTAGAAATAAACCTAACCAAAAAGGTAAAGGATCTGTACCTTGAAAACTATAGTACACTACTGAAAGAAATTGAGGAAGACACAAAGAAATGGAAAAATATTCCATGCTCATGGATCAGAAGAACAAATATCCTTAAAATGTCTACACTATCTAGAGCAATCTACACATTCAATACAATCCCTATCAAAATACCATCAACATTTTTCCCACAGCTGGAGCAAACAATCCTGAAATTTATATGGAACCAGAAAAGATCCCAATAGTCAAAGGAATTTTGAAAAAGAAAACCAAAGCTAGAGACATCATAATTCCAGACTTCAAACTGTATTACAGAGCTGTAATCATCAAGACCATATGATACTGGCACAAAAACAGACACATAGACCAATGGAACAGAATAGAAAACCCAGAAATGGATCTCAACTCTATGATCAACTACTAATCTTCAACAAAGCAGGAAAGAATATCCAATGGAAAAAAGTCTCTCCAACGTGCTGGGAAAATTGGACAGCCACATGCAGAGGAAAGAAACTGGACCACTTACTTACATCATACACAAAAATAAACTCAAAATGAATAAAAGACCTAAATGTGATGCAAAATTCCATCAAAATCCTAGAAGAAAACACAGGCAACAACCTTTGTGGTCTTAGCTACAGCAATTTCTTTCTAGTCACACCTCCAAAAGCAAGGGAAATAAAAACAAAATGAACAATTGGGACTTCATCAAGATAAAAAGCTTTTGCACAACAAAGGAAACAGTTGACAAAACTAAAAGGCAACCTACAGAATGAGAGAAGGTATTTGCAGTGACACATTAGATAAAGAGCTAGTATCCAAAACCTATAAAGAACTTATCGAACTCAACACTGAAAGAACAAATAATCCAATAGAGAAATGGGCAGAAGACATGAACAGACATTTCTCAAAAGAAGACATACAATTGGCCAACAGACACATGAAAAAATGTTCACCATCACTTGGCATCAGGGAAATACAAATAAAAAGTGCAATGAGATACCACCATACATGTCAGAATGGCTAAAATTAACAAGTCAGGAAACAATAGATGTTGGCAAGGATGTGTTGAAAAGGGAACCCTCTTACACTGTTGGTGGGAATGCAAGCTGGTACAGCCACTCTGGAAAACAGTATGAAGGTTCCCCAAAAAGTTGAAAATAGAGCTACCCTATGACCCAGCAATTGCACTACTGGGTAATTACCCCAAGGATACAAATAGTGATCTGAAGGGGTAGCTGTACCTTAATGTTTATAGCATCGATGTCCACAATAGCCGAACTATGGAAAGAGCCCAGATGTCCATCAACAGATGAATGGATAAAGAAGATGTGAATGGATAAAGAAGATGTGATATTTATATATAAATGTTTATTTATATATGTTTATATATTTAAATATATGTTATATATATAGTATTACTCAGGCATCAGAAAGAATGAAATCTTGCCATTTGCAATGACATAGATGGAATTAGAAGATATAAGTGAAGTAAGTCAATCAGAAAAAGACAATTATCATATATCTTACTCGTATGTGAAATTTAAGAAATAAAACAGAGGCTTATAGGGGAAGAGAGGAAAAAATAAAACAAGATGCAATTAGAGAGGGAGACAAACCGTAAGAGACTCTTAATTTTAGGAAACAAACTGAAGGTCCCTGGAGGGGAGGGAGGTAGGGAATGGGGTAACTAGGTGATGGGCAGTAAGGAGAGCATGTGATGTAATGAGCACTGGGTATTATATAGGACTGATGAATCATTTATCTCTACCTCTTAAACCAGTAATACAAAATATGTTAATTAATTAAATTTAATTAAAAAATAATCCATAGCATAAATTTTAGGAACATATATAATTAGAAATCAACATTCAACTATTGTGGAACTCTGTCCTTCCTTTATTAACACACTGATCAAATTGACTATCTGCTTTGTTCAAGACACTTTGCAAAATATCACCAATGATAATCATGGACTGGTGGCTTAGCCAGCCTTAAAATGAAAAGTCAGGAATCTATTAGCACCACACAAAAGAAATGTATTAAGCCATTCAAAGGTCTCTGTGGCATCAGTGATTTGCATGCTTTTTAGTTCTTAGGCAAAGCTAACACTGGAGATGGTGGGGAACAGATGGGCCCAGGAGCCAACAGACTCTACTGTTCATACATGAGTCATCTTTTGTTTTTCCATAAACAGATCAAATGTCAGAAGAATATCTCCAAATGTGTGGTCTAGTGAGAATCATGGAATTTTTACTATGCATATTGAAAGCTTATACCCAGAAACTCTCCCACTTTCAAATGGTCTAATCTATTTACAGTTTGAAAGGGAGAACTTGCACCAACTACAAGGAAAAACTTGAAATCACTGAAATAAAAAAAGATGCTATTGAGTTTGAAAATAACAATTTGAAAATCTAACTGATTGCTAGTATCGCAGTGTGAATTTCTTAATTAAATGGTATATATAACTATCTTCAAGTCATTTTAGTGTAATTAACAGAGAACATTTGATAGCTTACAATGTGCCACACATTGTTCTATGTGCTTTGTTTATTGCCTGATTTATTACTCACAACAACTTTTGATATAGGTTATTTATCTTGATCCTCTTATAAATTAGAAACCTGAAATACAGAAAGAAGCAGCAATTTAACCAACCACACACAGCTAATAAGCATCAAAGCTGACTCACTATATAATTCAGTCTCAATAATTAGTTTGAATGCTGTTTTTCCAGTCCCTGTATGCTTTAAAGGTTAACAAAAATTTTTAAAGCTTGATTCAAGTTTTCTTTCTGAAATTTTAACAAATTTTATCTGTTAGTTTTCCAATTGATGAGTTTCTACATATAGGCCTTATCTTATGTGTACTTCTCAGATAGCTTGAAAAGTTTACTCTTCTAAGCAAGTACAAATGAAGCTATTTTTAAGACTGATTTGAGAAGAATTTTTTTTCATAAGCTACTCTTTGAACACATTGTGGAATTCTCAAAATAGAACAAAAATATTAAAGCTCAAACTCATTTGGGTAACAGAAGCTAGAAGTATGCATAATAGAGAATGGTTTAACTTTTCCTCTTTGTACACCTCAAAAACATCTGAAAAGATTTAACCTTCTCCAAAAATGCTCACGTTTGGGCGGAAACCAAGAAAGAACTTCAGTTCCAAAAGAAGCATTCTTTTATTAAAATTCTGAGTAAATTAGACAAGGCAATTGCCTGAAATTTTGTTGCATACAATGCTACATTTTGTGCCCATACATGCTCTAGTGCTGACTTCCTGCTCAGTCAGCGCTGATAGTTATTATTCTATAAAATAAATGTTTGCTTCTCAGGACTATAAATCCTGAGACCACCTCAGAATCTTTAATGGACTTCATTTCTTACAACAAAGAGGAATACAGCCTTTTTCTTTTGGTGCAGAACTTAAGAGGTGGTGGAAAAAAAGATATTGGAATCTTTCCCCACCTTCTAACCCAGGCCCATATCTAGTGCCAACTTTATTATGAACTCCATGGGAAGCAATTGATTTTCTGTCAATAATATCTGTGGTATTTCCTTGGTTTTAAAATCTCACCAGTTTAATAGTTTTTAGCTGTGGGGGGAGGAAGAAGGAGAAACACTACAACATAAATCATCAAATAAACACTGATGGTGAGACATGACTAGATATCAGATGCATTAAGTTTTTTTTAAAAAATGTCAAAATTGAAGAGATTTGAATATTTGTTTAATTGAATTAAAATAAAATAAAACCCCTCCAAAGTAGAAGATATAAAGTCCCAATTTTCTCTTAAGTTATATCAAAGATGGCAACCATTGCTGCCACAGCTTTTTCTAAGAGAATCTACTTCCATGCCCAGCTACTACTGCATCCATTTCTAAATCACAATTCTCTGGATGATGGTTGGACATTTGACACAATATGGGCCAATCAGATTTTTATATCCCAGGAATTTGAAATTGGACGCAGATGGACTGGCTCAGTTAACTGGAGAAATCAAGTTTCAAAGTCCAGCTCATGGCCAGAGTGATCATCTGTAAGTCAACATTATGGGAGAGCAGAGATAATCAGTGTGCAGAGAAAAGCACAACAATGCAGACTATGCTGCCTTTAAAAAGTGGTAATTCCTAGGTTTTCACTTTCATTGTCTATATGACTCACTGTTTTTAATTTGTTACCCTTTGCCAGTTTTAGTCCAAAAATCATCTTTTCTTCTAAAATAACTTGACTGGGCTTTTTTTAAAAAAACAAAACAGTCCCATTTTTCATTTTCAAGCTGCGATTTGTTGCCTTCCTGGCAGCCACAATGCATACAGATGATACCTACTACAACATTATCCAGCAAGAGCCAAACAACTAAGCAAGTTTAATGACTTGACTAAGGTTTTATCATTTAAGCTAGAACTGGATCTTAAGCCAGGTTTTCTTTAGCACCTAACAAAGTGAAATCTGCTCCAAATCTGGTCCTTTTCTGTATACCTCTGACCAAAAGCTGCATTCACTTGGAAATAAATACTGTTTCCAAATTATTTTCCCAAAGTTTATTGGTAAACATTTTCTTACCAAAATAATATTTTAATATTGGCTGAATTTCAAGATTAGGCCTATTTTACCTATTGTGGATTTGAAACTCATTTTGTTTATTAAGAACATTGTGCAATACAATACTGTAGTATTGGTAGTTATTAAACAAAACAGTAAATTGAGTAAGAATTCCTATGTATTTTGAATGTTTGATTTGAAGAAGAATAGATTTTATTGGAGGCTTTATGCTGATTCCTAAGAGTAGGTCTGCGGTTTTTCAAAGGCACTTTAGAATTTCAGGAAATCAACTCTTCTCCATTATGCCTAATTACAACTTAAAAGTTAATACTGCCAGAAAACAAACAAACAAAAAACGGATTAAATATGTCCCAAACTGTTATCAATGGTTGCCTCTTATAATTGAGGTTATATGAGATTCTCTCTTTCTCCTTAATACATTTTTAAACCACTAAGCACTACTTTTATAATCTGAATAAATGCAATAAAAGTAAAAAAATATTGAAGCTTCTTCTTCCTGGATATTGTTGTTTTACCACAATGTTTTGTCCTTATTATTTATGGTCCAAGTCATTTTTAAGTTTGCTACTAAGAGTGTACTTTATTATGCAGAGGCGGAGAGAAAGAGAGAATGTTAAAGGGATTTTGAGCTATGTGAGAGAATTATCTGAGGTGGAAATACCTGAACTGTAATTTGACTGGAGTATCATTATCAGGAGAAAGGAAGGAGGTACTTATTTAAAAAGGAAGTTTATGTTTTCGAAGGCCTGGAACAGTGGAGTTAAATGAGAGTGACCTTCAGGAAGATATGAGGTAGAATCAGTGTACACATGACTGGGATTGGCATCAAGTAGGCATTTAGTACCAGAGGAAATGCCTATGTAAACAATAGGATCAGCCTTAACTGAAGATGGAAGTAGGAGAGAAAGTGGATATGAAGACACTTCTCTGCACTTCTCCAACAGCATACACCATGAAATGACTTTGAAGACTGTATGCATTAGGGTGCCTATGTGGCTCAGTTGGTTGAGAGTTTACCTTTGGCTTAGGTCATGATCCCAGGGTCCTGGGATTAAATCTCAGAAAGGGCTCCTGCTAAAGGGGAGTCTGCTTCTTCCTCTCGCTCTGCCCCTATTCATGCTCTCTCTCTCAAATAAATAAAAACTTTGGGACGTCTGGGTGGTTCAAAGGTTGAGCATCTGCCTTTGGCTCAGGGCATGATCCTGGAGTTCCAGGATCAAGTCTCACATTGGGCTTCCCACAGGGAGCCTGTTTATCCCTCTGCCTACGTCTCTGCCTCTCTCTGTGTGCCTCTCATGAATAAATAAGTAAAATCTTAGAAAAAAATAAATAAGATCTTAAAAAAATACTTTGTATGCATTATTACATGTAATCTACTCAAAAACCCTAAGTGTGGTGAGCAAATTATGGTTCAAGATTCCCCAAACCACATGGCTAAAATGGTGGGGTAACTGAATAAGAGATCCTGAGGGTATTATTCAGGTATGTTCCAACTTGATTTGAGGATGATCAGAATATCATTTAATTGGAGAAAAAAAATGGTGGGGAAAGGAGGATACAATATCAATGGTAATGGGGGGCTAAAAATGAGGTGATCCAATTCTAGAGCCTTCAGAAGGGAAAAAAGTAGCCATTCTGTCTCATTCAGGCCCCTCAAACCCAAGCCTATACTTAAATAACAAATACAACTCTGACTCATCCCAACAAGTGTAGAGAGAGAACATAGGACAATAGTCATCTCTTCTGTGACCAAGAAGGCAAGAGGCACCCTCATCATTCAAAGGGATAACTAAATTCACTATCTTTTTTTTGTTATTAAACAAAATCTTTATTAATCTATTTCTCTGGATACCATATTGGCTTTTTTCTTCATAATTATACTAGTAGAAACAGAGGTTATCTTTCCTTCCTCGCCTTACATTTATTCATCTACTGAATGCAATCTGCCTTCTCTGTTCTCTGATGCAACCAAATCTGCTTGTGTTCAGGTCAACATTGACTCCAAATTTTAAAAACCAAATGGAAACTTTTCAATCAGTATCTTACCTAACCCTTCTGAAACATGAACTACTGCATCCTTTTGTTGTTTTGTCTTGTTTTTTCAACAAGAATATTTTTTTACTTGAAGTACTTCGATATGGTCTTATAGTCTGCTTGTGAAATGAGACCTGACACCAACTCCCTGCAGAACTCTCTGGTGGGGAAATGTGGTTTGGGCACATGGACTGGTCTTCTGGGGAAGGGGCCCTGCCATACTGGGACTGAAACAAGCTTGATGGAGAAAGGTGGTACCATCAGAGCACAGAGGGGGTAGGGCTTGGCGTAAGCTAGTTAGGGAGCCAGTGTCCGGCTGAGCTGCTTCCCTCACTTGGCTCAATGTTTATGCTGAGGGGCAGAGGGGGGAAATGGTGTTAGCCAGCTCCCCTGTTCTGAAAGACATCTCTATGAACACTGCCTCCCAGGGACGGTCTACAAGATGAGCAAATAACTTCCCCACTATGTGCCCCAGGCATTCTGCAGATCACTGTTTGCACTCTGTCTACCCCCAAGGTTGTTTGCCTACCTTCTCTCCAGGAGTAGGACAGTGCCCTCTGGGCTATATTCCAGCCAAGTCCACTGACCTTTAAAACTCCAGGCTTTAAGCCCCATTGGTTGCAAGGATTCCCAAAATTCAGCCTCTCTCATTTTCCAAGCCAGTGGCTCTGGGGAAATGTTCTTGTGCTCTTCTCTCTCCATCTCCATCTCTCTCTCTCTCTCTCTCTTTCTCCACAAGCACAAGTCCCTCCCCTCAGCAGCACCTGCAATTCATTTCTGCCCTAAACCACATCTCCACAGTTCCTACCTTCTTCAGTGTGGCCTCTTCTCTCCCTTTAGTTGTGGAGTTTGTTCAGTCAGCCTTCGGGCTGATTTCTGGGGTATATAGGATGACTTGATAGTTATCTAGTTATGTTCATGGGTCCTCCTACTCTGCTGCCATCCCTGATGCCTCTAAATTCACTATCCTATCATGCTTCACAGCTATTTAAAGGGAAGAAGGAGGAAGGAAGGAAGGAAGGAAGGAAGGAAGGAAGGAAGGAAGGAAGGAAGGAAGGAAGGAAGAGGGAAGTATGTACAGTCAAAAAAACTGAACCACACTATTACTGATTGCCCTAGGCCATGATCAGTGTCTCTATACTCCACTTTCCTTCTCCTGTGGATTAAGTTACCAAGGGGCACTTTTTTACAGGGCACAGCTCTCATCACTCTTAAACTTTCCGGCTCCAAACACATCCCATTTCTGGGGCTCCCAACACACTGAATTAGTAAATTATTTGTGTGAAGTAATGAACACATAGATGTGCTCTGAAGTCTCACTCAGACCACTGCTCCCCAAATACACATAATGGTGACAAAGTAACATAATACATGAGGCCCATTTCTTCATCAGTAGAATGAAGATATTGGGTTCAGTGATTGCTAAGATTATTTCTCAAAAAATGTTAATAAATGAAAAGTAAGTGAATAACTTATTTATCCATTCATTCACCCTATGTCTTTTGATTGGACCATTCAGTTCATTTACATTTAAAGTAATTATTGGTAGGTATGAACTTATCAACATTTTATTACTTGTTACTGTTTTTGTAGCTCTCATTCTTTTCCTTTTTCTTATTCACTCCCTTTGTGGTTTGATGGCCTTATTTAGTGTTATGCTTGGATTCCTTTCTCTTTTTTGTGTATCCATTATGGATTTTTGATTTGTGGTTACCATTAGGTTCATAAATAACAACTTACAGCAGGTTATATTGAGTTGATGATTGCTTAAGTTTGAACACAGTCTAAAAGCACTACATTTTTACCACCATTTTATATATACAATGTCATATTTTAAAACATAGATATAATTGTTTTTACCCTCTTGTATTTTAACCTCCCTACTGTTTTGTTGTTTTAGATTTTATTTGAGATAGAGAGAGATCACAAGCAGAGGGGAAAGGTAGAGGGAGAAGCAGACTCATTGCCAGCACAGAGCTCTTTGCAGAACTTGATCCCAGGACCCTGAAAGCATGACCTGAGCCAAAGGCAGATGCTTATCTAACTGAGCCACCCAGGCAACCCCTACTGGTTTTATATGTGATTAATCTTCTGCTTTTACTTGTAAAATTTATTCCTTTCATAATTTTCTTACTTCTAATTATGGTCTTTTCTTTCCACTCCAAGAATTCCCTTTAATGTTTCTTATAAGACTGGTTTAGTGGAGATGAACTCCTTTACTTTTGTTTGTTTGGGAAATGCTGTATCTCTCCTTCTATTCTGAATGATATCCTTGCCAGATAGGGTTATTCTTGGCTGAAGACTTTTCCTTTCAGCATTTTGAATGAATCATACCATTCTCTCTTGCCCTGCAAAAATTCTGCTGAAAAATCAGCTTATAGCCGTAAGGGGTTTCCCTAATAGGTAACTGTTTTCTTTTCTCTTGCTGCTTTTAAAATTCTCTTTATCACTACTTTTTACTATTTGATTATTATGTGTCTTGGTATTGACTTCAGTTAATTTCATTAGGGGTTTTTGTGATTCCTGGATTTAGATATCTGTTTCCTTCCTCAGATTAGGGAATTTTTCAGCTATTAATCTTCAAATAAGTTTTCTGTCTGCTTCTCTCTCTCTCTTCTTCTGAGATTTCTATAATACAGATGATGTTGATGGTGTTGCTGAGTTCCTTTAATCCATTCTCATTTTTTATTATTTTTTTTCTTTTTGCTGTTCAGATTGGTTGCTTTCCATTAGCCTATCTTCCAGATCACTGATTCATTCTTCTGCATCCTCTAAACTGCTGGTGATTCCTTCTAGTGTATTTATAATTTCAGTTATTGAATTATTCATCTCTGATTGTTTTTTTTTCATTATTTGAAAACAATTTTATTATGAAAATTTTCAAATATTACAAAAATAGAGAAAATAGTATAATGAATCCTATGTACCTACGACCTAGCTTTGACAATTAATTTTTCTTTTTTTTTTTAATTAATTTTTATTGGTGTTCAATTTGCCAACATACAGAAAAACACCCAGTGCTCATCCCGTCAAGTGTCCCCCTCAGTGCCCATCACCCATTCCCCTCCAACACCCGCCCTCCTCCCCTTCCACCACCCCTAGTTCGTTTCCCAGAGTTAGGAGTCTTTATGTTCTGTCTCCCTTCCTGATATTTCCCAACATTTCTTTTCCCTTCCTTTATATTCCCTTTCACTATTATTTATATTCCCCAAATGAATGAGAACATACACTGTTTGTCCTTCTCCGATTGACTTATTTCACTCAGCATAATACCCTCCAGTTCCATCCACGTTGAAGCAAATGGTGGGTATTTGTCGTTTCTAATTGCTGAGTAATATTCCAGTGTATACATAAACCACATCTTCTTTATCCATTCATCTTTCGATGGACACCGAGGCTCCTTCTGATGGTTTTTTTTTAATATTTTGTATCTCTTTGTTGCAGGTCTCACTGAGATTGTCCACTCTTTTCTTAAGTTCAGTATCTTTATGACCATTAGTTTGAATTATACACATACTGCTTATCTCTGTTTCCTTTAGCTCTTTTGTTGTGATTTTGTCTTGTTCTTTCATTTGGAACATATTCCTCTGTCTCCTCATTTTGTCTAACTGTCTGTGTTTGTTTCTGGTATTGGGAAGGTCAGCTACATTTTCTGATGTTGAAAAGTAGTGACCTACCGAAGTCCTGTGGTACCCTATAGTACAATGCCCCCTCTTCACCAGAACAAGTTGCTTCAGGAGTGTATTCTATATGGGCTGTGTGCACCCTAGTACATGCACCCTACTGTGCACCCAGGTTTGCCTTCAGTCCAGTTGTCTGCAACGGCCCACTTCGCCTACTGTGGGCACACTGAGCAGGGATTGCTCCCTGCACTTTTGAGGGGCATGTCTGAGGCCGTTCTGGACTCACAGTTGGGTAGTGGCAGCCATCAGGCTAACTTTCTGCACAGTCTGTCTGCTGCAGTTCTGTGCACATCAAACTGCAGGGCACTCTCCCTGCACTGCCCCCTAAATGGTTTTCATTGGTCAACAGAGCCTATAGTCAGATTAGGCATTTGCCCTCAGTCCATCTGCTGGAGCTGCAGTTACCCCAAAATTGCAGGGCACTCTCTTATGCTGCCACCTGAAAGGCTCAGGAGGACTGGTATATGTGGTTATCTCCTCATTTCCCTAGGGCCATATCTCAGCAAGGTTGTGTGTTATGCTGGCTCATTAAGAGGGGGGACTCTATTTCCTATCATTCTCTAGCTCTCCCAGAGCTAAGTGCACTGATTTTTAAATTACCTGGAGTTAAACCCCACTAGTTTTAAAAACACACACAGTTAAGCCCAACTGTTTTTCAAAACTGAATGATATGGGGGTTTGTCTTCCCAGTGAGGTCCTCCATGCCTGGGGTGCCTGGGGTGGGCTCTGCTCTTTTCATTTCTCTATGCATGTGGTGTCACCCTGTTTATGATTAGTCTCACTAGGAGTTTCATTCCTAACCATGTCTCTGCCCCCTTGCCCTTTTTTGATGTGGCTTCCTCTCTGCAAAGAAATGTGGAAAGTCTGTTCTTCCAGGCTTTGGGTCATTTTCAGGGTTAGTTGTACAAATGTAGCTGTTACCTTGGTGTTCCCAGGGGAAGAGGTGAGCTCAGGATCCTCCTACCACCATTTTTACAATTCATCCATATGCTGCTTGTAAGAGACTCAATTCAGACGTAAAGACACATGCAGATTGAAAGTGAAGGGATGGAAAAACATTTACCATGCAAATGTAAGTGAAAAGGAAGCTGAGTAGAAATACTTATATTGGGCAAAATGATTTTAAAACAAAGACTGTAGCAAGAGACAAAGAAGTACACCATATGGGATCCCTGGGTGGCGCAGCGGTTTGGCGCCTGCCTTTGGCCCAGGGCGCGATCCTGGAGACCCGGGATCAAATCCCACGTCGGGCTCCCGGTGCATGGAGCCTGCTTCTCCCTCTGCCTATGTCTCTGCCTCTCTCTCTCTCTCTCTCTCTCTCTCTGTGACTATCATAAAATAAATAAAAAATTAAAAAAAAAAAAAAAAAGAAGTACACCATATAATGATAAAGGGAACAATCCAACAAGAGGATGTAACAATTGTAAATTATCTATGCGCCCCACGTAAGAGTACCTAAATAGATTTTTTTAATTGACAGAAATAAAAGGAGAAATTGGAGCACCTGGGTGGCTCAGTGGTTGAGCCTCTGCCTTTGGCTCAAGGCTTGATCCTGGGTCCAGGGATCCAGCTCCACATGGGGCTCCCTGCAGGGAGCCTCTTCTCCCTCTTCCTGTGTCTCTGCCCCTCTCTGGGTCTCTCTCATGAATAAATAAATTTAAAAAATTTTTTAAAGGAGAAATTGACAGAAATACAATAATAATATGGGACTTTTTTTTTTTTGGTTGATTGAAGATTTTATTTAGGTAGTCATGAGACGCACGCACACGCGCACGCACACAGAGGCAGAGACACAGGCAGAGGGAGAAGCAGACTCCATCCACGCAGGGAGCCCGCTGAGGGACTCAATCCCAGGACCCCGGGATCACGCCCTGGGCCAAAGGCAGGCGCTCAACCGCTGAGCTACCCCGGCCTCCCTACCTGGAGGCACTTTGATAGAGTAGCAGCAGCAGCAAAGAAACACGCACCTCCACTCCCCCCACCTCCCACCGCACCAGGTGAAAGAAGGTCTTGCTGACTCCCCTCCTTTTCCTCTGAGAAGAGAAGCACACCCCCTCTCCTGCCCCTGGAAGGTGCCTTTGGGGGGAGCGCCAAAGGCGCTAGATAGATAATTCAGATAGAAATCAACAAGGAAATAGTGGCTTGAATGACACATGAAACCAGATAAACCTAAAAGATATATAAAGGACATAATAAAGGCCAGATATGAAAAATCCACAGCTAATATCAAAGTCAATGGTGAAAAACAGAACTTTTTCCTAAAATCAAGGCAAGACAAGAATGTCCACTCCCACTGTTATTTTTCAACATGGTACTAAAGCCCTCACTGCAGCAATCAGACAAGAAAAAGAAATAAAAGGCATCCAAATTGGTAAAGAAGTAGTAAAACTTACACTATGTACAGATGACATGATACTATACATAGAAAACCCTAAAGACTCCCCCCCCAAAAAACTATTAGAAATGATAAATGAATTCAGGAAAGTCACAGGGTGCAAAATTAATATACATAAATCTCTTGAATTTCTATACACTCATAATGAAGCAGCAGAAAGAGAAATTAAGAAAATAATTCCATTTACAATTGGACCAGAAATAATAATATACCTAGAAATAAACTTAACCAAGGAGGTAAAAGACCCGTATGCTGAAAACTATAAAACACTATGAAAAACACTGAAGATGACACAAACAAATGAAAAAATATTCCGTGTTCACGAATTGGAAGAAACAATATTCTTAAAATATCTCTACTACCCAAAGTAGTCTATAGATTTAATGCAATCCCTATCAAAATACAAAGCAATTTTCACAGAACTAGAACAAATAATCCTAAAATTTGTATGTGACCACAAAAGACATCAAATAGTCAAAGGAGTCTTGAAAATAACAAAGCTGGAGATATCACAATCCTTAATTTCAAGATATACTACAAAGGTACAGCAATGAAAGCATTATGGTACTGGCACTAAAATAGACACATAGATCAATAAAACAGAAAAGAAAGCCCAGAAATAAACTCATGCTTATATGGGTCAACTAATCTATGATAAGGGAGGCAAGAATATACAATGGGAAAAAGACTTCTCAACAAATGGTGTTAGAATAACTGAACAGCTGAATACAAAAGAATGAAACTGGACAGCTTTCTTACACCATACACAAAAATAAACTCAAAATGAATTAAGCACCTAAATGTGAGACATGAAACCATGAAACTCTTAGAAAAAACCATAGGGAGTATTTCTTCTATATCAGTCATAGAAACATTTTTCTATGTATGTCTCTTTAGGCAAGGGAAACAAGCAAAAATAAACTAGTAGGACTATACCAACATAAAAAGCTTTTGCGTGGGGAAGGAAACCAACAGAAAAGCAACCTACAGAATGAGAGAAGATATTTGCAAATGTATATCCCATAAAAGGTTAATATTCAAAATACATAAAGAACTTATACAGGGGCATCTGGGTGGTTCAGTTGTTAAGCATCTCACTCTGGTTTCCACTGAGGTTGTAATCTTAGGGTTATGAGATTGAGCCTTGCATTGGTGTCTGCACCAAGAATCTGTCTGCTTAAGATTCTCTCTCCCTCTGTCCCTCCTGCTCATTCTCTCTCTCTCTCTCTCTCTCTCTCTCTCTCTCTCTCTCTCTCTCCCCCCCAATAAATAAATAAATCTCTAAAGAAAAAAAAAGACCTTACACAACTCAATACCAAAAAACCCCAAATAATCCAACTTAAAAATGGGGAGATGATCTCAATAGATATTTTTCCAAAGAAGACATACAGATGGTCAATAAACACATGAAAAGATGCTCAACACTAATCATTCTGGAAAGTGCAAACCAAAACCATGACAAAGTATCACCTTACACCTTCCAGAATGACTAGAACAAAAACAAGAAATAATAAGTGTTGCAAGAAATGATAAGTGTTGATGAGGATGTATAAAAAAAGAAACTCTCAAAAAAAAAAAGAAACTTTCATGCACTGTTATAGAAATACATATTAGTGTAGCCGCTATGGAAAATGGTATGGAGGTTTTTCAAAAATTAAAAATTGAAATACCATATGATCAGTAATTCTGCTAATATGTATTTATCCAAAGAAAATGAAAACACTAATCTGAAAAAATGCATGCACCCCTCCTGTTTATTGAAGCATTATTCACAATAGCCAAGATATGGAAACAATCAAAGTGTCCATCTGTAGATGAATGGATAAAGAAAACACATACAAACACACACACACACACACACACACACACACACACACACACACACTGGAATATTAGTCAGCCATAAAAAAAGAATAAGATCTTGACTTTTGTGATAATGGGGGTGGACCTAAAGGGCATTATGCTATATAAAATAAGTCAGACAGAGAAAGACAAATGACATGTGATTCCTCTCATACGCAGAATTTGGGAAACAAAACAAATGAACAAACAAAGGAAAAAGAGATGAACAACAACAACAACAAAAACCAGACTCCTACGTACTAAGAACAAATATGGGGAGATGGGTGGGGGTGGGGGTGGGGTGAAACAGACAAAGGAGATTAAGAGGTACAAAATTCCAGCTACAAAATAAATAAGTCATGGAATGAGAAGCATAGGGAATATAGTCAGCAAGATTATCATAATGCTTTTTGATGACAGATGGTAGCTACATTTATTTGATAAGCAGTGTGTAATGTACAGAACCATTGAATCATTATGTTGCACACCATTATGTTTTACTATAATACTCTATGTTAATTATACTTCAAAATACCTATCTACCTACATACATACGATTTCCAGGACCTAGGGGAATAAAGGTTATTGCTTAATAATTACAGAGTTTTGTTTGAAGTGAGGAAAAGTTTTGGGAATAAATAGTGGAGATGGTTGCACAATATTGTGAAAACACAATTAATGCAATTAAATTATACATTTAAAAATGGTCCAAAAATCTAAGATAATAACAATCACTAAGGTAATAAAATAAGTAGTCAATGCATTCTTTCAGACATTTCTTGTGATGAGACAGTTTCATTTTCTCTCTCTCTCTCACACACAGACAAGATTGAAGATACTGTAGATTTTAATATGCACAATTTCTCTACCTGTAATGAGGGAAAAAATGCTACCAACTAAAGCATAACACCCAATGACTGTAAGATGCATCTCAGTTTCAGAGATGTTCAACTACAAAACAATATGAGTCATGGAATCAATGAAATGCAGTGTGTACGTGCATGCAAGTATGCACACTGTAAGTGTGCATATATAGGGGAATGTTTGAATTGTTGGAAGACTCTCATTTCTTGCATTATTGGCCTTTACTATAACATACTTATACAATTATATCAAATGGTGCTAAGATCATTTTCATTTCTCCCTATAACACCTCCCACTTTCCATGGATTATTCTTCATATCCTCACTCCAGGCTTCCTGAAGTCTTAACCTTCCACCTGGTTCCCAAACATCTCCAAAACTTCTTAGAAGTAACTCGTATTCCAAACCATGATAATTTTGACTTTTCTAGCTCCCCTGTCCCTTTGAAAATAGTTCAGTCTTATATTCCATTCTGTTAGGTCTTGCTAAATGATTAGAATAAAATTTGTGAAGTAATTAGAGCTAGTGTTTTCATGGTGGGCAATAAATTTTTCAGATGTTATATTTTCATCTTAATGTAGGCCTTTCTTAGCAAAAGAAACCCAATATGCATTCATTAAAGAATAAGGATGGTGGTATATAAAGAGGAAGAGTTTTGTTCCCTTAAAATTATACCACTTCAAAAATGTAAATCTGGGTGACCAAGGGACTAACAAAAGTCTGAAGAGAAACTTCATTTTCCTTTGTCTCCTACAGAAATGCAAAGGCAAAGTCTCAGAAATAAGCAGCTTCTTTGACCCCCATACTTGCGTTAAAGGATCATCTTTTTCCGTCTCCTCTGCATTACCATCATCATCATCATCATCATCAATCATCATCATTATCACCCTCTCGCTTACATTTTGATTTGGTTCCTAAAAATAAAACCTCAGAATGAAAGTCATTCCTTTCTCCAAGATCTGAATAGCAACTCAGTGCTTACACTGAATAATAATCTTATTTCATGTTGTATCCAAATTTTGGAAGATAAAAGACCAGCTCAAATATACTGCACTTAGTTCATGGCAGAGCTGAAACAAAATGTCCTGACTTGGGACCCGTGGGTGGCTCAATGGTTAAGCATCTGCCTTCAGTTCAGAGAGTGATCCTGGGGTCCTGGGATCAAGTCCTGCATTGGGCTTCCTTCAGGGAGCCTGCTTCTCCCTCTGCCTATATCTCTGCCTCTCTCTGTGTGTCTCTCATGAACAAATGTTTAAAAATCTTAAAAAAAAAGAATGTCCTGACTCATGGTCTAAGGCTCTTCCCCAGGTACCCACTGGAAATTATGAAACTCCTGCAACCTTCCTTGCTTCTCAATCCTACATTTCAGAGGACATAGATTACCAGTTGGTGGTATCTTCCTGTTCATATGACTCATTTGTCCATTCCCCCCCACCCACCCACCCAACTGCTTGATTCAGGCCTCAAGCTATCCAGCAGCAGTACAGTTATCCTACCTGAGGATGGCTGGGAGACTTGACAATCTGCTTCTACCTCCATCACATTTGAAGGAAGGAGAGGGTGGAGAACAGAGAGCTGAGAAACCACTGGAGAAAAGGGTCATGCTGGAGGAAGACAAAAAGGCAGGAGCCAACCTGGAAAAGAAAATGGTATGGAGGACAGGCAGTAGAGAGACAGAAAGAATGATTTTGAAAAAAAAAAAAAGCCAAAGAATTAGGAAAATTGTTATATCATCCAGTAAAAGGTGCAGTGATTATCAAGATTTTCTGCATCTAGCCAGAGAAAAAAATTTAAGTCTCACAAAACTGCCATCTCCCTCTCTGGAACAAATAATCTCTCATGATTTACCACAATATTTGACATCTAAGTTACTGAGGCTTGTTTTCTGCTTTTTATTTCTCCTTATGGTTTACAGAAGAATACACCAGAAAGAGCATACCAATTACAAAATCCCAGACTCCAGGAATTACAATGATAACTGAATAGTTCTAGAAAGATCCTGTTTAAGAGTCATCTTATTTAACATATGCATTTTTCAGTTAGAGAAACTGAGACACAGAATTACAAATTTGCCCATAACTATTTATATACTTTATTTTATTATTTTTAAAAATATTTTATTTACTTACTCATGAGAGACACAGAGAGAGAGAGGCAGAGACATAGGCAGAGGGAGAAGCAGGCTCCACACAGGGAGCCGGATGTGGGACTCCAACTCTCCAGGATCAGGCCCTGGACTGAAGGTGGCACTAAACTGCTGAGCCACCCAGACTGCCCTATTTATATACTTTACATCATTAAAATATGACTCTGTAGACCAGGGATTGGCAAACTGTTTCTATTAAGGGCCAACTAGTAAATATTTTTGGCATTGAGGATCATATAATCTCTGTCACACTTACTCAATTCTGCCATTATACAGCAAACGCAGCCATAGACGACATATAAACAAACAGATATGGCTATATTCCAATAAAGCTTTATTTACAAAAACAGAGTGTGGGTGAGGCTTGACTAGTAGACTGTAGTTTATTGATACCTGATCTGGACCTAGTTGTTTATTAAATACCATGTGAACATCCCAGGAAATCATATGAATGGCAGGCATAAATTAAATTCCTATAGGAATGACAGTTAACAATGGCTGCCAATTATGAAGCACTTCCTGTGATTTTCCTCATTAAATTGTTCCACCAGTCCTGTGTGATGAATACTATCATGCTCTCATTTTATTTTTTCAGATAAGAAAACAAAAACACAAGCAAGTCAAATAATTTGCCAATGGTTATACAGGGAGAAGGTGGTAGTGTCAGGACCCAGGTCCTGTTTCACTTCAAGACTCAGTGCTTAACAACTAAGGGATACAGTTACTTGGGAGACAGAACAGAAAGTCACATCTAGTTTCTCACAAAGAATTAAATGTTTTCATGTTATTCTGAAGGAAATTTCCAATAGTTTAAATATTTTAATAGTGCATTCATATCAACAACTTGGATGATGCATGAGTCAGTCTCTCTCTCTCCCCTCACCTCCCCTTGAAACATTCATTTTGTTACCTTTTTCACATGATCTGTCTGTCAGGCTCTCTAGCACACACACTAAGATTTAAGGAAAGATATTAGATGGAACCACCCACCTCAGACACTGGGATGCAAAGGGTCTCTAACAGTGAGAGGAATTCAAGCCTGAAGGGGAAAAAAAGGCAGCTCTTGATGATTATCCTAAATTATTGAAGCCAAACCAGGGAAGACTTGAGGAAATGACTCACTGGACCCAGGAGAAAGGAAAACAGCCGAGTGATGGCAGGAGAAAATGAGGATAATATAGCCTTACTGTTAAAGTGAGGGTTAGAAGTCCACAGAGACCCAGAAAGGAAACACTGAAATGGCTGAGTTACATTCCTGAAACTAACATGCAATATTGTTTTATCAGGCTTACAGCTGTTTGGGCCAAGAATGAGGCAGGAACAGATTTCTTAACAGAGATATCATCTCATGTTCTTTACTGTCCCCAGATTTTCTCCTCTGCTACAGCCCTAAGGAGAAATTACAGCCATCTCTGTTCCTTCTATTCTTGAATCACAAATCTAGCTCTTCCTGACTCAGAAGCTGAGATTGGTGTGAAAAACAGATGCATTATACTGCAGCCATAAAAAAAATCTCCTAACATCGGGACAACCGGGTGGCTCAGTGGTTGAACATCTGCCTTTGGCTCAGGGCATAGTCCTGAGGTTTCTGAGCTTGAGTCTTGCATCAGGCTCCCCAAAGGGAGCCTGCTTCTCCCTCTGCCTATGTTTCTGCTTCTCTCTCTGTGTCTCTCATGAATAAATAAATAAATAAAATCTTCAAAAAAAATCTCCTAACATCTGTACTGAGCCCATGAAAGGACTTCAAGCCATCCACATTCCAGGTCTAAAAAAAAAGCCTGATAGAAACAGTTGGAGAATGTTTTAAGCATGAATACAGTGAGCGTTTACTCAGTAGGTCACTAGAAACAGAAACAAAACTATGAGGTAAGTAAACTTTATCCTTGGTCTTTTCCTACCCATCTATCAAATTGTCACTGAATTAACATTCTTATTCATTAATCAAGACTCTGATCGTGCCACTCCTGTGCTCACAAGCCTGCAAAATTAACACACCATATTGGCAATGGTGCTGTAAAATACACACTTTCATTTTTTAAATAAAATACACATTTTCATATATTGGTGGTGGAAGTGTAAACTGGTACAATCTCTAAGAAGAACATTTTTGCAGTGTCTACCAAAATTACAAATGCATATATCTCTGACCTAGGAATTTATCCTATAACTGTACTGGAACTGTATGAAATGGGATATGTAGATTATTTTTTACAATATTATTAGTAAGAATAACAGATAAATACTTTTCAAAAGAAATTATATGTGATAGCCATGGAAGTGTGCCCCACAGATCTTCCAAGAGATCCTGTTGCAGATGACATGATACTCTATCCAGAAAACCCAAAAGATTCCACCCCAAAACTGCTAGAACTGATACAAGAATTCAGCAAAGTCACAGGATATAAAATCAATGCTCAGAAATCAGTTACATTTCTATACACTGAGACCGAAGAAAGAAAAATCAAGGAATTGATCCCACTTACAATTGCACCCCAAACCACAAAATACCTAGGAATAAACCTAAGCAAAGAGGTAAAGGATCTGTACTCTGAAAAGTATAGAACATTTATTTAAAAAATTGAGGATGACATAAAGAAATGGAAAAAAAATCCATGCTCATGGATTGGAAGAACAAATATCTTTAAAATGTCTATGCTATTTAGAGCAATCTACACATTCAGTGCAATTTCTGTCAAAATACCATCAACATTTTTCACAGAGCTGGAACAAACAATCCTAAAATTTGTGTAGAACCAGAAAAGACCCTGAATAGCCAAAGGAATGTTGAAAAAGAAAACCAAAGTTGGTGGCATCACAATTCTGGACTTCAAGCTATATTATAAAGATGTTATCATCAAGACAGTATGGTACTTGCATAAAAACAGACACACTGATCAATGGAACAGAATAGAGAACCCAGAAATGGATACACAACTCTATGGTCAACTAATCTTTGACAAAGCAGGAAGCAATATCTAATGGAAAAAAGTCTCTTCAACAAGCGGTGTTGGGAAAATTGGACAGCCACATGCAGAAGAATGAAACTAGACCATTTCCTCATGCCATACACAAAAATAGACTCAACATGGATGAAAGACCTAAATGTGAGACAGGAATCCATCAAAATCCTGAAGAACACAGGCAGCCACCTCTTTGAATTCACATGCAGCAAAAAAGCAGGAGAAACAAAAGCAAAAATAACTATTGGGACTTCATCAAGATAAAAAGCTTTTGCACAGCAAAGGAGACAGTCAACAAAATGAAAAGACAATCAAAAGAATGGGAGAAGATATTTGCAAATGTCTTATCAAATAAGGAGCTGTGAACTGGTATAGGTACTATAGAAAACAATATGGAGTTTCCTCAAAAAGTTAAAAATAAAGCTACCTACAATCCAGCAATTGTACTACTAGGTATTTATCCAAAGGATACAAACATAGTAATTTGAAGGGGTATATTCACCCCAATGAAGTCCACTGAGGGATGAATGGATAAAGAAATATGATATATACGTATATATGTATATATATATATTCCAATGTATGTATATATATATATATACACAAAATGTATATTCCATTGTATGTGTATATATATATCACATTTCTACATACATTTCTGTATTGTAATATACATTTATGTATTATATATGTGTATGTATATGTATAAATATACATACAATGGAATATACATACAATGGAATATACATACACATACAGTGGAATATTTCTCAGCCATCAAAAAGAATGCAATCTTGCCAATTGTAGTGACATGGATGGAACTAGAGGGAATTATGCTAAGCAAAATAAGTCAGAGAAACAGATGAATTGGTGGAATTTAAGAAACAAAACATATGAACAAAAGAGAAGGGAAGAAAAAATAAAATAAGATGAAAACAGAGAGGGAGGCAAATCATAAGAGACTCTTAACTCTAGGAAACAAACTGAGGGTTGTTGGAGTAGAGATGGGTGGAAGGAAGAGGTAAATGGTTGATGGGCATTAAGGAGAGCACTTGAAGTAATGAGCACTGGGTGTTGTATGCAACTGATGAATCACTAAATTCTACCTCTGGAACTAATAATACAACGTATGTTAATTAAATTGACTTGAATTTATTTTATTTTATTAGAATAACAAAAAATACTTTACTAAAACATAAGACTTACAGAAGTTTCCAGACAAACCATACAAAATGGTTACAAGCTTTTTCTTGAAGGAGGGATTCTACATTCAACAGCAAAGTCGCAATGTTATTAGTGAGGGCTGTATTCTTTATTTTGGCTCAAACAATCAACCTCCATCTACAGTGTCTAAATAAAGTTAGACTTGGTTAGAGAGCATATTCCAAAAAACTGCTTATTTTAACCAAAGCAATTGGGTCGTCATAAAATAAAACTACCTCTACCCTAAAAAAGAAAAAAAGAAAAGAAAGAAAGAAAGAAAGAAGAAGAAAGAAAGGAAGGAAGGAAGGAAGGAAGGAAGGAAGGAAGGAAGGAAGGAAGGAAGGAAAGAAGAAAGAAGAAAGAAGAAAGAAGGAAAGAAGAAAGAAGAAAGAAGAAAGAAAGAAAGAAAGAAAGAAAGAAAGAAAGAAAGAAAGAAAGAAAGACATCCACACCCCTGTAGCTAACACTGACAACTATCTTCATTCATAGTGCTTTATCCTTAAACCATAATGGGAGAAATGAATAAAGCAGAAGACAGCCACTGCTTTTAAATGTTTCACAACAATCCAGATGGTACTTCTAGCCTCTGCTCATGCTTTACAACAGTGAATCAGGATAAGACATAGATTTGCTAATGTGCATTTAATCACCAAAAGACTGAAGATGTCTGGACTTTTATCCTATAATGTTTCTAAGACTGTGTCCATTAAATGCAAATAAAAATGAAGAAGTCTTGGCAGAACAGGAGAAGTGATGCACACTTGATTAGATCGATTTTAAATATTATTCATGGCATATAGCCTAGTCCATACTTTAGCTGTTTCTATGGCTTGGGCTTCGTTGGTCTTACACTGCTCTGCTAAATCACTTGCTGATGGATCATCTGGATTGGGAGCATTTACCAAAGCCTGGATTGAGAGCAGAACTGTGTGGATCTGCAGCGCTGGGGACCACTTATCTTTCAAAATATCTAAACATATTCTTTCCAACTTGTCTACATTAGGATGATAAATTTTTGGTCGTGAAATATACTTTAGGGGCTGCCATCGGGTGTTCTTCTGGAAGGAATAGTTCAAGTTTAAAAGTCCCTCCCTCAAAAGGGTAGTCCTGGGGACCAGCAAAGACCACATGAAAATAACAGGCCTTGCTCTCATCTGGTTCTGCTTTAATGCAGGAACTGGTTCTGCTAGCAAACACTGGGTTTCCTTGATAATCCTGTGGGGCAGCCCGGCTATCTTGTCAGATTCGAAGTTTGGCCTCTGGTCTTGACTCTCAATTAAATTGAATTTAATTTTTTTTTTTAAAAAGAGTTCCTACAGCAACAAGCATATCTGATGGACAGCTAATATACTTTTGGATCCACTAAAATCTTCATGTTATGTCACATTTCCTCTGGGCTTCTTCCAGCCAACGAATGAGCAAAATGGAGTTATTAGAATCAGGTCATTTCAGTAGATGGAAGAGTTCTCTAATAGCTTTGGCTCAGGAGATCTTCATTGGCCTGGCCAAGCATTTCTCAGAACTATTCTACAATATGAGTCTCTTCTGACCCATTCCTTTCTTTTCTTTCTTTCTTTCTTTCTTTCTTTCTTTCTTTCTTTCTTTCTTTCTTTCTTTCTTTCTCTTCTTTCATGAGTGTCAGAATTTCTCCTCTCCTCATTTTATCTTTCATGGTTTCCCCCCAATAAATCTGCTGCACTTTTAATCCTGTGTTGGTGTTTCCTTCTTGTAGAACTCAAACTGACATTCCACTGAAGTCAGAAGACAATGTAATGACATCTCTAAAGTGGTGACAGAAAAAAACCAGCCTAACTAGAATTGCCAGTGAAAATATTTCCTTTCAACAAAAATAAAGAGACTACTTTGCCAGCAACACACCATTGAAATAAATACTAAAAGGAATTCCTTAGGCAGATGGGAAATTTCCTTGGCTAGAAATAGAAAATTGAAGGAAAAGAAAAGCACTGGGAAAAAAGCACTGAAAAAGCACATGTGGATAAATATAAAAGAATACTATTTAAAGCAACAATGACTACAATGTCTTTTAAAATTTAGAACATATACATTAAAACACATGATAACAATAGCACAAAAGGTAGGACAGGGAAAATGAAATCAAGTTATAAGGTTCTTACATTTTCCAGGAAATGCACTGGTAAAGTAGACTATAACCAGTGTACAATGGATGCATATTGAAATCCCTAGGGCAATGGCTCTCAATTGGGAGTATTTTTCCCACCAAGAAGTATCTGGCAAATAAACACATGACACAGACAGATTAAGAGAAAGAAGAAGGGAGATTTGTCAATATGTGAAGACATTTTTGATTGTCACACTGTAGGGGAAGTGTCAAAAGCATCCTTAGCTGAGAAATGCTAGCTAAAAGACAGAGATTATCAGAAAAAAGACAGATTGTCAGATTGTCAAAACTAACAACAACAACAAAAATTTTTTTAAATGATCCAAGTATATTCTGTCTCTAAGAAACTTACTTTAAATGTAATGATATGGGCAGGTTAAAAGTGAAAGAATAGAAAAGGAGATTCTATGCAAACTCAATCCAAAGAAGGCTGAAGTAGCTGTATTAATATCAAACAAAGAAAACTGCAGAGTAAAATAAGTCACCAGAGATGAAGAGGGGCATCACATAATGATAAAATGTACATTTCACTAAGAAGACATAATACTCCTAAATATATTTGCACCTTTAATAGAGCTTCAAAATGCATGAAGCAAAACTGATGGAATTAAAGACAAAAATGAGCAAATCAACAACTATATCTGGAGACTTTAACTTTCCTCTCTCAGTAGTTGACAGAACTAATGGAAAATCAGCAAAGTTATAGATGAACTGAACAACTCCATCAACCAAATGGATCTCACTGAAATTTTTAGAACATTTCACCACCAACAGCAAAATGCATATTCTTTTCAAGTGCACGTGGCATATTCATCAAGATGTAAACCTTAACAATTTAAAAGAATTAAAATCATGCAAAGTATATTCTCTCAGTATAATAGAATTAAAATGTAAATAATAATAGAAAGATAATAGGAAATCTCCAAACACTTGGAAATTAAACAGCACCCTTCGATATGAATCCATGCATCAAAGAGCTCTCAGAAAAATTAGAAAATATTTTAAACTGAACAAAAATAAAGCACAACATAGCAAAATTTGCATGATGATTAAAGCAGTGCTTCAAGGGAAATTTTGGCTTCAAATGCTTGCAGAAAGGACATTAAGAAACTAGAAAAGGGAGAAGAAAATAAACTCAACATAAGCAGAATGAAAGAAATCATAAACATAAAAGCAGAAGTCCATAAAATTGAAAATAGACAAGCCAAAAAGCAATAGAGAAAGTCAAAACAATCAAAGTCTTGTTATGTAAAAAGATCAAGAAAATACAAATTAACCTATAGCAAAACTGACCAAAAGAAGAAAGAAGACAAAAATTACTATAAGGAATGAAAGAGAAAATATTACCAGAGACCCTATAGAGAGTAAAAGGATAAAGGGATTCTTTGAGCAACTCTACACACAAAAATTTGACAGTGTAGAAGAAACGGACCATTTCCTGAAAAAACACAAATATCAAAACTCATCTAAAATAATATACAGAAAATATTAGTAGTCCAAAACCATTTTTCAACTTGAATTGATAGTTTAAAATCTTCTGAAAAAAATTTACCCAGCATTTCTTTTGGTTTACAGTGGGAAGATTTCAGGTTATTTAGCTCACTGTATTACTAGCCATGTAACTCTCTTAAGTTTTTTTAAGCCAGTATGAACTGAGTTTTTTGTTAAAGACAGACTTCTTAAACATCATATTTCCATGAAATTTGAAATAATATTGTACTTGCAAGGTGTACAAACACAATTCTGAGATGACCCAGAGCAGTAATTATAGAAATACTGGCAGTAGTAGCATTATGGAGTAGTGGCAACAGTAGTCCAATAATAGTAATTATGACTAAGAGATACTAAGCACTTACCCGTGACACCCTGCAAAAAACTTTGCATTTACAATATGATACCACAGTGTTATAGAAGAGGAAACAGAAGTATAAACATTAAGTAAAAGAATAAAAACATGGTGAAATGGAGTATTAAGTGGGACTTTCTGTAGCATAATTTTCTTCTAAGCCTACCATCTTGTTTATAATCTTCCTGCTCTGGGATAGAAGGGAACTAAAGGAATGATCATTTTTTTCTACCTATACAAAAATGCATTAAATGACATGCACTTGGTCTTGAGGAGAGTGCCTCTAGCCCTGAAAGAAGCAAGTCCTGGCAGCACGAATATCCTGCAAAGAAAGTAAGCCAGCTTTGTGCTTCTCCAGCCAGGATTTGCTTTTTTCACCAATTAGACCATATTGCCATCAACTCCACTTGCTGAAGGCTCCCAGTGCCTGCTGAAACACACACACACACACACACACACACACACACACACACGTACAGTGAATGAATGTAGAGTGGCTAAGAGAGCTCCCAGATTAATTAACAGAAAGAATATCTCAATGGAATGGTCAGTCTCTGAGCTGCTATAATAATGATCTTCAAAAAATACGCAAATTCATCTTGTTTACTTATTGAAAAAAAGACGCTGAAAGGGCTGTTATGCAGTGTTAAGCAACAAGTCCATAAACTTGCTAACTTCAAGTTACTACTTTTCATTAACCTGAAAATTGAAAGAAAAAAATACATGCAAGTAAACGGAAAAAACAAACAGATGAGCACCACTTATTTCTATATTTTCTCCACTCTGATGAGGCAATGATCCAAGAAAACACATTCTTGCCCTTACAACTCAGCTGCCAACATGAATGTGATTCTTTAGCTATGAGAAAACGTCTTTTGAAGGGTACAGGTTAGTTAATATTGGAAATTCTTGTATACTTTGGGAGATAACACTATTTGCCCTGATAAGGGCCAGTACTTTTTTTTACCTTGATAAGGATGGGTATTTTTTCTTCCTTTTTATCTGGACTTGTCAAAAATCAATCATGTCACCCTGTATTTTTCCTTTTTCTCCCTCTTTCCCTTGCCCATTTGGGGGTTAATGCCAGTAACATGTTTTCCTGATATAGTAGTGAATATAATCCAGTATTCATGTCCCCTATATTAAATAAAATCTTGAAACCTAGTAGAAGTTCTTATTTAGGAACAATAAATAAAAGTTACAATTTGTAGAAGCTAAAAAGCAAGGATATACCGCCTGTGACAATGAAAGTGTTCAGCTTTATGACTTTTAAATCTCTTCCTACAAATGAATTCACTGGCGTTAAGGTTTACACTTCAAGTGTAAAGATGGTGGATAGAAAGAAGAGAGGGAAGGAGAAAGAAAGGAAGGAAAGGAGGAAGGTAAAAGGATGGAAGGAAAGAAGAGGAGATTGGTGGGTGGATAGAAAAAAGAGAGAGAGGCGATCCCTGGGGCTCAGCGGTTTAGCGCCTGCCTTCGGCTCAGGGTGTGATCCTGAAGTCCCAGGATTGAGTCCCACAGCGGGCTCCCTGTGTGGAGCCTGCTTCTCCCTCTGCCTGTGTCCCTGCCTCTCTCTCTGTCTCTCATTAGTGAATAAATAAAATCTTAAAAAACAAAAAACAAACAAACAAAAAAAAAAAACAGAGAGAGAGAAGGAAAAGGGGAGAGGAAATCCAAGTGGGATTTCAGGTCCCTAGGGTGAAAGTCAACCTTGAGTGGCAAAAAGAAAATACAGCCAACCCTTGAATTTCCAGCTACCTTTTGGTTACTATTTGGAGAGCATTGCTGACATGTAAATTCGCTCTCAGTAAAAAGGCTCTATCCTGTGAATCCAGTGAGCTTTATGCCTGGGATATAGAGAGTTCTCAGTAAATATTTGGTAAATAAATAATTGAATGAATAAACATACAAATTTATTTTTGTACATTAGTAAAAATGAAGCCTATATGTTTAGTGAGTTGCCTAAAATCATAAAGAAAATCTTAAGTATCTAAAATATATTAGATGGAAATGTAAGAAAGATTACCAATTGGGACCTAAGAGATGTGGATTCTGGTTCAGGGTTTGTTTTGTCATTTCACCTCTTTGGGTCTCTAGATTGCAGAAGGCAGGGATTCAGCTATACTGTTTTCTGCTCTACCTTCAATGCCTAGTTCAGTATCTAGTACATACTAGATGCTTTACTTATTTTTTTCAAGCTTTGATTGTATTTTATTGTCAGTGCTTGAGATAAAGCAGTTTTTAATGGAAGAATAAGAAAGTACGTGGAACTAGTACAAGGAACCCATAGACACTCTGAAGAGCTTTAAAGGACTCAATAAACAGTTAAATACTTAACATGTCTTCATCTGTAGAATTTGGTTTCCCCATATAAAAAAATTAAGATGTTGGTACCAAGGCTTTCTACGCGCTTCTTACGATTCCATGTCACTGTGAGAAGGATATCTGTTCCCAGTCCTTGTTTCATCCCCCACTTCCCAACTTTTACTGCTCAAGTTGTAAAGTAAGGCAAAAACAGGTGGGTGAGGTTCCAACACCCTTTCTCCAGTGTTATACCATCATCCTTCCAAGCTTTTATTTTCACAAGAAAAAAACCACAAAAATGCAATTTTAATTGAAAACAGTGCATCAATTACTTCATTGTCTATTTTGTAAAATGAATCACCACAGACCTCCCAATCTCCCAACCTCAGCAGTGAAAGATTCCCCAAACTTTCACATTAGGTGGTTCTAGTCATTCATCCCTAGAGAGGAAGCAAAGTGATATTCTTTCTCCATGTCTTCTGGGGGTGCTCAACAGCAATAAACTGGCTGGAATAAAACAGCAACAACAATGCTTCATGAATCACAGGATGGTTGCTTGAGAGAGACTAATTCTCCCACACTCTTACAGGAAGCCCTTCCTCCTCTTTTCATGGCTCTGCCCTAGTGAGAAAAACATTAGCAAATCTTGAAGTACAGGCAAGAGAATCCATAGAATTGTCAGTACAGCCTTCCCATTTGTCCAGAGAGGGAGACGGACCCACCTGCCCAGAAGATACATGTTTATCCTTTTTGGAGGACTCCTTTCCTGAGGAGGGACAGTCCTGCCAGTAGCTCACTCTCAGTGACTATATATAGGGTAATGTGCAGTATTCTGAGGAGGGTCCTAGTCAGGGAGTTAAGAAACCCAATTTGACTTCTGACAGACTATATGCTTTGAAAAAGTTACTTTCCTCTCTGAGAATCAAATTCCTCAATTTTTAAAACTTATTTGTCCTTTTAAGTCATTACAAAATTCCTTTTTCAAAAATGCTTTTCTAAATTCTAAAAATAATACATAATATCATTGAATTCTTTTAAACACAGATAAGTTAAAAGAAAAAATAACAATCATTCATAATCCAACCACCCAATGATATTCACTGTCAACATTTTTGTGTATACCTTTTGGTGAGACCACTTAGGATTTTAGCATCACTCAATGTTTATCTCCCAGTAAGGGTTATCTTTTTTTAAGATTTTATTTATTTACTTAAGAGAGACTGAGAGCAAGCACAGAGTGAGAGGGAGAGAATACAGAGAGAGGAGAAGCTAGCTCTCTGCAGAGCTTGATCCCAGGACCCTGAGATCACAATCCAAGCAAAGATGTTTAACTTACTGAGCCACCCAGATGCCCCTGAGTGTTACCCTTTTTAATGTCTTCCTGAGGCTTCACTTGTGCCAACAATGCTGTTCATATACTAGGAAATTAGAGAATCCCCCTCAGAAGGTAAGTCAATTATAGACTGTGACAGTCTTTTGAATGCCCTTGATGGTAAGCCATTTGAGGCTAGTTGTGAATATTGGAATAATCATTTGAAAACAAATCTGCATGATGAGAAGCATCAAGCTGAGTACCTGTTTTTGATGTTTGTTATTATCATTACCATAAAGTTTAAATACTCTTTTTCATCTTTCTCTAGAGTTTCCAAAACTTTTGATGCTTCAAGGAGAGGGATACATTTCACTATTTTAGAGCAACATTTCCCAAGATGTATTCTATGGCATTATAGATGCTGGAGATTCTCCCTTGGATAAGAGTTGTGTGGTCAAAAGAGTTTAGCAAAAACTACGTATTTTATTCCATTAAAGACTCGCAGTACATATTTAATATATTAAAGGCTGAGATTTCTTTGCCAATAAACCTCTTTAATTTTCATTAACTGTATTTACTAAACTTATTTAAGTTCAAAACACTTGCTTGGGAATTTCACATTAGTTTTTCCATCAATCTGTCATGACAGATCATATAGTCTGTACTGCAAGCACACAGAGTTCTATGGACACATAAGTTTAACCTATTTGAACCTCAGGCTCCTCCTTTGCAACATAAAGATGAAAATTTTACCTATATCACAGGTACCCTAAAAACTATACTAAACAAAACATGTAAAGAACTTAAAGCAGTACTAGCACATAACAAACATTCAAAGAAATGGGATATTTTTTATCTTTTGGTTTAAATAGATGAGATTATGAAGAGAGGATGAAGATGGACAAACTTTGTGGAGGAGAAGCAAGGCAATGGAAAGTAACACCTCTTAATTGATATAGCAAGCTCCTGCCTGGACAGAGGAAACTGTTTTTGGCATTAAGGCAGTCTAGATTCCAGAGAAGCCATCCCAGTATAGAACATCTAAATTTTTTTCTAGGATATAAAATGCATCTTTTAAAATACATGGCTGAACCAGCGGGAAAAAAGAGAAAATAATAAAAAAGTACAAATCCAAAGAAGAATGGAAGCACTAGAGGCTCATCGTCTTTAGTAGCTAACAATTTGGGTTTAATGGTCTATGTTCAAGTGGCAAAAGACAATCTTGAGATTGATGCAATGTGGAAGGTTTCTACTATACAAATTCAGGAGCCCCTCACAGATAATGAGGGCAGCAGATGAAATAGGGGAAAACAATAAAGGAACAGGTGGTGGGAACACTATGCTATTTCACCCTTGGTGAAATTCCATATGGAGCAGAATAAGAGAGAAAAAAAACTCCCCTAATAATTCCTAACTCATAGCAAGCCACCCTCACACAGGTTTGGAGTTAGAATTCATACTATCCAAGCACCCTCAGGTTAATGGTGCCATAAAACATTAGACGAAGCAAAAGCTGGGGTGTCTGGGTGGCTCAGAGGTTGAGCCATCTGCTTTTGGCTCAGGGCGTGATCCCGGACCATGATTGAGTCCCACATCAGGCTTCCTGCGGGGAGCCTGCTTCTCCCTCTGTCTATGTCTCTGCCTTTCTCTGTGTGTCTCTCATTAATAAATAAATAAAATCTTTTTTAAAAAAGCAAAAGCCAATTCTCTCTTGAATTAAACTGACTTAAAGGCAGACCTCAAAGATGTCCCAGAGAAAATTTTAAGCTCCCTAAGCATATTTGGAAATAAATCATCAACATCATGATGTGAATAATCTGCAGAGTCAGTCCTACAACCGACAGCAGATGATGGAATTACCAGATACCAAATACAAAATAAATACAAAGAGCTTTACAGAAGTATTTAAAGTTATCAACATTGTTAGGCCAAGATGGGGAAAAGAACAAATAAAATATCTAAAGATAAAAATTAATAATCAAAAATGAACCTAAAAAGGAAGTTTAAACATTGGTCTAGACACAGATGAAGGGAAAATTAGTGATCTGGAAAATAGATCCAAAAAAAAAAAAAAAAGAAAATTACACAGACTGAAGCACTTTATTTGAAGGAGAAACCAACAAACCCACAACTATAGTGAGAGATTTTAATGTATATTTCTTAGTAATTGGTAAAGAAGCAAATGAAAAGTTGGTAAAGCTATAGAAGATTTTACTGCATAATCCAACAGTTTGGATGCCTGGGAAGGATAGCATCAACAGCTGCCAGTCATTCAGCCCTTAGTGTGAAAGAGCCCTTCTCTGGTTTTTCTGATAGCTAGCTTAACATGACTCTGAGGGAAGGAGATTTTAAACCTATGTCAAGCCACATTGCCTTTAAAAAAAAAAAAGATTTTATTTACTTACTTGAGAGAAAGAATGAGCAGTGGGGAGGGGCAGAGAGAGGGAGAGAGAGAGAAGCAGACTTCTGTCTGAGCAGGAAGCCTAATGCAGGGCTCAATCTCAGGACACAGAGATCATGACGTGAGCTGAAGGCAGATGCTTAATAGACTGAGCCACCCTGGCACCCCTCAAGTCTCACTTCCTTTAAGAAGTCTTCCCAAAAAACTCTCCTGTAATTAAGTAGACTTCAGTAGGATGTTTTTGTGATTTCTTGCTCTTAGTGTTTGTCATTTTACATAATTCTAGTTCTTTTTTCTTTTATTTTTGTTTGGCTTTCAATGAAATACATGCACATGATTTTTAAAAATTGCAAAATTTGCAAAAATACATACAAAATACATATAGGGATCCCATCTCCCCCAAAAAAAAGAAAAAAAAAAGAAAATTAAAATGACCTAGAGATAAGCATTGTCAGTGTTTTATTATATTATCAAGAGTTTTTTATGTGTATCATCTCATTCATTTACTGTTTAACATCTATCACATGCCTCACACTGCATTCAGGCAGCATGTAGGTAGCAGTAGTGAAAAGTAAAGTCCCTATTCACATGACACATTTTTCCCTATACTTTCGTATATATGAAATATACATACTTTTAACTTAAAAATAAATGAAGAGGAAAAAAACAAATGATATACTTAGGAATTATTCTTATTATTCATGTATCTCTTATTTTCTCAGTGAGGAACCAGATAGCTGTAATCATGGTATTCTTCATATTACCAGGCAGAATATTTTTTCATAGAAGACACTTAACAAAGTATGCTAGATCCAAAAATTGAGAGGGTCAAGGGAGCAGGGAAAAGGCAAGAGGCAATTGTGATCATGGGTCTCATCTTTAGGCAGGTCCTATTGTATTACAAACAAGTTATTGGGGGGTGAAGTGGGGGGCAAGAAACACTGATTTGTAGGGTTTGCTAATTTCCATGGTATAAATACTCCCACATGGCCAATTTCAAGTTTTCATGTTCTAGAAAACATACTCATTACTGACCCTCAAGAGCTAGTACAAACCAGCTCCAGGACAAAATTGCCTGGTTCTGATAGAACCCTTACATCCTTCTTCCTCCTGGTTCTGGTGGTGCCATGGAGAATGGAACCCTTTCTCAGGAGGAAGAGGAAAGAGAAGGCTGGGATGCCAGAAATCAACCTCACCAAATCCTCCTTTTGTTCTAATCCAGTTTCCTTCGTGGAATTCTGTTCTGCTATCTGGATAATCAGTGGCTTTGCCTAGAACAAATGACTATTATACACCTACTACATGATGTTGTATGGGATACAGAAAACACAAAGATGTGATCCCTACTCTCCACCAGTTCACCATAGTGGGGTAGAAGACCAGAAAAATTGCTAAGTGATTATTTAAAAATTGGCAGAGAAAATAAACTCACTCGGAGGTATGATTATTTACAGAAGTTCCGATGCAATATAATGAGGACTTTCGTGTAAGACATGTGATATGAGAGAATCAAAGCCCTTATTCTGTATTTGCAGTTTCTGTGGTCCTTTGTGATTTTTGTTTTTTTGTGTTGTTTTGGGTTTTTTTGCAGTTTCTGCAGTCTTAAGCAAGTAATTAGTAACTCTATGTACTTACCTTATAGATTATTATGAGACGGTAAGTACTCAACACGGTACACGGTAAGTACTCAACAAATACTAGAATTAATAAGAATTAATAACAGCATTGCTATCAATAGTGCTTGTAATACCACATGAACAAAGACAACAAAACAGAGAAGACTGGGGCTATTTCGTGGACTAGCCAGTAACTTGGTTTTTATTAAAATCTGTGGTTAATGAAAGTTTGAAAAATTATTATAGGAGAGCACTGAGAATTAGACTGTTTGCTTGGTTTTATAAATGATGAAGAACCAATAGAAATCTAGTGACATGGTCTGAGCTGCATTTTGGGAAGATTAAGCTTGAATTATTGCTACTTTCCCAAACAGGATTGGTAGCTTTTGCTGATAACTGAATAGATTAAGGCAATGTTGAGCGTGGCCACAGGACCTACGCAGTCAAGAGTTTGTCTTCAGGGATCTCCCTGTGGCCTCATCCCTGGGAATGATTTGCTTTCAAAGCAGGCAGCATGTATTTTCCGGAAGCTATGCCAAGTCCTTTTTCCCTTTCTTACTTGGCTATTTTTTGGCTCATAGAGTCGCTAAATATAAGCAACCTTTAAAAAGATCCCCAACCAATTCATTCCAAGGAGTGTAAAAGCTATCTAGGAATTGAAGGGACATACTAAAGTTCATCAAGATAAACCTGCTTCCATGTCACAGTCTATAATATTTTTGTCCAAGTTTTGGGGGTAATCAGGTCCTAACAATAACTTTTCACATTTCTTATTATCTTATGTAAGAGGCAATACTTTTCTCAAGTTTGTTGACCTATGAAGGAAAAAAGCTGTTGGAGAAGTTTGTTGCAAAACTGGAAACAAAATGTATCTCAAATAGTTTACAAGGCTATGAATCAGGGGTTGGGAGGTGGCCCAAAATTCCTGCTTCCTGTTGAAAGCACATTCAGCTCAGTGGGACGCGTTTGTCTGGTTGTGATATGTAAATTATCTCCATTGTGTATTTATGCTCGAAATTTTCACTGATTCCTGTTATTTCAGACCACATACACCCACACAACTATGATTACTTGGAATCCTTGACTGGAATACATCAGGAGTAATCGGGCTGGTATGCCATCTTTTGTTGATAATTAGAAACTTTTGGATGTAACACAAGAAGTTAACAGATTTCCCTGAACCTAGCCATATGTTTGAACAGTTACAGCAACAAATTTTTTTGCATATTCCTAGCTGGAACTCAAGAACTTTATGACTACTGCACAGGTCTAACCCTAATGGTCTCCAAAATACTATTTCATAAACAGAAACAAGATCCTTCCCTGATAAATTATTCAGAGACCTGGTTAAGACACCATGTTGCACAAAATCTATTCAAAGGGCCTTTCTTTTTTATTTTATTAAACTACAGTCAGGCCTCAGGGAAAAGATAAAGGTTTCCATTGCAAGGCAAATTAAACACCCCCATGTAATTTATCATGTGTTGTGATTTAAACTGGAAGACTCAATAGAATGTTAAAGATTTTCTGCATCTGATTATAAAAGTGAAAGAAGAAATACACATGGAGTTGATTGTGCTTTGGATGATTTGGGGAAACCAAGAAGACTCTATTTTTTTTTTTTTTAAATTTATCTGACAGAGCACAAGCAGGGGGAGTGGCAGGCAGAGGGAGATGGAGAAGCAGGCCCACCGCAGAGCAGGGGGCTTGAGGCAGAACTCCATCCCAGGATCCTAACCTGAGCTGAAGGCAGGCACTTAACTGAGCCACCTATGCACCCCAAGGAGACTCTATTTTTTAATATACCACATATCCAGGCCCTAAATACTAATGAAAGAGAGATTTCTCTAGAAAAATCTACCAGATCAAAGCTAGTCACCCAAAATGAGGAGGCAAATTTGATTCACAGGATAAAAAAACAAAAATTTAACTAAATAGTAAAAATAAACACAATAAAGGTTTTAAAATACACCAATAATGTTTATATCAGAGAAAGCAAATTTATGTAAAGAAAACATGGCATAGGAATCATTCAGATAATATGAAATAACAGCATTATCAATATCAGATGAGGTAAAAAAAAAAGCCAAGATGGTGAAAACTTTAGATGGATTTCAAGTAGGTCTATAACTTAGAGAAAGGGAGAGACTGTGGTTAATCTAAAGAGCTTGGGAAGGGGAAGATGGTGGTGGAGTGGGAGGTAGGCTTGTCTACTTCCATGTATACAACTAGATAACTGTTATATAATCATAAATACCCCAGAAATCGATCTGAAGACAGGCAGAACAAACCCCACAACTAAAGGTAGAGAAGAGGCCACATTAAAGAAGGTAGAAAGTATGGAGATGTGGCTTAGAAGAGAAAACAAATGATGGCTGTTGTGGTGGGGGTGGAGCCAAGATCGTGAAGAAGGGCAAGAGACAGACTAATAGAGGGAAACACACAGGGAAACAAATCCCAAAACAAATCCGGCTTGGAAAGTAAGAGGGGCCAGATTTCATGAGTTCTTGCAACCAGTGGGGCTTCAAGCCTGGAATTTTATTTTATTTTTTATTTTATTTACTTATTCATGATAAAGAGAAAGAGAAAAAGAGAGAGAGAGAGAGGCAGAGGGAGAAGCAGGCTCCATGCTCCTCATCCCTCCTGATGAGGGACTCGATCCCAGGACTCCAGGATCATACCCTGGACCAAAGGCAGGTGCTAAGCCGCTGAGCCACCCAGGGATCTGGAATTTTAAAAGCCAACCTGCTTGGCTCTGGGAGAGCTTGGAGGACATTAGGTTGCTCCTGGAGAAAAAGAAGGGCAAACAGCCTGATGACATACTGTATGGAAACAGTGATCTGAAGAGTGCCTGGGGCACAGATTGGGGAGGTTAGATGCTTATCTCAAGAGTTTTTCCCAGAGGCAGCATTCATAGAGAGACCCCTCTGGGTACAAAGGAACTGGCAAGCACTATTTCTTTCCCCGATCTCCCCTGCACAGGGCCACCTGTGGTTCCTGTGGTTGGTGTAACACAGGAACCACTGTGATGCCTATATTTGCTACCTAACTTGCTTACACCAAGTCCCACTCCCCATGCTGCAGGACTGCTCTTTCCAGTCATGTTTCCCTCAATCTGAGTGCAGCAGGTCCCTACCCCCCAGAAGACTGGCCTAAATCCCCGCCAATACCATGTCTCCCAACCCAAAAGTTTTGCAAGGCCTTAGTTCCAATGGCAGTGGCAACAGGTCTTATTTCACAGGCAGACCAAAGAATACTTAGTCAAAATGTGCCATATTTATGCCAGGGACCAAACACATACATAAGTAAAGAGAGCCTCTGCAGATGAACTGGCCTGAAAGATAAAGCAGCCAGGACACAAAAGCACAGTACACATTGGTACACTCCCAGAAGCATCAGGCACTGAGGAACAAGAGACACTACACTGAAGGGTGCTATAGTTCCTCTTCTTCATAAAGTCATTACCCTCAAGAACAGGAGATGTAGCAGATTTTTCTCACACATAGAAACAGGCACAAAATGAGAAAGACAAAATGAGAAGACAAAGGAATTTCTCCCAAATGAAAATCATTACAAGACCACAGTGAAATAGATATAAGTAACATGCCTGATGGAGAATTTAAAGCAATGATCATAAGGATAGTCACTGGAATGGAGAAAAGAGTGGAGGACATCAGTGAGACCATTAACACAAAGATAAGGAATAACATAGGAGAGTCTTAATAAACAAAATGAGAAACACTCTTGATAGAATGTATCAACAGCAGGTGGGAGGAAGCAGAGGAACAAATTGATGACCTAGAAGACAGAGCTGAACAAAAGAAAGAAAAAGGGATTATGCAAAATGAGAATCAACTTAGAGAACTCAGTGACTCCATCAAATATAATAACGTTTATATTTTAGGAGTCTCAAAAGGAGAAGAGAGAAAAGGGGACAAAAATTTATTTGTAGAAATAATAGCTGAATACTTCCCTAATCTGGGGGAAGAAACAGATACCCAGATTCAGGAGGCATAGAGAACCTCCAATGAAAATCAACAAAAGCAGATCCACACCAAGATATATTGTAATCAAAATGGCAAAATACAGTGATGAAGGAAAAATATTAAAAGCAGCAAAACAAAAGAAGACAATTTATATACAAAGGAAACCCCATAAGGCTATCAGGAATTTTTCAGAAGAAACTTTCCAAGACAGAAAAGAATAGCATGATACAATAAAAGTGTTGAATGGGAAAAACCTGCAGCCAAGAATACTCTATCCAGCAAGGCTATCATTCAGAATAGAAGGAGAAATAAAGAGTTTCTTAGACAAACAAGAACTAAAGGAATTTGTGACCACTAAACCAGCCCTGCAAGAAATATGAAAGGGGACTCTGAGTGGAAAGGAAAGACTAAAAGTGACAATATGAAGGTAGGAAACACAAAAGCAGTAAAAACAAATATTTCTATTTAAAAAATCAGTCAAGGGGCAGCCCCAGTGGCTCAGCAGTTTAGCACCACCTTCAGTCCAGGGCCTGATCCCGGAGACCCGGAATTGAGTCCCATGTCAGGCTCCCTGCATGGAGCCTGCTTCTCCCTCTGCCTATATCTCTGCCCCTCTCTCTCTCTCTCTCTCTCTCTCTGTGTGTGTGTGTCTCTCATGAACAAATAAATAAAATCTTTTTAAAAAATCAGTCAAGTAACTCACAAAATAAAAGATGCAAAATGTGACACCATATACATAAAATGTGGGGGAAGAAGAGTAACAAATGGATTCAAAATTAAATAACTAATAACTTCACATTGACAGCTACATACAGAAGATGTTATATACAAACCTAATGGTAACCCTAAATAAAAAACCACTAATAAATATACAAAGAATAAAGAGAAAGAAATCCAAATATATCACTAACAAAAACCAGCAAACCATGAAAGAAAGACAAGAAGGAATCAGAGAAAATCTCCAGAAACAACCACAAAACAGTTTATAAAATGGCAATAAAGATGACCTTGCCTGCACCCATCCCAAGCCAGCAGTTCTCTCCTTACCCCACACACAGTGAGACAAACCATGCACCAGTGCTGACAGAGTGGACATGGGCAGAGCAATGTTGTCCAGGCTTGGACTGAGGCTGCTACTTCTAGTGCTGTTCCTACTCATACAGATTTACTCAAATCAATCAACTGTTGTAAAACTTTCAAGTAACTTCTTCCCAGAATACCTCAACTGCCCCCAAATCCAGCTAATGTCACTACCAGAGCAACTGGTTGTGCTCTGCAGCCAGTAGCCAGCCTCTTCATGATCTCATTCTTCCTTCTACACCTCTACTTTAAGATGTTCAGGCCAAGAAATATATATGCTTTCCCACCTTCTAAACCTAATCCAAATGGTGTCTAGACATACAATGTGACAAGGAAAAGAATAGGTCTTCATTGAATCTGTTAACTCTATACTATATTGACACTCTGGGATCCCTGGGTGGCTCAGCGGTTTAGTGCCTGCCTTCAGCCCAGGGCATAATCCTGGAGTCCCAGGATCCAGTCCCGCATCAGGCTCCCTGCATGGAGCCTGCTTCTCCTTCTGCCTGTGTCTCTGCCTCTCTCTCTCTCTCTCTCTCTCTCTCTCCTCTCTCTCTCCGTGTCTCTCATGAATAAATAAAATAATAAATAAAATAATAAATAAATAAATAAATAAATAAATAAATAAATAAATAAATAAACTATATTGACACAGAAAATGTTGAGGATACCAAATTTGACTGGTTTGAAGAATATGTGAAGGGTTTGACTGGATGATGAATCTCTGTTAAATCTATTGGAGTTTCACATACAATATGAAGAGACAACATCCAAGACAGTCAAAAATGATTTCTATAAACATGGCTTAACAAGTATGAACATGTAAAATTCTGTCTTGAAAATAAGAATAGGTTTTATCTTTCCTAAATCTAAAGGATGAACTCTTTTCTCTGAGTCTTTGGATTTGACATTGCATTTGATTTTTTATATAGTAACTGACATATGCCAGAGCAACAATGGATTGGACTCTATCTCAGATTGAAGCATATTGATCAAATTTTGCTTTTACACTTATCACCAATTCCTATTCAGCAACAGTGCCAGATTCACTTAGCTAAACTGATCCCAAAGAGTAGAAGTACATTGATCTCAATTAACTTCAAAAGGCATTTTATTTCTGCTTATTTTGAATACTTTTTACTATTTAAAAAAATGACCTGTTTTGAAGGTACAATTGACAAATCTTGAAATTAAAAAGGCAAAATATGTGCAGGAGCCAGAATTGTAAAACAAGTATTGGGGAAGTGAAGACTGGAAGCTTACTTACATTATATTCAGAAAAACTTTATACTCTTTTTGTAAATACTTTTTTTAAAAACTCTGAATCAGAATAGCCACATTTGGAACACTTTCTGTTAGTCAATAATTTTAGGTAGTTAGAACCTAGTCCTAAGCCTAAAGTGGGCTTGATTCTGGAAAGTAACTCTTTTCACAATGCACAGAATGCTTTTTAAATGCAACTTTAAGGTCTTTTGTTTGCATGGTCACATGTTGATGCTTAGATGTTCTAATATCTAATATGGCCACAGTAGTCTTGATAATTAAAGCTACTTTTTCCCATCTTTAGGAACCTATACCTGAACAACCGTATCCAACAGATCTCAAGCTACTGTGTGTCATACCTGAATGCTGTATATCTATTTGGGATTGTATATTATATTCCTATATTTCTAGTCGATTCATAGTAACTTCTCATGTTATGGAATTGATTTGCATGGAACTCAGATTATAAAGAAGAAGGAAAAGCTGAGGGCATCTGGGTCGCTCAGTTGGTTAAGCATCTGCCTTGGGCTCAGGTCGTGATCACAGGGTCCAGGGACTGAACCCCACATCAGGCTCTCTGCTCAATGGGAAGTCTGCTTCCCCTTCTCCCTTTGCCCACCCCCCCCCCCGCTTGTGCTCTCTCTCACACACACTCTCTCTTTCTCAAATAAATAAATAAAATCTTAAAAAAAAAAGAAAAACCTAAAAGAGAAAGAAAAAAGACAATAAATACATATATATCAATAATTACCTTGAATGCAAATGGCCTAAATGCTCTAATCAAAAGACATAGGTTGACAAAAAGGATAAAATAAATAAAACCTATCTATACGCTGCCTACAGGAGACACATTTTAGACCTGAAGACACTTGCAGATTGAAATTGAGGGAATGGACAAATATTTATCATGCAAATGGATGTCAAAAGAAAGCTGGGGTAGCAATTGTTACACCAGACAAAATAGACTTTAAAACAAAGACTGTAATAAGAAACAAAGAAGGGAACTATATAATAATAAAGGAGACTATCCGACAAAAAGATAACCTAACATGGGAGCACCCAAATACATAAAACAGTTAATAACAAACATAAAGGAAGTAATTGATATCTATACAATAATAGTACGGGACCTTAATACCCCACTTACATCAATAGACACATCATACAAATAAAATTAACATGGGAAAAAAAGGCTTTGAATGACGACACTCTGGACTAGATGGATTTAACAGATATATTCAGAACATTCCATCCTAAAACAACAGAATACACATTTCTTTTCAAGTGCACATGGAACGTTTTCCAGAATAGATCATGTAATAGGCCACAAAACAGATTTTAAAAGATTGAAGTCATACCTGGCATCTTCTCCGAATACAATCCTATGAAACTAGAAGTCAACTACAAAAAAAAATCTGGAAAGACCACAAATACATACAGGTTAAATAACATGCTGCTAAACAATGAATAGGTCAACCAAGAAATCTAAGAAGAAATTAAAAAGTAAGTGGAAACAAATGAAAAATACAATGGCTCAAAACCTTTAGGACCACAGCAAAAATAGTCCTAAGAGAGAAGTTTATAGCAATACAGGTCTACCCCAAGAAGCAAGAAAAATCTTGAATCAACAACCTAACCTTACATCTAAAGGAGCTAGAAAAAGAAGAACAAACAAAACCTAAAACCAGCAGAACAGAGGAAATAATAAAGATGAAAGCAGAAATAAATGATATACAAACTAAAGAAACAATAGAATAGATCAATGAAACCAGGAGATGGTTCTTTGAAAAGATCAACAAAATTGATAAACTTCTAGCCAGACTCATCAAAAAGAGAGAGAGAGAGAGTGAAAGAGATATAGAATGAAAGGACTCAAACAAATCACAAATGATAGAGGAGAAATAATAACCAACACTACAGAAATACAAACAACTATAAGAGAATATTATGAATAACTATACACCAACAAGTTGGACAATCTCAAAGAAATGCATAAATACCTAGAAACATATAGCCTATGAGAACTGAAACAGATAAAGAAGAAAATTTGAACAGGCTGATTACCAACAAGGAGACTAAATGAGTAATCAAAAACTACCAACAAACAGAAGTCCAGGATCAGATGGCTTTACAGATAAATTCTACCAAACACTTAAAGAATAGAAACCTATTCTTCTCTAACTATTCTAAAAAAAAAAAAAGAAGAAGAAGAAGAAAGAAAGAAAGAAAAGGAAAGAAGACTTCCAAATCCATTCTATCAGGCCAGCATCACCCTGATATCCAAACCCTATAAAAGACACCACAAAAAAAGAGAACTATATATAGCTCAATATCCCTGATGAACATAAATGCAAAAATCCCTAACAAAATACTATCAAACCAAATCCAATAATAGATTTTTAAAAATCATTCACCATGAGCAAGTGAGATTTATTCCCAGGATGCAAGAGTGGTTCAATATCTGCAAATCAATCAACATAATACATAACTTCATAAGAGAAAGGATAGAAACCATATGATCATTTTAATATACCCAGGAAAAACATTTGATAACGTATAACATCCATTCATGATAAAAACCCTCGACAAAGTAGATTTAGAGGGAACATATCTGAACATACTAAAGGCCATATATCAAAACCTGCAGCTAACATCATACTCAATGGGGGGAAAACTAAGAGCTTTCCCCCTAAGGTCAGGAACAACACAAGGATGTCCATTCTCACCATTTTTATTCAACAAGAATAGTACTGGAAATCTTAGCCATGGCAATCAGACAAGAAAAAGAAACAAAAGGCATCTAATTCAGTATAGAAGAAGCAAAACTTTCATTATTTGCTGGTGAGATGGCACTATACATAGAAAACCTGAAATACTCCATCCAAAAATAAAATACTAGAACTGATAAATGAATTTGGTAGTCACAGGATACAAAATCAACATATAGAAATCTGTTGCATTTCTGTACATCAAGAATGAAGCAGCAGAAAGAGAAATTAAGAAAAATATCCCATTTACAATTGCACCATAAGTAATAAGATACATAGGAATAAACCTAACCAAAGAGGTAAAAGATCTGTACTCTGAAAACTATAAACATTGATGAAAGAAATTGAAGACAACACAAAGAAATGGAAACACATTCCATGCTCATGGACTGGAAGAACAAATATTGTTAAAATGTCTATACTCTCCAAAGTAATCTACATATTTAATGCAATCCCTATCAATACCAACAGCATTTTCCACAGAACTGGAACAAACAATCCTAAAATTTGCCTGGAGCTACAAAAGACCCTGAATAGCCAAAGCAATTTGAAAAAGAAAATAAAAGCTGAAAACATCATAATTCCAGACCTCAAGTTACATTACAAAGCTGTAGTAAACAAAACACTTCGGTACTAGCACAGAAATAGAAATATAATAGTCAAAACAGAAAACTCAGAAATAAATCCACAACTGTATGGTCAATTAATCTTCAGCAAAGGAGGAAGGAATATTCAATGGGTAAAAGGCAGTCTCTTCATCAAATAGTGTTGGGAAAACTGGAAAGCTACATGCAAAAGAAAGAAACTGGATTACTTTCTTACATGATGCACAAAAATAAATTCAAAATGAATTAAATACCAGTATGTGAGACCTACAACCATAAAAAAACCTACAAAAGAGCAGAGACAGTAATCTCTGAAAACAAACAGTTTGCAGCTCTCTGAAAACAAACAGCTACAGTAGCAACATCTTTCTAGATATGTCTCCTAAGGCAAAGGAAACAAAAACTAAACTAAATTATTGTGACTACATCAAAATAAAAGTTTCTATAGAGGAAAGAAAACAATTGACAAAACTAAAAGGCAACCTACTGAATGGAAGAAAATATTTGCAAATGACATACCTGAGAAAGGGTAGGTATTCAAAATAAATAAAGGACTTAACAAACTCAACACTCAAAAACCTAATAATCCAATTTAAAAATGGGCAGAAAACATAAGCAGATGTTCTCCAAAGAAGACATACAGATGACTAATAGAGAAATGAAGATACTCATCATCATTTATTATCAGGAAAATGAAAATCAAAACCACAGTGAGATATTACCTCACACTTGTCAGAATGGCTAAAATCACAACACAAGAAACAGCAAGTGTTGGCAAGGATGTAGAGAAAAAGGAACCCTGGTACAAGTTGGTGGGAATGCAAACTGGTGCAGGCACTATGAAAAACAATATGGAGGTTCCTCCAAAAGTTAAAAATAGAACTACCCTACACCCAGCAATCACACTACTGGGTAATTACCCAAATAATATAAAAACACTAATTCAAAGGAATACATGCACCCCTATATTTATAGAAGTATTATTTACAATAGCAAAGATATGGAAGCAGCCCAATTATCCATAAATAGATAAATAGGTAAAGAAGATATGGCATATATACACAATATATACACAGCCATAAAAGAGAATGAAACCTTGCCATTTGTAATTACATGTATGGAGCTAGATAGTATAATGCCAAGTGAAATATGTCAGTCAAAGACAAAATCCATATGATATCACTTATACATGTAACTTAAGAAACAAAACAAACAAAGGAAAAAAAAAAAACAGAGTGAGATGGAAAATAAGAAATAGACATCTAACTCTAGTGAACAACCTGATGGTTACCAGAGGGGATGTGGGGTGGCAGGATGGATGAAATAGGTTACAGGGATTAAGGAGTAACTTGTGATAAGTACCTGGTGATTATAATAAAAATTTTAATGAACGAATGGATAGATAGATGATGATGATAGATAGATAGATAGATAGATAGATAGATAGATAGATGATAGATAGATGATAGCTTGAGACTGAGAGCCAAGAGATAACGTTTTCAAATCTTGCTTTGCCACCAGCAGGCTGTGTGATGTTGGGTTACTCACTTATTTCTTCTGAACGTCAGTTGCCTTTTCTATAAAATGAGGCTGGGGTATACTGCCTTTATTCTTTCTACCCATGCTAAAATCTAGCTTCTTGTACTATATCCCTTTCTTTTCATTACTGATGTTATCTCAGATGAAATAAAGGTTTTTAAGAAAATCAAGAATGTATCCTTAATAAGACTTTATATTGAAGCTCTCTGCGAACAAACAGCTTCAATAATCCTGCCATTTATTCATTCTTTCATTCATTCAACAAAAACTGATTTCAAATCAAAGTGCCTATTGTGAACCAGATACTATAGTACCCTATAGAGTCTTCCCATATAAAGTATAAAAGTGAAAGAACAGATTTCCTGCCCTCATTGAGTGTATAGTTTGGTAGTGGAGACAGACACATACTCTTTTTTTTTTTTTTTTTTTAATCTAGTTTTTATAAGCAAGGAATTTGAAGCCCTTCCACCCATCATGTCCCGGGAATTCTCGGTTTTCTGCACGTCTCTTCCTCAGTGGCTGCTTAAGATTCTTTTAGTTGATCAGAGTGGCTTTATTTATTTATGATAGTCACACAGAGAGACAGAGACACAGGCAGAGGGAGAAGCAGGCTCCATGCACCGGGAGCCCGATGTGGGATTCGATCCCGGGTCTCCAGGATCGCGCCCTGGGCCAAAGGCAGGCGCTAAACCGCTGCGCCACCCAGGGATCCCCAGACACATACTCTTAATAAAAGGTAGAAGTAGGGTGCCTGGGTGGCTCAGTCAGTGAAGCACCTGCCTTCAGCTCAGGTCTTGATCCCAGGGTCCTGGGATTGAGGCTTGTATCCAGCAACCTGCTCAATGGGAAGTCCACTTCTCCTTCTCCCTCCACCTCTCTCCCAGCTTGTGCTCTCTCTCTCTCTCTCTCTCTCTCTCCTCTCTCGTGCGCACGCACATGGGCACTCACTCTCATGAATGAATGAATGAATAAATGAATGACTGAATGAATGAATGAATAAATAAATAAATAAATAAATAAATAAAATCTTTTTTTTAAAAAAAAGGGTAGAAGTAAATGATAGAAGTAAGCACAGCAAACTTTGGGAGGATAGGGAAAGGATAACCCCTCTTCATATGGGTAAGGCTTCCTAAAGGAGGAGACAGATGAGCTAAAGAATGAGTAGGAGTTTGTTATTCTAGGTAGAAAAGAAAGACTCTCAAAGTACAGAAGAGTAGAAGTGGAAAGAATTATAAGCTATAATTCTGATAGTAGCTAGAATATAAAGCACAAAGTAAGGAACAATAGCGTAAGTAAACAGAGCATAAACGGTGGGAATCTTGGTGTACCTTGTAAAGGACCTATTTTATCCCATTGATAAATGCGTTTCAAAGAAGCCTAGGACCCAAATGTACCAGAATTACCTGAGACTCCCATTTAAAAATCCGAGTTTTGGTTTTGACCTAAATCTGCTAATTCAGAAATCTTTGGGATGAGGCCTGGGTGATCTATATATAAAAGAAATATCTGGGATCCCTGGGTGGCGCAACAGTTTGGCGCCTGCCTTTGGCCCAGGGCGCAATCCTGGAGACCCGGAATTGAATCCCACATCAGGCTCCCGGTGCATGGAGCCTGCTTCTTCCTCAGCCTGTGTCTCTGCCTCTCTCTCTCTCTCTCTCTGTGACTATCATAAAAAAAAAAAAAGAAAGAAAGAAAGAAATATCTAAGTATTTCAGATGCAACCTAATATTTGAGAATAATTTGTATTAGATGTTTTCATATCCACTATTTTTACTTGATTTCCACCATGATACTATTAGTTACAGGAGTTGCATTCAAAGAAAGATGCCATTCCCTAGGATTGCTGATGAGAACAAGATTGATATTATGTGCTCAATAAACACTTGGATTGATGGATAGAGGACTATCTCAGGAATAGAGAATAAACTGAGAATAAACCCAAATGTGCCAGAAATAGGTTCCAAAATGGGTATTTAATTTCTATAACAAGGCAGGATATCCAGGTGAATACTAAAGTATAAGATCAGATATAATAAATCTAATTTGAACCCTTTCTAAAATCTCAGTTTCTATTCTGTAAAATGGGAATAATAACATCTGACAGTATAATGTCAGATGCTACCCTACTTGCAAACTAATAGGTTAGCTTGCTACAGTTTCATGAATGTCGGAAGATATAAAATTCCTTCTTCAGAGACAAAGGACAGTTTATGACTTATGGCAACAGCAGTAGCCGGAGGGCCAGCATTCCTGTGCTGACTGTCCAAGGCCCATTTCCAATATAGGGGTGCAAAGAGGGTTGTGTTACAAAAGGGAATCCTGAGCTTAAGAAACCTGACAGAAGACATTATCTCTATTTTCCATGCTGTTTGCCATACAAGCATTCTTCAAAAATTAGTCTGGAACAAAGGGGAGCCAGTGCCTCACTCATAAGATGTGCAGAAATGTAATAGGTTGACAGAGAATTGTCTCCTATAGTATATATCTCAAAGGCTCATATAAAAATTTAATGAAATAAAGAATATAAATTACATAACAAAGTGTTTAGGACACAAAAATAGATCAGTAAAAGTGATTGCTATTATTACTCTTATAGTAATTGTCATTTTGGTTTTTGTTGCTGTTTAACATCACTCAAATTAAAGATGGCTTATGGTTTACCTATCAATCAGCCTACAACTTACCTTGCCAAGAAGAGAATTGATCCAGAAGGTTGGAGTTTAGTGCATCCTGCGGGTGTGGTTAAATGGCCATGACTGGGGAGAAAAAAGTGAAAAAATAGAGTGGCCATTAGGGATGTGGCCCTTGGAAGCCTTACTGGGAACGACATGGTCAGTCTTCTGCAATCTGTGGTAACAGGATAAGTGATGAAATTGCTGACTGTTGTCAGAGGCTTCAGTCTTTGCTATTTTGTTTCCTTCTCTACCCAAACAAAATCTGAAATTTCCTAACACAGCAACCCTCTACGTGGAATGCCTTCCCTTCCTCTCTCTACCATCTGTTTTCTGGAAGGCAGAATATAGTGGAAATAACCCAAAAAATCCTGGATTTAAATCTAAGCTTTAAAAATTACCAAAAAGTCTTTTTTAAAAATAGAAAACAGAGTAAGTAACATTTAAACCTTTTGCATTTCGAGTGCCTAGAATAAGCTTTAAGCAAAGTGATGAGTTTTGACATAGGCCTTCAGTCTCTTTGAGGTCCAGCCCCTGGGAGGCACTACCCAGGAGATGGTTGACCTAGATCTGCCTTCAAGGTCCAGAATATAGGTTTTACTGCTTCTTTAACTTCTCAGACAACTTGGAATTTGTAGTTCTTGTATAGCTTCTTCATAGGACTTGATCCTTCACATTAAAATACCTAGTGGTACTTTTAAGTAGCTTAGTAGTCTGCTAGAAATTTCAACCTACCCCAGAAGCAGAAGGCCAGCTACTCAGTTATGGACTGGGCTATTTATAATTTAATACATTATTTATCACAATGTATTTCAGAACTTATTCCTGGACATGTAAGTCATTTCTCAATGGAAATGGTTCTTTCTTCTTGCTCCTCTTGATTCATCATGAGATATTTACTTGCTATTCCTTTGCAAACCATAGGGTCTGTGCCTCTGGTAGAGTATAACATTTTAGAATGGCCACTAGGCTTGGAGTCAGTCTTGGTTCATGACCCAATTTTATTACCTCTTAGTTCTTTAGGAGGCAGCATCTAAGGGGATGAACTTACCTGCATCCAGATGGTTTTGAATCCTAGCTACTCACTAGTCAGACTTCTGGAAGTCAGACCACATAGCCTCTCTGAGGCTCATTTTTTCCATTTGTAAAATAGGAATGATAATACTTACCTGGTAGAGCTTTCTGAGTAGTTAATGAGGTATCATGCCTACCCAGTGCTCAACTCATAATAGCAGCCACCCAACAAATGTGACATCTACTCCAGCCGTCAAGGATCTCATCTCCTCTAAACTTATATCATGCAATGATCCTGACAGGAATGGAATACTCACATGCCTGTGGGGCCCAGCACAGCATTTAGTCAATGAGTATAAGAAAAAGAATACTGCAATTTTCAGGATACAAGCCCATTGAATGTTGGCCTAACATTGGAAAGAAAATAGTGAATGATGAGGACTGTGGCAAGCTGGGGAGTGTGTATGTCATCTGACATGCTCACCACTCCAGTTAATAGTTACCCCACATGAGGATAAACCCATACTAACAGATCTGTTTTTTTCAAAAGAAGTCAGATATCTGGATTTTTAGGTAAATGTTCTCAATTTTTAATTACTGAATCACTAAAAAACAAACATACACAAACAAACTTGGAATTCAAAATATTTCTATAAGCTGAGTCAAGCCCACCGACTAGCAGATTCTGTTTAATCACATTCACTGGGATCCCTGGGTGGCGCAGCGGTTTGGCGCCTGCCTTTGGCCCAGGGCGCGATCCTGGAGACCCGGGATCGAATCCCACGTCAGGCTCCCGGTGCATGGAGCCTGCTTCTCCCTCTGCCTGTGTCTCTGCCTCTCTCTCTCTCTCTCTCTCTCTCTCTCTCTGTGACTATCATAAATAAATAAAAATTTTAAAAAAAAATCACATTCACTGAGTATAATTTAAGGCCTGAGCTTAAATTACTCCTTAACTTTCAGTGCTCAGGTTTTGTCTCCAATTATATCTTGTTAAGCTACTTCAGTAAGATATTTGAGAGCAGGACTGGTGTCTTGCTCAGGAAATAGCCACAATTGGTAAACTCTTTTTTGGGTTTTATCCTTTAAGCCCTTGAAATGGCTTGTTTCTCTCCAGAAGAACTTGTTGACTTCTTTGTGCCACGATAAAGGAATACAACAGCTGGCTGCCTCTGGGAGGTTGAAAATAAACAGGTTCAGAAGCTCTGAGGATAGCAAATGGATGTTGTAGGTGGAGAAACAGCCCAAAATAAATACAGCTGTTAAGGCAGAAAATTCTATTTACTTTGGCTCTTTTGAGGTCTATACTGGGGGAGGGTGAGTAGCAAATCCTGAGACTTTTCATATACTGATGACAGAGACCCCACTCAAGGGCTGGTCTCTAGTGCTAAGCACATTTATATTAGTCATTCAGTATATATTTGATGATTAACAGGTTGACTAGACATCTCAAGTGATGGAGGACATTTTAACTAAATGAAAATGATGAGTTAAAGGTCTCTGCACTGGAGGGCCTATATTAATGTCTTTTCTGGTTTGGAATATCATTCACAAAGCACATTCTGTACCATGAGCTTTTGTTTGCCACATAGACATAACAAAGAAGACACTAGCTTAAGACACAGAAAATGAAGGCTCTAGTCTTAGCTTGCTAACTAGCTGTGTGACCTTTGCAAATTGTTGCAGTATTCTGGGACCCAGCTTCTTCCATTATAAAGTGAAGGATTCAGAGAAAAGATCAAGAGTGGGAGCAGTTGAAAGGATATGGGATGAGGAAACAAAAGTTCCACATTCACATCCTGGTTATGATCATTCATTTCTATAAAAACTTGGATGAGAATGAACATAAACTCTGAATCTGTCTCTACCTCTACAAATAGGACAAATTGGAGTCTTCTCATGTTGTAACCATGAGAGAGTAGAATTTACATGAAAGTTATTTAAATGGATATACAAGTATAGACATTGGTATCAGTTAGAATCAGCTTTGAACCCTTACCCCACCATTCCATGGAAGGGTGACAAGACTTTTAGCATTATTTTCCTAATTCACAAAATGCACATAATAGTATCTACTTCATTGAGTTGTTGTAATCATTAAGTGAAGTAATATAAGGAAACCATAAAATGCCGTAAATAGTAATTATTATTGTTGGTAAAAGACAAATGGCATTGATGTAAGATCTCCATTGCATTATTCCATGGTGTTAATTAGCTAAATCAAAAACCAAACTTCTTTTTTACACTTTGATTTCAACCAAAATTATTTAAGTCCTTTTACAAAAAAAAAAAAAAAAAAGCTTCAAACAACAAAACAGAATGATTCAGTTTAAGGTGATCACGAACCTAGTTGCTTCCTGAAACCAGGAGAGAATAAAACGCCAAGACATTCAAACATTCTGGCTCAAACTTAGCCTGTCCTGCAAAGGCCTGTTGCAGTGAGGTAAAAGTATTGGGAAAGTTTCCTTCGGAAAGAAAAGATCACAGTCCCTTTTTCAGAAAGCAGCTTGTGGAAATATTTGGGTGCACAGTGGTCCAGGAAGCAAAAGCAAAAATCCCAGACATTGTTGCAGATTGTGTTCTCAGGGCAACATTCCAGACTATTCTAAAATCCAGATCTCAGGAGTAACTCTTTATCTAAATAGCTCTCCAGATCTTGCCAATATCACAAGGTACACTTGAAATCAAAGTGCATCCAGATGGTAAGAAATGAGTTGAAACTCTCCTCATATGACAAGTGAATTAATCATTCATTCCACTGATTTACTGATTCAAAACACAACTATTACTAGCCTAATAATAGGCACTATGTTGGATGCTACAACCATAAACTAGACAAAGTCCCTTCAGTAATGATCTGAAATACAAAGATATACACAAAACTCTAAGGGCTTTGTAATGTCAGGGCGTTAGTGAGTAAACATCGAGATAAAACAATATTAAATGTATCTACTTTACCACAGATATCTTACTGCTGACAATCTATCTTCCACAAAAGGGAGATACCAATCATATATATAAACATGTTCATGGAGCATTATTCATAGTACCAATATAAACATCTGATGAATTGAATAATGGTTAAAAAGTTGGGGTGCATGAAAAAAGTGGAATGCACATTAGGAAGGATATAATTATGAATATCAGCAAGATGAAACTCATTTATTCATGGGAGATGATAGGAAATAATACAAAATTATGATGTATCAAACACATTTAACATGGGGGTATAATTACATCTATGAAAAATACACATATTTTCTGAATAAGGTCTGAGAGAATATAAAATTTTTGTAATTTTATAAAATTAATGAAATTTTATTTTTTATTTGTATTTAAACTCAATTAATTAATATATAGTGAGTGTATTATTAGTTTCAGAGATAAGGTTTAGTGATTCATTAGTTGTGTATACCACTCAGTGCTCATTACATCAAGTAAAGCGCATACCCAGTTACTCCATCCCCCCATCTACCTCCCCTCTAGCAATTCTGTTTTCTAGAGCTAAGTGTCTCATGGTTAGTCTCCCTCTCTGATTTTATCTTGTTTTCTTTTTCCCCTCCTTTCCCCTATGATCTTGTTTTGTTCCTTAAATTCCACATATGAGTGAAATCATACAGTATTTGTCTTTCTCTGATTGACTTATTTGGCTTAGCATAATGCCCTCTAGTTCTACCCACATCATTGCAAATGGTAAGATTTCATTTTTTGATGGTTGAGTAATATTCTGTTATATATATAAATCACATCTTCTTTGTTCGTCTGCCGATGGACATCTGGGTTCTTTCCATATCTTTGCTATTATGGACATTGCTGCTATAAACATATTCATATAAATATAAATATGGAAGGTGCAGGTGTTCCTTCAGATTAATATGTTTGTATCTTTGAGGTAAATACCTAGAAGTGCAATTGCTGGGTCATAAATTGCTCTATTTTTAACTTCTTGAGGAACCTTTATACCGTTTTCCAGAGTGGCTGTACCAGCTTGCATTCCCACCAACAGAGTAAGAGGGTTTCCCTTTCTCCACATCCTCGCCAGCATCTATTGTCTCCTGACTTGTTAGTTTCAGCTATTCTGACAGATTTGATTTGTATTTTCCTATTGCCAAGTGATGGTGAGCATTTTTTCATGTGTCTGTTGGCCATTTATATGTCTTTTTTGGAGAAATGTCTGTTACTGTCTTCTGCCCATTTCTTTTTCTGGATTTTTTGGGGGGTTGGGTGTTGAGTTTGATAAGTTCTTTATAGATTTTGGATACTTATAAGAAATTTGCAATATCTTCTTCCATTCTGTAGGTTGTCTTTTATTTTGTTGACTGTTTCCTTTGCTGTGCAAAAGCTTTTTATGTTGATGAAGCCCCAATCATTCATTTTTGCTTTTGTTTCCCTTGTCTTTGAAGAGGTGTCTAGAAGAAGATGCTGTGGCTGAGGTTAAAGAGGTTACTGCCTATGTTCTCCTCTAGGATTTTGATGGATTTTTTGTCTCACATTTAGGTCTTTCATCCATTTTGAGTTTCTCTTTGTGTATGGTGTAAGAAAGTGGTCCAGTTTCATTCTTCTGCATGTGGCTGTCCAATTTTCCCAACAGCATTTGTTGAAGAGACCGCCTTTTTTCCATTTCCAATATTCCATTGGATATTCTTTCCTGCTTTGTTGAAGAATAGTTCACCATACAGTTGAGGATCCATTTCTGTTCCATTGATCTAAATGTCTATTTTTGTTCCAGTACCATATTATCTTGATGATTACAATTTTGTAATATAGCTTTGAGTCCAGAAATATGATGCTGCAAGCTTTGGTTTCCTTTTCAACATTCCTTTGGCTATTTGAGGTCTTTTCTGGTTCCATACAAATTTTAGGATTGTTTGTTCTGGCTCTGTGAAAAAAATTGATGGTATTTTTAAAAAGGTTTTATTTATTCATGAGAGACACACAGAGAGAGGCAGAAACATAGGCAGAGGGAAAAGAAGGCTCCCCGTGGGGAGCCCGATGGGGGACTTGATCCCAGCAACCCAGGATTATGACCTGAGCTGAAGGCAGACGCTCAACCACTGAGCCACTCAGGTGCCCTGATGGCATCTTGATAGAAATTGCACTGAACGTATAGATTGCTCTAAGTAGCATAGACATTTTAAGGATATTTGTTCTTCCATCCATGAGCATGGATTGCTTTTCCATTTCTTTATGTCATCCTCAATTTTTTTTATTAAGTGTTCTATACTTTTCAGAGTACAGATCCTTTATCTCTTTGGTTAGGTTTATTCCTGGGTATTTTGTGGGTTTTCATGCAATTGTAAATGGGATCAATTCTCTGATTTTTCTTTCTTCAGTCTCAGTGTATAGAAATGCAACTGACTTCTGTGCATTGATTTTATATCCTTGCCACTCCTTGCAACTTCCTGTATCAGTTCTAGCAATTTTTTGGTGGAGTCTTTTGGATTTTCAATGTACAGTATTGCATCACCTGCAAAGAGTAAAAGTTTGACCTCTTCTTTGCTGATTTAGATGCTTTTTATTTCTGTTATCAGATTGCTGAGGCTAGGATTTCTAGTACATGTTGAATAACAGTGGTAAGAGTGAACATTCTGTCATGTTCCTGACCTCAAGGGGAAGTTCTCAGGTTTTCCGCATTGAGAATGATATTTAATGTGGGCTTTTCATATATAGCTTTTATGATATTGAGGTATATTCCCTCTATCCCTACATTGCTGAGGCTTTAAACAAGAAAGAATGCTGTATTTTGTCAAATGCCTTTTATGCATCCATTGAGAGCATCATATAGTTCTTGTCCTTTCTTCTATTAATGTGGTGTAACACACTGATTGATTTGTGGATGTTGAACCATCCTTGCAGCCCAGGAATAAATCCTACATGGTCATGGTGAATAATCCTTTTAATGTACTGTTGGATCCTATTGGTTAGTATCCTGTTGAGAATCTTTGCATTCATGTTCATTGGAGATACTGGTCTGTAGTTCTTCTTTTTGGTGGGGTCTTTGTCTGGTTTTGGGATCAAGATAATGCCTTCATATAATGAGTTTGGAAAATTTCCTTCCATTTCTATTTTTTGAAACACCTTAAGAAGAATAGAATTCTTCTTTAAATATTTGGTAGAATTCCCCTGGGAGGCCATCTGGCCCTGGACTCTTGTTTGTTTGGTAGATTTTTGATTACTGCTTCAATTTCTTTGCCCGTTAGAGTCTGTTCAGGTTTTGTATTTCTTCCTGTTTCACTTTTGGTAATTTATTATGTCTCTTGGAATGCATCCATTTCTTCCAGAATGCTTAATTTGTCAGCTTATAGTTATTCATAATGTGTTTTTATAATTGTATTTCTTTGGTGTTGGTTGTAATCTCTTTCATTTATAATTTTATTTATTTAGCTCCTTTCTCTTTTCTTTTGGGGTTTATTGATTTTATTAATCTTTCAAAGAACCAGCTTCTTGTTTCATTGATCTGTTCTACTGGTTTTTTTTTTTGTTTGTTTCTATTTCATGATTTCTGCTCTAATCTTCATTATTTCTCTTCTCAGGCCGAATTTAGGTTTTATTTGCTGTTCTTTCTCCAATGTCTTTAGGTGTAAGTTTAGATTATGTATTTGAGATTTCTTGTTTCTTGAGGAGGGCTTGTATTGCTATATATTTCCATCTTAGAACCACCTTTGCTTTATCCCAAAGGTTTTTAACAGTTGTGTTTCCATTTTCATTTGTTTCCATGAATTTTTTAAATTCTTCTTTAATTTCCTGGTTGAATCATTCATTTGTTAGTAGGATGCTCCTTAACTTCTATGTATTTGTGTTCCTTCCAAATTTTCTCTTGTGATTGAGTTCAGGTTTTAAGGCATTGTGGTCTGAAAATATGCAGGTAATTACCCCAGTCTTTTGGTACCAGTTGAGACCTGATTTGTGACCCAGTGTGTAACCTACACTGGAGAATGTTCCATGCACACTCAAGAAGAATGTGTATTCTGTTGCTTTAGGATGTAATGCTCTGCACATATTGGTGAAGTCTATCTGGTCCAGAGTGTCATTCAAAGCCCTTGTTTCCTTGTAAATCTTCTGCTTAGATGATCTGTTCATTGCTGTGAGTGAGGTGTTAAAGTCCTACTATTATTGTGTTTTTATCAATATTTTTCTTTAATTTAATTTTATCAATATTTTTCTTTAATTTTGTTATTAATTGATGTATATAATTGGTTGCTCTTATGTTAGAGGCATAAATATTTACAACTGTTAGATCTTCTTGTTGGATAGACTGTATTATTGTAATATAGTGTTCTTCTTCTTCATTTCTTATTACAGTCTTTGGTTTAAAATCTAATTTGTCTGATCTAAGAATTCCTACTCCAGCTTTCTTTTGATGTCCATTAGCATAACAAATGGTCCTCCACACCCTCACTTTCAATCTGGAGGTGTCTTTGGGTCTAAAATGAATCTTTTGTGGACAGCATATTGATAGATCTTGGTTTTTTTTTATCCAATCTGGTACCCTGTGTCTTTTTATTAGAGCATTTAGTCCATTTACATTCAGAGTAACTACTGAAAATTATTAATTTAATGCCATTGTATTACTTGTGAAGTCACTGTTTCTGTATATTGTCTCTGTTTCTTTCTGGTCTGTGTTAATTTTCTGCTCTCTCTCCACTTAAAGGATCCCCTTTAATATTTCTTACAGGGCTGGTTTAGTGATCACAGATTCTTTTAGTGACTTTGTCCTAGAAGCTCTATCTTTCCTTCTATTCTGAATGACATCCTATCTGAATAAAGTATATTTACCTGCATATTTTTCATTTAGTATCCTGAATATATCATGCCAGTCCTTTCTGGCCTGCCAGGTCTCTGTGGGCAGGTCTGCTGCCAACCTTATGTTTCTACCTTTGTAGGTGCCTGGGTGGCTTAGTTGGTTAAGCATCTGCCTTTGGCTCAGGTCATGATCAAGGGTCCTGGGATCAAGCCCTCTATCAGGTTCTCTGCTAAGTGGGAGCCTGCTCCTCCGTCTCTCCCCTGCTCCTGCTCTCTCTTTTTATTTTCTGTATCTCTCTCTCTCTCTCTCAAATAAATTTTTAAAAATCCTTAAAATGGAAATTCTAGAATGAAATACATCTGAAATTTTAAAATAAGAGATTTTTCTCAGGAATAGATGGAATTACAAATAATCAGAATAAAGAGCCTAGAAGCAAACCCATGAAAGTGTAGCTACTTGATATATAACTGAACTGACATTGAAGATTGGTGGGTAAAAAAATATTCAGCAATTTATGTGGGATAAATGGATATTCATACCAAAAAAAAAATGGATACTTTCTCATACCACACATGACATCAATTCTAGACTGATTAAAGACTTAAATGTAAAAGGCAAAACTTTAAAAATTTTAGAGGATAATTTAGTAGAAAATGTTTATGATTTTGGGCAGGCAAGGAATTCTTAAGAAACAAAAAGTACTAAAGGCAAAATTATAACCTGACAAATTTGAAAATATTTAAAAAATTTTAAAGCTAGATACAACAGTGTACAAAGTACATTACCATTTTTATAGGAAAGAAGAGAAAATAAGGACATATATATAGTTACGCTGAAAAAGAAGCAGAGGAAAGATAACCAATGACATATGAAAATGATTATCTAGATAAATAGATAGATAGATAGATAGATGATAGATAGATAGGAGTAGAGTGGTTAGGAACTAGATTGAGAGTGAAGGTATAGGAATCTATTTATGTTTGTATAAATATATATGTTAACAATTAGTAATTAATAATATATTCCATTATATATTGTTAATAATATGCAGTAAATGTATATATTCACCTGTAAACATGTAAATATTGCAGATATTTTTAAGTTAAATAAAAATGGCTTTTTAAAACCCAAACTCTAAAATTGAATACAAACAGAAACATATGACTCTACCTATAAGTCAAATTGATAGAGCACATAACCACACAGGGAAAATAATTAGTTCAAGTAAATTTTAAACAGAATTCCCTGACTGTTTACCCTTAGTATGATACAGCATGAGTATAAAAACAAATTACTCTTAAAAAATAAATTTAAAAAATTTAAAGATAAATTTTGAGTTCTATTTAGTTCTATTTTGAATAAGGGTATGGGTGATATTGCTCTAAAGCTGTTTTGTGTGCAGTGTAGAATACAGCAAATGAGTAAATATTGTTAGTGGCATTGCTTGGGAAGCAGGGTTTTCACTGTGGAAAAAGAGACACACCAAAACGGAATGGGAGAAGATAAGAAATAACCCTGTGATATTGGATCTGAATTAGAAGTATCAGCAAGAATTCAGGATTTGGGGTTTTTTTAAGGAATTTCCCAGGAGCTAGAAACAATGAGGCCCCAGTAACAGTGAATACACCTAGGACTCATAGGTTATATTCTAAATCCCATTCTCAATGAAGAGGAACTACTTGAAGACATGGCTGATACTGAATCTAGAACAAGAATTGTAAAGAATAAACCTGAATCACATGGTGCCAGAAAGCAAGTGTGTGCTTAAAGACTAGTGAATTCATGTTGTTAATAGCAACAGAGTTCTTTTCCAAATGAAAAATTATATGTGGCACTAATATTTGAAGGGGACAAAAGCAAAACTGGGTAAGGAGCTCAGATCCCTGGTCATTTACTCTCCATTTTATTTCCCATCATCATTCAGTGGCAGCCTCTGAGACCCATATTTGGAGAACCATTGGTCTATTGAAAAGAGCCTGGGTTTAAATGTCTGGAGACCTGGATTCTAACCCAAATTTGGCCAAACACTAGCCACATAGTCTTGAGTAAATATTTAGTGTCTCTGGGCTGTATTTACTTAAATATAAAGCAGGACTAAAGCGACTAATTTACCTATTTCACACTTGTTGTGAGGGTGAAAGAAGAAGATAATTCTGAAAATTCTTTGAAGGGTTAAATAAAATGGTTCTGCACTAGTGTAATTTATTACACCCCAGGGGGCATTTAGACAAATTCTCATATACCATTTAACAGCTGTCATTCTTAGCTGTTGCCAAATGGTAGTGTAGCAGTAACAGATTTTTAATACATATCAAGGGAAAATAGAGGTTCCTCTCTAGCCTTCCTTTCATCACAGATTTACTAGTCATGTATCGTGTCAGGCAATTGAAAGCACAAATACAAAAATGAAAGACTAAGACCTCCAGAGGTTCACTGTCTAATAAAGGACAAATAGTATAAATAAAATACTTGAATGCAGTATGGGCACAACGCTGGAAACACTTATATTACATTTGCAACCAGAAGACAATGCAATTAGCAGTGCTAGGATTCAGAGCAGATAGCAGTGGCAGGGGACAAACACTGCACAGAAGTGAAGGTGCCAAGACAGTAAATCAGCTGGCAAAAATTAATAAGCACTAACTTAGAAGTAAATATGGCAGACTAAAAACATGCACTTACCTTTAGTCACCCTTGACACTCCACTAAAGTGGCAATGTGCACCTGGCAGTATAGTGAAAGGATGAATCAAGATGGGTTTAAACCAGCAAATCAAGGGAAGTTTAATAGCTAAAAAAATTGTTCAATGTAATTTGTCATATTAAGAAGTTAACGAAGAAAATTCATACAATCAGTTCAATAGATGCAGAAAAACATTTGATAAAATTCAACTTTCTTTTGTGATTAAAAAGAAAAAGTTAGCAAACTTAAAATATAAGTGATCTTTCTTATCTAAAAAATAATAAATAAAAATAAATCTTAACCTACAAGCAAGCATAACTTTTAATGCAGAGACACTGAAAATTATTCTTCTGATATAAGGAACAAAATAAGGATGTCGCTGTTCCACTTGTCAACATTGTCCTAGGGGTCCTAGCCAAAACTATGAAGCAAAATGAAATAATATACAAGGGTTAAACACAAATGTAAGTGTCATTATTAGCAAGTGATATGATTGTGTTCCTAGAAATACAAAAATAATCTAGTGACAAATAATTCAGTTTAGCAAGGTTGCTAGGTGCAACATCAATATAAAATTTGTTATTTCTATATATGAGCAGCAAACATGTAAAAAAAAGTTAAAATAATATGTCATTTCTATGTCATCAAAAATATTAAATAACACAGGAATAATTATAACCCAAAATTTGTGAGACTCATATGGCAAAAGATTGCAAAACTTTGATAAAGAAAACTAAAGGAGACCTAAACAAATAAAGAGACTATATGCATTAATTAGGGGACTCAATATTATTAAGAGAACAGTTCTCCACAAATATATCTAGAATTCCAATGCAACTGAATAAAAATATCAATAGGTTTGGAGGAATACTAACAAGCCAATTCTAAAATATATATAAAATAACAAAAAACCTAGAATACAAAAACAATTAATTATAGTATGAATATTGGCTCTATCAAAAATAAAATATAACACTTAAAAGAAGTTAGTGGTGCAAGTATAGTAGACAAATTGAATAGAATATATGTGCTCCAGAAACTGACTTTCACATATATGAATACTTGACTTATGACAAAGGTAGTGGTATAGAGTAGTTAGATATGGGTGGACTTTTCAACACATGATGGCAGGAACACTGAGTATCATTTTGGGGAAAAATGATATTGGAACATTTACTATGCAATGAAATAAAAATCAATTCCACTTAGCTCATGTACTAAGTAGTAAAGACAAAACAATAGGTAATATAGAAGAATATAGTAGATAATATAGGAGAATATTTTCAGAACTTCAGGGCAAATATATATATTTATAGAAATATATAGGAGATATTATAGGAGAAAATATAGGAGAATATTTTCAGAAATTCAGTGTAAGGAAATAATCCCAAACAAAACACACAAAAGTATAAGGTCAATATTAAGAAAAATATTAATAAATTTGACAAAAATTAAATACTTCTGCTCATGAAAATATACCACTAAAAGAAACAATGACTCTCCAGGAGTAATGAGTGCCCCTAGTATCTAGATTATAATCTCTTTATACTATTTCTCCAAAAAGAGAACCAGAGCACATTTAGACTTAGAAATGGCAATTCAAAATCTGTAACATAAAATGTACAGGATGAGGGGTGCCTGATGGCTCAGTTGGTTAATTGTCTGCCTTCAGCTCAGGTAATGATCCCAGGATATCTGGGATCAAGCTCTGTGTCAACAGGCTCCTTGCTCAGCAGGGGGCTTGCTTCTGCCCCTCCCTCTGCCTGCTCCTCCCCCTGCTTGATGCTCTCTTTCTGACAAATAAATAAAAAAATTTTTAATGTGCAGGATGAAGCAGAGACATCTGGTCCAGTCTTAAAGCAAGAAAGCTATCAATGGCTACTAGTATAATACTGAAAGAACACAGGAGCCAATTAGAAGAGGCTCATTCTGGCCAAAGATGGGGCAACTTAAGCATCTAAAAAAATAATGGCCTCAATGAATTGAAGGATATCAAATTATACAAATCCATAATGATATTCCCAAAATGAAAACCCTTTTAATTCAAAAGTTGCTAGAGAATGAAATCCTTACCTAAAAATTATAAATAAAAGGAAAGAATAGAGTTTTTATATTGCTTTCCCTGTATACTGTACTGTAGGCCAACAAAATCAGTGATCAAAGAAATTTTTTCTTTATAAATTAATCACAGGTAGTAAATGCAAGAATGATAGTATTAGAAAATCACCAGTTCACAACTCCTCATGAAATAATTCATCTAGACAACATTAATGGTTCACAAATATTAAGTGAAAGGTTGAAGGAGAACTTTTTAATGGATCAATCATGTAGACACTATCTCAACTCAAATCTAAACATGACTAAGAGTGGGAAAACCAGGGCTTTTATGCTCTCAGACATGACGGATAGGAACTATATAGCATTACACCTATGTACTAGCAACAAAGATTTGAAAATTAACGTTAAAAAGGATTACTACTTATAACAGCAACAAAAATATAAAAACTTATGGTGACCTTGGGTTAAACAAAGATTTCTTAGATATTATGTCAAAAATACAATTCATAACTAATTCATAAATTGGTCTTTAATAAAATTCAAACTTTTGCTCTTTAAAAAGTGCCATTTTTCTTTAAATGGAGGAATGAAAATTAAAGAATGAGAATGAAAAGGCAAGTCACATACTGGGAAAATCTTTGTAAAGCATATATTTGATAAAGGCCTTGTATCCAAAGTATCCTTTGAATGCTCAAAACTCAACTATAAGAGAAAAAAGAAAGACATTAAAAATTAGGAAAAGATTTAATCAGATACTTCACCAAAGAAGACATAAAGAGGGCACATGAAAATAAGCTCAATTATCATTGGTCAATAGGGAATGCAAATTAAAAGCTCAATGAGGCACTACTACATACCTACTAAAATAGCTACAATTTAAAAGATGACTTTATGAGTATCGATGGGGGTATAGAAAACCTGAAACTTCATACACTGCTGGTAGGATTGTAAAGTGGCAAACCATTTTGAAAAAGATTTTGGCAGTTTCCTTAAAAGTTAAACATATACTGCTCCAGCCAACGTGTTATACTGGTGGCAGAGTGGTGGATTACCCTGTGCCTGGCAAAACAGAGCCCAAGGCCATGAGTAGATACATCAGCCCAGTGAACCTGGCTGCTTTCCCCCATCTGACCATGGTGCTGTTGGCCATTGGCATGTTTTTCACCACCTGGTTCTTTTTTTATGAGGTTACCTGCACCACACTTGGGATATCTACAAAGAGCTCCTTATCTCCTTGGTAGCCTGGCTTTTCATGGACTTTGGAGTCCTCTTCCTGCTGCCCTGGGTTAGCATCTACATATGAATTCCCAAGGGTTCCAATCAAGTGGTATATCTGAATCCCTGGTTTTATAAATCTTTTTTTTTTTTTTTTTACTATTGCTGGAAGTGTCCCACCTGCTGAGTACAATAAAGGCAGATGTGTGACCAAAACAACAAAAAAGTTAAATATATACCTATAATTTTATCCAGCCATGTAATTCCTAGGTATTTACCCAAAAAAAGGAAGATAACATGTTCTCATTAAGACTTGTACATGAATTTTTATAGCAGCTTTATTTTTAATAGCCAAAAAGTGGAAACAAATCAAATGTCCATCAGCAGATGGATAGACAAATTGTGGTATAGCCATACAATAGAATACTGGTCGGCAATAACAGGAAAGGAACTAGTGATATAATAGCATGAATAAATCTTATATTACTTATGCTGAATGAAAGAGTACACACTGTGTAATTTCAATTACATAAAATTCTAGAAAATTCAAATAATTTGTAGAGATACATAGAACATCAGTGGTTGCTTATGGAGGAGTAAGATGGAGAGATTACTAAGGATCATAAGGCTGGTCACAGGACCATTGCATGGTGTCAGAGCACCAGTGAAATGATGAGAGCATAAAAATGGAGGAGGGGCTAGCAGCAATGATAGGATATGGATTGCAGAAAAGGGATCCATCAATTAGGTAAATCTGTTAAGGATAAGGGGAATCAGTTTCCTAACTGTTGGGAGAAAGGGAGTAAAAGCATGGAAAGAAGGAAAACTAGGATGAACCCTGCAGTACTGAAATAAAATTAGAGTTATTGAGAATTCAGTTTTTAATGCATAGATTGATAGAGAGGTAAATCTGAATGTAAATGTGTACTGTTATATGTGAATATTATATATGTATATGATATATATGCATATATACACACACGTGTATATAAATATACGCATACATATACATAGATTCTCCAGCTATGTCCACTAAGATGGCATGGGAGCAGTGATACCTTCAAAAGGAATGAGCTCACCTATTAGCCAGATCTTGTTCTCTAAATATCCACTAAATGGAATCTTTAAATTTCTTTTGGAGTGATAGTTCCAAGATAGGGGTAAGAAAAGTAGAAGATGATCCTGGAATATTCTTTATTCCTGTGCTAGAAAATAAGGAAAGGCTTAAAGAATGATGGCAATATGTCAAAAGAGCAAAAATCATCTTGAGGGAACTACCACTGGTCAAATCTAGGATGACTTGAGCATCACAGTAAATAATAGATTAAAGCTCTATAATCCTTTGAATAAAATTGGAAACCATGGCTCAAAATTAACTTAAATTTAAAAATTAATAAACTGAAAGTTTTGTGAGATATTTAAACAAAGTACTTCAATATCTTCAAAGAATCTTCCCACAAAATATTGCTCATATATATATAGCCAGATATGTTCAGGTCAGATGCTGTCAAATGAATTTGCTGCCAACAAAAAATTTTGTTTTGGGATCCCTGGGTGGCGCAGCGGTTTGGTGCCTGCCTTTGGCCCAGGGCGCGATCCTGGAGACCCACACTGGGCTCCCGGTGCATGGAGCCTGCTTCTCCCTCTGTCTATGTCTCTGCCTCTCTCTCTCTCTCTCTCTCTCTCTCTCTCTCTCTGTGTGTGTGACTATCATAAATAAATAAAAATTTTTTTAAAAAGATTTAAAAAATTTTTGTTTTGTTTTGGTTTTGGTCTTCTGAGCTTTCTGAATTTTGGGATTGCAAATTAGGGATTGTGGATGTGTATTAACTTAAAAAAATGTGCAGAAAAGGAATAGCAATCGTATTCTACACAGTTCAGCTGTGAAAAGCATTTATATAGCAATAATGACAAACACAATGGATATTATTCAACTGGGAACAATGGTATAACCATATTGAGAAGGTTGTGCTGAGAGTACACATTAATAATATAACTTTCACTTCCTAAAGATTGGTAATTTGTATGTATGTAAAGAGAACTAAATATCTGTCCTACATAGACTGCTTAAAACTGAAAAATCAAGAGGCAGCAATATAGGCATTATTTAGCAACATGGAGTTAAATACCAAGACATCTAGGGACCCCTGAGTGGCTCACAGTGATTGAGCATCAGCCCTCAGCTCAGAGAGTGATTCCAGGGTCCTGGAACCAAGTACTGCATTGGACTCCCCGCAGGGAGCTTTCTTCTTCCTCTGCCTATGTCTCTGCCTCTCCCTCCCTCTCTCTCTTTCTCTTATGAATAAATAAATAAAATCTTAATAAATAAATAAATACCAAGACATTCTTTAAAAAAGGTAAAGATGACTGCTTCCTGGCTTTAGAAAATGGGAGAGAATCATGCCTGTTACTTTTCAAAAGCCTCAAGGATTTATTTGACTCTTTAAATTATGTGAAAGAAATAAGGTTTTGTTAAGTAATTGTTAAATACCTAGTATGTGCAGAGTACTGTACCTAAGTAAATTATAAAAACCATTCTCAAAGTAGTCTATCTGGGGTCAGTCAGCCATGTATCCATAAATAAAATGACCAGGATTACGAGAGTAGTCTTTGGAGATTTAGCCAACAGGAGTTTGGAAGAGGGCAGAGAAGGGTTACTGGAGGGAGTGTGCTTGAGCTGAGATTTAAAAATGAGTAGAATCAATACTTGTGCTCATGCTGACAAAAGGGCTTCCACTTTGGTCTGGGATTTGGATATCTGAAATGAAGACATGGGGAAATGATATTGGTGATAGGGTCTTCTATTGGGGGGGGGGGTGGGAACCATTAAATATAAGCCAAAGGGAAGTCAAATAACCACAACAAAAGTATACCTTTCTAACACTAATTCCAGAAATAGGTGGTTTCCACTTCATTCTACTAGGGCAGTGGTTCTCAGTTGAGGGCTACTTTGTTGCCCGGAGTATATCTGACAATATCTAGAGAAGTTTTTCACTGGAGAAGAGCTATTGGCATCAAGTGGATAAAGGCCAAGGGTACTGCCAGACATCCTACAATGCTCAAGAGAGTGGCCACAACAGAGAATTATCCCATGCAAAATGCCTGCAGTGCTGAGATTGAGTAACCCTGTCCTAGATCATCCAATCCCCTATCCCATGCAATGGTGGCCTTAGGAAGAGTGGAACAGGAATTGGCACATATGTTATACCTTTAAAAATTCCAGGAAAACATCCTAATCACACTTGTCTCCAGAGACTGATTACTGGTATTCTAAAGTTTACAATTAAAAGAATTCCTTTGGGTTAAAACATTGCATATCCAGAAGTCCCAATTAAAAGGAAGTGACCCATGAAAGCAGCTGTATCAAATGAGTTTCATCTTAACACTAAATCTGATAAATTGGAAGGAGATACCAAGAATACTATGTTAAAAAGGATTCTGAAGACTTGTCTGGGTTCTCTACAGAAAAAGACCATCGTATACTCATGATATGTAAACAGACACAGGAGAATGAGTAATGACTTGTCCTACATATTTGCATTTAACATCTTTTATTGAATTCAATTGCCAGGTCTATTTTTCAGCATTGTAGGAAGTCACTGGATTAATAAAAGTAATTTTTTATTGTAGGATTGAAGATGAGTGTGGTAGATAGACTAAGGACCCCATGTCCATGCCCTAATCCCCAGAATTTGTGAGTATGTTATGTTACACAGCAAGACAGAGTGAAGAACGAAGATAGAATTAAGATTGCTAATTGGCTGACCTCAATATAGGAAATCATCCTGGGTTATTCAGGTGGCCCCAATGTGATCACAAGGATGAAAAGTGAAAGTAAGAGTCAGAGTGAAATGTGATGACAAAACAAAAGTCAGAGATATATGATATGAGAAAGGCTCAACTGGCCATTACTGGCTTTGATGATAGGAGACCACAGGCTTGAGGGAAGCTTCTAGTGACCAGAAAAGGCAAGAAAATGGATTCTCCCCTAGAGCCTCCAGGAAAGAATGCAGCCCTGCTGACACCTTGATTTTAGCCCCAAAGACACCATTTCAGACTTCTGACCTTCAGGACTGTCCAATAATAAATTTGTTCTGTTTTAAGCCCTACAATTGTGGTAATTTGTTGGAAACAATAGTAAACTAATGTAGTAGGGAAGCATTTGTAGGAAAATATATGAACTAATGTAGTGAGGAAGCATTAAATTTGGGGGATATTATCATTTAGCAATATTGGGCCAAGTAGGGAGACCAAAGTAGGGCCCCAGTGTGGTGAACTTTGGACCTCTGGAGGGCAGCAGCAAAGTTCGGGGACTGGCAGATAGAAGTGATGGACCCCTGAGGGAAAGGGTCCTGAGAGAAAAGTCTATGACAAAGTTGACTTACTTGTGATCCTAAACACAAAACCTGGAGTTGGGTCCCCAGGGAAAGATTAGAGTAGAGCAGGTTTTCCTTGTGGAGTCTGGCAGAAAGATCCCTGAAGGAGGAGTAGAGACTTGCTGGAAGAGCCCAAAGGAACCAGTCACTTTATTGTTCCCATCAGGTACTCTAGTATTCTTAACGTGAGTCTGGCCAGCATCTTACCTGAATTAACATGAGAGACAGCCTTCCCAAATAGCTCATGAGTTGCAAATCTGGGACATTTTTGAGGTTTTGACTCAAAGCTATTCCTGCAATCCTTGAATAATCGCCATGTCCACTCAAAGCAATGCATGTTTTATTTGTGTAAAAACTCTTAGCCAGAGTTCTTTATTACTCTGTTATATGATTGATTACCTTAAACCACACTAGCAGTAGAGTAAAGCACCAAAAACAGAAAAATCTGCTTACGCAGTCTTTGGATCCGAAAACCAAGTGGAAACATTAATACCTTAAAGCTGAAAGTAGTTACTGGATAAAACTCCTAAGGAACCTTGAACAACCTATTGAACCAAAACAACATCCTGTCCCACAAATGCTTTCAATTCATGTTGTGAAATAAAACAGACATCATGTTTTTACCCCTAGAACATAAAACATGGCATTGAGCTTCCAGTGCTATGAAAGAGCTATACAATTTCAGAAAATAGGATAAGTCTCCAGTTCTTTGGAAAATAATTATGGCTTCATGTTTGTTTTTTTCAGGTTGAACTTATTGCCAGATAATTATTTCAAAATGAATCTCTTTCCCAATCCTCTGGAAAAGAATGCTTGGTATGTTTTGATTGGTCAGTGTGCCATCATGCATTTTATGAGCTTTTTATTTAATCTGATGTTAATGTATTCTTTTCGAAGGAGAAAGACAATGCCCAGAGGTGATAGTAGTAACACCTGAAGCTCTCAACACATATTTACTTGGTTTAATATGCCAGAGAAAGGAAAGCAACTCTGTCTTCTTTTTTTTTAAATCATATTCTTCTATAAAGCCTTCCCTAACTAGCTTGAAAACACCATGTACTTCTGCATCATAATTCTTAGTGTACACAACTCAATGTCTGAATGAGTAATAACCTACTCAATGTATTACCTGTTATATTGTAAGCTCCAAGAGGGCAACGACCATGTTGGTCTTATTCCATGTCCTACTCTTAGTGCCTAATACTGTGCTTGCTACACAATAATTTTATTTAAACGTGTTTTGTGTTAATAAATAAATGAACAGGAGATCACATCCTTCACTAAGAGCAGAGAAGTTTAATCCCAAGACATCTAGATGCTTTCAAAACAGCTCTTTCTAGACACGTATAAATTACATGGAAATTTTCTAAATATACTATTTGTTGAGAAACATTCCTTTATTTGTTCTGCCACACCATGAAAACACTCTTATCTGGCTATCTCTTTACCATGTTTACATTTAGGATGCATTTAGAATTTTTTCTTCTTTAACCTTTTGTTATATTTATCTCTTATCAAATCATACTGTGTATATGTGTTTACTTTGCATGCTTAGACTCCCTCTCTGGCTCTTCTAGTTTTTCGATGCTCCAAGTAAAGCACCTTAGCTGTCTTCCTACTTCAGGTTCAGCATTGAATACTAGCATTGGTCCATCCCAGTGCCTAGATAAGCAGAGATCAGATGCTCTGATTTTAATAGAGAAACGAGATCCAATTGGGAGTAGATATGAAATAGCAAGAAAATGGCCAAATTTGACCTTTAAATTCTGTTCTCTCCCTTATTGGTTTCTTCTTCCAAATAACCATAAGAAAGTAGGTAAATTTCCAAGGGGATGGCTTGTTGGCTTATGTTCTCAGGACCCCAAGGGAAAAAAGTATCAGCAGGTGAGATATCATCGGAGGAGGGGAAAATAAGAGTCTAAGCAGAATTTTACCTATGCTCAAAGTTATTTCGCATCTTGTACATTTCAACTTTTTCTTTCCTCCAATCTTCAAAATTGTGGATTTTGGTAACTCTGCCATCCTTGCCTCTATTGCAACAACAACAACAAAAGTGTTTTGCCATTTTTTCCAAACTGGAAAATAGTCCACTAAAAAATGTGCAAGTGGCACCAAAAGCATTAAAGTGTAAGAGTTCACAACTTTGCCCTCTGTGACTGTATGCCTACTTCCAGGGCTTCTATGAAACCAATCAGGACAATGGATAGAAAGATCTGAACATTGGAAGATAATAGACAGCCTGAGGATATACATTTTTTTTTAATCTTAAAAGGAGAAAAAACATTTACTTTGTTAGGGGAGGAAAATAGAGTGAGGAGTAGGGGAGACCAGAGCTCTGAGTGTACACAGATTTGAGAAATAGATTTTTGGTGAGCTGAGAGAGTCTTTGAAAAGAACTTTAGACTGGGTAGGGATGGATGAGAGATGAAGTAATTATAAGGAATTCTCCTAGGTACTATTTTGTCGTTCTTTGAGAGTCTTGGTAAACACTTGAATTACCCTCGGATTAGTCTCAATTGTCAAACTAGTATTTATTTGAATGTAATGCATCATACAAACTGGATCAAATGGTCCCATGTTTAAATGGGCTCTTTCCCCCTTGTTCCCTTCCTTTATGTCCAACTATAGGGAAACCAATATAAGTGAAACCCAACCAATCAGAATTTTCTTAGCTAATTAAACTTTTATTTTCCCAGAGGATTCATAAGAAACAAATAAATGAAAGAAAGTTATCTCATATGAGAAATTCTGTTGGAGGGCCACCTGGGTGGCTTAGCAGTTGAGCATCTGCCTTCAGCTCAGGGTGTGATCCTGGAGTCCCAGGATCAAGTCCCACATCGGGCTCCCTGCATGGAGCCTGCTTCTCCCTTCTCCTCTCTCTCTGTGTGTCTCATGAACAAATAAATGAAATCTATAAAAAAAAGAAAAAGAAAAAGAAAAAGAAATTCTGTTGGAACACACAAACAAAACTGTTGGAGAATATATGCATTTCAGTGTTTAATCCTTTCTACATCTACAACTTTATCAATATGAGCACTCAACTAAAGTTTGGAATGATGACCCTAGGATACTGTTAAAACCTCACTTTTTGTACATACTAAAGAAAGAAAAATAATGAAAAAAGATTGTGGTATAAGACTCAATCCCTTTTAGACCTGGGTTAAGGGCAGTTAATGCTTATTATTATTATTATTATTATTACTGCATATCTGTTTCGCTACTTAAAGACATAGCATGCAATTCAAAAAGAGATCAGTGACTTGTGGTCACACGGAGAGAAAGAAACCTCACTTTAACACACCACTCATCTTTGTTCTGTTTCTTTTCTTCAAAGGATAGGACTTGGGATCCCTGGGTGGCGCAGTGGTTTGGCGCTTGCCTTTGTCCCAGGGTGTGATCCTGGAGACCCGGGATCGAATCCCACATCAGGCTCCCGGTGCATGGAGCCTGCTTCTCCCTCTGCCTATGTCTCTGCCTCTCTCTCTCTCTCTCTCTCTCTCTCTGTGACTATCATAAATAAATAAAAATTAAAAAAACAAAAACAAAGGATAGGACTTTATGAGCAGCACCTGAAAGAAATACACTGGAACCTCTCTATACTCTGAGGAAATTCTAAACCACTAAAGGGCAAAGCCAGCAAACTTTTCTCTTTCCCACTGGAAACTTCTCCCTAAAATGACCAATTTCTATCAATTTTGTTTATGCTTCTTGAACCAGGACAAATAGTCAGTGGCTCACACCCGCACAGCATTTATAGGCATTACTGTGGCCAGTTTTTTGGCCTCCTTTCATTTCTGTTGAGAAGAAAGCCTTGAATTCCAACCTCTGTTTATGGCTTTCATCCCAGGCCACACAACTGGCAAAACTCTGAGTCCTCAAACCTCCCAAAAACACGCCTAGCAATCTGAAACAGGTACCACTGATTATTTTAGCTGTAGAGGCCTTGTGTTTCATTTGCCATTGTTACTTAATTCTTTAGACATGACTTTCAAACCCTCATTTGATCTTTTTTCCATTGACATATTTACCCCAATTCTCTCCTCTTCTCAAGCTTTGGCTCTTGACATCTTTGCTAGCACTGATATCAACACAACGGTTGTGTTTATGTCTCCCCCCACTGCCAGGCTCACTGATGTGGTGAGTGGAGCTCTGAGAAGTGGAGCCGAGGGGCCTGAGTCATCAGTCAGCATCTCCTGTCTCCCCGGGTCTGACCAAAATGACAGAGGTTCCTTTCACTCAAGTGTCACTGGGAGACCACAGCCAAAAGGAGGTAGAGGACATCTCCCATTGGAATCTAACCACTTTAAGAAAGGATACATTTTTGGCACAGCAGTGGAGAGATGTTAGTATAGAAATCTCAGTGCAGCTTCCACTTTCCATTGTTTTTTAGGCCAAAGCTTAAACGTGACCCTTTCTAAATGGGTAAACCATTTTGGAAAGCAACTAAAGCCAACTATACATATACATATACATATACATATTCTATAACCTAGCATTTCTACTTCTGACTGCATATGTATAGGAATGTATATAACATGTTCACACTATATATTCATTTTATACACCATATATTCAATATATATATTATATATGCTATAGGTATTATAAATCCATTCATGTGTCCACCAGAAGACATGTATGAGAATGTTCATAGCAACACTATTTATAATACCTGAGGACAGAAACTATCTAAGTACCCATCAACAGTTTAATGGATAAATTGTGGTGTATTTGCACAAGAGAATACTATAAAAGAATAAGAATTTTATGAACTATATATACAATATGGATGAATACCACCAAACATAATATTAAACAAAAGAAAGCAGATTGAAAAATAGTAAATACTGTATAGTTTAATTTATTTTTAAAAATATTTTATTTATTTATTCATTAGAGAGGAAGAGACATAGGCAGAGGGAGAAGCAGGCTCTCCATGAGGAGCCCAATGTGGGACTCAATTCCAGGACCCCAGGATCACCACCTTAGCCAAAGGCAGATGCTCAACCACTAAGCCACCCAGGTGCCCCGAATGTTTTCATTTATATAAAGCTAAAAAGTAGGTAAAGTTAATATATACCCATAAAAGTCAGGATAGAGGTTACCACTGACAGCTATAACTAGAAAGGAGCAAGAGGGGTGTTTCTGTGACACTAGTAATTTTAAATTTCTTACCTAGGTGCTATTTACCCCAATTCTCTCCCCCTCTTCTCAAGCTTTGGTTCTTGACATCTTTGCTAGCACTGATATCAACACAATGGTTGTTTTATGTCTCCCCCCACTGCCAGGCTCACTGATGTGGTGAGTGGAGCTCTGAGAAGTGGAGCCGAGGGGCCTGAGTCATCAGTTGAGAAGGAGTTATCAACTTTTTTCTTTGCATATTATACATCAATTAAAAGCTTTTGAAAAAGTCATCTTCCCAGGGCTCCTGGGTGGCTCAGTGGTTTGAGTGTCTGCCTTTGGCTCAGGTCATGATCCTGGGGTCCTGGAATCGAGTCCTTCATCAAGCTCCCCATGGAGAGCCTGTTTCTCCCTCTGCTTGTGTCTCTGCGTGTGTCTCTCATGAATAAATAAATAAATAAAATCTTTAAAAAATTAAAACATAAAAAAGTCATCTCCTCATACGTGGTATGGCATGGATGAACCTTGAAGATATGCTAAGTTAAATAAGCTATCTATCGAAGGACAAATACTATATGATTCCACTTATATAAGGCACCCAGAATAGGCAAATTCACAGAAACAGAAAGTAGAATAGCAGTTACCAGGGACTGAAGAGAAGAAATGGGGTGTTGTTTTTTTAATGGTATAGAGTTTTATCTGTGATGAAAAAGGATAGACAGTTTATGTGTGTTGTTCAACTCTATCTCCCAGCTCTTACACTAATGTTTAACATAGTAGGTTTTCAATAAATGTTTAATAAATCAACAGACTTTCTGGGTGATCTGAAGCAAATTATGAAACATTCTTTAAATCTTTTATATTTCATTTTTCTATAAATTTTATTATTTAAATATTTATTAAGCACTTATGTACATATTGGGGGGATTTAAATGTGAAATGAGGCCTCATGTTCCTACAGAAATGAAGATAGCTGTTGGAAGTAACAATGCATTCTCAGTCTTTAGCTATCTCTCAGGTAAAGGCTAGATCATATAACGCATAGATTTCAATTCAATGTGACAGATCAGATTGTTTAGCATTAGCTGCTTCTAGAGTTTGTTGAAAAGGATTCTGAGGCTGTATATGCACTCAGTGAAAAAGAAAAGTCACAAAAAATTAGTGATGTCTACTATGAGATCTTAGAAAGGAAATGATGGCATTGATATCATGGATTTTGCCATCTTTGGGCTTGTTGATCTCTTTCAAGGGGGTTATGTCTGTCAATCAGGGATTATATTGAACCTGAACTAAAAAATTACTTCTTTTTCTTAAGATTTTATTTTTTTATTCATGAGAGACACACAGAGAATGACAGAGACATAGGCAGAGAGAGAATCAGGTTCCCCACAGGGAGCCCAATGGGGGACTTGATCCCAGGACCCTGGGATCACCACCTGCACCAAAGGCAGACACTCAACCACTGAGTCACCAGGTGCCCCCTAACAAATGACTTCTACGGAAGTCATTTTCCAACCTGGGAGTCTGAATCTAAAAATGAGTCAGATTTGGAAGTTATGGTTAGGGAGCACCTGATTCATAGTTCCTTAGAGTCCTATATAGTATAGCATCTGACCAGGGAACCCACTAAAGGTAGGGGAGAGAGAAGGTATGGAAGTGGGTCAAGACCATGAGATCCACCGGTCATACTACCCAGCAGCTGCCAAACTGTTAACAAAATGAAATGACTGATGAAGTACTAACTCATAGACAGTGCTCCGCAAGGACAGGGTACTATCCTCCAGATTGCAGTACACACACTGAATCAGAGTACTGTATAGGATGCTCTGTACCCTATAGGAAAAATTCATGGGTCCAAGAACCAACGGGTGGAAGCAGGAGTGGCCCCACTTAACATCACTTGCAATGATGTTAGGGGACTTTATGTTTTAGTCCCCACAACTCTGGGCTCTGCAGGATTAGAAGTCCTGGTTCAAAAAGGGACATAGCAAGGTTTCCATTGATCTATCAGGCCACTTTGGACTCCTTACATCTAGGAACAACAAGCAAGAACAGGAGTCACTGCCTTAAATAGGTTAGGGGTTAGTAGGAGGCAGAGTTGCTGTGATACAATTGTGATAGAGAAACATGTGTGGTATTCCAGTGATCCACTGGAGACACTTCCCAGTTACTCCCTTGTCCAATTATAACTGTGAATGAACAAGAGTGGCCATCCTAACCTGAGAAGAATATGGTTCCCTAGGGCTCAGTCTCCTTAGGAATTAACTTTTGGGAAAAACCAACAGACAAGCCACTGAGGCCAGAGAAATAGTAGCTGAGGAAAAGGGGAATTTAGAATGGTCACTAGAGAAGGACAGACAATGAATATCAGTTGGAGCCTATAACATCCCCATTAGGAAAAGAGTCTCATTAGAACCCTAGGGGAGCTGCTGCCCAGAAGTATGAGGGGACTGTGGCAGCCATGGATGTTTACCACTCAGAACCTCCCTTCAAGAAAGAACTTGCCAGCAGCCTCAGCTGTTAATGCTTTCAGGATCTACCTTAACTTCTAAGCTAAAGCCATATTCTTCTAAGGCATTCCCCAGCCAATAACAGCATAGCAGAGACACTACTGCCCAGCCATCAGTGCATACTCTAATACACAATCTTTGCTTTAAAGCTCACCACCGGGTTGGCTGATGTTTTCAGATCTGAGGATCTTCTCACCCAAAACTGCTTTCTCCTCCTTTGCCTTCACAGGTGTCAGAGCTACATCATAGTCTGAAGGCTCTCCCTGCTGAATCCCACTCTTTTCCCCTTTTGCCTTTTACAGATATTACCTCCCAATAAACCTCTTGCATTCTCAACTTTGTCTCAGGGTCTGCTTACTCTGGAACCCAACTGACATAAATGGTTTCAAGTATGAACTCCAAATTTAACACCACAAGGGCAACCACCGCAAATTGCAAGCTTTTGTTCAGGGGAAAGAAAGCTTATTTATAAGCATCAAAAACTCTATATGGTGAACTCCAGGTATTTATTTATTTATTGTAAACAATTCTTTTGAGAAATGCAGGAAAGGCCAGCCAGAAATAAAATCATTGTTGAAATCTACTAAATAGTTACTGTGTGCCAAACACTTGACATGCAATTTTCCATCTGTTCCTCACAATGCCTTATGAAGTGTATAGTATTTTTATTATTCCCTTTTACAAATGAAAGCAGATAGAGATTAGTTTGATTGCCCAGTGACATAAAATCAGTAAATTAAAGAATCAGAATTTGCACCAAGGAAAGCCCAAGCTACTAACTCCTATACCATTTCAGTTATCCAGAGTTGATTTATATTGTTTATAACTGAAGAATCCTAACAGGAACATTGGTCTAGGGGGGAATTGTAAGGTATAGACCATAAGAGAATTGTGCACCCATAGAAACAAATTTAGCTCCATCTAAAAGTATCATCCAGGCTTCTGAGCAAAATAGCCTCAATATCTATTCCTAAAAAGATTGCTTACTTTCTTTGCTGGTACAAATTTGCTAATTCCTGCAATGTTTTCAGAAATTTATTTTGAAATGTCCAGTTTTGCACATGACCACAAGGAAAAGTGGGATATGGTCCCTAGTCTGCCGACAGTAGATGCCACATGAGAGGGATTATTAGCTTCCTCCTGGAAGAGAGCTCTCAGGGTAGCAAAAAGAATAGTTTCTATGGAGGAGGAAGAGAGAATGGCTTCCTTATGCAATGAAATTTCAATGGTGGTGTTTTGCTGTTGCTGCTGCTGCTGTTGTTGTTTTTCAAGAGGGATCGAATGCTTGGAAATGTCTGATTCCTTCTCCAATTCTTATAGTACTCTCAGCCCTGTATCTCTAAGAGTTAGGGATTCTTACAGCATGCTGGTCATAAAAAGTTAAGGAATTTCATCTTTTGTCTCCCTAAAAATCAAGCTGTGAGGTTGATCTTCTATATAGTAGGTGGGATTTGCAGTCTTTGTCAATTATCTTATATAAAAAATATAAGCATTTATTATTAAAGAGTCCACTTACCAGAGACTATTTAATACATCAACAATGAGTAACAATGTCATTAAGAGTGGCTGATATACTGGGGATTCATGTAAAGGGCTCTTAGAGTTTAAATACCACAAAAGAAGATATTGAAAAGCATGAATAAATATCGTGTTTAGGATCTATGCTATGAGGTCAAATGCATTTAGATATTTCTCATGCTAGTGTGTGAATAGTGTCAGGGAACACATCCAAGCTATGCCTCATCCAAAAGAAAGGTATGTAGAATAGCTGAGGAAATTGGCAAGCATCCTTAGATCTGTGGATTCCTCAAACTAGTTATATCAGAATCCATCAGCCATGTGTCTCCGGAGGACAGGGAAGCTACGATACACTAATGTTAATGTGGTTAGCTCCTGATAACCCTTTCTAACGATTCTCACAGTCATCTACGTAAATTCTTATTGAATGAATTGTGCCTTTGAGCTTAATTGCCACCATGCAATCCAAGAGATCACCACTTCATATCTGTTATGTCAGCCGCAGCAGTAGAATCACAGTATCTTATTTTGGAAGTAGGGCAAGGCACATAGGAAGAAGTAATTTGTTATTCCCTAGATTTCATGCTGGTATTTCAGTTCAGTTCACCTGATGGCTACAAAGATCACAGAGATATGGACCATGGTCTGGGCTTGAGCTGGAGCTTTTGCCTACCTCTAGTCGATGTATCATTCAGGGATCAGTTTTAGAAAATAGAAACCAGTTTTGCTATTTTAAGCAGAAAGGGATGTAAGAAATGCAGATAATTAGGTGCATAGAAAGTATTTGAAAATATATGGAAACAAATTTGAGGCAGGGTCTCCAGGAATGGCTCCCAGAAGACAGAACTAACCTGCCAAGGAACCAGCTACTCTGTCCTCATCCAAAAGGCTGAGAATCAGGAAATTGCCCTGGAACTCAGCCTAAACAGCAATCCGGGAATCTCAATGCCCCCGCTGCTATAGCTGTTATCTTTGAAGTCACACTGCTCTTGCTTGATCGGCATCAGCAAAAACCGAATGTCCAGCAACCCATGCCTTGAGCCCCACAGAGCTAGTAGCTGGATATTGTGAGGCTACTACAGAAAGCCCAAACCCTCTACACCATGCTTGTCGACAGAAAACAAAATCAGCACTCCACCATACACATACCTGTCTTCCAAATATCCCACAAGTACATATTGGCCAAATTTAAATCACATTTGCAACCCTAACTCTACAAGGGAATCAGGAGATAGAGTTCTTGGCTTTCCAGCCTCTGTGGTACAGACAGGCATCCTAAAAGGATAAGGAAGGGATGAACCTCAGCCAGCTAGTTCTGTTGGTAGAGGAAGGAGAGGGTACTGAGTAGTGAAAAGCCACAGGTGAAGAAGGCATTTGCTGTCTTGCAAAGACCAGAAGAGGAATCAGGAAAGAAGAGAGAAAAGCATAGCTCAATGGAGCATTTATGCTGGTTTGATGTGGAGAATTTTTCTGTCTTTATGGAATCCCTATCAAATGCTGCCCTCTGATGTTTGCGGAATAAACTACTTTTGAGAAACCCTGAAATATAACCTGATGATAAAAAATGTATCTAGCTGTAGTTTTCTGGGATAAATAACTATAGATATCTGAACTTCTTAGAAACTGGGAAAAACCCACAGGACACCAAAACTATTTCCAAATGATTTGCCACTTGACATCCAAATAAAGTTTTGCCAAGGTGTTACTGACTCCAACCTTCAGATTCCACTATAATCTGAAAGGGGAAACTTTATTTTTATGGTTTATGCAATGATTGGGAAAGCAGATGATCAATTAATTTATGAATGACTTATTAACAAATTATGGATCAAAGTCAAGACTTCCAATAAAATAACTTAATTCATTGCCAATATCCATGAATTTGACATTTCTTTATTTATAATCTATCTTTAAAAGCTTCCCAACCATAATTAGGAAAAGGATAACATCACTGATTTTCAGAATTTCATATGCCAAGAGGAATAAGTGTATGTGAACAGATCAAAACAAAGTTCTGAACAAAGTATTATTCAGTGCAAGCAAAAAATGAAGGCTTCTATACTTAAAATTATTAAAACCACAGCTATCAGTTGTAATTCAAAACACCTGCCAAAATCTTGGATTAAGTAATAAAATCCAGGGATCAGGATCTGTCCTTTAAGACATATCAAGTATGCTCCTTCCTCAGTGCCTTTACTTTCTCCCTGGTTGGAGCATGCTTTCCTCCAATATTGCATCTATAGGAATGTGGTTCTCTCATCATCCTTCCAAATTGCTAAAGTGATAAGGTCCAGGGTCCATGCTCACAGGAAGTAGCTTGTCATAATCTCTTCTTCCCTCTTCCTTCCTCATGGCCATCTTGTAGTAAACCAGAATTATGACTTAGTTGTCTATATTGGGTTTGGGGGTCAAGAGCACATTTATCAATCAATCCTTACTTTGTTTTTCTTTGCTAACCTTCCTTTGTTATATGCCTTTCTTGGCTATTCCTTGGTAAGATTTAACTATTCATGGGTCTCTGGCCAAAATAATTTCTAGTATCATCTCACTCTCATTCTGATTTCTAATTGGATCCAGGCTAGAAGAGCCAAGGAGATTAATGAGAAAAGGCCATCATGGCTTTAACACTTTTTTCTGAGAACGATTTCCACTCCAAGACCACAGTCTCTAAGAACCTCTAAATATTTGGTAACTTCTTAACAAACAGTAAAAAAAAAAATCCAAGTTTGAGGCTAGAGCAAAATCAAAATATGGCAAGCTGGAGATGCTCAGCATAAAACACTCCTTATATTGTTTCATGCAGATAAACCTTCAGTTTCCAGGTGCCAGAGCTGTCCCCATTCCCACTTCTCTCTTCAGTCCTCTGGCACTAAGTGAAAGAATTTGTTTGCAAACAAGTCACTGCACAGATCAGAGCCCTCTGCATAGCCTGAGGGACATGCATCAAGCTCTTCGCACTCTACTGTTTGCTTTCCCACTGGGGAAGAGATGGATTGAAGGATGCAGGGATGAAAGGCTATAAAAAACAACAAGCTTGAAGCTGTGTGGGGTCAGGGCTGTGTGTAATTAATCATTAGGGGGCCCTGATCTGCTGATCTGCTTCAAAGCTTTGGAATTTGACTTAAAGGATGTCATCCTGCTGGGTTCACAGAAGAAATTCCCAGAGGCTAGAGGTGAGGTCTGGCCACAAAAGTGAGATCATAGATGGAGAAATACTTAGAAAAGAGTTTTAGGGCTGCTGTTATGATAATAACAACAATAAGGGCAAGAACCCTCCCTAGATTGTCAAATCCCCATATTGAGTAGTTTAGTCATAATACAATAAAATGGTGTGGCTTTGAGAACAAAATACATGTGAGATAGAGAAACAATTTCAATGTTCACAAACAGAAGACGGATTAAACAAATTATGGTAATCCCTACAATAGAATAATAAGCAGTCATTAAAAGTTATGCAGTGCCCACATTTTGCTAGGGGCAAAATGGGACTAGCACTGTGAAAGACAATTTGGCACCACAGATCAAAATTACAAACGCAGGGCAGCCCTGGTGGCACAGCGGTTTAGCACCGCCTGCAGCTGGGGGTGTGATCCTGGAGACCCGGGATCGAGTCCCACATCGGGCTTCCTGCATGGAGCCTGCTTCTCCCTCTGCCTGTGTCTCTGCCTCTCACTTGCTCTCTCTGAATGAATAAATAAATAAGTCTTTTTAAAAAAAATTACAAACGCAAATACTTCGAATCTGGTATTTCTACTTTAAGGAATTTATCTTAGATATATCCCCAGAGGTGCTAAATGACATGTATGTACATGTACAAGACCTATTTATGGCAGTATTTTTTGTAACAGCAGAAGTTTAGAAACAATCAATCATTAGGAAACCTGTTTTTTAAAAAAGTATGATATAGCTATGCAATAGAATATAGCACAGGCTTGGAGGAGGAGGAGGGGGAGAGGGAGAAAGAAGAAGGAAGAAGGAAGAAAGAAAGAAAGAAAGAAGAAGAAGAAGAAGAAGAAGAAGAAGAAGAAGAAGAAGAAGAAAGACGAAGAAGAAGAAAGACGAAGAAGAAGAAGAAGGAGAAGAAGGAGGAGAAGAAGGAGGAGAAGAAGGAGAAGAAGGAGAAGAAGAAGGAGAAGAAGAAAGAGAAGAAGAAGGAGAAGGAGAATTCCTCAGAGTGCCTGGGTGGCTCAGTCAGTAGAGCATGCAACTCTTAATCTCAGGGTTGTGAGTTAGAGCCCCACATTGGGTGTAGAGATTACTTAAATTATAAAATCTTTTTTTAAAAAAAAGCAATTCTTTATGTCCTGATATACTAATGTAATAATAACAACAAATGTAATAACAACTAATGTAATAATAACAAAATTAAGAACAGTGTGTATATTACACTACCATTTGAGGTTAACAAAATGAATGAGAGAGCCTGGGAAGAATACTTGCTGGCTGAAAGAGCCAGAGCCTAATCCAACTTGCTTCAGACTCTTTTGCCTTCAGTATTAGCCAGTTGGGTACTGAGCCATTCCTGAACTGGGCAGCCTGAGCTGAGGAAGTACACGTAATACTCCAATTCAGCAGACTTTAAATTTTAGTGGGCATAAGAATCATTTGGTTACTTGCAAAAAATGAAGACTCAAGGGGTCCGTCCTCAGAGATTGTGACCCTGTAAGTCTGGGATTGGGTGCTGGAACTGGTGGGGGTTTTGTTTTATATATAGACTATTTTTAGAGCAGTTTTAGATTAATAGTAAAATTGAAAGGAAGGTACAGAGATTTCCCAAATACCTCATGCCCCCACACATGCACAGCCTTCCCCATTATCAACATCCCCCACCAGGGCAGCCTGGGTGGCCCAGTGGTTTAGCTCCGCCTTCAACCCAGGGCCTGATCCTGGAGACCCAGGATGGAGTCCCCACTTGGGCTCCCTGCATGGAGCCTGCTTCTCCCTCTGCCTCTCTCTCTCTCTCTCTATGTCTCTCATGAATAAACAAATAAAATCTTAAAAAAAAAAATCCCCCACCAGAGTGGTGCATTTGTTTACAACTGATAAGCCTACATTGACACATTATTATCATTCAAAGCCCATAGTTTACATTACAGCTTACTCTGTACATTCTGTGGGTTTGGGCAAGTGTATAATAACATATATCTACCATCATAGTGTCATATAGAGTAGTTTCATTGCCTTAAAGATCCTCTATGCTCCACCTAATCATCCCACCCTCCCCACCTACCCCTGGAAACCACTGATCTTTTTACTGTTTCCATACTTTTGCCTTTTCCAGAATGTCGTACATGCAGTTGGAACCGTACAGTATAGTATTTGCAGATTAGTTTCTTTCACTTAGTAATATGCATTTAAGGTTCCTCCATGTTTTTAGATGGTTTGATAGCTCGTTTTTTTTAGTGCTAAATAACATTCCATTGTCTGAATATACCCCAATTTATTTATCCATATTCACCTACTGAAAAGCATCCTGATTGTTTCCAGATTTCAGCAACTGAGAATAAAGTTTTTATGAACATTTGTGTGCAGGTTTTTGTGTGGATATAAGTTTTCAACTCCTTTGGGTAAATATGATTAATGGATTGGATGGTAAGAGTACGTTTTGTAAGAAACCATCAAATTGCCTTCCAAAGTGGCTATACCATTTTGCATTCCCACCACAAATAAATGGGAGTTCTTGCTGACCCACATCCTTGCCAGCATTTGGTGTTGTCTATGTTCTGGATTTTGGCCATTCTAATATGTAGGGGTATCTCATTGTTGTTTTATTTGTGTTTACTTGATGACAGGATGAAGAGCACCTTTTCATGTGCTTATTTGGCATCTGCAAATCTTCTCTGGCAAGGTATATACTATGGTCTTTGACTCAGTTGCTATCTTTTTTTATTGAGCACAAGAAGCCATTCTGACGTAGCAGATACCTGGCCCAGTCTTTGAGAAATAGTGCTAGAGCAACCACAGAACTTAAATTTGTGTAAACTAAAGTCTTCTCAATGAGTTGAAGTTAGATCAAGGATCTATGAGAGGGGAATCCTTACCATTTGGCCTCAAGTTCAACTTCAAAAGAGCCCTGAAATTCAGCTACTGCTCATGGACAGATTTGTTCACAGAAGCAAGAGGCCCTTCCACAAACATGCATATTTTGGTCCTTTTGAGCTTGAGGCTATCTATGTCATTTTTTAATAGTTATAATGGAACTGCAATAAAGATCATTGCTAGTCACTCAGAGTTACTCATTCATAAATCCAGATGGAAAACTGGATTTATGAATACAAAACAATTGACTGTCCAGTTGGTGACTTAAGAATGTTTTATCTACTTCAATTGATATAGTGAGACTTTTTTTAAAGATTTTATTTATTTATTCATGAGAGATACAGAGAGAGAGAGAGGGAGGCAGACACATGCAGAGGGAGAAGCAGGCCTCATGCAGGGAGCCCAACATGGGACTCGATCCTGGGTCTCCAGGATCACACCCGGGACTGAAGGCAGTGCTAAACCGAGGAGCCACCTGGGCTGCCTGGTGAGACTTTTCTTCTTAGAGAACATGAGATAGATATCCTTTAAATAATAATTCATATAATTTAATACAGTTCTATGTATTGCATATACTGTATTATATAGTTTATTTATACAATACAGGAGTATTGTAACTTCACTGGTTTGTCAATTATCTTTATTTCTTATAGTCTATTTAACCATTACTTGTCTTTTGCCACTTATTTTTCATTTACTTCCTTTGTTATTTTTAGATGTGATTCAGATAAAGTAGAAGCGCAGAAACATATGAACATTCATACTTTTTTTATACCACTTATTATTCTTTTTATCAGCTCTGCAATATTTTTCAAATCCATCAATAATATTCAGTTCCATTTGCAATTTTAAAAGTTTAATCAGGGCAGCCTGGGTGGCCCAGCGGTTTAGCACCGCCGTCAGCCCAGGGCATGATCCTGGAGACCCAGGATCAAGTCCCAGGTCAGGCTCCCTGCCTGGAGCCTGCTTCTCCCTCTGCCTGTCTCTGCCTCTCTCTCTCTCTCTCTATGTGTGTGTGTGTGTGTGTGTGTGTGTGTGTGTGTCTCATGAATGAATAAATAAAATCTTAAAAAAAAAAGTTTAATCAAAAAATTTCCAAATTAAAAAAAAAAATTTCCAAATCTATATTTCATTCAGGAAAGTACAACATAACTTTTGCTAAATGGGTGAGAATTTAGGCACTGAATTTTTACAAAATTATGTCCTATTGTAAGATACATCTCCTGATATGCATTGCTTACTATGTAAGGTACTATTCTAAATGCAGTATAAACATAGCTAATTTGATCTAAAAAAAAAGACTATAAGGGAAGCACTAGTCTCATGGTGCCATGCTGATTCTCAATATTGCTGTCAAAGTTAGACTTCTGACTCTAATTGAAATTCATCTTGAACTGCAATTTCCCAATCTTACCTAAATTCTAAGAAAATCTGAATGATCCGTGGCTTCCTTAGTGCTCTCAGAAGAGAGTTTTCCCTACATATCATACTGCTTCAGGTCAGTCCCTGTAACTACAAGGTGTCTTGATAGTTCCTGCTGGACCTGGAGTCCTTTCTTGCACCCTGCCCTTCTTGACATGTTCCCCAGTCTTTGTGTAAGAAACCCTCTCTTGCGTTCATCTACCCTAGCTTCTGCCTGCTTCCTGAGGCATTACTTACTTCTACTTGTCTGAGAAATGTCTACTGCCTGAATTCCCTCTGAACACTGCACATTTTTCCTTCACCTCATCCTTAATTCAGCCACTGGATTGGACATCCTAGAGACTGTTGTTTTCTTGATCTACTTCAGAGCTCAGTAGGCACTTTAGTTGCTGAAAATAACCCCCATGAGTGTGCCGGTTTCTTCTGACCCAGTTCTGACTCTCTATCTCCAATTGTTGGATTTGGGTGCTTAACGTATGTAGTACAGAAATCTACCTAACTCTTGACATTTTTGTCAAAAGTAAACATTGCTCTGATTTAGAAATGATAAAGGCTTGAGAAACTAGGTTTCGTTGATTGTGACTGAAAGCGTAAACCTGTCATGTTATTATACAAGGAAGGGAATGTAATAGAAGCCCCATAGGGAGATTAACATCCTTCCCCACCTCTCTGGCTTCACAGTTTTCTCCTACTTCTTTACATCTGGTCTATTCTTTCAGTTTATGTAAATAACCATCTTTTTAGAGGCTGTTAGAGTTTTGTTCCCCCAGATAATTGTTCTATGCTTCAAGTTGAGCAAGTGAACACATTTATATAACCATTATAAATTTACCTTCCCTCAAATTTACTTTTCCTCCTAAGCCTGGCATTCTCATTGTAAGGAAGAGGAATGAGTACTTAGCTTTAAAGAATCTTGGCTCATAGTCAAGACCCTACATCATCACTGGAGTTAGTTCACCAATGACTACACTTAGTACTCTTGAGTTTCATATGCTATAACCTGCTAGTTTTGTCTCAGAAATCACTGAATCGATTGAATTTTGAATTTTAAGTTTTTTGTTTTTGCTTTTGTGTCAGACAGAGTACCCTTATAAAAATCCCTAGAAAGGTTTAAAGTGTTTAATGAGGGATCTTATTGACCCAAATATACACGAACTTGAAAAGTCTTCAGTTTTAAGTCCACTTTCGTTCATCTTTTATTCAACACTTAATGGATCTGGTGGGTAAGAAGTAGGTGGAAATGAGATGAGTTAGGTATAGAATAGGTCAAATATGGGTGACAGGGATGAATCTACAGAAGCCCTATTTGCTTTGGTTCAAAAATGAGAGATAGTTTTCTATATATTCCCAATAAGATTTTTATATTCATGAAAACTTGAAACATTTTTATCAACCAAATTGATGTATAAACTCTACAATTCAATGAATTTAATAAATTACACCTGTGAACTCACCATCAGAAAAGTTACAGAACTTTTCCATCATCCCTATAAGTTTCCTTTTAACGCTTTGCTGTCCATCCCTCTTTCTACTGCCAGTTCCAGTCTGCTTTGTGTCACTATAAATTGGTTTTCATTTTCTATACAATTTTATGTCTGGCTTCATTCATTCAACATGATGCTTTTCTTCTTTTTTTTTTTAATTTTTCTTTTCTTTTTTTTAAGATTTTATTTATTTTAGAGAGAGAGCATGAGCAGAGGAAGGGGAGAGGGAAAGAGAGAATCTCAAGCAGACTCCATGCTGTGTGCAAAGCCCGAGGCAAGGTTTGATCTCATAACCCTGACATCATTACCTGAGCTGAAACCAAGAGCCAGATGCTCAACTGAGCCACCCAGACACCCCAGCACAATGCTTTTCAAATTCATCCATGCTAATGTATACCTAAGAATTACATGCCTTTCTATTGCTGTGCATTCCAATGTTTAAATATACCATGTTGACTTCCAGGGAAGATGATGGAATAGGATGACCCTAGGTTCATCTTGTCCCACAGATGCAACTGGAGAACACTCACAGCAGTATAAATAACTTAGAAAATGACCAGAAGACTGGCAGAATAAACTCCACAACTAAATGTAGAGAAGAGACCACACTGAAAAGAGTAGGAAGGGCAGAGCCACCTAACTTCCTAACACTTCCACCCGGCCCCTTCCACCCAACCTCAGTCCATTGTGGTAAAGCCCCTTCCTCAGAAGAAGGAGAAGTGCAAAGATTACCAGCACCACCTGCCCTGCTGCACTGCTGCCTGCATTGTGCTTCTGTGGAGACTAATGGGTACTTCAGTGCCAGGGCTACTCCCATGGCCCACAAAGCTCACTGGCATCACTGTCCCATCCACAAAACCAACCCTGCACTGTGCTTTAGGGGACCCATTCTCCCCAAAACACTCTTGGCCAGAGCCCATCTAGGGCAATGCTGCAGGTTTGGCAGTGTGCAAGCAGCCTCTACAGTGACCAGGACCACTCCAAAGTGACTCCTGCCCCAGAGAGAGGAAAAGATAATCACACAGACCTATCAGGTAGAGGCCACATCAAAATGCTGCAGGCAGACAACTGGTCTATCCGTAGGCCCCACTCACCAATGAAAGCTTTCAGAAGGACAACACAGGGAAAGCACCCTACAGTTTGGTGTTACTGCATCTTGGGCAAACACTTGGTCCGACTCAAGCTCAATGAGTCTCCAGGCTGGCCCACTAACACCACAGGAGAACCATTACAGATGATCAGCTGTAACAAAAGCAGCTTAGCCACAATAGCAGGGCATGTGCAACACACACAGGAGAACTTCCTGAAGCATCAGGTTCTGGTGAACATGAGACACTACACATTAAAGCACTACAGGACCTCATCTTCATAAGGCCACTACTTTCCATTGCAGGAGACATAGTTGACTACCCTAACACACAGAAACAGACACAGAATGTTAGACAAAATGAGGAGACAAAGGAAAATGTCCCAAATTAAAGAACGGGACAAAACTGCAGCAAGAGACCTAAGCAAACAGATAAAAGTAATATGCATGATAAGAAATTTAAAGTAATGATTGTGAAGACACTCATTGGACTTGAGAAAAGAATGGAGGCCATCAGTGAGGCCCCTAAATTAAGAGAGTAAAAAACAATCAGAGTTGAAGACACAATAAATGAAATTAAAAATACACTTGATGGAATACACAACAAGCTAGAGGAAACAGAAGAATGACTTAATAATCTGGAAGACAGAGTAACATAAATTAATCAAACTGAGCAAATGGGAGAAAAAAGAATTATGCAAAAACAAGAATAGACTTAGGGAACTCAGTGACTCCATCAAATATATTTAGGTATTGCATTATAGGGATCCCAGAAAAAAGCAGAGAGAAAGGGAGGCAGAAAATGTATTTGAAGACATAGTAGCTGAAAATTTCCATAATCTGGGAAGGAAACAGAAACCAAGATCCAGGAGGCACAGAGTTCCCCCAAAAAATCTACCCAAGGAGGCCCACACCAAGACATATAGTAATTAAAATGGCAAAAAGTAGTGATAAAGAAAAAAAATTAAAGCAGTAAAAGAAAACAGTCACATACCAGGGAAACTCCATAAGGCTAACAGTGGATTTTTCAGCAGAAATTTTGTAGGCCAGGGATCCCTGGGTGGTGCAGTGGTGTAGCGCCGGCCTTTGGCCCAGGGCGCGATCCTGGAGACCCGGGATCGAATCCCATGTCGGGTTCCCGGTGCATGGAGCCTGCTTCTCCCTCTGCCTGTGTCTCTGCCTCTCTCTCTCTGTGTGACTATCATAAATAAATAAAAATTAAAAAAAAAAAAAAGAAATTTTGTAGGCCAGAGAGAATGGCATGATATATTCAAAGTGATGAAAGGGAAAAATCTATAGCCAAGAATATTTTATCCAGCAAGGCTATCATTCAGAATAGAAGAAGAGATAAAGAGGTTGGACAAATGAAAACTAAAGTAGTTCATGACCACTAAACCAGACCCACAAGAAATGTTTAAGGGAACTCTATGAGTGGAAAGGAAGGACCATAAATGACAATATGAAAAATAAGTATATCTGTAAAAATCAGTCAAAAGATTCACAAAATGAAAGGATGTGAAATATGACAACATATACCTAAAATGTGGGGAGAAGAGGAATAAAGAATGGGTTTGAATTTACATGATCATCAACTTAATATAGACTGAGATATGTAGATGTTGTATACTAACCTAACAACAACCGCAAATCAAAAACTAATGATAGATACGCAAAGAATAAAGAAAAAGGAATCTCAAGTATACTACTAAAGAAAACCAGCGAACCATGAAAGAATGCAAGAAAGGATCAGAGAAAAATTATAGAAGCAACTACAAAACAAGTAAATAAGTGGCAATAAATACATATCTATCAATAATTACTTTGAATGTAAATGGACCAAACACTCCAATCAAAAGACATGGGTGAATGAATAGATTTAAAAAACCAAAACTCATATATACTGTGTACAAGACACTCATTTCAGGCCAAAAGACACCTACAAATTGAAAGTGAGAAGATGGACAAACATTTATCATGTAAATGGAGGTTAAAAGAAAGCCAAGATAGGAAAACTTATATCAGATGAAACAGAGTTTAAAAAAAAAAAAAAAACTGTAACAAGACAAAGAAGGATACCATATAATAACAAAGGGAACAATCCAACAAGAAACTATAGAAACTGTAAATATTTATGCACCCAACATAGGAGCAACCAAATACATAAAACAGCTAATGAACATAAAGGAAGCAATATATAATAATACAATAATAGCAGGGATTTTAACATCCCACTTACATCAATGTGCAGATTATCCAAATAGAAAATCAACAAGGAAAGAGTGGCTTTGAAACACAGTGGACAAGATGGATTTAACAGATATATTCAGAGTAGTCCATCCTAACACAGCAGAATACATATTCTTTTCAAGTGCACATGGGCCATTCTCCATAATACATTACATAATAGGTCATGTAACAAGCCTCAACAAATTCAAAGAATTTGCATCTTTTCTGATCACAACCCTATGAAACTAGAAATCAGCCCCAAGAAAAAAATCTGGAAAGACCACAAGTACGTGGGGTTTAAATAATATAATATTAAGTAATTACTGAGTCACCAAGAAATTAAAAAGTACATGTAAACAAGCAAAAATGAAAACACAATGGTCCAAAACATCTGGGATGCAGGAAAAGCAGTTCTAAGAGGGAAGTTTATAGAAATACAGGCCTACCTCAAAAAGCAAGAAAAAATCTCAATCAATCTTGCTTTACACTTAAAGGAGCTAGAAAAAGAATACCCAAAACCAGCAAAAGGAAAGAAATAATAAAGATTCAGAACACCGGGGTGGCTCAGCAGTTGAGCGTCTGCCTTTGGCTCAGGGCGAGATCCTGGAGAATGCGGATCAAGTCCCGCATCGGGCTACCTGCATGGAGCCTGCTTCTCCCCCTGCCTATGTCTCTGCCTTTCACTCACTGTGTCTCTCATGAATAAATAAATACAATATTTTTTTAAAAAGAAGAAGAATAAGGGGATCCCTGGGTGGCTCAGCGGTTTAGCGCCTGCCTTTGGCCTGGGGCATGATCCTGGAGTCCCGGGATGGAGTCCCGGGATGGAGTCCCCGGTCGGGCTCCCGGCATGGAGCCTGCTTCTCCCTCTGCCTGTGTCTCTGCCTCTCTTTCTCTTTCTCTCTCTCTCTCTCACTAGGTCTATCATGAATAAATAAATAAATAAATAAATAAATAAATAAATAAATAAATAATCTTAAAAAAAATAATAAGAAATAATAAAGATTAGAGTGGAACTAAATGGCATGGAAACTAAAAAAAACCACAATAGAACAGATCAATGAAACCAGGACCTGGTTCTTTGAAAAGATCAGCAAAATTGATAAACCTCTAGCAGGAAAAGAAAGAGAGAGGACCCAAATGCACAAAATCACTAGTGAAAGGGAGAAAAAACAACCAACACTACAGAAATACAAACAATTATAACAGATCCAAATGCCAACAAACTGACAACTTAGAAGAAATGGATAAACTCCTGGAATATAACTTACCAAAACCAAAGCAGGAAGAAATGGAAAATTTGAACAAATTGATTACTAGCAAGGAAGTTGAATCAGAAAAAAAAACAAAAGAAAAAAAAAACCTCCCAACAAACAAAATCCAGGACCAGACAGCTTCACAGGAGAATTCTACCAACATTATAGAAACCTATTCTGCTCAAACTATTCCAAAACTAGAAAAGGAAGGAAAACTTCCAAATCCATTCTATCAGGCCAGCCTTATCCTGATATCCAAACCAAGTAAAGACACCACAAAAAAAGAGAACTATAGACCAATATCTCTGATAAACATAGATGCAAAAATCCTCAACAAAATACTAGCAAACCAAATTCAACAATACGTTTTTTAAAAAATCATTCACCACAATCAAATGGGATTTATTCCCAGCATGCAAATATGGCTCAATATTTGCATATCAGTCAACATAATACATCACATCCATAAAAGAAAGGATAAGAACCATACGATCATTTCAGTAGATGCAGGAAAAGCATTTGACAAAATAGAACATGCATTCATGATAAATGCCCTCAACAAAATAGGTTTAGAAGGAACATATCTCAACATAATCAAGGCCATCTATGAAGAAGCCACAGCAAACATCATACTCATTGGGGAAAAAAACTGAGATATTTCTCCTTAAGTTTAGGAACAAGACAAAGATGTCTACTCTACTCTCACCACTTTATTCAAAATAGTACTGGAAGTCCTAGTCACAGCAATCAGACAAAAGAAAGGAATAAAAAGGCATCCAAATTGGCAAGGAAGAAATAAAATTTCACTTCTTGCAGATGACACGATACTATATAGAAAACCCAGAAGACTCTACCGACACAAAACAAAACTGGTAGAACTCATAAACTAATTCAGTAAAGCCACAGGATACAAAATCAACATACAGGAATCTGTTGATTTCTATGCACAAATAATGAAACAGCAAAATAGAAATTTTAAAAAATCTCTTTATAATTGCACCAAAAATAATAAAGTACTCAGGAATATACTTAACCCAAGAGATGAAAGATCTATACTCTGAAAACTATAAAACATTTGAAAGAAATTGAAGACACAAAGAAATGGAAAGCCATCCCATGCTCATGGATTGGAAGAACAAATAATGTGAAAACGTCTATACTACCGAAAGAAATCTACAGATTTAATGCAATCCCTATCAAAATACCAACAGCATTTTTCACAGAGCTAGAAAAAACAATCCTAAAATTTGTCTGGAAACACAAAAGACCCTAATAGCCAAAGCAATCTTGAAAAAGAAAAGCAAAGCTGGAAATGTCACAACTTGGGACTTCAAGTTATATTACAAAGCTGTAGTGAACAAAACACTATGGTACTAGATCAAAAATATTCATATAGATCAATGGAACAAAACAGAAAACCCAGAAATGACTCACAATTATATATGGTCAATTAAACTTTGACAAAGAGAAAAGAATATGCAATGGGAAAAAAGGCAGTCTCTTCAACAAATGGTGTTGGGAAAACTGGACAGCTACATGCAAAAGAAAGAAACTGGACTGCTTTCTTACATCATACACAAAAATAAATTTAACTCGGATTAAAGACATAAATGTGACACCTGAAACCATAAAAATCCTTGAAGATAGCACAGGCAATAATGTCCCTGATATCAGGCTTAGCAACATTTTTCTAGATATGTCTCCTGAGACAAGGGAAACAAAAACAAAAATAAACTAAATAGATGAATAGATAAAGAAGCAGTGGTATAAATATACAGTGGAATATTATTCAGCCATAAAAGAGTGAAATCTTGGATCTTTATCCATTCATTTATCGATGGACACCTGGGTTCCTTCCATAATTTCCTGGCTATTGTAAATAATGCCATAATAAACATCAGGGGGCATGTATCCCTTTGAATTAGTGTTTTTGTATTCTTTGGGTAAATACCCAAGTAGTGCAATTGCTGGATTGTAGGGTAGTTCTAGCTGTAATTTTTTGAGGGACTTCCAAACTGTTTTGTGGCTGCACCAGTTTGCATTTCCACCAACATGCAAAGGGTTCCTTTTTCTCCACATCCTCACCAACATCACATTATATATATGATGCAATATTATTCATCCATTAAAAAGAATGAAATCTTGCTATTTGCAACATCCTCACCAACATCACATTATATATATGATGCAATATTATTCATCCATTAAAAAGAATGAAATCTTGCTATTTGCAACATGGATGGAGCTAAAAAGTATAATGCTAAGTGAAATAAGTGAGTCATAGAAAAATATATGTATGATTCCACTTATATATGGATTTAAGAAACAAAGTAGGGCAACCCTGTCAGGACCCCTCTCACTTATGAGAGCTTTCTCTGTATCTCTGCTTAATAAACTTCTATTGCTTTGCTCCAAAAACAAAAACAAGGCAATGTAAATGAGCAAAGAAAAAAAGAGACAAATCAAGAAACAGACTCTTAACTACAGAGAACAAACAGATGATCAGAGGGAAGGTGGGTGGAAGGGATGGGTGAAATAGGTGATGGGAATTAAGGAGTGCACTTGTCATGATGAGCATCAGGTGTTGGATGGAATTGTTGTATCACTATTTTGTACACCTGAAACTAATATAACACTATGTTAAAATAAAATCTTAATAAAAATTTTTTAAATAAAATAAAAGATTTGGCTTTTAAGGTTCACCAACATAGAATAACTGCAAAGATACCAAGTCTTCCTATATCCATCATATTATCTTTTCAGTGTTCATTTTATAAAAATAAATCATGTGGATCAAAAATATATATATATACCATATTAAGTTTATTAATATATAAATGTTGCATTTATTAATTGTGTTCTAATAGTAATTATAATGATCCCACAATCCAAATATCCTAAGTACTTAAAGCCTGTGGACACAGGAAATTTAAAAGCGCAATCCAAATTTATATCCATATATTTGCTTTATTCCATTATGAGAGGGTAATAAATAAAAGACATTTAAGGATAAGAATATATTACATTAATTGGATAAAATTCTATGTGGGGTGGGGAATGGAAAAGAATAATAGGAAGTTTTCCAGTGATAATGAAGTTATCATGGTACACTATGGTTTTTAGTCCCCATTATATACATTTAAAGAAATTATGACTTTTATATTTTTAAATCTGTATTTATGATATGATAGAAATTTAATACTTTACAACTCTTTAAAACTATAAAATAAAATTCTACATATTAATTTTAATATGTGAATGTGAAAATTAAAAAATAAAAGTAAAAAGTTTGTGTGCCCCTTCTCTCAGGTCCCAGGCTCTTTAAATTGGCCTGGAGTGTGCAGGAATGTCATGGTTTTTGAAGATCCCCAGCTTATTAGTGTATAGCCAAAATTGACCATAGCTTTAATCTAAAAACAGCTTGAATAGGATAACACTCAACAAGGAGCAGGAAAAATGAAAGCTGCATTACCAACTGCCTGAGTGTGATAATTGTCTGTCAAGTAATGATTTGCAAGCTTTATAAAAAAAAAAAAAACAACTAATCAATAGTCCTTATATAACTTGAGCACAAAAATGTTAACTTGTAACTATGGCTGATAACTATGGTGGCTCTCAATGATGAAATGCTATTATTTGCAAGGCACTGTACCAACTATTGTAAGTAAATGACATTATCTCCTCTGTAGATAATCCCAGGCCTGGAGCACTAAACCATGGGAGGTATGGAGACAAAGAAAAACCCCAGATGGTAGTAATTCATTCAGTAATACATTAACTGACCATTGCCCTTGGGCTCACCTAGTAGCCTTTTTTCACAACAGTATTTCTTTTTGCTTAACTATCCCAAATCCCAAATTTGCAATTTAACTAATGTTTTAATCTACTTCCCTATTCTCTTCTATTCTTGTTTTCTGCCTTAGCTATTTCTTCTCTCTCTTCTTATAATTTTTGTATAGCGTTAAAAGATGGGACTAGCATTTGGCCTCTACGGCCAAATTCCATAATTCATTAGCCATGTGAAAATAACGTAAAATAAGGGTCATTATTACCTTGTGCAGTGGGCTAAATGGTAGAGACTCCAGAAGAAAATGTTTACACCCTAATGCCTAGGACCTATGAATATCACTGTTATGTGGCAAAAGATGTGGTTAAGGATCTTTTTTTTAAAAGACTTTATTTATTTATAAGAGACACAGAGAGAGGCAGAGACACAGGCAGGCTCCATGCAGGGAGCCCAGCATGGAACTCGATCCCAGGACTCCAGGATCCCTGGGCTGAAGGCAGCGCTAAGCCACTGAGCCACCGGGGCTGCCGTGGTCAAGGATCTTGAGAGGAGAACCTTATCCCAGGTTATCTGAGGGGACCTTAAATGCAATCACATGTATGCCTGTGAGGGAAAGGCAGAGGGAGTTTTGAGACACATAAACAGAAGGTGATAAGAAGACATAGCAGAGGGATCCCTGGGTGGCGCAGCGGTTTGGCGCCTGCCTTTGGCCCAGGGCGCGATCCTGGAGACCCGGGATCGAATCCCACGTCGGGCTCCCGGTGCATGGAGCCTGCTTCTCCCTCTGCCTGTGTCTCTGCTTCTCTCTCTATCTCTCTGTGACTATCATAAATAAATAAAAATTAAAAAAAAAAAAAAAAAAAAGAAGACATAGGAGAGAAATAGAGCCACCACAAGCCAAGGAATGCCAACAGCTACCAGAAGCTGGAAAAAGCAAAGAACAGATTCTCCCCCTTCAGCCTTTGGAGGAATTATAGCCCTGCTGAATCACTGATTTCAGGTTTCTGACTCCCAATACTTTAGGGAATAAATTTCTGTAGTTTTAATTCACAGAGTGCCAACTTGTTACAGCAGCCATGCTGGTACCTCCCAAATCAAAGAATAAGCTAAGGAATGCACAAGTGTTTTGTGAACTGAAACTGCTATACAAATACAAGTTCTCCTTACTGGTCACTTTTACAAGGACTTCCAAGACTGCAAAGAGCTATCATCATGAATCAGTCTTCATGGAATAGAGAGAGGTAAGAGGAGTTCCTGGGGCTTTCCTTTGAATCTATATACCCTTCCCCTTAATCCTTCTCTTCCCATAAAACTTAGTATGTCTTTTGGTGGTTGTGTGGATGTTACTAATGGTAGCAACTTCCAAAGAAAAGGAATTAGAACTACCTTAGCTATGCCTCTTAAATCTTGCCAGCAATTACTCCTCTTTTTATTTCAAGATCTTATGTTAGAACAGAATTTAGAGCAGGTTTTCTCAATAGCAGCAAGATTGACACTTAGGACTAGACAATTCTTTGTTGTGGGGAATATCCTGGATATTGTATATTTAGCAGCAGCCTTGTCCTCTATCCATTAAATGCCTGCAGTATTGCCCCATATGTGACAATCAAAATGCCGCCAGATAGAAAAGGCCAAATATTCTGAGGAGCAAAATGCTAGCCCTCCCTCCTATCCCCACCAGGTCAAGAACCACTTATTTAAAGAATGATCACACAGACTGGCCAAATATCTTGTAGGGCTCTACTAGTAGATAACCCCAGTCTCCATTCATAACGTGTTAAAATCTGTCCTAGACCTAAAGAAAGGATATAACTCCTATTAGTGTGTTTCATCATTAAATTAGTCTTTTTGAGGGATCCCTGGGTGGCGCAGCGGTTTGGCGCCTGCCTTTGGCCCGGGGCGTGATCCTGGAGACCCGGGATCGAATCCCACATCGGGCTCCCAGTGCATGGAGCCTGCTTCTCCCTCTGCCTATGTCTCTGCCCCTCTCTCTCTCTCTCTCTCTCTGTGTTACTATCATAAATAATAAAAAAATAAAAATAAATAAATTAGTCTTTTTGATAATTTTCAGTGTTTTTCAAAGTATGATCAATATTCTATTTGTGGCAAAATCATCTGAGATTCTTGTTGATCTATAAGACACCCAGAAATTTGCATTACATGTTTTGCAGATGATTCTTACTTTAATTTGTTAAAGACTCGTTTTGATGAGCTTCTTGACCCCAGGTGGATGATGTTCTTCTTTCCTCTTTCTTGGTTCTAGAACCTGATATTGGTTCTGCCAACAAAGTTCTTCACATTTGCTGTCAATTGAACACCCAACTTTAGATACTACAACCTAGCCTCTGCCTCTAGTGACATCTCTGATCCTATATCCTCACTCACAGTATTGATCTATCACCTGTCTGTCCCTATCTATAGTACAATCTCCTTAGGTGTACTCTCAAATTTCCTTAGATGCACATTCAGGCCTCTGTATTGAGGTTTAGCTAAACTACTCCCTCACATTGCTGTCTCAGCCACCTTTTTGTGTGGCCAAGTGGCCTCCTGCTGACTTTAGCCCTTCCCTTGAGCTCTTGCCGTAAATAGTAAATACGCCACAGAATCACAAGTAAGTACAAGTTCCTGATATAACTCCCTCAACTGACCTTTAATAAATATTCTCCTTCACCTCCCAGGACCTTCACCATGTGTGCCCTACATGTAAGACTCCCAGAATTTTACCAAAATCCACCTTTTTCTGGTTTGAATTAACCAATCTGAACTTAGCCTGGGAACCCCCAAAGCACTCCACCCAAGGTATATATGCCCAGGTTCTGCCTTGGTCTTACTACCTGCACTCTGCCTTGACTTCCCTGTATGAGCCCTCTAGGCATGCAGAGTACCTTCTCCAGGACCAGTGAGTAATAAACTTCTCTATTGTAGAATTCTCCTGGCTTACCATCTGGCACCCCAGAGCTCTACTTAACAAATGTTAATTTAACAAAGTCACAACAGTATGATTAACTCCATAAAAATTAACACTTGGCTCTAACCAACGTAGCAACTTTTAATCCTCCCAGCTTCACCATTTTTGTGTATATGTCTACAGTCTAAAGCCTGGCCTTGTCTTTCCTCTTTAACTCTAGAAAAACAATAGTCTAGAAAGGCAAGAAACCCACAGATCTAGGCAGAGAAATGGCCAGGTTGAAGGAAATAGATATTTCAGCATTCCCCATCCTAGTTGCCCAAAGAAACTTGGGAAAAATCTTTGATATCTTTCTCTGCCTTATCTCTCATATACCCTCAATTATCAAGTCGTATGGATTCAACCCCTTAAACATGTCTTTAATCAACCTAATTCTTGCCATCCCCAATATAAGGCCTTTGGGTGTACTGTTTCCTCTGTCTTTCTGCAATACAGAAGACTACTAGCTGCACTGTGGCCACTCACTGTTAGGTTAACCCATAATCATGCTCCAAAACTGTGCTGAGAACAAACATATATCTGCCAAATGCAAGTTAATATGAAGATGTCATTGATAAGACAAAACAATGGAAATATTAAAAAGCACCAATTTTTACCACAGATTCAGTGCAATCTCTATCAGAATCCCAGCTGACTTTGTGCATAAATTGACAAGATGATCCTAAAATTCACATGGAAATGCAAGAGGATCCAGAATAGCCAAAACAATCTTGAAAAAGCTGAACGAAGTTGAAGAATTCATAGTTTACAGTTATAAAACTTACAGTTATAAAACAGTTTACAGTTATAAAGCTACAGTAATTAAGATTATGGTAAGCATAAAGACAGACATAGAGATCAATCTAATGTGAGACTTCAAAAATAAACATATCTGTGGTCAATTGATTTTTCACAAGGATATCAAGATAATTCATTGGAACTAAACAGTCTTTTCAACAAATAGTGCAAGAACAGAAGATATCCCCATGCAGAAGAATGAAGCTGGATCCCCACCTCACACCATACACAAAAATTAACTCCCTGTGTAACCTTAACATAAAAATTAAAAATGGATTACAGATCTAAATGTAAGAGCCAAACTATAAAACACTTAGAATAGAGGGTGTAAATCTTCAGAAACTTGGATTTGGCAATTGTTTCTTAAATATGACACCAAAAGCATTAGAAACAAAAGAAAAAATAAACTGGGCATCATCAAAATTAAGACTTGTGCTTCAAATGATATCATCAATGAAGCAAAAAGACAACTCCCAGAATGGGAGAAAATATTTGCAATTCATGTATCTTACAAGGGACCTATATTTAGACTACGTACTCTTTAAACTCTATAATAAAAAGATAACTAAACAATTTTATATAGTGCAAAAGATCTGAATAGACATTTTTCTAAAGAAGATATACAAATGACTAGTAAACACATGAAAAAATGTTCACTATCATTAGTCATTATGTAAACATTAGTTAAAATCAAGGATAGTTATAATAAAAGACATAAAAATATGTGCTATACAGAGAACAGATTGATAATTGCCAGAGGTGGGGGTTGGGGGAGGCAAAGTGGGTAAAAGGTACAAACTTCTAGTTATAAAATAAATAAGCCCTACAGATATAATGTACAGCATGGTGATTATATAGTTACTAACACTGTATTGCATATCTTAAAGTTGCGGAGAATAGATCTTTATATAACAAGAAAAAAAATCTTTGTAACTATATATGATAACAGATGTTAACAGGACTTATTGTGGCGATCATTTTACAATATATACAGACAACAAATTATTATGTTGTATACCTGAAATTAATGTAATGTTGTATGTCAATTATAGCTCAAAAAAAAAAAAAAAAAGGAAAAAAATGTTAGCAAGGATACGGAGAAATTAGAACCCTCATACATTGCTGGTGGAAATGTAAAGTGGCATAACCACTTTGGAAACAGAATGGACTTCTTCAAGGAGTTAGTTATCAAATTACCCAGCATTTCCTAGATATATATTCAAGGAAAGAGAATATCCACACAACTTATACACAAATGTCATATTGTTATTCATAATCCCAAAGTGTTACTTGTAATGGTCTAAATGTTTGTCAATTGATTCATGAATACAAGTGGTATTTCTGTACAATGGAATATTATTTGGCCATAGGAATGAAGTATTTATACAAGTCAAAACTTGGATGAATCTTGAAAATACCACACTGAATGAAATCACACATGCTGCATGATTTCATTTATATGAAATGTCCAGAATAGACAAAAACACAATGTAAATTAACGGTTAGCCTAGGGCTGAGGGTGGGGGATAGACAGGGTTTCTTACATGAGTGATGAAAACATTCTAAAACTTGGGTGCCTGGGTGACTCAGTGGTTGAGCGTCCATCTTTGGCTCAGATCATGATCTCAGGGTCCTAGGATTGAGTTCCGCATCAGGCTCCCTTGCAAGGAGCCAGCTTCTCCCTCTGCCTATATTTCTGCCTCTCTCTCTCTGTGTCTCTCATGAATAGATAAAATCTTTTTTTTTTTTTAAAGGAATTCTAAAACTAGATTGTGATAGTTGCATAATTCTGTAAATATAATAAAAACTTCAGTTGTATGCTTTAAATTATACGATATGTCGACTATATCTCAGTAAAACTTAAAATGCACCAACCAAAAAAAAAATTTTAATTTTGAAATTTAAATTTCGAAAGTGCAACTTAAAATATGAACATTCCCTCAAATATGAACTCCTCCTATATCGTCTGATAGTTAATCAACTGTCAGCATCTCAGATCTTTGACCTCCCTACCACTGACCATGCCTCATACTCTCCAGGTTATCTAGGGCACTCCAACCACACCATTCTCCTATCTATTCCATAAATTCACCACCTTTCTTTTCCTGCCACCATTTTAAGGAATCAGTCCTAAGGGCACATGCAGACAGACTTGAGTATCATAGTTGGGGTGATGCCAAAGAGAAACATATTCATATGGTAAAAGTTGAAAATTGTAGATTCCTTCAGGGTAAAAAATACTAAAAGTGAGTTTTGGAATAATAGATAAGCATACTTGTCATTTGAAATATTATAGTTTTATTTAAACTAAATATTGGGGCAGCCTGGGTGGCTCGGCGGTTTAGCACCGCCTTCCGCCCAGGGCGTGATCCTGGAGACCCAGGATCGAGTCCCATGTTGGGCTCCCTGCATGGAGCCTGCTTCTCCCTCTGCCTGTGTGTCTCTGCCTCTCTCTCTCTCTCTGTGTCTCTCATAAATAAATAAATAAATAAATAAATAAATAAATAAATAAATAAATAAAATCTTAAAGAAAATAAAAATAAACTATTGGTTTCTTGAAATTTTGTTGTTCAGATTTCAAAATGATAGGGTAACTAAGAGTGAGGGCTTTGGAGTCCTACTATCTAGATTTGAATTGTGGCTCTGTCACTTAAGAAAGTTACTCAACATCTGGTAACTCAGCTTTTCTCATTGCAAAAAATGAAAAAAATGGTAGTATCTACCTCATCAGGTTGTATTAAATACTAAGTAGGCTCATACAGAGTGCTTATAATACCTGTAACAGTAAGCACTCAGAAGACAGACAATATAATGGTTAAGAGTCAGAATAATGTCTGAATCCTGGCCAACCTCTTAAAAGCTCTAGGAATATGAGGTCTTGTTCATACTGTTTTTTTTCCTTTCCTCAAAATATCTGCGCATATTTCAGTTCTGCACTTAAAAATTACTTAAGGGGCGCCTGGGTGGCTCAGTCGGATAAGTGTCTGCCTTTGGCTCAGGTCGTGATCTCAGGGTCCTGGGGTGGAGTCCCATCAGGTTCCCTGCTCAGTGGGGAGTCCGCTTCTCCCTCTTCTTCTGCCCTCCCCCACCAATCCCCCTACTGCTGCTCATGCTTGCTCACCCTCTCTCTCAAATAAAATATTTTTAAAAATTATTTAATATATAGAAATTAAAACATCAGAAGGATAGGAGAAATAAGTCTCACTTCCTGCCCCGCCCTCCCCATTTCCATCCCTCAGGCTAGCCACTCATAACCTTTTGATTATAGCTCTAAATAACAATTGTACCTTTTATTTACATATAAGGAAAAGATGAATATTTTAATCACAGTAACATTACTCCTTTCCCCCAATTTTGTAATTTTAGTTCCTCCACTGCTGAGTAACTTTAAGACACTTAAAATTCTTATCTCAACCAGTTTTAGAAAAACACCTTCACTTCCTTCTGAATTACCAGCTATACTATTACCTTATGGTTTGTCTTTCTAGAAATTTGTCCATTTCATTTGTTGGCATAAAATTGCTCATAGCATCTTTGTAATTTTTACTTTTGTACAGTCAGTAAAATTCCCTCTTTCATTTCACAATCTAGTATTTTCGATCTTTTTTCATAGGCCGATCCAGCAAAGTTTGTCAATTTTGATTAGTTTAAATAACCACCTTTTGGATTCACTGATTTTTCTCTATTGTTTTATTATCTATTTTAACTCCTGCTCTAAATCTTATTTCATTCCATCCACTTGCTTTGAGCTTAGTTTGGTCTTTTTCCAGTCTTAAGGTGAAAGGTTAGGCTGTTGCTTTGTGATCTATAATGTAGGCAGTAGAAACTGTACATATTCTCCCTCTAAAGCATTGCTTTATTATCCCACTACAATAGGTTATCTTCATTTTCATTTATCCCAATGTATTTTCTATTTCACTTGTGATTTATTTTCCACACTTTGGTTATTTAGGAACGGGTGTCTAAATTCCACATATAAAAAAAAAAAAATAAAAAAAAAAATAAATTCCACATATTTATGTATTTCCCAAATTTCCTCATTTTTTTCATTGTGATTTTGCATGATTTTAATCATGAGGTTTCTTTTATGACCTAACATATTGTCTAGCCTGAAGAATGCTCCATATGGACTTAAACAGAAAGCAAATATGTTTTAATTTGGGGATCCAAGACCAGCAGAGGTGCTCTTTCACAAGAAATTTACATCTTACTACAGGTGTTAAAAGTAGCCTGGGGTTGGCTAGAAATAGTATTTATTAATCTTTTTCACATCATGGCATACAAAAAAATGGTAATATTCACAAGGAATACTGGAGTAAACAGAAGCAGCTCCTATGCAACGTGGGCTTTTCCAGGCAATAGCTTAAATACAAAGAGGTGAAAGGAATACCTAAGCACACTTATAACTAGAGTGACCATATGCTCCAGGTTGTTTGTTGTTCAGGTATGACTACCAGTTACTGCTTTTTCAAAAACCTTCCAGCTTGGATAATGGATTATGATTACACTATCTATAACCCACTCAGAGTAATACCAGCCACTACTACTACTAGTTTGAGAAGCCAAACTACAGTGTTACTCCCCCAAATGGTTCTTAACCCCAGCTGTACATTATTTTACCAAGAGAACTTATGAAAGCCAGTGCTCAGTTCTACCCTCCAGATTCTGGCTTTAGGCATCTGTATGTTTAAAAGCTCTAGGGTAGATTCTTTTTTGAATAAGGGTTAAGAATCATAGCACCTAGTTTGGATAGAGGCCACCATGCAGTATCATATTGTTCTACTTTCCTTAACTTAAGCAAAATAACTAATGAGAAACAAACTCTAGTCTGTCCATTCTTAATTCTTCTCCTGCTCCACCCAACCTCAATTTCTCTCCAACAACCTTAAGGGATAACCTTTGTTACCACACCCCCCACTACTCAGAACTGGTGAGACTGCCATGTTTTTCACTTACCTTATGTGGTTTGATTATACTGGCACTTATGAACACCTACTAATCCCCTACCCATCTCCTATTTTCCAAAAATACCTATAAATTGCTGCTCTTTTGGTGGTACTGTTTCTTGTTTTCTAATGTTGCTATATTTGTCTATTTGTCTGCATTTCTTTAGCCACTTTAATGAATTTTGGAAAAGGGAAGGCTTCATCTCACCATTTTCCAACCTTTTTTTCATCATTTGGTTTTTCTAAGAGAGCAAGAGCTAGTTCTAATTATTTTCTTAATGTACACTGCTTTTTTCTTGTTCTTAATATTCAGCAACCTCATCAACAATCAATTCCCATTTTCCATTAAATAAGAGAAAAAATAAAAAATAAAAATAAATAAATAAATAAAAAAGAGAGACACTTCCCTTCTGAATCCAAGGTTACCTTGGATTCAGTCAATAATAGTATTGGCTAAAGGTTGTAACATGTCTCACCAGCCATTCAAATTGTCATTCAAGCTCTTATTACAGAGGACAAGTAGGAGCTTTGGAGGACAATGAGGGTGAGGAGATAGCTTAGGGGAAATATCCTGAGTTGTTTAGGTCTACCTTTTATCTGATACTAAGCTTATACATAATCAGATGTTGTTAATGGCAAAATTAACAGAAAATTTCTATGCTTTTAACAAATCTCCACTATCCTCACCTAAGTATTTTCTAGTCAGGGTATAAATTCCAGTGTGGTACAAACTACTGGCCTCTTCTAAGTAAATAAGTACCTGCCACTAGTAAAAATTCTTGTTCACCCTAATTCACAACTACTGAGGACCTGTTCTGGCTGGTGACTGAGGGAAAAAAAAAATCCAAATTTGGTGGAAAATGCTCATAATTCTTCAACAATTTCTGAAGGATTAATAAATAAATCTGGACACACACACACCCCCCCGCCATCATGTAATCTCACCCAACTCGCACAAAATTTCCAGTATAAACAGGTAATTTAAATAGAACTTTAGAGATGGATATAACCAAATCAAGTTTTAAGGCTGGTAATTCTCAGTCATATAATAAAAGGTCACTATGTCAAAATACACTCTTTGTTCTTCCCATATTTTATACAGGATTTGTGGAGGAGAAATGAAACTTAAGAAATTCTAAATTCATTCAATAAAAGCAAAAAAGTAAACTCAAATATTTTGTTGCACATCCCATTAGTGAATCAGAAACCATTTTATATGAGGGTGTTTCAAATGTTGTTAAAGTGAAAAAAAATGTTTAGCTTATTTAAAATTCTTGTTTAGGGTCAATTTTAAGTATTTAGTTCCTTAGCCAGTAAAATATTTTTTAATCTTTTAAATATATTAGGAAATGGTTTTGTATTTTATATATTCTCTATTAACTATAATCAATAATTTAATCAATTATCCAAAGTACTTTATTTGTGAACAATGTTAAGAAACTGATGAAAGCAACTTTGTATAATTATGCTTTGTTTTACAAATTCAAAGTAATAAATATGTTCATTTTCTTATTCTTTCCAAAGGTTCAATTTATAAAAAGCTATTACTGTTTTAAAATCTCAAAACACAGTCTGTGCTTAGTAACATTTTCAAATTTGTCTCTAAGAGCCTGGTGCTATGAAGAGAAGGAGGGAAGGTGGTTGGGGACAGGAAAGAAAGGAAGAGAATATTCTTAAAATGAATGTTGATAAAATTAAGAGGAATAATGGGTACCATCAGTTAACTATATAAAAACTTCATGATGTTTTAGCACAACCTGGTGGTGATTATTTTAGGTACAGCAGATGTCAGGAAAATAAAATTTTCTAGTGACTTTAAATCCACTTACGGTAATACCCTTTTAATTCACAAATTTAAATATAGACATTCAGAGCAACCATAAAAACATACGCCTTATTCTTAAACGGCATTTCGAAGAAAGGAGTTAGCCAAAAACAATAGCAAAATTACATGATTACAGTAGGCTGACTGTGCACACGATATCCTTTGAGTAAATGTCAGAAAGTAAAATAATCACAGTTCTCTACTGTCATCAAATTATTTTTAAAACCTAATTTTGGTACTCCTATGAACAAAAGTACAAAAATCTCTTTATGATGAACTGCTTAGAACAGTATAAACACTACTGTTTCGTTTCTTCAGCATCTTTCTCTCTAAAACTCTTCTGTACTTCCTATAGCAATTACTTTGTTGGGGCAACTTAAGTCTAAAAAGGCTTTATGTGAGTGTCCATTGGTTACCGATGTGCTTGTTCTTTTTAAGAGAAACTGTATATTGTTCACCTAGATGGCATTTGGCATACTAGTCTTCAGCATATACTAAAGTTTATTAACAAATGTGTGGGACAAGATTATTCTAATATTTAAAGTATGAACAGTAACATTCTTTTAGAAACAAAGCAAATCTAATAAAATTTGGTATTATCAAAATCTTGTTCTGCTCTAGCTCTTTCCATTATTCCATATATCTTCTTCCTATATGAGGGTAAAATACCTGAGAACTTACTAGATAGTGAACCTCCCAATATATTTAGGAAGATTTATTTTGAATGTGTTAAATGTGTCCAGTATAAAATAGCATACATAGGTAAAATGCTACAAGAGCTTAGAATGTAATTGCAAAGATGTGTTTTGTACATTTGTCAATATTTACAAAATTCCTTTATCTCACTCATTCTATAATATTCACTACCAGCATTGACTCCCATGTGCTCCCTGGGCTCATTTGAAGTACAGGACACAGTAAATTATTTGACTGATGACTTTCTCCACTCTCCTAAAGGTGGTATATAATCATTATCATTCTAGATGCTTCAGGGAGTTAGGGCTTAATTCTCTCCCGGAAATCCAAATAAGAAAGACTGATACACAATAGCGTACCTCCTCTTCTTCCCCAAAATACTCTAGCCTTAGAACCATAGTATATCTATTTTGTTTTCATAGTATTATGTATTTAACTAATGGCAGACTGTCCTGTATTCGTAACCACAGGGGACAGTTGTTTGAAAACACCCAATTTTATACATTTAAATCTTATTCTCCCTCATTATATTTTTCTTTTCAGTCCCTGCCTTTGTCAAGCTCAGTATACATCAATCTCAGTATACATAACAAGTCACCTTTTTTGTGACTTCTTACTGATTTTCTAACCAGAAACAACAAAAATCTTTGAAGGTCTTCCGGAAATTTAGAGGCTACCTACCATTTCTTGATCTTAATATAAAGCACATATAAATTTTGAGTTATCCTGTTCCTATGAACTCATGATGAAAGATGAATGATTTTCATCAAAAAGGTGGTATGGATTTTGAAAACCTTTACTTGACTCTCTTAAGAGGATAAACAAATGCTAATAGTTGATAAGGGTTTTGTGATACGTGCTAACTGGAAAATTCTTAAAGCTCATATTATTAAGCCATAGCAAATACTTTTAAAAGGATCTCATTCCAGGCTGGAGGGACCTTTTTTTAAATTATACTGCAATGTAATTTGAAACTAAAGATAATTTTCCTTGCTAACACTGTGGAGCAAGTTTGCTTAGCTTCTTCAGTGGTTTGACTTCTTTCCTCTTAAGCTAATGGTGACAAAGATCCTAAAACAAGAATCTCTTGAGTTTTAAAGAACTATCCCAACACATTTATACATTGGAACACTAGTCATACTACTCTATACTATAGACCACAGGCTGACAAACTTTCTTTGTAAAGGGTCAGATAGTAATTATTTTAGGTTTTGTAAAGATGTAGTCTCTGAAACAATACTCAACTATCACTGTTGTACAAAAGCAACCACAAATCATGAGTAAAAGAGAAAGTATAACTGTGTTCCAATAAAACTTTATTTATGGACATAGAATTGTGTATTAATTTTCTTAAAATATGCTTTCTTTTTAATTACTTAAAATTGTACACAATCCTTAGCCCACAGGCCATGAAAAGCAGGCAATGGGCTGGATTTGGTTCATAGGCCAGAACTGGCTGTGCCTTGTATGGACAAAAACGCTTAAAATTCCAAGTCTTCAAAGACTTTTGTTTTTTAGATCTCTCATTTTAAAACTTATACCAGACAAGTTATCTACTTTCTGGATAAATATACTCACATGAGAAAGAGAAAATAATTCAGAATACATATCTCTACTTAAAAAAAAAAAAAAAAATCTGCAAAATGAATGTTTCACCTTAAAACATATAATTAGGAAACATTTAAAATTTTTATTCTATGCAGTATAAAACAATATGCATAGATTTGGTACATAATTTCTTGGTTTGTACTTTAAGAAAAAGACAATGAGGAAAAGGTTTATAAATTTCTCCCTTTTATAAAAAGTTGCAACTGAAATCAGCAATTCCTTGCATGTACAACCATCAACTCTGAATATATGAATTACACCTAGGAATTGGAATTTACCTAGGAGTTGTGGGTGCTCTTTTAAAATGTACAATTATATCATAGAACACTATGACTTCTACAATTTGGGACAGTTTTGAATATGAAACTCCTGCCTCCATATATATAAGGAAACAAGAAAACTCTTTCCAGTCATTAAGTATAAAAAAAACTTCACAGTCTGATTTACCTTTATCAAAGGTAAAATGATTCACTGCTACATTTCATGGATTATTTTGATTCTCAGTAGTTCCTTAACACAAAATACATTTTGCATGAAATTTTATCTGTTTGGGTTTTCCAAAGCAAGATACTAATACAAAATGAACTAAACTGACAGAAGTCCATGGGCTAAAGAAAAAGGAATTAAATATAAAATGTTCACCAACTTTATCCTTTCTAATTTTCAACAGCGTCAGGTACTGAGACCTAATTGGTGTCTTGTGTCTATCCATTACGAACATAACTCAATCTTCTATTTTAATTCTCAATGTCATCTTTTCCTTGGTGCTTTACTGAGCGACGTAGAAGATCATTTCGTCCGACTTCCATCATCTGTTCTTCCCAAGATTTCATTTCATTATAATAACGAATTTTATCATCATTAGCAAGTTGAATATATACCTGAGAAAAAGTGTGACTGTTAAAATGATTTCTTTAGAAGAATCCTTTACAATTAATATATGGAATGTTCCATATACTCTAGAAATCACCTTACTGTTCTACATGTATAAAAAGGGACTGAAGAATGTTTTTTTGAGATAAAAGATGAGAAAAGGGCCAGAGATAAAGATTTTTTTTACGAATTAATAAAGTTGGTAAAATTTTAGGGCTTGGGATATGGGAAAGGAGAAGAGGCAAGGAGTAATCCTCAGTGAGTAGAGTGAACACTAAGTTATGAGTGACATTGTTTTAAATACCAATTTTATTCACAGTTAAAAACTAACCAAACTATTTCTAAGGATATAAAAATAATATTAAAATACTTTAACTGTGTTACTAATGGTACCAAGTTGTTTTCACATGAATCAAGCCTTGCCCTAGTATATTTCCTCACAGATATTCTAACTAGACACTAGAAACTAAAAACATACTTACTTGCTTTTGAGAACTAGAGAGATTTTTCCAGTTTTCATTTATAGTCTTCAGCTTTACCTGTAAAACACATATGTTTTAAGCACCAGATACAGAAACTTTAGTGGTTAAAGTTTTTACTATTATCCATTCTAAAATCATTCTAAAATCTCAGATGTCAATAATCACAAATTCTCATCAGCCTTAACTTTCTAAATAAAAACTACTAAATTGTTAAAACATAGAAAAAAATGACTGAGATAAGGATATTTATCTTTTTTATTGAGATAAAATCAACATGTAACATTTTATTAGTTTCAGGTGTAAACCTGATTATTTATTTGTAAATACTGTGAAATGATCACCACCATAAGTCTAGTTAACATCTGTCATAATAAAATAGTTACAAAAGTTTTTATGATGAGAATTTTTAAGATCTATTCCAGGTAATTAAAATATGCAATACAGGGCAGCCTGGGTGGCTCAGCGGTTTAGCGCCACCTTTGGCCCAGGGCATGATCCTGGAGACCCGGGATTAAGTTCCACATTGGGCTCCCTGCATGGAGCCTGCTTCTCCCTTTGCCTGTGTCTGCCTCTTTCTCTCTGTGTCTCTCATGAATAAATGAATAAAATATAAAAAAATAAAATAAAACATGCAATACAGGGATACCTGGGTGGCTCAGCGGTAGAGCATCTACCTTCAGCTCAGGGCATGATCCCAGGATCCAGGATCCAGTCCCGCATCAGGCTCCCTGAGAGGAGCCTGCTTCTCCCTCTACCTATGTCTCTGTCTCTCTCTCTCTCTCATGAATAAATAAATCTTTTAAAAAATAAAATATGCAATATGGTATTATTAACTATAGTCACCATGTTGTACATTACGTTCTCAAGACTTATTTAAAATTAGAAGTGTGTGTCCTTTGACCATTCTCACCCATTTTTAGCCCCAATCCCAAAATCTGGCAAGCACCAATTCATTTTCTGTATATACGAACTTGGTTGTTTTGTGGTTGTTTTCAAGATTCCAAATACGAGAGATCATATAGTATTTGTCTGTTTCTGATTTATTTCACTTAGGATATGCCCTTAAGGGCCATCTGTGCCATTGCAAATAGGAAGATTTCATTCTTTTTGATGGCTAAATATTCCACTGTATATTTGTATATACACACCATAGTTTCTTTATCCATTCATTCATTGATAGACAGTTGGATTGCTTCCATGTCTTGATTATTGTAAATAATGCCCAATGAACATAGGGGTGTAGCTATTTTTTTGAGTTAGTATTTTTGGTTACTTTGGATAAATATCCAGAAGTAGAATAGTTGGATCATACGGTAATTCTATTAATTTTCTGAGGAACCTCCATACGATTTCTATAGTGAGCTACAATTTACATTTCCATGAAACATGTACAAGGGGGTTCCCTTTTCTCAGCATCATTGCCAACACTCATTATTTTTTCATCTTTCTGATAATAGACATTCTAACAAGTGTGAGGTGATATCTCATTGTGGTTTTGATTTGCATTTCCCTGATCATTACCGATGCTGAACCTACCCGTTAGCCATCTGTAGGTCGTCTTTGGAAAAATATTCAGATTCTCTCCTCATTTTTCAATTGGGTTGTACAAGTCCTTTACATATATTAGATATTAAGCCCTTATCAGATATATGATTTTCAAATATTTTTCTCTCATTCAGTAGGTTGCCTTTTCATTTTGTTAATGGCTTCCTTTGCTGTGTGGATTATCTTTTTTGGCTCAGCAATGTTTTTTTTTTTTTTAATTTTTATTTATTTATGATAGTCACACAGAGAGAGAGAGAGAGAGGCAGAGACACAGACAGAGGGAGAAGCAGGCTCCATGCACCGGGAGCCCGACGTGGGATTCGATCCTGGGTCTCCAGGATCGCGCCCTGGGCCAAAGGCAGGCGCCAAACCGCTGCGCCACCCAGGGATCCCTGGCTCAGCAATATTAATATTTAAGTATAAACCTAAATTCCTAGGATAGACTTACTTCAAAGACTACATTTTTCTTTTTTTTTTTTTTAAGATTTATTTATTTATTCATGAAAGACACGGGGAGACAGACAAAGACATATGTAGAGGGAGAAACAGGCTTCCCGCAGGGAGCCCGATGCAGGACTCAATCCTGGATCCCAAGAGCCAAAGGCTGATGCTCAACCGCTGAGCCACCCAGTCGTCCCCAAAGACTGTTTTTATTTCTTCCCTGTATTTTAATGTTTTATTCTAAAATTTGTGCCAAAGTATTTAAATGTAGCCATAGGAACAATACAACACTAGTTCTTAATTCTACTTAGCTGAACTTAATTTTATGACTTGGAAAAAGTCATTATTACCTCCCTCAGGCTTGGTTCTTCATTTATAAAATAAAGGGATTCGGGGAACCCATGGCTGGAGGAGAGGCAGAGAGAAAAGAGTCAGCACCCCTCATATACCTTGTGCTCTTTCTCCCAGAAAGCAGAAACTGAAGAAATAAATGAATGGGTAGAGAATGAGGGACAAAGGGAGACACAGAGGGGCAGAAGGCAAGTGTGAAGGAGAGAGGGAAAACGGTCTGAAAAGTAACTGTTTAAAACCAAGAGAAAATCATCAGTGATTTGAAGGAGAAGCAGAATGAGAATAATGAACTTTACTGTTCTGAACCCTAAATTTCTCCCATCAACAAAAATGGAGGTACCAGATAGTATCTGAGACTACATAACCATTACCTTTTGAACATTTTAAAATTTACTTTTATAAACACATCTAATATACTCCAGGAAAGTTACTCATTAAATAATTGCTCTCTTAGCTCTGGAAGGAATTGCTTTAATGCTCTCAAGTCTTTCTCTAATTAACTTTTTATTTATATTTAATCCATAAAGTTTTATATTCACTGAATTAAACAATAATTTACGAAGCTCTATCCCTAAATGATCTGAGCTTTCACCTAAATAAAATAATCCATTAAAGGAAATTAAAGAGATGGAAAGATGTTTACTCCTAAAACCTATTAAACATCATGTGTCCATCATGTGAGGACACAGTAAGATGGTACCAGCTATGAACCAAGAAAGATCTCACCAGTAGGCAATTATGATGCCTTGATCTTAAACTTCCCAGCCTCCAGAACTGTGGCAATACATTTCTACTGCTCATTTTTTTAAGAAAAATAAACGAATAAACATTTTTAATGGCATAAGCCTACATGGACAAAACAACAGGAAAGAGCACTACCAACACAAAATTTTAGAAGCTGAAAAGCAGGTGGAGAAATGGTAACTGACTTACCTAACCAATAAGGCAGATTCCCAAGCTGGCATTGGGGAAACCCAAAAAAGCAAACCGGTTTATAATGCAGAATTCCCAAAAAGCTCAGGAATTGGCAGCATCAGATAAGAAGAAAACAGAAGTGAAAGTTGGGCTTAAAATAGGAGACTGACTGAAATTCACTTGAAAAGGAGATTAAATCCCCACCATGGGCAGATTCTAGGATTTATCCTCTCAAAAGGGCAAAATAGAGCTATTCTGTGGTTCCCAGGTATAGCTGGAGCCAGTGGTGCCATACTGAAAACGAGGAGATTAAGTAAAAATATATACAGTATCCCAGAAAGAAAAGCAAAAGAAGCTACGAGAAAGCAATACAGAAAAGAAAATGAGAGGACCAGCTCAGAAGACTCTCTTTTAGAACAGAGGAAAAAAAGGGGGGGAAGGGAAGAAAAAAAGAAAGGAGATCACATTCTAACAGTCAAAACTGTTTTATATTTCTCAAAAGCAATACCAGGAAGCTACAAGAGAAGAAAGTATATTTTTAAAATTTTGAAAGAACATGATTCCTACCCTAGAATTCTGTGCCCAAACTATCAAACAAATGGAAGGATAGAGATTTTTTCAGACATGCAAAAAGTAAAAAAAAACTGATCTCCCATGTACTCTCACTGGGGAGATGCTGTAACAGAATCAGTAAACCAAGAAAGACAACAGAAGAAGCAAAAGCGAGTGTCAACTGTGCACTAAGCATAAAAGGCCACAACCAAACTGGAACAAATCAGAGCTTCACACTGAAACCGACAGAATAGTGAATGCATCTAAATGCACTGAAAGCTGGTGAACACCTAAGAGTTTAAAGCTAAACTACTGATAGTATATAAAAAGCTAAGGAAACAGAAACACAAAATATAATGAACTTCGGTAGGAATGAGTTTTGTAAAAAAGGAAAAATAATCATAGCAAATGGCACAGCTTACTATGACTAACATTTACATAATCATAACAACATAGTAGATACTGACCTAACCAAAATTATAACTATACTGGGAGGCAGGGGAGTGGAGACATGAACAATGGGATGAGGAAGTATTAAATGTTGGTCTTAAATAGTGGGAGGTAATGCCTAAAATATAGATAAATGCTTCAAATTGGAAAAAATCAAGAAGTAACAATATAAGGTATTATTTAGAAATATGGAGGTAAATACCACAAGAATGAGGGAACAGTGAAAGGGTTCTGCTTCTGGAGTAAGCAGTATGACAGGGCTATGAAAACTGGTCCCTTTCATAACAAGTCTTATTTTGATTCTTTTAATTTTTTTTTTTTTTTTTTTTATGATAGTCACAGAGAGAGAGAGAGAGGCAGAGACACAGGCGGAGGGAGAAGCAGGCTCCATGCACCGGGAGCCTGATGTGGGATTCGATCCCGGGTCTCCAGGATCGCGCCCTGAGCCAAAGGCAGGCGCCAAACCGCTGCGCCACCCAGGGATCCCTATTTTGATTCTTTTAACTGTGAGGATGTATAACCACTATTTTTTAAATGATTAAAAATGACAATTGCATTAATTTTAATTTCCCAAGATAGAGTCCCTCAGCCATTAAGCTTTCTGAGTGATTCTAAGGTACAGTCTGAGTTGAGAACTACAGATTTAGAAGAGTTCTCTAGCATTTAACTTTCTTATACTGGTAAGAAAACTAAATCCTGGGGCGCCTCGGTGGTTCAGTCAGTTAAATGTCTGCCTTCAGCTCGGGTCATGATACCAGGGTCCTGGGATGGAGCCCCACATGGCAGGGAAGGGGGGGCCTCTCCCTCTGCCTCTCCCTCCCCACTCACGCACACATACTCTCTTGCTCACTCGCTCTGTTCTCTCTCAAATAAATAAAATCTTAAAAAAAAAAAAAAATCCAAAGTAAGTCAGTGACTGAGCAAATTCCAACTAAGAAAATAAACAGGCATGTATTTTAGTAGTGTAAAGCCATAGAAGCCAAATTTTAAAATCCCAAGGAGTAGGGTACCTGGGTTGCTCAAATGGTTAAGCATCTGGCTCTTGATTTCAGCTCAGGTCATAATCTCAGGGTCCTGGGACTGAGCCCCATGTCAGGCTCCCTACTCCCCCCTTCCCTCTGTCCCTCCCCTCATGCACTCTCTAGAATAAATAAACCTTTAAAAAAATAAAATCCCAAGGAATAAATCAGTGAAAGTATATAGCCAGGGAAGTCTGTGTCACATACACATTAATCAAATGTTCAACAGACTTGAGAAATTAACTACAGATCCAAATAACACAAAATGTGGCAGATTGGCAAAAGCCTTCATCTCAGATTGATAAAAGAGTTACGGATAGGGATCTGAACACCTTTCTTACCTATCATATTATGAAAGAAAAATACGATTGCCCATTTGAAGCTTCTAAGGAGGAAATAAAGAATAAGCCACAGCAGGAATGACAAGCTTTTTATTTTGACACATTCATATGATGGCATTCATGTGTATAGTACATGCCCATGGGCATCACCGAAACTTTATTAAAGAATATAATATGAAGCAATAAGTTATATTCAAATCTCAGTATAAAATACTGTTACTCTACTCATTCTTTCCCAGTGATTACAAAATAGTTAAGAATTGCCAGATAAGAAGTCTCCAGAACTTTTTCAATTTGAAAATGTTATTTAAATTTTTAAAAATTGCCTATACATATATTGGCCACTAAGTACTCAAATTAATTGTATGTGGAAAGAAAAAGGGTTTTCCTTTAAAATAGAGATACAAGAGGACTTTATTTGTATAAAGTACTTATTTATAATAATTTACTAATGTTCTTCACCTCCTAACATATGGCATCCCTACAACTGTCTAAATATTTTAAAAATCAAAATAAGCAAATATTTAAAAACAAATGGGGTTCTGTTTTACCTGTGATGTACCATCCTTAGTTTCCTGGAACCTTTCAGCTATAAAAATGTTATAAGCTGAGCGAGGTCTTTTCGGTTTTCCAAGCATTGTTAACTCCTGAGTAACAAAAATGGAAGAGTCAGAGTTTTAACTTCTGTGAGACTTAACTTTACCTACAGAAACTTTATTCACTACTATGCATTACGGAAAGTTTCTGTAAGTCAGTGTTATGATTCTTATACAAACTACCTGTTCATTCTTAGGATGAGAATTTTTTTGATAGCACCAAGTTTTGAAAATTGTAACAGATTTTAGGAGTTCTTTTCCATATAAAAACACTTCCTTTACATATTATTTTCATGGTCTCCACAAATGGAATAACTAAGCATATATGTACAAAATCTTTTTTAAAGGTTAAAACAATCTCAGCTTCATCCTTACAGGACACTACCATCTACAGGTCACTACATGCCTCTACCACAACTCATGAACACTAGATTACCTATTTAATAAGGCTGAGCATCTGACTTCTGATTTCGGCTCGGTCAGGATCTCTGGGTCATGGAATCGAGCCCCGCGTCACGCTCCACACTCAGCATTGAGTCTGCTTGAGTTTCTCTCCCTCTGCCTGCCCTCCCACTGATTCACATGTGCTCTTTCTCTCTTTCTCAACTAAATAAATAAATCTTTAAAGGAAATAAAAGGCAGGGGTGCCTGGGTGGATGAGTCAGTGAAGCAACTGCCTTCGGCTCAGGTCATGATCTCAGGATCCAGGAATCAAGCCCTGCATTGGGCTCTCTGCTCACTGGGGAACCTGCTTCTCCCTTTTCTGCTCTCCCTGCTTGTGCTTTCTCTGTCAAATAATTAAATAAAATCTTTAAAAACAATAAATAAATAAATGAATGAATGAATGAATGGCTTTAACCTATGTTTTAAATGCAAAAATCAGTTTTATCCACAGGGAACATAAAACACAGTGATTTCATTTTAATTCCAGTGTATTTGTTACTTCTGATACTTATATACAGTCCCAGCAATCAGTGGCCTAGTACTGAGTATCCTGGGGAATCAGTACAGGTATGGGATTCTTATACTTAGCAGATTCAGGGCCAGGAAGAAAGTATCAGAGAAAAAAAAAAAAAAAAGTGCTAACCTCTGCAGAGCTAAAAAGTGAGAAAGCTAAAAAAAGAAACAGTATAGCAGTTTACTCCATGAAAGAGGTAAGGCTGGAGCTGCAGCAGAGGAGACGTAGGACTTCAGCTGGTGAAGAAGCCTTTTGGTGAGTGGAGAGCAAAGTACAGTATCTGTTTGAAAAATAGGGGCGCCGGGGTGGTTCAGTCAGTTAAGCATCTGCCTTTGGCTCAGGTCATGATCCCAGGGTCCTGGGATCGAACCCCGCATCAGGCTCCCTGCTCCTGCCAGGAGTCTTCCTCTGCACCTTCCCCTGTTCATGGTCTCTCACACTCTCGCTCTTAAATAAGTAAATAAAATCTTTAAAAATAAATAAATAAATAAAAGGAATATGAAGACAAGAAAGAAAAAGGAACAAAAGAAACATACAAAGGGAAATCCTGTATCACCTCCCAATCCTCATTTCTGGTCCTTCCCACTCTTAACACTGAATGGGTGCATTAAAGAGGAAGGGAAAATAAAAGAGGGAGAATAAACTTTAATACTCACACCTCCAAATACCATCCCTAAGCAGACACTATTTCTGTTATTATCTTTCCTGGCTTCCTTCTACCAATTGAATCAGAAGACTAGATGACTATCTAGGTTACCTACTTTAAAATGGGTGAGTCCTCAACTCTGGTGCTAGGAGGACTTGACATTAGAGTCAGGGAGAGAAATGTTGGCATCACATTAAACTCTCAAATCTATTATTCTAAAGACATAGTTTTTAACGCTAATGACCATTTTCTTTCTTTTTCTTTTTTTTTTAAAGATTTTATTTATACATTCAAGACAGAGAAAGAAAGCATGAACGGGGGAGAGGCTGAGGGAGAGGGAGAAACTGACTCCCCACTGAGCCAGGAGCCCGATCGATGCCGGGCTTGATCCCAGGACCTGGAGATCATGACCTGAGCCACCCATGTGCCTCTTATGACCATCTTCTATAGTTTAAGTACTAGACCAGCAAGCTGACCACCTCATACCTAAAACTGGTTCCATACAAAAATGTAGTCTATCAAGCAACAGAATTTATGTTGATTAATAGCCTTAAGCTGGGAATTACAAATTTGAACCATGTGGGGTTTTTAATAAGGAAAAATAGAATTTCATCTTATAGGTACTTTTTCCTTGACTAGATACAATAAGTCACTTCTCTCTGATGCGTTAATGAATTCAGTCTATTCAACATTCAGAATAAAACTCACCATTACTTATAAAACAATTCAAATCAGTAGGTTATTCTAGACAAGACCCAGAAGAAAAGATTCTTGTTACTCCTGATTTGGCTGTTTCCTGACTCTGTTCATACAGCTTTCATACTAGTCCTAACTACATATCTTAAATTCAGATACATCTGAAAGTAGTGACAAGGGTTTCCAAGACAGACTCAACGCCAACTGGTACTAGTGGCAAAAAAGAATTATGTCGTTATTTCCTAAATGGAATATGCCTTATGACATTCTACCATTTAGGGATATATATCAAAATAAGAAAAACTCGCCTATTCATAGTTATATAAATTTCAGTCCTTTGCCAAAGGAAAAGAATATTTCATTGATACTCACTCTTTTTTTTATTAATGCTTTCTTTTTTAGACGTTTTTGCAGGATTTCTTTTTCCAAAGACATGATCTGACTTGGAGTTAACTGTTCTTGAATTCTGTTTATCTCTTCTTTGTATGCCTGCCAGTCTGCCCTGTAAGCATCTTCATAGATCTATAAACAAAAAACTCAAATAAGAAGTCAATAAACTACTGCTGATAGTACATAATAGCACACCTGCCAGGGAAAAACAACTACATGACTTCATATAAAGACAGACTGAAACTCCAAGTGGAAAACGTGCTCTGGAATCACATGTATATGGATTAAAAACATGTATCTTTCACATATATGCTAACCAAGGCGAGAGTTTAACAATTAGTCTTCAATTTCAGATTGCTGCCAAACCCTCCGTCACCACTGCCATATATCCATATTCTAATCATTTATGTGAATCTGAAGGTGTGAAGTTCCTTTATAGATAATGGGTGTTAAAAAAAAATTTTTTTTGATCCCTCAAAGGACATGACTATTGTTCTTAACTGCAGAATAGTTAGTCAGCAATGCTGAAAACCAATATGCTTACTTTTTTCTCTGATTCAGGAAGTTCCCTCCAAAGTTGGGCGATTTTTCTAATTAGTTCTGAATTTTTTGCATCTACAGATTGGAATAAAATGAAAAAGGTCACAATTTTGTCTCAGGATTAACTTCTAAAGACTTCTAGGAAAGCATAATCCATTAGCTCTAAGTTCTATTACAGACGCCTCTATACCACACACAACTTAATACAATGATTTAGGTTTTCTTTAACCAACTAATTTAAATATGATAATTCATATTTTATCAAACATTCTTAAAATCTGTTATCTAAACAGTAAGAAGTATATCACATACCCACAAAATAGTCATCAAAAATTATTTGTTTAAGCAGTTGGGTAATCAACTTCTTCAAGCTCTTTGCTTTTTATTTCAAACAAAACTTTTTTCCCAGTCTTTCAAGAATTATTAAGCTTATAAAACCTGACTAAACAGTAAAATACAGTTTTGATTCATGTAACATCTTGTATTTCAATTACAGAATTACTACTTGCAAACAAACTATTCTAAAATCAATTCATTCTTCCCCATTTCCTTCCTCATCTTAATTGGAATGCCGGGGATGTATGTAAACATTTTAACAAACCACTAAGTTTGAACTACCAAATTTTAAAAATGTATTACTGAAACATGTCTCTTAAACCAGTTTTTTATAATGTGAGAATTTTCATTACAGCTCATTTGGTTTTCACAAGTGCCCCATGAAAGAGCTTTAGAAATCATAAACAAAGTTGACTATTATTAATTTAGTTACTATCTTTACACCACTATAGCCCCAAGTGAAGGTCCACAGCCCTTCTAGGGAGCCAACAAACATCCTACCTGAAAATCTTTCTTTTTTTTCAGGAATGCAACCAATTTACAGTGAAAAAACTCTTAAAATTAGCAGCAATTTGTTTAGAGCTTTAGTTTACAAAACACATCCACATAAGTTATTTCATTGCAACTCCATTAACAATTCCCTGAAGCAAGAGCTGAGAGAGAAAATGATTCATCAATGGTCCTCCAGGCTAATGGCAACTAGATCCCCAAAATTCAGTTTTTCCAGCCTTTTCCCTGGGAGCTTTCCACTCCACATACTGCTATTTCTAAAATACTTTCCATTAAATAAGTCAGGAGGATAAAGTCAATGATACTGTAACAGCGTTGTGACTGATGGTAGCTACACTTGTGAGTACAGCATAATGCAGAAAGCTGTGGAATCACTAGAATCACTGTTGTACATCTGAAACTAACGTTAATACTGTGCGTCAACTATACTTCAATAAAAAAATATATACAGTAATTTAAAAAGAAGATAAAATATCTTCCATAAGCTCTCAATTATTTTAAAGGGATTTCTACTTGGTAAAAAATGTCATACTTCCTATTTTACGTACCACTAAAAGTAATGGTTATGTCACCGGATGCTTTGAAAATGCGTATCAAGTTTGAAGTTTAACTGCTTAGTGACCTCTTTATCACTTTAGAAAAGAGTAAATGCTCCAAAACTCCTTACCTGGGTTCTGAGCTTTAAATATGGGTAGCTGTTCTTTAGAAAATCGAACGTATGAAGTCAGAGGCTTCTTTGGGTAACAATTCGCGGTGGATGAAAAACATCTCGGTACATACGCAAAACTAGGTACAAAGAAAACAACCGAGATCAAGTATTTAAGTACCAATATTCATTTGTATATGAACACAGATCCGAGATTAGATGTCATCAAGATGCTACAATGACACCGTGTTAGTAACATTTAAAACCCTGTCCTAACCAGAAGGAAGACCTGCAAAGCTGAAGCATCAAAGCTCTTATCTACGCCTCCTCGGAAGGGCAAAGTGGAGGAGAGCACGTATACTTCAGCTCCTGGGCCCTGCCTCCTTAACGCCCGTACTGATGGCGGGAGAGTCGTGGCGCGACTTCGCAGAAAAGCTCCGAACCTGTGCTACAAGGTTGGACAGTGCAGTGGGGCGGGGAGGAGGGGGGGACGGTGGAGAGGGGCGGGAAAGACTACTGGAGTAAGGCCTGGTCTCAAAGCCACCCTGGCAAAGTCGAGGTCTGAATCAAAGGGCCTAGACCTCCTAGGAGGGACAAAAAGTACACACTCCAACCCCAGGGCGTCCTGGGCGCGCCACCTCCCGAGGTGGCAGGCGAGCGGTCCTACCTGAAAGGAGAGCGCAGTCGACTTCCACAGCCCGCGCAGAGGTCCGCTCCGGACTTTCCCAGGGCACTCAGCACGCTCCACACGCCCCGGAAAAGCGCCATTGCACCAGCCTACAACGCAGCGACCGAGCGCCAATCTCGTAGAGCCCCGCGGCGCCAAGAGAACAACTCCAACAATGAAGACTAGAACCCGCTGGCGACCCTCTGCAGTTTCCTCTCATGCCCGCCACTAGCGAGGCACCATGGGAAATCCGCTAACATCCGGTTGGTAGTCGGGGGCGGGGCAAGGCAGAGTTGACGCAGGCGCCGTAGCGGCTTCCCCGGTGGGCGGGGCTGCAAAGGAAGAGGAGCTCGGGGGCGGAGAAGGGAAACCGCAGCCCGGCTCGCCTGCGGAGGGTCCTGGCCTCGAAGGGGCGCAGCTGAGCCGCCTCTGACCCCGGCCCCCACCCCTCCGCAGTCGGTTCCTCCGCGGGGCCGGGAAGCTGATGGAGGCACTGCGGGGGGCTCACCCCGATAAGGCAGTGCTGGCTGGCGTCCGCCTGTGACGACCGAAAGGGCTAGTACGTAACAGACAATTTCACTGCGAGGACGCGGGGTAACTGCGCCGCCCGCGCTGCTCCGAGGTCAGGCTGGCGGGTTGTCGCGGGAAGAGCAGAGCTGCGCAGTTCAAGGCGCAGCTGGAGCTCAGGAGTGCAGAAATACTACTGGGGCGGGCGTAGGCGAGTGGCAAGCGGTGCGTGCTTTCAGACCTACAAGTGCAGATAGATGTCCTCGCCTTGCCGCAGGGCCTGGTCTGTGTGTGTGAGGCCCGTGAGTCTGTTTTCAACAAGTTCCTCACGGTTTAACAAGTTCTGATGCCAGTGGTCATGGGACCACATTTAAAGCAATACTGATCTCGACCGGCCCCCCATCCACGGCAACTCTCCCAGACTCAGTCTTCAAGCCTGACATCCAACCCTGCTTAATTTGTGGGGAGGAGACTTCGGCTGTTTAGTTGTGCAGAGACTCTAGACCCAGCCTTAACGTTAAAGTTTGATCCCGAAATATTGCATCTCCTCTCTAAGATTCAGGTGAGGATGTTGGACTATAGTTTTGCCAAAGTCCTGAGAACGTGTGACAAATATGCCTTGAAATATTGATTGATACGCTGTACAGCATTTTCTGTGCAGGCAATAGCATGAAAAAGACTGGGAAGACCTAAACTAAAAGTATCTAAGGATCAGCTTTTACATTCCAGTTATTTCCAAGATAGCCACCTCCTGAAACAGCCTCTGTTGGGTAGCTATAGTTATTAACTCTTAATTGAATAATTGAAAATTCTCACCCCTGTAATATTAAGCTGAGAGTCATCTGCCTTTCTTTGGCTTTGAAACATTGGCCTTTTGCTGCTACAAAGGACTAAGCCCACTTCTTCTAAGTAGTAAGTAAGCAACTATCACTTTTTCTATCTTTATCTATTCTTTCTATCACCTATTCAGGCTCTCAGGGTTGAAAGGAACCTTCCAGGTCATCTGTTCAAACTTCCCATCTTGTCATGGAAGAAACGGGTTTTTTCTGATTATGTAACTATGTACAAGGCCCAAAACTCAGGTAAAAGACAAAATAGTTCCCCACTCCCAGTAAAGTCTAATGAGAGAAGCAAAGAAATAAAATATACTGCCAAGATAGAGGTAAGTATAGGATACACTACCTTATAGTTACATTTTACCTGAATTCTAATATAATTCATTTCTCTATATTTTCTAGAATGTTTTTGTTCTTTCAGATGTTTGATAAGTTAAAGTTCTTTTGGATATTTAAAAAATCTTTTTGTTGTTTTAAAGTGTCATTTTGAGGGGCACCTGGGTGGCACAATTGGTTAAGCAACTGACTCTTGGTTTCATGATCTCAAAGTCGTGGAATCAAGCCCCGTATCTGTGAGTTAGGGACAGATGGGGCTAGGTAGAGGGCCACAGAGTCAGGCTCACAAAAATCCCAAAAATGTGGAGTTGAAAGTAAACCAGAGATAGATAAACCAGACCATCCTGTCCCATGTGCCAGAGGTGGGGTCTTGTTATAACAGCTACTTGTGACCAAAAAAGAAATACCGGACCCTAAAAAGGAAGTAAGCCATTCAAAAGAAACAAAAGCAAAAATGAACTATTGGGACTTCATCAAGATAAGAAGCTTTTGCACAGCAAAGGATACAGTCAACAAAACTAAAAGACAACCTACAGAATGGGAGAAGATATTTGCAAATGACATATCAGATAAAGGGCTAGTTTCCAAAATCTATAAAGAACTTATTAAACTCAACACCAAAGAAACAAACAATCCAATCATGAAATGGGCAAAAGACATGAAGAGAAATCTCACAGAGGAAGACATGGACATGGCCAACATGCACATGAGAAAATGCTCTGCATCACTTGCCATCAGGGAAATACAAATCAAAACCACAATGAGATACCACCTCACACCAGTGAGAGTGGGGAAAATTAACAAGGCAGGAAACAACAAATGTTGGAGAGGATGCGGAGAAAAGGGAACCCTCTTACACTGTTGGTGGGAATGTGAACTGGTGCAGCCACTCTGGAAAACTGTGTGGAGGTTCCTCAAAGAGTTAAAAATAGACCTGCCCTACGACCCAGCAATTGCACTGTTGGGGATTTACCCCAAAGATTCAGATGCAATGAAACGTCGGGACACCTGCACCCCGATGTTTCTATCAGCAATGGCCACAATAGCCAAACTGTGGAAGGAGCCTCGGTGTCCATCGAAAGATGAATGGATAAAGAAGATGTGGTTTATGTATACAATGGAATATTACTCAGCAATTAGAAACGACAAATACCCACCATTTGCTTCAACGTGGATGGAACTGGAGGGTATTATGCTGAGTGAAATAAGTCAATCGGAGAAGGACAAACAGTGTATGTTCTCATTCATTTGGGGAATATGAATAATAGTGAAAGGGAATATAAAGGAAGGGAAAAGAAATGTTGGGAAATATCAGGAAGGGAGACAGAACATAAAGACTCCTAACTCGGGGAAACGAACTAGGGGTGGTGGAAGGGGAGGAGGGTGGGTGTTGGAGGGGAATGGGTGACGGGCACTGAGGTGGACACTTGACGGGATGAGCACTGGGTGTTTTTCTGTATGTTGGTAAATTGAACACCAATAAAAATTAATTAAAAAAAAAAAAGGAAGTAAGCCATTAAAGATGTTATCACTAGTCCTTACTTAATGGTGATATCAATAGAGATAGATGTTAAGTGGATTTAGGTTCCCTAGTTGGCTTTCAATAAAAGATCAACCCTACAAGCCCTCAGTGGCAACTATGTAGGGACCCCCTCACTTCTGAGAGCTTTCTCTGTATCTTTACTTAATAAACTTCTATCACTTTACTACTCTCCAGTGTCCGCGAGATTCATTCTTTGACTCCATGAGACAAGAACCAGCTCTCCCATATCATTGGGCTCCACACTCAGCATAGTCTCTTTCCCTCTGCCTCTCTTGCTCATACGACCTCTATCACTAAAATACTGTTTAAAAAAATAAAGTGTCATTTTGATAAATCTTGCTGTATAGGTCTTATAAATCTGATCTATATTTGTTTTCACCAGATGCCAATATTCCTTAATATTCATTTACATTGCAGTGTAATTTTATTTTATTCCAAATGCAGCATTTGCAAATAAACTATAATCTTACCTACTTACCCAAACTGTTTTTGAACAAAAAGGCATATGATTTATTTATATTTACTTTATGAAACATGACTTGCCACAACCTTTCCCAGAGTTCTGTTACTTTTTTGTTTTAAAAGTTTATCTACACTCATGACTTCAACTATTAGTTATACCCTCATGATTCCTATATTTTATATTGAATCCAGACCTCATTTTAGTTCCAAGTCTGTACAACCACTATTTTCTGGACATCTTTACCATCATGTCTCATAGTTACTTCAATTTTCCCTGAGAAGAATTCACTTTCTCCTGTTTCAAACTCCTCCTGGGAAGAGACACCAGTATCCCATTTCAATCAGCCAAGCTAATAATTTCATAAATCATTTTATAATCTCTCCCATTGCCACTGTGTTGTGCCCAAGATTGTGAATCTGAGAAACCACCAAGGAGCCGACACCGATGCAAGTGCACGAGGGTTTATTTACAAGCTCAAGCTTGGGTCCAAGTATACCCTACACAGTGGAGCAGGGACTTAGACCCGGAAGTAGGTTACAGCTGGGTTTTTTATAGGCTGGTCTAGGGGATTTTCAGAAGGGGTGGAGAAATTTCTCAAGTTCTGTTTACATTCTGATATGGGGCTTTCAAGGGCATTGAGCTCTGTTCTCATTCTAATATGGGACTTTCTGCCATGGGCGTGGGCTCTGTTGTCTTTCTGATATGGGATTCCCTGATGAGGACCTTCTGCAGTTTTTCCTGTAAAGTTCAGCTCTTATTCCCAGGGACCTAAGATGGCTGTACTTGTGCTAATGCTAAATTTGAGGTGGAATGGCCTTGATTTTTCTTGGCCTCCACAACTGTAACTGAACAACTGGGAGTTTGCTCTCTGGTGAGTCACAGATAGAAACTACACCAGTGTAGTTGTCACACTAAGTAAACTTTATTCGCAGCAAATAAGAAGATCATAGGTGGGATCCCTGGGTGGCGCAGCGGTTTGGCGCCTGCCTTTGGCCCAGGGCGCGATCCTGGAGACCCGGGATCGAATCCCACATCAGGCTCCCGGTGCATGGAGCCTGCTTCTCCCTCCGCCTGTGTCTCTGCCTCTCTCTCTCTCTGTGACTATCATAAGTAAATAAATAAATAAAAATTAAAAAAAAAAAAAAAAAAGATCATAGGTAATAAATTTCAAAGCCATAACTCTCTGAGCAAAGCTAAACAGGTTCCTTTTATTTGGGTTAGGATGAATATTTAGATGGGGAAGCCTTGTCAATGTTTGTACAGGTGGGGATAAGGTAGGTTGCACATGCGCCTTAAGAAAACATACCTTAACCGTATGTTATGTAAATGAGGCTCAAATGAGGCTTGTGGTCCTCCTCTGGTGGAGATTTTAGTATTATAATGAGGTAAAAGTAATCATCAGTCACTCCATGGCCTACTGAGCAGGTGTGAGAGGAGTTAATCTCAAATTGGTCTGGGTGGTCTAGGCCTGCTGAACTCTGCCCAGAGTTGTTATCATAGATCAAGGAGTAGTTTCTATTTCCTTCTCAGGTTGATATGCCCTAGGGTCTTTTGCCTGAGGTAGAAGATAAATTGGAAGGAAAATGTGGGACAAAGGTGAGTGGGTGCAGGCAGGCAAACAGTAAAGTTCAGGTCTTAGGGTCTAGCTGGTGACAACACTTCTCCCCCATCAATCAACTACTCTAGCAAGTATTCCTTCTTCTCCAGTCCATTTGCTGTTGCTTTTGTCCAGGCCAGTAATATGTTCGTATTATATTTATACATATATATATATATGGTTTATATATAAGGTTTATATATATATATATATAATTGGTGTATATATATATATAGGTATATATTGGTATATATATATGTTCGTATTATATTTATACATATATATATGGTTTATATATAAGGTTTATATATATATTTATATATATATATATATATATATATATATATATAATTGGTTCTCCAGGCCAATACCATCCAATTATATATATATATATATATACCAATTATATATATATATATATATATAATTGGTTCTCCAGGCCAATACCATCCAGCTCCTGTATACCACTGGTTAATGCTCTGACATCTTTTCCCAAACTCTTAAGGTAGTTTTGCCAATTTCATCTTCTCTCCTAACCATATTCCACCCTGTCACCCACCAAGTCAGTCTTTCCAAAAGACAAATCTCATTCATTCACTTGTTTATTGAGATAGATTCTAAGCTAATGAGGGAGAGTCAGAAGGATGGTAGGGAGGGACACCTCCACCCCTCCCCCACCCCTACCTTAAGAGAAAACAACTCTTAAAAGGATTTTACACCACCCTGGAAAGAGCCCTCCACCTTTGTCCACCGTGATAGGTAGATGACAAAAACTTCATTGGGTGACAGGTGTGTCGAGGGTTAATCAGATCAAAACAGCCTCTGATGAGTCCATAAAAACCCCTAGGCTTAAAAACTCCAGCAGCAACCCTCTCCAGCCTCCTCCCTCTTCGGGAGCTTTGTACTATGGCTCAATAAACTTTGCTTTGCTGCCCACCACTTTTGTCTAGTATACCTCTTCATTCTTCAAAGCAGCATGACTGAGAACTATGGGCAGTAAAGGAAAAGAAATCCTTCTACAATGCCAGGGAGGCAATGATCACGTTTCTGTATTTGAAACCTTCAATGGCTCCTGATTATCTACGGAATCAAGGTTTAAATATTCAAACATGGCGTACAAATCCTGCACAAACTGGCTTTTCTGTTTCCCCTATAGCTTCATTTCCCACTTAACCTTTGCTTAAAAATAATTTATTATTTAAATACTTAGTTCTATTAAAAAAAATAAAAATAAATACTTAGTTCTTTTTCTGATTTAATAAATACATCAAACCACTTCATTTGGCAATGAGTTTACCATTGCATTTTGCATATGTGCCAAAGTTACAGGAATTACTTGATAAGAATACAGACTCAGATCTAATCCTGGTCTTGTTATTTTCTCTTTTCTTACCACAGGACAATTTCTCTGACCCAGTTTTCCCTCCTATAAAAATGGGGATAATAATGGTTGATTCTTAGATTATTGTGAAGATTAGAAAATGTACAAGAAGTCCTTAACAGAGCCCCTCAGACATAGTAGACTCAACAAATAATAGCTATAATTATATTATTTGTGAAAATTATTATTAGCTTCTAAATAATTACAGATATGGTATGAATTTTCCCCAATGTCAGATTTGCATCACAGACCATCACTACCTTGTCATATCCTGTCCTTATTAAATTACCTACCTACATATTATACACCAGCACTGCTCCTCTCTTCCTATTGAACTTCTAGAATCTGTTAAATTAGTGATGTTTGAACATAAAACTATGGTAGGTGATGAAAAATTAAAACAACACCCTTAGGTTGGAATCATACTTTAATGTTTTCAGAACCTTTTTTATAACTTTATTTGATTATATTATTCATAAATTGAAGAAGCAGACACAGAACTTTATCATGATCATAGTTTCCAATTTATAGAGGAGAAAAATTAAGTTCAGAAAGCACAAGACACAAAAGTTTACACTAATTAGTAAGTTGTAGAAGTGAAAACCTGGTCTTCTAATTCACTGTCTTAATGCTTTCCCCATTATGTCAGACTATCCTTCAGACTCATTCAACACAGCTTACCATTCCAGCCCAAAATATTCTTGGATCTTCTATAGTGTATGAGCTTGTATTTTTTACTTGTGACATATCATATACTGGTCTGGTGTTTAATCTTTTTTATATGCACAATTTTTTTTTCCTCAATAGATGGTAAGCTCTTGAAGACAAGACCAAGTCTTATGCTTCTTTCTATCCTCTAATAGTATCTAGCACAGTATATTGTGCATGACAGATGGGTAGAGGAAGGGAGGGAGGAAGAGAGAAACAGAAGTAGTGAAAAGATTAGTATCTAGACAAATTATTTATATAGTAACTTGGTTCCATAGAAAATAGCAACACCTGTTAGAAGTATCATTTGCCAATAGAAGGGACAGTTAATGTGTGGAGATGGGAACCATGTAAAAATTTTGAAAATATATATGAAAGTAATGATAATGGTTTATTGGTACTTGCACACTGGTAAAGGTGAGGGTAGCACCAATAAACAGCAGCAGCAGTCAGAGACCAAGATAACTCCCTACTATATAGCAGAGTTACATACACTGATGTCACTCAAAGAAAACATATTCCTAAAGAAAGCAGTCTTGCTTTTGTAATTATAATGGATAAATAATTCACTAAAATAAGAGCAATCACCTAATAGGTTTAGCACAATAATTCACTAAAATAAGAGCAATCACCTAATAGGTTTAGCACAATTCAGGTTTAACCTGAATAGGCTCAGAATAGATGCATTCTGAACTCATAAGTAAAATTTATTTCTAGAAATAAGATTATATGTGAGGGGCACCTGGATGACTCAGTAGTTGAGCATCTGCCTTTGTTCACGTCTTAATCCCGTGGTCCTAGAGCCTGCTTCTCCCTCTGCCTATGTCTCTGCCTCCCTCTGTGTCTCTCATGCGTAAATAAATAAAACCTTTAAAGAAAAAGATTATACTGTAAACACCACATTTAAAGACAATTTACTTATCATCAACTAAAATAGCACTATAATAGGTATTGAAAGTGGCACAAAAAGGATTAAGACATTGTTCCTGTCCCAAACAGGTTACACTCTGATTAGGAAAACAGTAACAACACATGAAAATTACCAAAGTATAACAATTTACTGCAGCAAGAGGGGAAAAAAATTATAATCTGAATATCTCCTAGTGTATCTTTCCTAAATATCAATATTTTAATGAATTACATACAAAGAAAACTATGTATGTAATTTTTTCCTCCAAAACATTTTCATTACTTAGGATCTATTATGACCACATTTGAAGTTTCCATAAAATAGTATACAAAAGTATAGAAGGGAGAGAAAAATTAGAAAAAAGATCTATTGCATGTTAACAATTCCCAGTTATCCAAATTGGTTTATGAATTATTTCTCAATTAGAACAAAGTCTAGATGCAGTCTTAATTATTAAGAGCAAATCAAAGTTATTTTTAGTCATTGCTGTAGCAACATTATGTAAAATAAATATAGCCTTTCTATTTTAAAGCCAATTCTATGAGTCAGCAGTAGGTAGGACAAGCAAAAAGGATAGCTATAATTTTATGCAAATTACAAAATCCAAATTCATATTGCTGAATATTCCCAAAAGCTGAATTAAAGAGTGAAAGAAATCCAGAATGATTATATTGATAGAATAATGCTATTAATAAACAAGATAACTTTCCAGTATTTGCCTTCGTATTATTGTAAAACACCTAATGAATTCAAATTATAACTTATTGCTCAATTATGTGCCAAACATTCTATTTCATGGCTATTTACATCTTTTTAAAATTTTTATTTTGGGGACGCCTGGGTGTCTCAGCAGTTGAAAGTCTGCCTTCCGCTCAGGGTGTGATCTTAAGCCCCAAGATCAAGGCTCCCTGCTTCTCCCTCTGCCTCTCTCTGTGTCTCTCATGAATAAATAAACAAAATCTTTAAAAAAAAATTTTTTTTTATTGGGCAGCCTGGGTGGCCCAGCGGTTTGGCGCTACCTTCAGCCCAGGGTGTGATCCTGGAGACCCAGGATGGAGTCCCCTGTCGGGCTCCCTATATGGAGCCTGCTTCTCCCTCTGCCTGTGTCTCTGTCTCTCATGAATAAATAAATAAATAAAATATTTTTAAAAAATATTTTTATTCCAGTTAACATACAGGGTTATATTAGTTTCAAGGGTACAACACAGTGATTCAACACTTCCATACAACACCCAGTTCTCATCACAAGGGCACTCTTTAATTCCCATCACCTATTTCACCCATCCCCCACTCTCCTCCCCTCTGGTATTTGACACTTTTTAAATTTTTTTTTTAATTTTTATTTATTTATGATAGTCACAGAGAGAGAAAGAGAGAGAGGCAGAGGGAGAAGCAGGCTCCATGCACTGGGAGCCCAATGTGGGATTCCATCCCGGATCTCCAGGATCGCACCCTGGGGGGAAGGCAGGCGCCAAACCGCTGAGCCACCCAGGGATCCTGGTATTTGACATTTTAATACATTATCTCTGTTTCAAAATCCTACGATGTGGCGTTCTTTATATTGTACTGATATGAAAACTGGTCTTCAGAGAGAGATATATAGAAAGGATTATCTTTCTGGTTGCATCTTGTTATACATATCCACCTATGACTCCACAGTTTGCAGCTTTGAAATTATATTTGATTGTATGTAAGGACAACATAGACAAAGAATCATGAAATTGTAGTAGTTTTATTTTTCAATACTCACATTCTATTGTTACTTTTCTATCCCCATAAAGACTCTTTCTTTACTTCTTTAACTGAGTACTATTAAAAAGTTCCTTTATTCACTCATTCAGTCAGTCATTCAAAAACATTAGGCTTGAATTTTTTAAAACTACACACACATGTTCACATGTCTGTGAATGCATAAAAAGTGTGTAAAATAATACACATAAAATTGGGTTTAATGGTGATTGTACCTGAGTATTGCAAGAGTGTATATATGGTACTCACTTTTTACTTTATATAAATCTGTTTGATTTACATTGTTCCCAAAATATAAATGATATTCATCTTTAAATTTTTTTAAATTTAGTTCCTAGTAGAAGCCAGTACTATGCTAGATACTGCAATAACTTCTAAAAATACAAAGATGACTAAGGCATAATCCATCTGTTTAAATCTGCCTGGGGGAGGAGGGGATGGCTTCATAAAGCAGGTGACATTTGAACTGTTTTTTCAAGTGGGGAAGGGTGGAGGTACATTTCAGAAAAAGGAAACAGTATGTGCAAGTCACAGATAAACCTGAGAGCATGGTGTACTCTCTCTCTCTCTCTCTCTCTCTCTCTCTCTCTCTCTCTCTCTATATATATATATATATATATATAGTATATATGCTATATATATAGTATTTATATACATATAAATATTCCATATATATATGGAAATGAGTGATATGACACAAATCTAAAAAAGATGGGCAGAATTAGGTTGTAAAGGGCTGTGTGTAATATGCTAAGGAGTTTGTTAGCAAAAGGCAATTTTTTAGGCAGGTAACACTGTTTCTAGAAACATCTCTTTGGTAAGAGCACAGAAAGTGATGGGAGTGAGAAAACTGTAAAGAAGGAGATGAGTGAGGAAGCTATTGCTAAGTCCAGGAAAGAGACTGAGATTCTGAACTAGCACATTGCTACAGCTCACACTCCAAAGGCATTTCTCAGTACCACCAGCAGGATTTCATTGACCAGTTTAGTCTATGGAAGCCAAGAAAGATTTTGAGGATTCTAGTATGACAGACTATCCCTACTCAAATTCTATCCTTGGTAAATAAATATTCCTAATGCTTTCATTACATCAGTCTGCTGGTTAAAAACTTACACTGATTTCTTAGAGGCTATCAGACCAATGTTTCACCTTCAATAGATCTGCCTTCTCCATGTAATATTTTTCTCTCTTTAATTGCACACAGACCTACCAATGCTATTATTTATTTCTTATTTCTACTTACTTCTATTTTTTGTCTTTATTAGGTTTCATTTATATAAATCGATGCCTTCCCAATATAAACATGACATTTAAAATTCCAAGTATCAAAAAATAAAATAAAATAAAATTCCAAGTATCTTCCGATGCTTACATCAATCATTTATTTATTCAATAAATATTTGAGTTCTTGTGTACCAGACACTGTGCTAAGTGCTGGGGAGTCAAAAATGGGAAATGCCAAGGATCTCACAGTTTATGATACTGATAATATAGCATGGTAAATGCAATTATGAAGATACATACTGGGGGTGGAGTGATGTCAGCATTATGGCTGAATAAGACATAGCTCATCTGTGCACCCCCCACCAACAATTTGACATCCATCCATGAACGAAAGTGCTTAGATGGGAGCTGTGGGATCTAGCACTATTTGCCAAAGGACCTGGGAGTTCTACCACCTGTGTGATTGGTAATAAGCATATCAACCTTGGTCTCAGCTGTGGACATTACAGTGGCCTGTGATCCACTCCAGCCCCTCTCAACTACTATCTAGGAGTCCCTACAAAACACTCTTAGATAATCAAGGCCCAAAGAGCCATTGTAGAAGTTCAGGTTTCCAGAAATTTTCCAGGACAATATTGAAGCAAAAAAAAAAAAAAGAGTGTCGACACATTGGAAAAGGAAGAACGGAGTCATCACCTCTCCCCTAAGACAGTGCACAGCTTAAGGCCAAGAGATATTTGAGCCCATGATTTCTCCTGTTAACAAGGGAAAGTGAGAGCACATGGATGAGGAATTCACTTCCCCAGCTCTGCAGAATACTGTGAAAGGAGCTCATTTTTCTCTCAGCCCATCCAGAGGGCTGGATCATAAACATAAGGACTGGGAAGAGACTGAAGGAGAATCAGATAGGATGCTCAGAGGGTATTAAAGAGATGTGGGTCTTACTAACTGTATTGTGGACTCCATCAAGAATCCAGCCCACTAGCTGCAGGGGACACTTTATCCACAGATCCTCTCACCTGGACCATGGACACCCTCAGTCCTCAGTGCCATCCCCCCCCCCCCCAACACACACACACATACACACACAACACAAACATATCCACAACCTGTATCCAGCTTCCTGTGTGCACTTTCTGATGACAGCTATAAGAGCAAACTTTGGCATATGGCTAGTGAGCATTCACAGAGAGCCAGCTGGAATCTGTAGGCCAGAGAGAGATCACAAATTAAAGCTTTAATGCCACCTTTGGAAAAACAAAAAGGAAGCTGTCAGCATTCAACCTGGTACATTACAGGATCAAGAGAAGGTATATAAGCTTAAGAATTCTGCCACAAGAGGGAGCAAGAAGAATGGAACAGATGTGTAGAAGATCTGAGAAAACCTCAGAAACCCTAGCAGAGCTGATGGAAGTTATTTCTCTCCTGAAGGCACCTAGGAAAGGCTAGATGAGGTGTCTGTCAGATTATCAAGACCACAATGCAAAACTTCGAGGAACATAAAAAGCAAGGAAAATGATACCACGAAAGGATCACAGGAACTGTGGAACCTTTCAGGAACTGATGCCCAAAACCTAGAGATCTGCAATTTATCTGGTAAAGAACTCAGAATAGCTGTTTTAAGGAACCTGAATGAGCTACAATAAAAAACCCCAAACCAAACCAAAACCAAAACACACCAGCACAGAAAGACAATTCAACAAAATCAGGGAAAAAATACATGAAAAGAAAAGCTTGATAAAGAGATACAAATCATAAAAGAATAAAACAAATTCTGGAGCTGAAGAATTCAATGAATGAAATGCAAAAATGTTATAGAGAGCATCAACATCATGATGGAACAAGCAGAAGAAAGAACCCAAGTCAGAAGACAAGAACTTGGAGATTACTTAGTCAGAGAACAAAACAACAGCAACAACAATGAAAAAGAATTAAGAAAATCTACATAATCGATGGGATAACATATGAACAAACAATTTGAGAATTACTGAAGTTCCAAAAGGAGTCAAGAAGCAGGGAAGAAAGCTTAAAGAAATAATTGCTGAGGGGGCACCAGGGTGACTCAGTGGTTGGGTGTCTGCCTTTAGCTCAGGTTGTGACCCCGGAGTCCTGGGACCAAGTCCTGCATCAGGCTCCCTACAGGGAGCCTGCATCTCCTTCTGCCTATGTCTCTACCACTCTCTCTGCGTCTCTCATGAATAAATAAACAAAAAAATTTAAAAAGAAAGAATCAATTGCTAGGAAATTTCTAAATCTGGTGAGAGATTTAGATATCCAAGTTCATGAAGCTCATAGATCACCAAACTCAACTTAAAAAGATTATCTCCCAAACACAGTAAATAAAACTGTCAAAGATCAAAGGCAAGTAGAGAATCTTAAAAGCATAAAAAGAAAAGAAGCTTGTAACTCACAAGGGACCCTCCTCACCACAATAAAGCTATTAGCATATTTCTAGCAGAAATCTTGCAGGCTAGGAAAAGTGCTGAAAGAAAAAACGTACCAACTGACAATACTGTCTGGTAAAGCTCTCCTTCAGAAATGGAGAAATAGTCTTTCCCAGAAAAACAAAACCTGAGAGGGTTTATCGTAATAGAATAGCCTTTCTTTCGTTCTTTCATTCATTCATTCATTCTTCTTCTTCTTCTTCTTCTTCTTCTTCTTCTTCTTCTTCAGATTTTATTTAAATTCTAGTTAGGAGCATAATATTAGTTTCGGGTGTACAATACAGTGATTCAACACTTTCATACAATACCCAGTGCTCATCACAAGTGCACTTCTTAATCCTAATCATCTATTTTACTCCCTTCCCATACACTTCCCCTGTGGTAACCACCAGTTTGTTCCCTATATTTGGGAATCTATTTCTTGGTTTGCCTATCTTTTTCCCCCTTTGCTCATTTGTTTTGTTTTTTAAATTCCACATATGAGTGAAATTATATGGTATTTGCTTTTCTCTGACTGACTTATTTCACTTAGTATTCCAATAGAATTGTCTTATAAGAAATACTGAAATGGGGATGCCTGGATGGCTCAGCGGTTGAGCATCTGCCTTTGGCTCAGAGCATGATCCTGGGGTCCTGGGATTGAGTCCCATATCAGGATCCCCATAGGGAGCCTGCTTCTCTCTGTGCCTATGACTCTGCCTCTCTGTGTCTCTCATGAATAAATAAATAAAAAATTTTAAAAAGAAATACTGAAATTAGTTCTTCAAGCAGAAATAATAAGACACCAATTAACCTGAAAATATACAATCCAATGGTAAAGGTAAATATATAGTCAAATTCAGAATTCCTAATACCATAATATTGAGATGTGTTAACCACTTAACTCCAATGTAAAGGATAAGAATATAAAAAATAACTCTAGCTATAATAATTTTTAATGAATACCAATATAAAAAGAGGTAATGATGATATCAAAAACATAAAAGGTAGGAAAGTAAAAGGACAGAATTTTTGTATGTAAAAATTAAGTTGTTACCAGCATAAAATAGAATGTTATATCTATAAGATGTTTCATGTAGGCCCAGTGGTAGCCATAAGCAAAAACTTACAATTTATTAAAAAAATAAAGAAAACTATAACAAGAGATAAATTATAAAATGATATCATTATAAAATGATAAATGAGTCAATCCACAGCTGATTTTTTGAAAATATAAACAAAATCAATAAACTTTTAGTTAGACTAAGACTCAAATGAATAAAGTCAGATATGAAAAAGAGACATTATAACTGCAACCACAGAATTACAAAGGACATGAGACTACTATGAACATACACCAATAAATTGGATAAGCTAAAAGAAGCAGATAAATTCCTAGAAATGCACAACCTGCCAAGACTGAAACATGAAGAAATAGAAAATTGAAACATACCAATAATAAGGAGATTGAATCAGTAATCAAAAATCCCCCACCTAAGAAAAGCCTGGGCCTAGAGAGTTTCCTTGGTGAATTCTTCCAAACAGTTGAAGAATTAATAGCAATCCATCTCCAACTTTTCTGATCCTTCTGAAACTCTTCCAAAAGTTGAAGAAGAGAGAACATTACCTTGTACCAAAGCCAAATAAAGAAACTATAAGAAAAGAAAACTATGGACCAATACCCCTGATGAACATAGATGCAAAAAATCCTAAACAAAATATTAGCAAACTAAATTCAACAGCATGTTGAAAGGATAATATACCACAATCAAGTGGGATTTATTCCTAGGATGAAACGATAGTTCAATATATGTAAGTCAATAATGTTTTATGCCATATTAATAGAATAGAAGATGAAAATTATATGATCATCTCAATTGATACAGAAAAATCATTTGGCAAAATACAACATCCTTTCAGAATAAAAGCTATTAACAAATTGAGCAAATAAGGAATATACCTCAATATAATAAATGCCATGCATGACAAGCCCTCAGCTAACAACACAGTCAATGGTGAAAGATTGAAAGCTTTGGGATGCCTGAGTGACTCAGTGGTTGAGCATCTGCCTTTGGCTCAGGGCGTGGTCCCAGGGTCCTGGGATCGAGTCCCACATCGGGCTCCCTGTGTGGAGCCTGCTTCTCCCTCTGCCTATGTCTCTGCCTCTCTCTCCATGTCTCTCATGAATAAATAAATAAAACCTTTCAAAAAAAAAAAGATTGAATGCTTTTCCTCTAATAAAAGGAAGAAGACAAATGTGCCCATTCTCATCACTCTTATTCAACACATTACTGGAGTCCTAGACAGAGCAATTAGGCAAGAAAAAGAAATAAAAGGCATTCATATTGGAAAGGAAGAAGTAGAATTATCTTTGCAGATTATATGATTTAAATATAGAAAATCCTAAAAAGCCTTAAAAAGCCATTGAACTAGTTAACAAATTAAAGTTGCAGGCTGCAAAATCAACATACAGAAATCAGTTGCATTTCTATACACCAACAACAAAATATCTGAAAAACAAAATAATCTCATTCACAATAGCATCAAAAACACTAAAATACTCAGGAATACATTTAACCAAGGCAGTGAAAATCTGTAAACTGAAAACTATAGAACTTTGATGAAAGAACACAAATAAATAGAAAGCTATCCTGTGTTCATGGATTGTGAAAATTAATACTGTAAAAATATTCATACTCCCCAATATATTTTGAATGCAACCCCTATCAAAACTCCAATGCATTTTTCACAGACATTAAAAAAAATCCTAAGATTCCTATGAAATCACAAAGGACCCTGAATAGTCAAAGCAATCCTGAGAAAGAACAAAGCTGGAGACATTACACTTACTGATTTCAAACTATGCTACAAAGCTATATCAATCAAAACAGTATGGCAATGACATAAATATAGACACATGGACCAATGGAGCAGTATCAAGGGCCCATAAAAGAATTCTCGCATATACAGTCAATCAATATTTGACAAGGGATTCAAGAATATTCAGTGAGGACGTGATAGTCTCTTCAAAAAATAGTACCAGGATAACTGTATAATCATATACAGAAGGATGAAATTGGACTGCTATCTTACACTACTCACAGAAATTAACTAAACATGGATTTAAAGACTTAACCATAAAACTTAAAACCATAAAACTCCTAGAGAAACAGAAAAAGTTTCTTGACATTGGTCTCAGCAATAGTTTTTTGACATCAAAAGCACAAGCAATGAAAGCAAAAATAAATAAGTGGGACTACATTAAACTAAAAAGCTTCTGCTAATCAAAAGAAACAATTTAAAAAATGGAAATGGAAACTATGGAATAAGAAAAAGTATTTGTAAATAATAAATTGGATAAAGAATTAATATTTTAAAAATATAAGGAAATCATACAAATCAATAGCAAAAAACCAAACAACCCACTTTAAAAAATGGGCAGAAGAACTGAATAGACATTTTTCCAAAGAAGACATAAAAATGTTCAACTGGTATATGAAAAGATGCTCAACATCACTAATCATCAAAGAAATACAATGAGATCAAGATCACAATGAGATTTCACCTCCTACCTATTAGAATAGCTATCATCAGAAAACAAAGAGGTAACAAATGTTGGCAAGCATGGAGAGAAAAAGAAATCCTTGTCCATTGTTGATGGGGATGTAAACTGGTCAGCCATCATGGAAAACAATATGGAGGTTCCTCCTAAAATTAAAAATAGAACTATTATGATCCACCAATCTCACTTTTGGGTATTCATCCAAAGGAAATGAAAACAAGATTTCCAAGTAATATCTGAACTCCTACGTTCATTGCAGTATCATTCATAATAGCAAAGATGTGGAAAAAGCCTAAATGTCTATCAATGGATGAATGAGTAAAGATGTGTATATGTACACAATGGAATATTATTCAGTCATGAGAAAGAAGGAAATCCTGCAATCCTCCAACAAGATGGAGGCAGGCAGTGGAAGATAAGTCTGGAAGTGCAACACAGGTCAGATCACAATATTTAGTACTTTATTCTGCCAGTTGATGATTTAAGCAAAGGGAACAAATGTGAGAACCCACAAGACTCTGATATACAAGTCAGATATAATGAGCTTCACTGTTTGAAGTAGAAGTGTAGGATCCAAAGGCTAACCCATTAACCTCTCTTCTTTCGTCCTCATGCCCCTCTGCAAAACCACTACTGAGGCTGTGGGGAGTTACACATTTCAAGAACAGATTTGGATTACATAGAATGCTTTGACATGTCTGTGGATGATGGATTTGAAGGCAGTCTGAGGACAGAGAGGAGATTGTTGTAGTAGTACATTAAAAAGAGAGAGAGAGAGAGAGAGAGAGAGAGAGAGAGAAGCAATAGGGATTTCTGTTTCCAGATAGGTTTGTCCTGAGAATCAGAAGAACTGAAATATAAAAATTATAATTGATGGGGTGTCTGCCTGGCTCAGTGAGTAGAATATGTGACTCTCGATCTTGGGGATTAAGTAGAGATTACTTAAAAATAAAGCCTTTTAAAAAAATTATGATTGAAAAGGGATGAGATTGCTGCAGAAACCATGAGACTCTCAAAGGTAAGCTCTTGAGTATTTATAACCATTCTTCTGTAGTACAGACTAGAAGGTAAAAATTTGGGCTTAACACAGGCAGCAGGCCAATACTGAAGGGCAGAGAAACAAGCAGACCTTTCTGTCGTTCACAGTGCTGGAGGGACAGAACTGGAGACTAAGGGACCTCCACATGCAACTGGTTTTCTTCTCAAGGTATGTACCAGAGTCTTAAACTGTGCCAGTCAGGAAGCTAAGGAACTAAACTTTTGAAACTATAGTGTAATTTTTTTGCAATCTCATAGTGTGGAGAGACAGAAGAAAGGGGAGTTAAAAAACTGAGGTAGGAACAGACACTCATGATCTACAGCCCTTTTTCTCCATGGAGTACTTGTTGATTTGGTTGTGGTGAAAGGCTGAGATTCAGCCTGGATCTCTGACAGAGGGTGACTGTTTATGACAGAAAAACCAGTAGTACTTTTGGTGGTTTCCAGCAGATCTGGGAGTCTTCAAAAATATGGTTATTTCACTCTCAAAGTATCTGCCAAATTCTGCAGCTCTTCTTAAGAAGCAAAAGGCTAAAACTGGGAATCAAGAATATTGAAAAGCAGAATGGAATTTCCTGCAGTCCCTCTGCTCTAAGGAAACAGTCCTAGAGCCTTGTGTACTCTAAACAAGGGTAAGCCAGGCATAGATTGAATTGGATAAAACAGCAAACCAGCCCAAACTAAGTATAGATCTTGATTGCCTTAAAGTGATCATCCTCACCTGCAGAGGGAATAGTGAGCCTTCTTTCATGGAAAATAACATCATCTAGTGTCTCTAACAGTTTTTATGCACCTTGTCTGGATTTTGATAAAAGCATAACTACAAGTGATTCAGTTAATTGGAATTAGCAGACTTTAAAATCACTGATTAAGTATTCAAAACATAGAAAAAAATGGAGAAAATAATTTAGGGACTTAATAGAAAACTGAAATATGTAAAAAAAAAAAAAGAGATAGTTCTAGAACTGAAAAATACAATCTGAAATTACTGCAATATTTGAAATTGAGTGGGATTTTTTTTAAAAAAAGATTTTACTTATTTATTCATGAGAAACACAGAGAGGCAGAAACAGAGGCAGAAGCACGCTCCATGCAGGGAATCTGATGTGAGACTTGATTCCAGAACCACAGGATCACATCCTGAGCCAAAGGCAGATACTCAACCGCTGAGCCACCCAGGCATCCCAAGTGAATGTGTTTAAGAACAGATTGTATGTGCAGAATATCAGATTAGTGAACTGGAAAAAGATGAATACAAAATTTCCAAACTAAAGCCCAAAGGAAAGAAGAGAAAAAAAAAAAAAGAAAACATGTTAGGAAATGTGGGACAGTCAAAAGTTCAAATATACTTAATAGTCTTAAAGGGAAGAAATAAAATGAGGCAGAGTCAATACTTGATGAATATTTGAGATTTTCCAAAACTGATGAAATGTATCAACCTACAGATTCAAGAAGCTCTGTGAACCTCAAGCAAGATAACAACAAAGCTACACTTTGTAGCAAAACTGCTAAAATAAAAAATAAAAGAATAATCTTAAACGTAGTCATAGAAAAGAGACATATTGGGGCACCTAGGTGGCTCAGTGGTTGAGTGTCTGCCTTTGGCTCCGGTCAAGAGCCAAAGGGTCTTGGGATCCCTGCACTGCAGGTAGCCTGCTTCTTCCTCTGCCTTTCTCTTTGTGTCTCTCATGAATAAATAAATAAAACCTTTAAAAAATCTTTGAAAAAAAGAAAAAAGACATATTATTTTTAGAGCAGCAACAATAAAACTAACAGATGATTTATCAGCAGAATGGTAGAATCCAAAAAAGACAGTGGAATGTCTTTACAGGGCTGAAAGAAAATGATAACTTAGAATTCTATTCCCAGTGAAAATATCCCATAAAAATAATGGCAAAATAAAGACATTTCAGGAGAAAAGGAGCACTTGTCACAAGTATATTAGCATTTAAAGAAATACTAGGGATGCCTCAGTGGCTCAGTTGGTTGAGCTTCGGAATCTTGATTTTGGCTCAGGTCATGATCTCAGAGTAGTGGGATGGAGTCCCTCATCAGGCTCCATACTCAGTGAGGAATCTGCCTGAGATTCTCTCTCTTCTTCTCCCTCTGTCCCTCTCCCCCCATTGTGCTCTCTCTCTCAAATAAATAAATATGTCTTAAAAAAAAAAAAAAGAACTACCAAAAGGAGTTATTTAGTCAGAAGGTAAATGACCTCAGATGGAAACATGAAAATGCGAGAAGCAATGAAGAGCACTGGAAAAAGTAACTTTGGAGGTAAGTATACTGGCAATGACATGCAAAATAAGAATATTAATGTCTTGTGGAATTTTACTTATATATAGAACTAAATAAAATACATGACAATAATGATGAATAAGATAGGAAAGGGATAACAGAGTCCAAGAAGTATAAGGTTCTTACATTACTAGGAAAATAATAAAAGTAATGATATATATTAAACTGTAATAAGACAAAGATGAATCTTTTTATTCAGGATAATCATACACTTGAAAGAATAAAAGAATGTCTAAAATGCTATCGGGGGGACACCTGGGTGGCTCAGTGGTTGAGCACCGGCCTTTGGCCCAGGGTGTGATCCTGGAGTCCCAGGACCGAGTCCCACATCGGGCTCCCTGCATGGAGCCTGCTTCTCTCTCTGCCTGTGTCTCTGCCTCTCTCTGTGTGTCTCTCATGAATAAATAAATAAAATATTTTTTAAAAAATAAAACAAAATGCTATCAGAGGGAAAAACAGGACTATTACAAAAATTAATTCAAAAGAAGGCAAGAAAAGAGAAGAAAAATAAAACATATTTTTAAAAACCCAGGATAATACAAACCCAATTACATCAGTAACTCCATTAAATGCAAAGAACTAAATATTCCAGTTAAAAGACTAAAATTGTTATATTGGGTAAAAACTAAATCAAATGAAACCAAACAATATATTAAGTACAGGAGACACACATTTTTAAAAAGACATAGAAAGGTCCAAAGTTAAAAACCAGAAAGATAAACACTATAAATATTAGCCAAAATGAAAGCTATATTAATATTTGATAAAGTGGGGACACCTGGGTGGCTCAGTGGTTGAGCATTTGCCTTCAGCCCAGGGTGTGATCCCAGGATCTGGGATGGAGTCCCACATTGGGCTCCTTGCAGGGAGCCTGCTTCTCTTTCTGCCTGTGTCTCTGCTTCTCTCTCTATGTCTCTCCTGAATAAATAAATAAAATCTTAAAAAAAAAATTCGAGAAAGTAGACTTGAAGTCAAAAGCATTATTAGAAGCAGAGATATCCCTTAGTTAGAAAAGGGTTACTCTGTTAGTAAGATTTCATAATTTTATGTGTGTGTATATCCAATAATTCTCCTCAAAATCTTTAAAACAAAAATAAACCAATAAATAGATAATTTCACATTAATAAAGGGGAAACTTTAACGTATTACCTTTAATGTCTATGAGAACAAGCAAATACACACTGTGAACACAATTAATAAACTGGATTGATTAGCACATATTATAAACACTGCACCTAATAACAACAAATGCATATTCTTTTCAAATGTAAATGGAATCTTTATCAAAATTTACCATATGCTGGGTCATAAAGCAAGCTTCAACAAACTTCCAAGAATTAACATTCAGGTTACATTTTCTGCTCATGGAGAAATTAAGCTAGCAATCAATTGCAAAAATATAACTAAAAAAAATCCAACTGCTGAGAAATTGAATAATACATTTCTATAATTCAATGATAAATGAAAAAATCAAAACAAGACTTTGAAAATATTTTAACCTAATGAAGATACAATATTTCAAAATTGGTAGGATATAGTTTAAGTGGGGCTTAGGAGAATATATATATATATTATATATTATATATATATATATAGTCTTAAGTGCACATATTACAAAAGAAGAAAGGCTAAAATCTGTTTCAATCTCAAGAGGCTAAACAAAAATTAAATATCAAACTAAAGGAAGAAAAAGAAAATAGTAAATATAAATATTTTCATCAATCAATGGACATTTAGGCTCTTTCTGTAATTTGACTGTTGTTGATAATGCTGCTATAAATAGATAAGAGTTCATGTATCCCTTCAAATCAATACTCTTGTGTCCTTTGCACCTGATAGTACGATTTTGCTGGATTGTAGGTAGTTATATTTTTTACTTTTTGAGGACCCTCCTCCACACTCTGTTTTCCAGAGAGGCAGCACCAGTTTGCATTCCCACTAACAGTGTTAGAGTTCCCCTGTCTCCACATCCTCACAAACATCTATTGTTTTCTGTGTTAATTTCTGCAATTCTGACTGGTATGAGATGATATCTGATTGTAGTTTTGATTTGTATTTCCCTAATGATGAGTGATGTTGAGCATCTTTCCATGTGTCTGTTGCTATTTGTGTTTTCTTTGGAAAAACTTCTATTAATGGCTTCTGCCCATTTCTTAAATGGATCATAGGGTTTGGGGGTGTGAATTTCATAAGTTCTTTATACATTTTGGATACTAACTCTTTATCAGATAAGTCATTTGCAAATATCTTCTCCCATTCTGAAGGTTGCCTTTTAGTTTAGTTCTTTCTTTCTTTCTTTCTTTCTTTCTTTCTTTCTTTTTTTTTTAGTTGGTTGTTTCCTTTGCTGTGCAGAAGCTTTTTTTTTTTTTTTTTGTGCAGAAGCTTTTTATGAAGTCCCAATAGTATATTTTGCTTTTGTTTCCCTTGCCTCAGGAGACATATCTAGTAAGAACTTGTTACTGACATGTCAACAAGCTTATTGCTTGTGTTCTCTAGGATTTTGATGGATTTTACTGTCTCACACTTAAGTCTTTCATCCATTTTCAATTTATTTTTGTGTTTGGTGTAAGAAAGTGGTCCAGTTTCATTCTTCTGCATGTTGCTCTCCAGTTTTCCCAGCACCATTTGTTGAGGAAACTGTCTTTTTTTCCATTGGATATTCTTTCCTGCTTTGTTGAAGATTAGTTCACCATATAGTTATGGGTTCATTTCTGGGTTTTCATTCTATTCCACTGATCTATGTCTTTTTTATGTGCCAGTATCATACTGTCTTGATCACTATGGCTTTGTAATGTAACTTGAAGTCCAGAATTGTGATGTCTCCAGCTTTTTGTTTCTTTTTCAAGATTGCTTTGGCTATTTGGAGTCCTTTGTGGTTCCATACAAATTTTAGGATTATTTATTCTAGCTCTGTGAAAAATGCTGTTGGTATTTTGATAGGGATTGCACTGAATGTGTAGATTGCTTTGGGTAGCATAGACATTTTGACACTACCTGTTCTTCCAATCCAGGAGTATGGAATGTTTCCCATTCCATTTCTTCCACCAGTGTTTTATAGTCTTCAGAGTAGAGATATTTTACCTTTTTGGTTAGGTTTATTCATAGGTATCTTATGGTTTTTGGTGCAATTGTAAATGAGATCAAGTCCTTGATTTTTCTTTCCATTACTTCATCATTAGTGTACAGAAATGCAACAGATGTCTGGACATTGATTTTGTATCCTGTGACTTTATTGAATTTCTGTATTAGTTCTAGTAATTTTGGGTGGAGTCTTTGGATTTTTTTTTTAAGATTTTTATTTATTTATTCATAGAGACACACACAGAGACAGAGAGAGAGAGGCAGAGACACAGGCAGAGGGAGAGAGAGAGAGACAGAAAGAGAGGCAGAGACACACACTCCAGAGCCTGGAGAAGCAGGCTCCATGCAAGGAGCCCGACATGGGACTCCATCCTGAGTCTCCAGGATCGCGCCCTGGGCTGAAGGCAGCAATAAACCGCTGAGCCACCCAGGCTGCCCTCTTGGATTTTCTACAGAGTAGCATGTCGTCTGCAAATAGTGAAAGTTTTCCTTCTTCCTTAACTATTTGGATGTTTTTTTATTCCTCTTTGTTGTCTGATTGCTGAGGCTAGGACTTCCAGTACTATGTTAAATACCAGTCATGGAGTAGATATCCTGTCCTGTTCCTGACCATAGAGGAAAAGCTCTCAGTTTTTCCCCATTGAGGATGATATTAGCTGTGGGTTTTTGGTGTATGGCCTTTACTATATCTTCTTTGTTGAGGGTTTTTATCATGAATGGATGTTGTACTTTGTCAGATGCCTTTTTTAAGATTTTATTTATTTATGAGAGAGACAGAGAGAGAGAGAAAGAGAGAGAGAGACAGGCAGAGGGAGAAACAGGCTGCCTGCGGGGAGCCTGACCTGGGACTCCATTCCCTGGGCTGAAGGCGGCGCTAAACCACTGAGCCACCCGGGCTGCCCTGTCAGATGCTTTTTGTGCAACAATTGAAAGGGGCATACGGTTCTTATCCTTTCTTTAATTAATGTGGTATATCATACTGATTGATTTGCAAATATATTTTTTAAGATTTTATTTATTCATTCATGAGAGACACAGAGAGAGGCAGGCTCCTTGCAGGGAGCCCAATGCGGGACCCAAACACCTGAGATCATACTCCAAGCCCAAGGTAGATGCGCAACCACTGAGCAACCCAGGTGTCCCTGATTTGCAAATATTGAGCCACTTTGCAGCCCAGGAATGAATCCCACTGTTTGTGGCGGATTATTCTTTTTTTTTTTTTTTTTTTTGTTAACTTTTATTTATTTATGATAGTCACAGAGAGAGAGAGGCAGACATAGGCAGAGGGAGAAGCAGGCTCCATGCACCGGGAGCCCGATGTGGGATTCGATCCCGGGTCTCCAGGATCGCGCCCTGGGCCAAAGGCAGGCGCTAAACCGCTGTGCCACCCAGGGATCCGCGGATTATTCTTTTAATGTACTATTATCAGATTTGATTTGCTAGTATTTTGAGAATTTTTGCATCCACGTTCCTCAGGGATGTATTACTATACTAGACTGTAGTTTTTGTTTTATTTTGTTTTGTTTCGTTTTGTTTTTGTGGAGTTTTTGTCTCATTTTAGAATCAGGGTAATGCTGGCCTCATAGAATGAGTTTGGAAGTTTTCTTTCCATTTCTAATTTTTGGAATAGTTTGAGAAGAATAGGTATTAACTCTACTTTAAATGTTTGCTAGAATTCCCCTGTGAAGTCTTCTGGACCTGGACTTTTGGTTGTCGGGAAATTTTTTTTTTTTTAAGATTCTATTTATTTATTCATGAGAGACGCAGAGAGAGAGAGAGGCAGAGACACAGGCAGAGGGAGAAGCAGGCCCCATGCTGGGAACCTGATGTGGGACTCGATCCGGGGTCTTGAGGATCACTCCCCGGGCAGAAGGCAGGCGCTAAACCGCTGATCCACCCAGGGATCCCCGGGAAATTTTTTTTTTAAGATTTTATTTATTCATTTTGAGAGAGAGAGAGTGCGCCACGGGGAGCAGGACAGAGGGAGAGAAGCAGACTCCCTGCTGAGCCCAGAGCCCAACATGGGGCTTGATCCCATGATACCTAGATCATGATCTGAGATGAAATCAAGAATCAGATTGCTTAACTGACTGAGCCACCCAGGCACCGTTGGGAGATTTTTGATTACTGATTCAGTTGCTTTGCTGGTTCTGTTAATTGCTTTGCTGGTTCAGTTCAATTGCTTTGCTGGTCTGTTCAAGTTCTCTAAGTCTTCATTTTGGTAGTTTATATATTTCCAGAAATTTATCCATTTCTTCTGAATTGTCCAGTTTGTTGGCATATATTTTTTCATAATATTCTCTTATCATTGTTTGTATTTATGTAGTGTTGGCTATTATTTCTCCCTCTCATTTGTGATTTTATTTATTTGGGTCCTTTCTCTTTTCTTTTTGCTAAGTGTAACTAAGGGTTTATCCATTTTATTAATTTTTTCAAAGAACCAGCTCCTGGTTTCTTTGATCTGTTAGGCTGATTTTTTGGGCTTTTGTTTGTTTGTTTCTGTATCATTTATTTCTGTTCTTATCTTTATTATTTCCCTTCTTCTGGTGGCTTTCAGCTTCATTTGTTCTTTTTTCCAGCTCCTTACAATGGTAAGGTTATGTTGTGTATTTGAGATTATTCTTGCTTCTTGAGGGAGGCCTGTATTGACATATATTTCCCTCTTGTAGTTACTTTTGCTGCATTCCAAAGGTTTTGGACCATTATATTTTCATTTTCATTGGTTTCTATGTATTTTTTAATTTCTTCTTTGAGTTCAACTACTAGTTGACCCACTCATTCTTTGTAGCATATTGTTTAACCTCCATTTGTGTGGTTTCTCAAAATTTTTTCTTGCAGTGGACCTCAAGTTTCATAGCATTGTGGTCAGGAAATATGCATGGTATTATTTCAATCTTTTTGTACTTGTTGAGGCCTGATTTGAGACCTGTTATGTGATCTATTCTGTAGAATGTCCCATGTGCACTTAAAAAGAATGTGTATTCTGCTGCTTTAGGCTGAAATGATCTGAATATATCTGTTAAGTCCATTCGGTCCAGTGTGTCATTTAAAGCCATTGATTCCTTGTTGATTTTCTACCTAGATGATATGTCCATTGTTGTAAGTGGGGTTTTAAAGTCCCCTACTATTATTGTATTACTACCAGTGAGTTTTTTTTCTGTTATTAATTCTTTTATATGTTTGGGTGTCCCAAAGTTGGGAGCCTAAATATTTACAATTGTTAGATCTTCTCATTGGATAGTTCCCTTAATTATGATATAGTGTCTTTCTTCATCTCTTGTTATAATCTTTGGCTTAAAATCTAATTTGTCTGATATGAGTATGGTTACTCTGACTTTCTTTTGACATCCATTAGCATGATAGATGTTTCTCCATCCCCTCACTTTCAATCTGTCTTTAGGTCTAAAATGATTTTCTTATAAAGGCAGCATACAGATGGTCTTGTTTTTAATCCAATCCTGTGTGTTTTTATTTGAGCATTTAGTCCATTTACATTCAGAGTAACTATTGATAGATATGTATTTAATGCCATTTTATTACTTGTTTTGTCATTGTTTCTGGAGATTTTCTCCAGAAAAGTAGTCTTTGACACTTTCAGTCTTTCCATCATACTCAATGAGTCTCCTTTAATATTTCTTTTCATTTTTTTAAAGATTTTATTTATTTATTCATGAGAGACACAGAGAGGCAGAGACACAGACAGAGGAGAAGCAGGCTCCATGCAGGGAGCCCGATGTGGGACTCTATCCCAGGACTCCAGGATGCCCTGGGCCAAAGGCAGGTGCCAAACTGCTGAGCCACCTGGGGATCTCCTCCTTTAATATTTCTTGCAGGACCAGTTTATTGGTTATGAACACCTTTAGTTTGTGTTTGTCTGGGAAACTTTTTTTTTTAAAAGGTTTTATTTATTTATTTGAGAGAGAGAGCATGAGTGGGGGGAGGCGGCAGAGGGAGAGGGAGAAGCAGGCTCCTTGTTGAGCAGGAAGCCCAACACAGGGCTCAATCCCAGGACCCTGAGATTATGACCTGAGCCTAAGGCAGACACTTAACTGACTGGGCCACCCAGGTGCCCCATGTCTGGGAAACTTTATCAATCTTTGTATTCTGTATGATAGCCTTGCTAGAGTATTCTTGGCTGTAGATTTCCCCATTCAGCACACTGAATTTATATATATATATATAATGTCACTTTCTTCTTCTGGCTTTCCTAGTTTCTGTGAAGTGATCTGCAACTAGCTGTATAGTTTTCCCTTGTAAGATAGGGATTTCTTTTTTCTTGTTGCTTTTAAGATTTTTTTTATCAGTATATTTTGCGAATTTAACTACAATATGTCTTGGCATTGGCCTGCTTTTGTTGATTTTGATAGGAGTTCTCTGTGCCTCCTGGATTTGGATGTCTGTTTCCTTCCCCAGGTTAGTGAATATTTCAGCTATTATTTCCTCAAATAAACCTTCTGCCTCCTTTCTCTCTCATTTCTCCTTCTAGGACTCCTATGATACCGTTATTATATTTGATCGAATCAGTTCTCTTGGACTGCTCTCTTTTGTTCAGCTTCATTATTTTCCATAATTTTATTTTCTATATCACTTATTCATTTTCCTCTGATTCTTTCATGCTTGTAGTCATTACAGCCAGTCTGTTTCAAATCTCAGTTACTGCATTTTTCATTTCTGCCTATTCTTTTTAACTCTTTTATCTCCGTGGTAAGGATCTCCTGATGTCTTCCATGCTTTTCACAAGCCCAGCAATTATCCTTATGATTGTTGCTTTAATTTCTCCATCAGACATATTACTTATATCTCTTTCAATTAGATCTCTGGCTGTGACCTTGTCTTGTTTTTCCTTTTGGGATGAATTCCTCCATTTTGGCATTTCATATAGGTCTCTGTCTTCTTCTATTAGAAAAGCCTGTTATGTTTCCTGCTCCTGAAAGTAATGGTTTTTTGAAGAAAAGGTCGTATAATATCCAGAGCCTGGTGCATCAGGGAGTGTCTCTGGTGTATGCTGTATGCACTTAGTTGTGTTTTAGCTGCTCTATCCAACAGGTCAGTTGTCTGCAGAGGTTCTTGCCTGCAGTGAGCAGTGTTTGGATCGCTAGAGTTTTAATTAGGTGTGCTCTGGTTTACTTATTAAATGAGCCCTGATGCTACTTCCACTAGAACTGAAGCCTTGCAGAGCTCTGTTGTTGGTAGATGAGGTGAATGCTAGGGTTTGTACTAGTCTTCTGGATCTTCTGGAGAAATGGCCCAGTGAGCGGATTCTTAGGCATACTTGCCTGAGAAAATCAGTACCACAGGGGGGCAGGACTTGGTATAAGGAGGTTAGGCAATCAGTGCTGGTGCTATGCTGTTTATTGAAGTTGGTTTATGCTGAGGAGTGGGGAAGGGAAATGGCACCAGCCAGCCCCTTTGTCTTCAGAGAGGGGACCTCATGCTTGCTACTCTCAGGGAAGCACTCCCAGAAGAGTGAGTAACTTCCCCTTGTGTGTCCCAAGTATTTTTCAATCACTGTTTTCATGCTATCTCTGGGTTCCTTGTCTCCCTGGATCAGCATAGTACACTTTAGGCTCTATTCCAGCCAAGCCTGTTTTGAAAACTCCAGACTTTAGGGACCTAGTGTGGCAGGGGGATCTGCATTGGTCTTCCGGGGAAGGGACTCACTGTACTGGGACTGATGCAGGTTTGACCAATAAGGGCAGTGGCACCAGAGTACAGGGTCATGGTATTTGGAGCAAAGGAGGCTCAGTATCTGGCTTAGCAACCCTCAGGAAGTTATCCATGTGCCTATGCTGAGGGGCAAGAAAGGGAAATGGTGACTGTGGTCTCTTGTCCCAGGAGATGCACCTCTGTGAATGCCACCTCATAGATAAACTCTAAGAGTGAACATCCTCTCCCCATGCCCATTAGGCAATCCTCAGATCATGGCATCTGCCCTGGGGTTGCTTGCATGACTTCTCTTCAGGAGCAGGGCAGCACCCTCAGGGCTCTATCTCAGCCAAGCCTGTTGACCTCTTGAAACTCCAGTCTTTAATCCCCGCTGGTTGCAAAAACTCACGAAAATCAGCCCTCTCTTTTTCCCAGGCAATGGCTTTGGGGAAATGTACTCCATGTGCATATCCCTGTGTACTCTACTCTCTCTCATCTTTCTCCTTGACTAGGACTCTCTCCTGTCTACAGAACCCGGGATTCATTTCTACTCCAAACCACATCTCTGCACTTCCTACCTTCCTCCATGTGGCCTCTTCTTTTCCTCTAGTTCAGTTTGTTCTGTCAGTCCTCAGATCAATTTCTTGGGTATTCACAATGATTTGATAGTTATCTAGTTGTGCTTGAGGATGAGCCCAGCCTAGCATTCTTCTCCTATGCCACCATCTTAGCATACCCCCAGAAGTTAGTGATTGTGAACGAGGATAGTGCATCACAAAGGGGGTTTAGTTCAGAAATGTAGAGATATTTTAACATTTGAACATCAGTTAATATAATTCATACTATATTATTAGAGGAAAAAGGGTAAAAATACAATAATAATTTTGATGTGGAAAAAGCACTAAATGAAATTTAACATGTAACTCAACAATGATAAAAATGCTTCATAAATTAGGAAAAGAAGGAACTTGGTAATAAACAAACGTCATACTTAAAACAATGAAAGCATTTCCTCAGAAATCAAGAAAGGATACTTGCTATCACTATTTTTATTCAACATGATACAGGAGGTCATAGCTATTGCAACAAGAAAAGGAAATTATATATTGGAAATGAGGAAGTTATCATTATTCACAGGTTACATAATTATAATTGTAGAAAACCTTAAAATTCTACAAACCATTAAAAAGTGAATTTAGCAAGGCTGCAAAATACTAATCAAATATTATAAATTGATTTCTATACAGTAAGAACAGAAAATAAGATGAAAAAACTTAATACATTTTAAAAATTAGATACCCAGGAATAAATCCAATGAAAAATATGCAAGACATCTATACAGAACACTACAAAACAATCAGTATATGTGTGTGTGTGTTCATGGAATGGAGGAAATCACGAATGAATGAATTCATACAATGAATTTTGAGGTGACCTTAAATTTTCTCATGGAAAAGTGGGGGACTATGTCCCCTTCCCTTCGGAAGGGCTTATGACTGCTTCAACCAATAAACTACAACAGAAGTGATACTATGTAACTTCAAAGGTGAGATTATAAAAGGTCATGGAGCTTTCTCTATATTCTCTTTGAACACTTGTCCCCAGCTACTCCCTCTTAGAACTGACCTACCATGTTGTGAGCTCAAGTCACATAGACTATTAATAAGTGCTCTGGTATACAATACTTGTCCGGGTCCCAACATCTGGGCAAAGAATCCTCCTAATGATTTAAGCCCCAGATCCTAACCCCCAGCGGAGGCTCTAAGTATCATGGAATAGATAAGCTATCCCTACTGTGCCCCATCCCAATTCCTTATCCAACATTATTCATGAGCATAATTTTTTAAAAAAAGGTTTTTCTTTTACACTTAGTTTGGGGTGATTTGTCATTCAGCAATAGATAGAACAAAAGATGTCTTCACCAAAATTGCTCTATAGGTTCAATACAATCCCAATTAAAATCTCAGCAGAAAAAATGGAAAAACTGATCCTGAGATGCATTTGGAATCAGAAGGGACACAAGTCAAAACAATATCACAAAAGAACAAATCTGGAAGACCCATACTTCCTGATTTCAGAAGTTACTACAAAGCTACAGTTATCAATATAGTATGGTATTAAGGGATGTAGATCAATAGAAGAGTCCAGGAATAAACCTCCATGTTCAGCTGATTTTCTTTTTTCTTTTCTTTTTTTTTTTTTGTTCAGCTGATTTTCAAGGGTACCATGACTATTCAAGAAAGGCTTGCTTACAAGGTTGGCCCTCAGCTGACATCCAAAAACTTAGCTTTTGAAATTTTCTCCATATGATAAGGTTGTATTAGCTGTGCTAATCTGACCAGACTGTTTAAAAAAGCACGTGATTTATGATGAACACCTGCTTTTCTTCTGGGAAATCAGAATTTGGTGAGCAAAGGGTGCCGTATGATTTAGCCCCCAGTAAAACCCTGGACGTTGAGCTTTTAACAGGCTTCCTTGGGCAGAAATACTGTGCCCCTGTTAATGCATTTCACTGTTGGAGTACAATCTGTGTGGGCTCTTTGAGGACTGCATAGGAAGTCTGCACATGGGTTCCTCTAGATTCATTCCTCTAGTCATTCCCTCTTCCTGAGTTGTGTATCTTTGCTATGTCACTATAATAAGTCTTAGCTAAGTATTACAATATGCTTAGTCTTGTCAATCATATTGACACACTGAATGTGTGGGTGGTTATGGCCTCTTAAAATGAGTGGGTCAGGGGGCACCTGGGTGGCTCAGTGAGTGGAGCATCCAATTCTTGGTTTTGGCTCAGGTTGTGGTCTTAGAGTCCTGGGATTGAGCCCTGCATGGGGCTCTACACTCAGCACAAAGTCTGCTTGAGGTTCTTTCCCTGTCCCTCTGTCCCCCCCCCCCACTCATGCTCTTTCTAAAATAAATAAAATCTTTTTAAAAAATGAGTGGTTCAGAAGTGCCAACACAAGTGGTGTCACAACTGGCTTCCACAATATGCATATTAAGGGTTTATTGTATTTCATACACAACTCCTAGTGATTTTTTTGAACTAAAGAGATCTTCACACAAATTATATTAGGAAAGCCTAGCTCAGATTTTATATATTTGTCAGAATAAAAGCAACTTCCTCATGAGTTAAGGCACCTCCCTTCCTCTACAAGTAGAACCTAATAGAGTGCTAAAGAAAGCTTTTAAAGAAACATATCTTATTATACAAAAATGGCTCCAATTGTTAATACTTTTTAGGTGAATATTCCCTCCTCCTATTAGTTCAATTCATTTACAATTTAAAATTGTATATTATATATACATATATAATATTCTTATATTTATATATAACAGGATAATGGCAGCAGAAATTTAAATGTAATATAATACAAATAAGGGATATAAAGCTATTAAGTTGTTATGAACATACTTTTTACATTACAGATTATTTCTACAACCAAAAACATCAGGTGTCCACAAATTTTTAATTATCATTGTTACTGAAAAACTCCTGGTGAAAGTACATCAATTGTTTAATAAGAGCTTGCCAATGTCAATCAGTACAGAAAGTTATCCATACATAGCAATTTTTACAAGTGAAATTAAATGAATCTTCTCTTATCTGTACAACTATTAGAACAGTAAAAGAGAAATACTATTTAAAAAAATAAGAACTTTCACAAATGACCTGCATTACACTTTAGGTCTAATGAATTGCAATTAAGTCCCTGTTTTAAGGAAAAATATTTTGAAAGTCTTAGTTTATAGATGATAGATAAAACTGAACTTCTAAAGTTCAGGTTTGTTATTATTATATTGGTAATCACTTAAAAGATTTAAACAAACTAAAAAGATAAGCAATAAACTGTTCTTTTTGAACAAACCAAATCCAACAATTTGAATACACTGAAGCTCTATTTATATGGTCATGGCTAAAGCACTGATCATTTTCCATGGCTGGTCCTAGTAACAGGACTGATGATTCTATAGTAGACTCAAACATCATTTACTGGACTTTGAGTACAACAAATAGACATCATACAAATAGTTTCATGACCAAGAATCTCTTTTAATCTGAGAGGAAAATTAATTTCCCCAATCTTTCCCATCTTAAAATACAGAACTGTGAGAGCAGGATCCTGCAAAAGAGCAGTGGCTAAATCATGTACAAAGATAAACAGATCACTGAGATAAAATAATAAAAGAAATGAAAAACTACATGTGGTATTTTTTTAATATTCTTTCTTTCTTTCTTTCTTTATTTATTATTTATTTATTTATGACATAGAGAGAGAGGCAGATTAATAGGCAGAGAGAGAAGCTGGCTTCCCACAGGGACTGTGGGACTCAATCCTGGAACTCCAGGATCACACCGAGCTGAAGGCAGAAGCTCAACCACTGAGCCACCCATGTGTCCCACGAGTGGTATTTTCAAGTCTTTTAAAAAGTTACTCTTTTGAATTCTTAAAAAGTTACTCTTTTGAATTCTTAGGACTGCCCTTGTGCTCTGTGTTTGTATATTTCTCATTTAATACTTTATAATCCTTTGCAATTGTTAAGTAGTTGACCCACAAAGTAAATTTTTTATTTTCCCTTAACAGTTTAAGGACGAGGGGGTCAGGGGGGCAACTTAAAGCAAAAATGAGTAATTATATATATATAGTTTACACAGTCAGGTGTAAAGTACTTCAGGAATCATATGCAAATATGGGAGATGAGGGTAAGGCTGCCCTTACAACTTGTATCTGATTTACTCTATGTGGCAATTACAAGCATTCAGAATTCAACTTAAATATGGTTTTAAACTGTGTTGAAACATCCAGGACTTCAAGGGGTACTATCCTAAATCTCCAAAAGACTACCCATTTTCCTCACTTCAAGGGTCTCTAAGTTAATGGTTACTTTATGGAGAAAGGCCCCTTGCAGTTGTATAAGATAACTGATATATCCTTGTCAAAATGAAGCAAAAACAACGTAACTAAAATGGTGACTTGTCTAGTTACTATGCTACTGTTAAACTCTTAAGGTTTTTATTTAATTACGAGAACTTGTGCTCACTCCTCTGGAGTCTGGTATACAATTCAGATGTAAGCAAAGGCAAACAAGAATTAGGCGAGTTTCAAAACTTTAATAAAGAAAAAAAAAGACACTTCCAAAAATAAATGCCACACAAAGTTTTTAAAAAAGTGAAATATTCAAGAAACAAAATCCTTTACTATCAAAATATACTAAATATTAAAGTCTAATGAAGTTGAGTGTTCAAATTCTGGGTGAATGTAGCTTATAATCACATACCTAGTAAAGCAGTGTTTTTCATGATATGTTTGTTTCAAGACATTACTTAATATAGTTACTTTTTAAACCTGTATTTTCTTAAACATCAATTTCACAATTCATTTGATTATTTTTACATTCATTTATAAAAACACATTTTCTAACAACGGGTTATTTGTGCTTTAATAATAATGATCCATGGTAAAATACTTAAGTGATTTAGATGCTTTACTAATGACTACATCCATCACAGATTCTTGTACACTTATACAACTACTGCAATAATCCAAAGAGCTACAACTCTTCTTAAAAATGACACTACTCAAGTTTGGTAACCATGCTAAATAATTAAAAATGTATTTTTTTCCAAGTTAAAACATTTGAACTTTCTAGTTTTCTTTAAAATCTGCAAAGATTACCTATTTATTTAAATCACTTCTAACTGAAAATTTATAAAAACAGAAGAAAGCATCATTTTAGAATTTTCTTTATATCATCTATAGTAAAAAATGGATGTTCTCTTTCAAACTGTGATGGCACTACACTACTATTTTAAAAATTCTAGATTTTAAAATGTTAAGAAATACAATGTCCGTTCCATCTAGAGGGCACTTTAATGAATTAAACTAATTATTTTTCAGGTCTATTCCTTCTTCACTGTGAGTGACACTGCCTTACACTCATCAGAGTACTTTAGTAAATAATCCACTTAAAATGTGATCTAAGACAAACCAACTTATTCTAAACTCTCTTCTATAACAAGGTATTGATGTGTATCATCTAGACTGATACTATAATAAACAGATACAAACCTAAAGCAATAAAATTTATATAATTAATGGCAATGAATGCCAAATACGACAGATCTCATTCTCACAACTTGGAATTAATTTTCATGCAAAATTTTATAGTTTTGATCCTTACTTATAGATAATTTCTTTCTTTAAGTAATCAAGACAAATAGTAGAAAAAGCATTTTATTTATATGGAAAAAGCTACATTAATATCTGTAAAAGGTGTCAATATAATATTGCCTATACAGAAAAAAATTCAAATGTGAATAGCAACAAATAAAAGTTACACATCTTCCTACTTAGCAGTGCAATTAATTCACATTGCAATAAAGTTAAGTCAAGTATAACAAAATCAAAACAAGTGTTTCTCCATAATCAGGATACTGAGAATTACAGTGTAAAGATCCTTTCAGGTTTAAGAAATCTGTAATCAATCTACAGAATACCCTAAGACAAAGGAGACAGACAGTTAATTCATTTAATTACCAGCTGTTGGGTTTTTTCAATACTGTTCACAGGGAAAAGGTAATGAGTTGACATACATGTAAATAGAATATATTTAGTCTATACAGTAAAAAAATACAAATTATAAAGTGAGCTAACAAAGAATGAAATCTGAATACAGATTTATAAAACTGATGACATCTTAGACAACACGTACAGTATTTCTCATGTAAAAACATCTAGTTTCAGCAAAAAATAATTTGGTTGTTTTTCAGATGCATTGCAGATCTTGTAAGCTGAAGATGCAGATGTCCACGTATCTTAAAAACCATAATAAATGTCTTTCTTAATGCATACAAAATGACAAATGCTCTCATCACAGTCTTAAGGGTATTTTTGGAAGTTTGTTTTGTCTTGCTTCAGAAATACATGTAAAGTGGGTAAAATTCAAAGGATTTCATGGTACAATGAAACAGTAAACAGTGCTCAATTTACTGCTAATGTTGAAAAAAACCTAGATTTTACAGTACTCTGGTATATATGAAAATTTTTTTGATTTTACATTGCATATTTCTGAGTCCATTCTCTTGCATGTCTGTTGTATCTGTAGGCATACAAAAGAGATATAGTAAAAACATACAAACTGAATCTTTTAGAAGCCCTATTTATATAAAACTGTATATTTTACCTTTTTACACTTAATTGCAATACTCATTCATATGCCAATTATTGGCTCAATATTGGTGACTTAGGTTCATACATTATAAATAAAACAGAAAACAAGTAATTTTTAACTGATGGATTTCTCTACAACCAATATAAAAACAAGCTTAAATTATAAACAACAAAATGAGGAAATCAATTTCTAACATAAATCTATAAAAGCCAACCCTGAATGGGCACTGTCTGTAAACTGCAAATGAATCAAAAGTACCAGCAAGATGAAGCAGCTTGAAAATTACGTCAGTTTGGAGGGGGTTAGGGATAACTTCTCTTCCTGGGAGAAGATAAGGAATACAATATTCAATGCTTTCCCATTATCAAATTATTTTAAATTTACCACCTAGAACTATATATAGTTCTTTCCTATCAATAAAGTCATATTGTGCAAATACAAGATGTACTATTAAATAGTAAAGGATTAAACACTATTTGGGAAGGAATGATATCTTTTGTAAAAAGACTAATAAAGTTTAAAATGAAAGATTTCTTCCATTGGAAAGATAAACAAACTTAGTATAATAAACACAATTAATTGTACTTAAATGTATTGATAATACTTCTATTTTGGCAGACTACACAGAAATACACCCAGGCATAAACTTAAGTAAACACTTACTTTTCTTTGTCTGATTTATAGATTTGTGCAATATCTGGTACTAAGGGGTCATCTGGATTAGGATCACAAAGTAGAGAACATATGGACAATAAAACTAGATTGAAAAGAGAACAACATATTAGATAATGATCTATTTTGCACAATTACATATATGAAAATGATTTGACTGAATATAGACAATGAACTTATAAAGAAAACAAAACAAAGTAACATGCTAAATTACATTGTAGACTACTTAGAAACAAATATATATATATTTTTTTAGAAACAAATATTTTTTAAATTAAAAATTATAAAACTAGCATGTAGGATATATAATACAAAATTACCATAATTTTTGATGTTTTAAACTCTGAATTTCTACTTATTTAAAAAATATGCATCTTTATAGTAACTATAAACTATAAACATTTAATTTCAAGAGGTCTCTACAAAAATAATTTTAGGTAACATATATAGCTAATCAAAACATTTTAAAAACAGTATCCTAATTTTAGATATTTCTTAGAGATATTTCTGAACTTTAATGAGGAAACTGTCCACTTTTTATTTTATTATAATTCAGAAAATCTATGTTCTAATCAATTCAAAATAAGGAAAGCAAATTATAGTTAACAGTCCAAACCATTTTAGATTCATGTTTATGTACTTTTTACTTTAGTGCTATAGTTTGCCTACAAAGAAAGATTTGTCAGATTTTTTCAATAAATCTTTTATTCCATGTACATTATCTGTATCACACTCATTTAATAATAATGTGAACAATTATCAATATTTAACTTGTACATTTTTAAATAGAAATGAAAACTGAAAAAGTAGTTGTATCTTGCCACATCAAAATACTATTTCAAATACCTGCATTTTAAAAAACAATCTAAAGTATCTGAAGAAGTAAGGAACAAGGACTCTGGTTCCTCACTGATGTTTCAACTGCATGCCACCACTTCTGAGGGGGTATGAGGAGTCTTTGGAAGAACATTTTATCTTCACCTTCCTCTACTATGTTTATTTATCTTTTCCTACTCTTACAAATCCACAAGTGAATTTATAAAACAGAGTTAATTCTTTTTTTTTTTAAAGATTTATTTATTTTTATTTATTTATGATAGACATAGAGAGAGAGAGGCAGAGACACAGGCAGAGGGAGAAGCAGGCTCCATGCAGGGAGCCCGACGTGGGACTCGATCCCGGGACTCCGGGATGGCGCCCTGGGCCAAAGGTAGGCGCCAAACCGCTGAGCCACCCAGGGATCCCCAAACAGAGTTAATTCTTAAATGACACATGTGAAAGGGGGCTGCTAAGGGCTAATAAGAAAATTAATATTTTCTTCCTTATCTTTCATCTGCCCACTAAAATTTTAAACCTTGTATATATTAAACCAATAGGGTAGATTATCTTAGCTCACATTTCCAGAGTTTCTAGACTAAACTCATGATAAAAAAGCAAAATAAGACATTTAAAATATGGAAATCCCTCATTTCTCATTCTTGCTGCCAAAAGCCACATGCCCTGATTTCACTATCATATACGCAAATCAAATGTTTTAAGATAGAGAAAAAGGTATTAATAGTTGACATTCTTGAGTGCCTTCTATGTGCCAGATGCATAGCGACCTTAGGTGGTAATACTCTTATAATCCTCATTTTACATATGAGGAAACTGAGGCTCCTTGAAATTCTTCAAGGACAGTTTCCAGGAGCCAAGAATATTAACTAATATTTATAAAAAGTTTCCAATGTTAGAAGATAAGTGCTCAACATCTGGCAGTGTGCCATTTCTTTTATAAGTACTTAACCACTTATGCCAAATGACTTACATTTGTGATACCATTCCAGGAAAGAGTTTATTGAGTAACCTTTTGACACAAACTTTCTTACATCTAGTGCATAGCAGTTATACTATGTGAAAGCTTTTTAAAATGACACCAGAATCAACATGAACATTTTATACAAACATTTTGGTCAGAAAAACTGCCACTCATAATAACTAGCTGACAGGAAGGGCTACTCCTTACCTAATACTTAAAATATTTCTGTGGACTCTGCTTCCTATAAACCTAAACACCTTTTTAAAAAAATATTTTATTTATTTGAAAGAGAGAGAGAATGAATGATGAGGAGAGAGAGGGAGACTCCCTGCTGAACAGGGGAGTCTGATGCAGGCTGGATCCCAGGACCCAGAGATCATGACCTGAACTGCAGACAGACGCTTACCTGACTGAGCCACCCAGGCACCCCTAAACCTAATCACTTTTAAGTTAAACATTAAGGTAGCATTTATTAAAGCGATTTTTAAAATGAGCATAGACTCACTCCTCCCTTTAATCCTTCAAGAGAAATAATTTTCTTAAATTCTAGAACAAGGGAAAACTACCAAATTAAATTACTTCAGCAGATGCTTCTAACTCAAAACAGTATTTTCCAATGGTTAGGTTCTCTACTATTAGAGAAAAAAGACATAAATTAAGAGAACTGGCACAGTATAGAGTATTGGCTAATAACAAAAAGGCTTCCGAAGGTCTATGTACACATTTGATAATTTAACAAGGAAAAGCTATATATCTGTGAAAGCTGAGAATCCACATGGATCATCAGTCATGAAAATAATGCTATTGGTTACTGTAAGTTTAGACTAACATGCTAAATGTCCTGCGCTATTCTAAAGTGAAATGTGTCTCTCATTTGAAATCATTTATCAGTCTCATCTGGTATTTTTTCTTAGATGATGTAAGAGAAGTATAACTTTACTCATTACATCAAAAATCCCATTTAATAAATGGGACAGATGGTCCTAAAATCTTATTTATACCCTATCTCTCTCTTTAAAGCCCAAACTAAAGTAGTAAAATGTCAACAGGCTTATCCAAATATCTAGCTCTAACATATTTAAAATTTCTCTCATTTTATCATTACGATTTGCCCATTAATCATGCCAAGCTAACTGCTAAAAGCAAAAGAGTAAAAGAAGAGCTATGAAAATAAAGCAAAATCAAAGCAGGAAAAAACACAGATTTTTTTTTTTTAAACTTTATTCCCTATATACCTCTGCTGTATTTTTCCTGTCTCACTGTTATCAACTGTTATAAATCTGATAAATGAAATTACCTTTTGATACAGTCAGAGCTGGTGACCATTGTGACCTCAGGATATCAAGACAAATACTTCCATTACTGTTGATGTTTGGATGGTAAATTTTTGTTGTGAAAGCAATCTAAAAAACAAAACAAAAAAATGTGACAATCCATGAACTATAGACAAAACAGAACAAAATTGTGCTAGAGCAAAATGTCCTCAATTTTATATAACCTTAGAGGAGAAATGTATTCAACAAGAAACTGAGCATCTACTTTGTGCACACAGTTTTAACTACTGGGAGTGTAAAAGCAAATAAAGTCAGTTTTCCCTTTCCTCTCAGGAACTGAGAAGTATTTTGGAAGATAATAAATAAAACTCTTATAGCTGATATGACTGGCTGAGTAGTACCTGAAGTAATTAACCATGGCTTTCATCATCCCTTAAAGTAATCCTTTTCTTAATTTATCGTTGATACATGCAAGTGACACTTGGATCTAAAAATAGGGTGCTGACTTTGGTCCACAAGAAAGCTGAGGGGCCGTTACCTATCCTAAGGAGTCTGACAAGAATTCTAATCTTCCAGGAAGTTACTATATTGTTTCATATATATAATGTTAATCAGGTGTTTTTAAAAATCAGAAATAATTATTCTGAGTGACAGAATTTGTTAACAAATTTCTCCCTCTTTGATGTCACCATCACTTATTTCCTCTTCAGATCTAGTTTATATTTAATTTAATAAGAACACATTTTTATTTTTCCTACCCCACTTAACAAAGAGACTGTACCATATTTATTTTTTTAATCCTCAATATAATAGAACATCGGAGATGCTCAATAAATTTTTGAATTAAGAACTTAAGAACTGAGAAATAGGGTCAACTTTGGAAAGATAATCTCCTGAATAGAAAAGTCTGATTCTTGACCATAAAAAATTTCCCAAACTACATATATTTTAATAAGGAGGGGAAAAAAGGTAAGAAAGCTAATTTATAGTATAACAGATACTGCCTTTTATTTTATAGATATAGTCCAATATTTGAGTAAGAAAGCATATTTTAAATTCAGTTATTTTACAAAATAGTTTCAACATGCTAATCTACCCATGTGTTTGACATGATGTGTTTGACATCACATACATATCTTGGAGTAAAGAGTAAGATCCCTGGCAAAGGAGGCACATCAATCATAAAAATTAAAGTACCTTTGGTGGCTTAAAAGGATAGTCTGTCGGAAAATGTACAGTGAGAAAGAAGACTCCACCTTGATAGGCGCTATCAGGCTGAAATTACAAATATTTGCATCAGTAATTATTGTATTTTTTAGTAACCTGAGATATGATATCCCCTTAAATAGATTTGAAAAAAAAAAAATGCCATCATTCTGTCCCAAGTGCAAATCATTTACCTTGAAAATAGGTTTCCCTTAGCAGATATGAAGGAAGACTCTCCAACAATCATGACAACATCAAAGTTAAACACAAAAATAGGACCCACACAGTAGTGTGACTTAAACAGATCTTTTTATGAGTCTAGAGTTTAATAGACTGGTATACACTAAGATTGCTTTGAGAAAATAATTTTCTGCAGCAGTAATTGGTATGGGAAAAAGGGGTGGGGCTAGTATTCTTATTTACAAAACAAGATCTGATGGTCTTTTTAAAAAAAGATTTATTTACTTATTGATTTTAGAGAGAATGTAAGCTGGGAGAGGGGCAGAGAGGGAGAGATCTTGAGCAGACTCCCCACTGAGCAGGGAGCCTGACGTGGGGCTTGATCCCATGACCCTGAGATCATGACCTGAGCTGGAATCAAGAGTTGGGCACTTAACTGAGCCACCGAGGCACCCCTGAGTGTCCATTAAGGGGCAAGAATAGAGATGAACTAAAAAGACCAAGTTACAAAAAGGAAAGGCTCCGTGACAAACAATTCAGATCTCCAATCTTCACTTAGTAACGGTTTATAATGTGGAAAACGCAAAAAAAGCTAAAAATAAACCTACATAAATTCAATATTCATTTAACCAAATTAGGAGTCAACTTTACAAGAGGAATTTAAATATGGCCATGTTTCTTTATGGCAGTTAGAAAATACATTTAATGCTACAAGCAAGAAAAAAAATGACAAAGAAAAAAGGCAGCAAAATACCTAAAATTCTATTTTAATTCCTTTATACACACACACATATATACATACCCACATATATTCCTTTATATATATATATATATATTTTTTTTTAATTTATTTATGATAGTCACAGAGAGAGAGAGAGGCAGAGACACAGGCAGAGGGAGAAGCAGGCTCCATGCACCGGGAGCCTGATGTGGGATTCGATCCCGGGCCTCCAGGATCGCGCCCTGGGCCAAAGGCAGGCGCTAAACCGCTGCGCCACCCAGGGATCCCTCCTTTATATATATATAAAAGATTTTATTTATTTGAGAGAAAGTAAGAGAGCGCACACATGCACAAGGAGGTGGAGGGGCAGAGGGACAAGCAGACTACTCCCCACTGAGCAGGGAACCAGATGCAGGGCTCAGTCCCAGGACCCTAAGATCATGACCTAAGCCAAAGTCAGATGTTTAACCAACTTGGAGCCACCCAGGTGCCCTTCCTTTATACTTAATTAAATTTATCATGTTATATTACCACTTTGGTAATACTAGCAAGACTATCAATACTTCTTCGAGTCTCTGCATATACATTAGAGGACTGTACTTGATAATAGATATATATATATATATATATATATATCTAATATATATATCTTACTTATAATATATATATATATATAATATATATCTTACTATATATAGTTTAATTCCAGTTCAGCAAAAATTATAAGGAATGTAGAAAATATAAGTAAATTCAAATGATATTATAGAGTGGCATGTTTAGATTACTAAAATAAAGGGGTATGAGTAACATAATTGTAACCATTTGCTACAGGTGATTCACCTAAGAAATATCTGTGAAGGGCTATAATTCAAATGGCAAGGGTGGGCCTTTAAATAGTAGTATTTTGAAGGTTCTTAGTAAGCAATGAAAAACATATAACTAGATTCTTAAAGTTGTTATTTAAATAAATATGTTGCATTTACCCTTTAAAAAACTAACAATGTAACAGTTTAGTAATTTCAGACATCTGCCCAGGACTCCTGTTTTGAAAATTCAGTACTTATTGTCTTTTAAAATGAAACACAAGGCAAAATGATTTAAACTTCTATGAGTAACTAGATAAAGTTCTTTCAGGGGAGGCAGGAGAGAATGGTGTTAATGGAAACATGTTACTAGTATACTCTCACCCAGAAAGTAGTCAATGCCCATTCTTTTGCAATCAGATTTTTGTGCACAGAAAGAAAAGCCTGTTTCATAGAAAGAAACAATCTTAACAAGGGTAGTAAGTGTTATTAAGTAAAGCCAGTCACAAAATAGGTAATTTTGAGTTCAGTACAACGAAACTATAAACAACAAATTCACGAGTTGGCAAAGACAGATGCATTGAAATTATCTCACCAATTCTCTTTCATACATAGGAACAGTGAAAACAGTTATTGCAAACTGGTGCTTGTTACTTGCAGGTATTCCATTACTGAGTTAATTATTTCTAACCTACTAAAATTGTTTTGCTTTTTTTACTAAAATTGTTGATATGAGAATAACTATGCTTAATTTTGAACAACTGACTTTTGTGTTTAAAAACAGATCAAACAAATGTATAGCCTGGTTGCATACTTTGGGTGATCGATCCATGACTATTTGTAATAATCAAGGATTTGCCAAAGGAAAACATCACAGTGATGTATTTGCCACCAGTGCTCTAGAAAATCATCATAAATCCTTTAATCATATTTTGCTTCCTGGGTGATTCAGAGTACAAGAAAACTCAACCTTAGCCACAAACAACTGATCAAAGGTGAAACAACAAAAATGAAGCATGGCTTCGGGAATTAATTTCATATATATGAATCATACTTACAGGTCCCATAATAGTTGCTTGCCAGTGGAACACTGAAACAAACAAAGGAGTTTTGGAGTCATTAACAAATGTTCAAACCTATATTATTAATGATAGCAAAATCCTAGCAAGAGAGCAAAGCTTACAGTCATCTCCCACAGGTCCAGCTGAACAATGAGCAGGTGGGTCCCGTTGTAGATCACTTAATTCCTGAAGCAAAGCAAAAATACCTCAGGTTAATCATTTTTCCAGTGAAACAAACAATTGTCTATGAAGACATAAATTATTTAAAATAATTTTAGGCAGTTCTATTCAAAATATGAAAACAGAAAATGTACTCTGTTACTGATTGGTAGAAGAGTATAGCAAGTATTAAATTCCTTCCTGAGAGATCTCCAAACCCTAAAATATTAAATGGATTAAAATATTGTTTTTCTCTAATATCCCCTAAGACAAAAATATTTAGTAAGTATCTACTGTATGCAAGGTAATTTATAGAATTGCTATATAAGAACTGCTATAAGAATGCTATACTATACCATAAGAATAGAAAAAGAACTTCAAACGTTTACAATCTAATTTCGGAGTGATGACTCACAGAGAAGTGGATACTGAAAGAACAACCTACCTGAAGGTTAAATAGAAAGAAAAGAGATAAGTCAGGCCATCTTTGGAAGCATAGCACATTGATTCATATGCTTTCTTCTGCTCTCAAGGAAGCAAAGGAAGGATCAGGGAAATGACACAGTTTGGAGCCAGTCCTGGGTTGGCATTCTAGTTCTACCATAACTAGCATCACGAGCCTGGGGGAAATCACTCAATTTCCTTATCTTCACCCCAAATATGAAAGGTATAATAAAGTCAATATAAAAGATCATACTTAAAAAAAAAAGATCATACTTTAGGACTGAAGTACCTACTTTAGTTTGGAAGATCATTTCAGGCAGTGGCATCTAAATCAAAAAGTAAAGGAGTGGGAGTTCATTTTGGGAGATATGAGTGACACTGTTAAGTAGACTAAAAAGTAAGATGAGACTAAAAAAGTAGGCAGAGGCCAGGCAGAGAACTGAGAACAATACACATCATACTAAAGATTGGAGGTTTTAGGAAGCAGTATGATCTGATTTAAAAAATAGCTGTCTGGCCTTTGTATTGAATGGATAAGAGATGAGAAAGAGGAGAAGCTATTAGTTACTAAAGGAGAGAAAAATGAGGGCTTGGTGTAGAGAAGCAGCTATGAAATAAAAGTGGACAGAAATATTTTGAAGGGCCAACTTCTCACAGGATTTGATGATGAATTACATGTACACAGGTAAGGAGAGAGGTCACAGCCATGTATCATGAAGATTAGTGGCAGCTAACACTTACTCCTTGTTTTATTGTCCTAACCATCTTCAGAGACAGGTGTTATCATGCTCCCCATTTTACAGATGAAGAACAAAGGCATCACACTTCACTGTATGCTCACAAAACTAGTATAGGGTGGAAGCGGGATTCACACCTTGGTAGTCAGACTGGTAACCTTTATAGCTTACAAATGTACAAATGTGGATTCCATTTAGAAATGGGAGAATACTAAAAAGACAAGTTTGTTTGGAAAGGAGACATACTGAATTGGTGATCCCTGTGGTGTCAAAGGAGAATTTAGTTCAGCACGTAGGTCTGGGGCTTAAAAGAGGACTAGACTAGAAACTGGAAAATCATTATGTATACCAGGCATTTAAACCTGTTGGAGTGATATAAAACTTTTCATGGGAACACATGTAAACTCTATTTCATCCAATCTAAGATGCTAACAACCATAAATGACATCCTTATTTTTTGTATCAGTAATTAAGGAGAAAAGCTATCAATTAATTTTAAGACTATATCAATTATAAGATGCTATCTAGATTTTAGAAATGTTTAAATAAAAAATATAAGCACCTTAGAACCCTTACAATATGGTATTACAACGAGTTCAATGTTCTAACAGAAATAAGGAAAAGGATGGCTAACAGTGTTCTAACAGAAATAAGGAAAGGCTTTCCTAAGAAATTCCTAAGCTTAAAAACTGAGCCAAGTGCAGACTCTGGTCTAGTTCTTTCAAGTCTTCTCCAGTATATCTTGGTCTTTTCATTTCTGTTTTTGTTGCTGTTATCTTCACAACTGGTGCTGTACCCTTCTTCCTGATAAGAATTAACTAGCAAAGTTAGCAGTTTCTTTGGTCCAGGTGTAGTTAAACAATAAGAGGGAGATTTCAATCCTCAACTTAGTGATAATGGTTAGATTAAAAAGCAAGGCTCTGAACTTCAAATTCAGGTACCATACTCACTTGCCACATGATCTTGGGCAAAACATTATTTTCCCCTCTCCAAACCTTAGTTTTCTGTAACGTAAAGTGGCATTACTACTTTTATCCATAGTCTCTATAACAGCCAAGAGAAATGATACATGTGAAAAACCGCAATCTCTGACATGTAGTAAGTATTCAAGTAAATGTAGCAGAATGCAACTATTTAATCAGTTTAAATACCTGGGGGAGGAGTGTTCCCAAGTCACAGACCCATTTTAGATGACTGTGCTTTATTTAATAGTTTTCTAATCTGGGCTTTTAGGAGATTGCTTCTGAAAATATTAATCATGTTGAGTTTTCTAACATTAGTGTAAATGGGTAAATGGGACTACTTTGCCCTTACTTTATGCAGAAAACTAGTTATTTTGAAAATGAGTTTCTGTAGTTAAAAAAAGGAAGTTATTTGCATGGATATATTTTTACAGAGATACTATATATGTGAATAAGTCATACCTAAAAATACACACATATATTTTATATTCTAACAAAAAGCCCAAAATTATACTTTATTTGTAATATTATGTTCAAATTTCAAATGTTAGACTGTTATTCAAATCCCTTTAAAATAATACAGAAAAGTCAAGGTTATCTTGTTCTTTTATTTTTGTGCCCTGATTCTTTTTTTCATTTTTAAAGATTTTATTTCTTTATTTGACAGAATGAGAGCACAAGCAGGGGGAAGGGCAGGCAGAGGGAGGGAGAAGCAGGCACCCTGCTAAGCAGGGAGCCTCACAGGGGGCTCCATCCCAGGACCCTGGGATCATGACCGGAGCCAAAGGCAGACACGTAACTGACTGAGCCACCCAGGGACCCCTTTGTGCCCTGATACTTCCTCCTCTGCTAGGAGCAGTTTGAACTCAGGACAAGAGAAAAATCTCACAACTGAACTGCAAAGGTCAGGTTCTTAAGTTGTCTATTTAAAGCTCACTTATTATAGGAAAGAGGAAGCTGAACAGTACATCAAACATTCTTAATAGTGAACTGATCATTACTCATGAATAGTGACATTAATGCTCAGGTGAAGACTTACACATCCTAGACTTTTTAGGGGTCTAAATCTCTAATGTTCTATCCCTTTCTCAAATGATGTGTCTAGAAATATGCCCTGTTATATTTGGAAATATGTAACTAAACCTATGGTACATCGGTGCAGACAGAATGACCAACTGAAAACAAAAGGCTCAATATATACCCTCCTTCATCCCCAAAAATAGATCTTAAAATTGAAAAAAGAAAAATGAGGAATTCTGAGATGTGCTAAGAGGGTGAAAATATATAGCAAACAAAACTACAACCAACCAAAAAAACCCCACCCTTTTGTTCTTAGCCTATTCGGCAGCCAGTATACTTATAGGTAAGACACAAAAAACCAAGAACTACTTATACTGGTTAAATACCAATTTAGTTTACTCCAAGATTCTCAGAAACAGTCTTAGAATTTGATTCATGGTTTCTCTGCTTTAAATGGCATTCTTATTTGCCTATTTCTATCACCATAGCCACATATGGAGTATTAAAAATAATTCAGTGAGTCCTATGTTATTTCAAGCAGAAATTCTAGGAATAGTCATCTCTTCCTTTGCTCCTCTCTCCACTATCTATGTAAGAATTAACACTGAATTATACCAACTGCTCAAATCAGTCAGGTCCTTACCTAAGAGCCAAAGATTAATTCCACATTCTCTCTACTCATGGAAGCCCCTCTAAAGTTTGGTTTACTCTGACCCTGGCTTTCACTTCCTCCTACTCCACCAACTACCTTGAAATCTAGGATGCACTCCATAGGTAGCCTCCCAATAACTGTTTCATTAGCCCCTCATCTAGGCCTCTTCATGGCCTTGCTTTTACCTCATGCTATTTAAAAGTAAAACGTCTCAAAGAAAAAAAAAAGTCTCAAAGACAAAGCATTTAAAACCATTTATTTTTAATTAAGAGGTATATGTGTATGTGTGTTTGTGTTACAAAAGTAAAACAAAGTAGTGCTTTGTAAAGAAAAAAAACCAGAGTAATGCATAAATAGTCAAACACCCACAGGAATTGTTGTCACCAAAACCAAACCATTGTTTAACATTAGAATACTTCATCCACAGCTTTGGAGGAAAATGACATGTCATTCACTGTTGGAGGGAGTGTTAAGACACATCCTTTTGAAGGGCAATTTGGTAATAACTGTGAATGTGAAAAACACATATGGTCTCTGACCCAGTAATTTCACCTCATAGTAATAACTGTCCAAATACCCAAAAATACATGTATCAGGATGCTCAGTGAGGCAGTTTACTTAACTATGAAAAACCAAGGACAACTTAAAGCTCCATTAATAAGAGAATGGTTTCATGATACAGCCACATGATGTAACACTGTGCAGCCATTGAAAAGAATGAACTAGATCTGTATATGCTCCATATAAAGATGTTGTGTGCCTATAAAAGTTTTTGAGTTAAAAATTCAAGTTACAGAAGGGTATGTCCATTAGATCCCATAACATATACACATACTATACATGCATACAAAATAAATAAAACTATTAGCTATAGCTATTTCTGGGAATGAGTTGTCACTTTTCATTCATGTCTTCTATATTATTTCAACTTTTTAAAAATACTTTTATAACTTTTTAAAGAAAAAATAGTGATTTTTTTTTTTACTCAGGTTCTTAGACATTTTTAAAAACTGAAATAACACTGGTATTTTTCATTATACCTATAATAAGTATCTTCTCTTGTCACTAAATAATTTTTATAAGACAAGGAAAGATTGAGGAAATGTCACAAATTAAAGAATATATATACTAAGACATACCAATTAAATTCAATGTAGGATCCCAGACTGGATCCTCAAACAAGAAAAGGACAGTTGAAAAACTGGTAAAATCTGAATTAGGTCTGTAGTTTAGTTTATAGTATTGTACTTTATGTACTTTATGTTACTTTCTTCATTTTGGTAATGTAAGTTGTAAATGTTAGGAAAAATTAGGTGAAAGATACACATGAACTTTATTATTTTTGGTAACTTTTCTGTAGACTAAATTTATTTCAACACAAATAATAATGTAAAACTTTTTTTATATATTCCCAAACTTAATCCACTTTCTTTCTCAGGATTGCTTCTTTTCCTGTGTCTCCAACATCTATTAATGGAATATTTGTCACAAAGTCACCAGGTTCAAAATTTCAGCATTGTTTTGACTCTTGTCTTTCTCTTATCCATCATCTATATATAGTCATATGAGAATACAATATACTCTCAATACCTGTTCTACTGCTTACTACAATTTCTTCAAAAACCAGGTATAGTACAAATATAATTGCTTCCACAAACTCTATGCATTATTTGCAGAATAATCTAAAAAGCACAGCTCTATTTCAATCTTTCTTTAGAGAATTTCAGTGGCTCCCCACTGCTTATTAAAATCACACTCAACCAGTGAAGGCTTTCCATTACCTCGTTACCAGTTTACATGCTCAATTGGGTTCCCATTCACAAACTTGCTCAATAATATTCCAAAGAACTCCCTTCAGTTTTCCTAAACGCTTTCAGGGGGCCTATTAGGTCAATGTTAATTTCACAATAAAACTAAGATGTTAGGGCAGCCCCAGTGGTGCAGTGGTTTAGCGTTGCGTTATGGGGTGTGATCCTGGAGACCTGGGATCGAGTCCCACATCGGGCTCCCTGCATGGAGCCTGCTTCTCCCTCTGCCTGTGTCTCTGCCTCTCTCTCTCTCTGTGTGTCTCTCATGAATAAATAAATCAAATCTTTAAAAAAAAAAAAACTAAGATGTTATTTACCTTTTTCACTCTCAATGAGTATACAGTAGAGTTTTCTAGTTATATAACGTGATATTTTAACAGACTGAATTCCTCAGCAGATGTGAAAATTCAACTATTTTCTATAAGCCTGACATAATGAGATCTGAACATATGTAAAACAATGCCACTTCTTGGTTGTTTTAGAAAAGTTATTCTTTTTTAAATTTTTTTAAATTTTTATTTATTTATGATAGTCACAGAGAGAGAGAGAGAGAGAGAGAGAGGCAGAGACACAGACAGAGGGAGAAGCAGGCTCCATGCACCGGGAGCCTGATGTGGGATTCGATCCCGGGTCTCCAGGATCGCGCCCTGGGCCAAAGGCAGGCGCCAAACCGCTGCGCCACCCAGGGATCCCAAGTTATTCTTTTTTTAAAGATTTTATTTATTTATTTGAAAGAGAAAGAGAGAGCATGGGAGGATGGAGTGAAAGGGAGAAATAGTCTCCCTGCCCGAAACAGGGAGCCTGAAGTGGGGCTTGATTCCACCATGCCAGGATCATGACCTGAGCTGAAGGCAGAAACTTAACAACTGAGCCCCAGGAGCCCCTGGAAAAGGTACTTTTAATAAAAATATTATTTATGTTAACATAATAATTTTGTTATTTCTAAATTACTATTTCTAAATTTGTTTTAGTTTCTCATATGGTAAATATTAATAGATATAATCCATACAAACAAAAAGCTCTCTGAAGTCCTAAATACTTTTTTTTTGAGAGAGCACACAAGCAAGGGGAGGGGCAGAGGGCAAGAGAGAGAACTCCAAGTATGAATCCAAGACGACAACCTGAGCTGAAATCAAAGAGTTGGATACCTAACCAACTGAGCCACCTAGGCAATCCCCTCAACACTTAATACGAGGAGGTCCTAAGACCAAAAAGTTTGAGAGACATATAGTCAGGTTTCACCTGATTACTTCGATATTACATGGCTAAATTCTCTGGCCTTTGTAATTTTTTTCTCCAAAAACTAGTTCCCTATTCCCAAATTATACCCATTCTCCTTAACAGTGGTCATCTTCTCAACAGCCACTTTAAAAACATAAGTTTTGGGGTCAGACTTGGGTAAAATCTGGTCTCGCACTAACCCTTCCTAGCTGTGTGACTATGGGCAACTTAACCTCTTTGAGTCTCAAAGTACCTCTTCTGGACATCACTGATAACCCTGAAGAACTATATTGACAAATGAATGAAAACACAAAAGTACCGGGGCACCTGAAGGGCTCAGTCAGTTAAGCGTTGGACTCAGGTCATGATCTTAGGGTTTGAGATCGAGCCCTACCATAGGATCTATGCTCACTACACAATCTGCCTGAGGTCCTCTCCCTCTACCCCTCCCCTCACTGACTTGTTCACTCTCTTTAAAAAAAAAAAAATCTTAAAAAAAAAAAATACCCAACAACACAAAAGTACCTACCTCAATACCTGGTATGTATAATAAGATGCTTAATATATACCAAATTTCTTCCCTCCCTTTCCTCTTCTACCAGAAAGCTTTTTTTTAAACCAGGACTTTAATGCATTTTATTCATGGATTCCTCCACAATACTTATTAGCACAATGCCTTTTATATAAGTGTGTGATATTTGAGTTAATCAATAAAATTTAAGGAATAACATGATCAGCAGGGAATAGACATTTCAAATTTCAATGTTCTTAGAAATACAAATAATTAGATTTGACAAGAGGATCAGAATCACTCCCTTATGTTGGTATGCAGATAGCATTTAATAAAAAATATCATAATAACTGGTGTTAAGAGAGAATAGTGCAGTTCACTTAGAAACACTGGGATGGCCCTTTAAGTAATATATAATTAAACCTAAAAATGAATCTCAAAAGAATATTAATCATTAAAATGTTAAAAACTCATGCTACTGCCACAATTATTTTCAATTTACAGAATGTATGACATTCTAGCAAAGTAGCCAAAGCCATAGAAAATTCTAGTTACAAATTTTGGTTTTGGTTTTTCTGGTTTAGAAGACCTCAAAACTCTAAATATTCCACCCTTACTGTTTATTTAGGATGCTGCTGACCTACTGTTAGGATATATAGCTTTTAGTTGCTTTTTCAGGAGGAGTTAGGAGTTTGTGCTGAGCTGATCAGTTTTAAAGTAAAGTTATCTTCCAAACACTGGCAATCTGTGGTAACAGAGCTGTCCAGAAACAGGGCTGCAGTTCATGGCATAGACAATTTTTTTGGTTTTGGGTTTTTTTTTGTCCCATGACCAATTTAACCAGTTGACTAATTACAGAAGTTTATTAAGCATTTCCATATCTTTTCTAATAGGGATCATGACTCTGTTTTTATACTCTCATCCCAACTCTACCCTCCCAATGTTTTAAAGACGTAGTGGTATCAAATTATGACACTAATAATAATCCTCCTAAGTCACTAGTCCAACATATTTGTTGATGATTACACTGACACATGAAATTCGAGGAGAACTGATTTGCAGAAAAAAATAATTTCATAAGATATAGTTTAAAATGTATAGGAAAGAGGTCTTCTGGATTATTAGAAACTTAGAGGTAACTGTATCTCCAAGAAAATACCTGTAAGAATAGCTATACACTTCAAGGGTCACCTTCTGAATGTATTTATTCAAATTTAGAACACTCTAAGGAGTTCTAGAGAGTTTTTCCTAGGACAGAAGTGTGATCTAGTAAGGACTGGCATGAAATATCTTGACTGACCCAAATTACCTTCCAAATAAAAAATAAACACAAATATTGGGGCACCTGGGTGGCTCAGTAGTTGAGTGTCTGCCTTTGACTTGGGTCATGATCCTAGGGTCCTGAGATTGAGTCCCACCATCAGGCTCCCCACAAGAACCTGCTTCTCCCTTTGCCTATGTCTCTGCCTTTCTATGTCTCTCATAAATAAATCTTTAAAAACACACACACACAATATGAAACATTAGAAAAAAGGTTATAAGATCTAGTAAATTCTAAAAAGCCACATATTTTGCCTCAGAGATACTTCCTACCCCAACCCTTTAAACCTGTGGCACTCTACAATACTGTACTTAAATATAAGTAACCCTTATGTGCAAAAAAGTGGATTGCTAGAGCACAGAAAAGTTAATTTTTTTGTTGTTTCTTTTTTCTTTTGTATTTGCTAGTTATTACAAGTAGCAGTCAGGGCTGCTGCATTTTGCCACACAGGGCATAAGCCAAATCCAGAGGATGTCTTTCACATACTTCAATGGTGTGGTGCTTCCCTAGGGCTCTACAAAGCTTCACTGTGGACAGTTAGTTGCACATTAAAGAAATGGACAATAGGATTATCACTGTTTTTGATAAACAAATAGCACTTCTGATGAGGAAGCAAAAGTGATGGTGTTTGACATCTGAGTCGACCGTGAGCACTTATTTTGTCAATGCATTGCAAATGGAATGAAAACAATGGCAAACTTAGCATTCAAAAATTAAAAGTGAAGTCAGTGGCATTCTAGTGGAGGAAAAGAAAAATTTTTTTCAATAGATGGTCATTTGGGTATCCATATGGTAAAAAAAAATAAATAAACCTGGACCTCCCTCACCTCAAATCTTATCCAAAAATCAATTCTAAATAGATCATAGGCTTAAATATGAAGGATAAAATAACACTTCTATGTGTTTTTTTAAGGTTTTATTTTTATTTTTAAATAAAAATACACCCAACATGGGCTCAAACTCAAACCCTGAGACCGAGTCCCATGCTCCACTGACTGAGCCAGCCAGGTGTCCCAATAATGTTTTTTAAAAGAAAACACAAAATGACTTCATGACCTTGGAGGAGCACTACCCATACGAGAAAAAATGAAAAATTTGCACTTGACTAAGATCAAGAACACTTGTTCATTGAAAGACACACTAGAAGAGTTAAAAGGCAAGCAAGCGGGATCCCTGGGTGGCACAGCGGTTTGGCGCCTGCCTTTGGCCCAGGGCGCGGTCCTGGAGACCTGGGATCGAATCCCACGTCGGGCCCCCGGTGCATGGAGCCTGCTTCTCCCTCTGCCTGTGTCTCTGCCTCTCTCTCTCTCTCTCTGTGTGACTATCATAAATAAATAAAAATTTTAAAAAAAAGTTAAAAAAAAAAAAAAGGCAAGCAAGCCATCAAATAGGAGAAAATATTTGCAATACATATATCTGACAGAAGACCCATACCAAATATGTAAAAACTTTATCTATAGATCAATTTTTAAAAGGCAGACTTGAATAGACATTTTATAAAAGATGCTACCATAAAAAAAAAAAGAAAGAAAAAGAGAGAAAGACTATACAAATGAAAAGGAGCTCAGTTTCATTAGGCTTCAAGGAAATGTAATTAAAACCAAAATGCTATGCCACTAAAAACCCAACAGAATGGTTAAAATGAAAAAGCCAGAAAAAAGTGTAAGTGTTGGCAAAAATGTGATGCAATTGGAACTCTCATGCTGCTGGTGGATGAGGGAAAGTTTGACATTCACTACCAAAGGTGAACACTAGAATACTCAATGACCCAGCAAGTTTACTGCCAGGAACATACTTAACAGAAAAATGTAGAAATCCTGTAAGATACCAGATGCCTATCAAACAGTGAGGCTAGTTATAAATCCATATATGAAAAGAACTCATTATAGTAGACACACTGTGTGTGTGTGCAGAATGTGTATTTCATTTTCACTTTTAAAATCGAAAATTGAAATACATAGTTGATCCAATGTCCTTCTCCTTTGAGACAAAGTAAGATTAAAACAAACCAACCTTACACCTAAACACAGATCAGGCAATAAGTATCATCAAACTGATTAAAGTATGCCCCAGACAAAACAATTTTCTCTTCTAATGTGGTTAATACTCATATAAAAAAAGAACTAGGGTATTTAAATTTCAAAATAAAAGTATAAGACATAGGGGATCCCTGGGTGGCTCAGTGATTTGGAGCCTGCCTTTGGCTCAGGTTGTGATCCTAGAGTCCCAGGATCGAGTCCCGCGTAGGGCTCCTTGCATGGAGCCTACTTCTCTCTCTGCCTGTGTCTCTGTCTCTGTCTGTCTCTCTGTGTCTCTCATGAGTAAATGAATAAAATCTTTACAAAAAAATAAATAAAAGTATAAGTAAAATAATGAAAGGTAGGTTACAAGATATTATCCTATATTTTGACTGGAACTATAGAAGCATTGTAAGTCCACAAAAATGTATACTTAATGGATTTATATAGCTTTACATGGCTAAGCACCTCTATTCTAGTTCAGATTTCTATAATCAAATAGACACAAAGGAAAGTACTAAGAGATCTAAAACTGAATTTTAAATTGGCACAGATGGTATGTTTATAACTCCCCCACAATATGCTGAGTGTTCTCCCTAAAACCAACCCAGACACAGACCCTGCCTCTAGGGAACTTAAAATCTAAAAGTAGATGAGGTAGCCTAATTCAAAGAAAGTAAGCAAATAAAAGGAAACAAAGAAGGGAATGTAAGAGAAGAGAGGCCTGCATTAATCTCTCAACTCCCAGAAGGGTAACAGTCCAATCTCAACAGTAGAGAATGAAAACTAACAAGTCAGAGCTGCCTTATTTACCACCACACCTAATATGACACTATGCAGTAAATACTCTCTAAAAAATTATGCTGACCAGGCTGAAAAATGCTTTGCTGTTCTCTAGCTTCAACATTCAGATGGTCTAAATCTCTATAACAGATATAATATACACTCCACTGGATGTGTGAAGGACATTAAACTGCCTGTGCATAGGGACTGATTTACAGTCAAAAATCTAAATTACTGAATCCAAAGCATATGAAAGCATTATTTCAAAAATCCTGGCTCAACAGACAATTAATTTATGTGACACAATCATCTTTACCTCAAAACTCCTAAAACAAGACACTGATTCTTACTGGAATCAGATTTGATGTTGTCTCTAAAGGGATATATGAGCTATATTTGGTTTATCTGTAAACATTTCATGGGCTTACAGTTCAGACTCTGATCTCCTTATCCAGCTGACTAGAGCTATTCCAATAGAGAGATATCAAACAATCGTCAGAAAGGTCTCCAAATACAGAACCTCTTTAAGCCCTTGAATTAAAGAACAGCTTTATTTTTAACCATGTAGATTCTTCCTGGAAGGCTTCAAAATGCTGATAATATCCAATTAATCAAGTTATAGGAACCAAATTCACTTCAACAAACTGGTCCTAGCTGCTTCACCACCTCTTTGGATTAGACATCTCTGGTAAAGGCTATTAAAAAATAAATTAATAATAATAATAATAATGCAGCTAAATTCTACACAAAAGAAGATGAAGAAAGCCATGACGCCACTGACTTTGCTGCATCAAAATAGTATTTTTGAATCAGAACTATAAAGAATACAATTTAGAATAAACATTTGAGGTCAAGATTAGGGACAGTATTTACCCAGTGTCTCAGATCTGCAACCACTTTTCCCCAGTGTTTTAAGAAGCTGTAATGACTTTCAATTTCCCAAAATACTATCTTGCCTCTAGTTTAAAACATAGCTTCCTCTTAAAGAGAAGACTTCTGGTCACCTCCTTTATATATATTTCCATCATAGGAAGTATATAAGTAAGAATGTATCTTAGACAAACCCAAAGTATCCCAGTAAAAATTGTGTTTCATCTATTTTATGAAGTATTATCATAAAAATATACTTTTTTCCAGTAATCCAAACTCTAAACCTTAGAATCACCATGTGATTCCTTCTTCCCTTCATGTCCCACCCTACCCTTCTACCTCCTCACATTAATCAGTACCAAGTTGTTCAGAATGTCCAAATTTCTCCAACTCGAACAGTTCCAGGATATAGAAAAACTGAGGCCCAAAGGGCAAAAAAGTCTGAGAGAAGCAAAAAGAGACATTCCCAGAAGCCAAACTTTCAAACTAGGAAGACACTACTGAAGTATCTGAGAACAGATTGGGTAGAAGGATTCTGAAGAGACTGCCTTGACTATTGAGCCTCAAAGATCTGATTTGAAAGGCCAAGCAGAGGTAGACATGTGTGGGTCAGACCAACTCAAAAACACCAGGTGGTCGAAACACCTTAGAATTTTTCTCACATAACCCTCTTTCCAACTGTCCTCTGCTACCATCCTAGTCAGACCCTCTTTGGATCTCACTTGAACAAATGCAATGTCTTCACTGACTTGTCCTATTCCTCTACCAAGACATTGTATTCAAAATCATCTTCTCAAAGTACCATATCAAATGCTTTCATTATTTCTTATTAGCCTTAACAGAAAATTTTTAAATCCTTACAATGGCTTATAGGCGTTCTAGCATCTGACTCCTTCTCTCTTGCCTTGTATCTGCAATCATTTTCTTCCAATACTCTCTGTACCAGTCATAACTTAAAGTCCCCAAAATGCTATCTTGTCCCTAGTTTCCTTTTCAATAGAAGACTACTAAGCACCTCCTCCCCAACCCCACCCCCCACACTCACTGGCTTTATCTACTTTTACCTTTATGTCTCATCTTAAACATTTTCTTAAGGTTTTCCTTGAACCCTTCAAAGGGTCCAGGCATCTTCCCAGAGTACTCTATACTCCCCTTTTCATGACATTCATCAGATTTGTAATCACAAATGGTAAACATTCTTATATTCTATGAGGGCAAGAATGCATACCTAAAAATATGATTAAGAACATTACTTCCTTAACTCAAAAAACTTTAACGGCTTCCTCAAACTTCTGCATTAAGGGCACATTTCTCAGTATGGGTCTTCAAGGCCCTCCACAGTATGAACTTTTATGTCTACTATTCCCCCAAATACTTCCCAAAAGCAGGACTATCTTTTCATTCCTAAACAAGACAAGTACTTTCTGGTACCTTCAATTCTGTACCTTCCTTTATAAATAAATCCTGTCTTTTAAAAATGCTGTGCTTTCTTCCAAACCTATATCCAATTTCATCTTCTCCATAGAATTTTTCCTGATCTTCCCAATGAAATTTGGCCTTTCCTACTTTTGACTCTTTCTGTTCAAAGTGCGTTATATTTTTCTTATGGTATTTTCCTTAACCTTAATAGTTTTAAATTTCTTAGATAATACTGGTTTTATATCACTTTTCCATATTTCTCACTTCATTTTGTATACGCCTTACATATAGAAGGTACTGCATAAATGCATTAACCAGAATTCAAAAAATCTACTACATGTAAGGTAGTTGTATAAGGCAGTTTTCTAAATATGTGGATAAAACAGTCTTTAAAGTATAAAGACACCTGTGAAACAGATGGAAGCTAAATGGAATCAGAAAAGCTTGTTATGATACTGCTACAAAAACAGAAATATATCTTATTTGCATCACAAATAACTGCTTTTTAATCAAAGAGTAAGACATCTTAAAAGACTCATTAATCTTATACATTAAGATGCCAACATTTATTTCAATTCTGACATCTCAAAGTAAATAGAATTTTTTTTTTAATTTTTTTATTTATTTATTATAGTCACAGAGAGAGAGAGAGGCAGAGACATAGGCAGAGGGAGAGAAGCAGGCTCCATGCACCGGGAGCCTGACGTGGGATTCGATCCCGGGTCTCCAGGATCGCGCCCTGGGCCAAAGGCAGGCGCCAAACCGCTGCGCCACCCAGGGATCCCCTCACCGCTGCGCCACCCAGGGATCCCCTCAAAGTAAATAGAATTTTAATTCAAGTTTCATATAGCAGCAGAGCACTGTGCCACTGCTCAATATTTGTTTTCGTAACCATTTTTACTGTTAGTTGAACAAAACAAAAAGCAAATAACATTATTTAGGGGTGCCTAAAATTATAAATCAGAAAGGACCACAGAAATTATCTAGTTCAAGGCATAACACTTCTACATAAAGAAAATTAAAAATTAAAAACTATGAGTTTCTTGGCCAAGGTCACAAAGCCAAAGCTAGAACAAAGGCTCAGACCATCTGACTTCCACTCCAGCACTCTCCGGGACCAAAACAATACTCACCTCAAGGCTGTAGTAACTAGAGCCCATTATTCTCAATCAACATTGGAGCCAACAATGCTCCAGCACTCGAATTAAGGCCATTTGCACAGTTTCAGCTGTGCTCAAGAGAAACAGAAGTGTGACGAGTAAGGGAATGAAAAGGCATTCTTTTTATCTTTTCCTGTGAGCTTATTTTTATAAAAGGTTAGAAATGAGCACTACTCCGTAAGCTATAAGGAGTGTTTGTGATCAAAGACACTGAGAGGCAAGAAAAACATGATTGGAAATTATGTACAACTTTTCAAAATGCATAATAGAATTTTGACACACAACACACAGCATTTTCAATGCTACATTATCAAAAGCTACTATTTACTTCAGAGTAATCAAGAAAGACGATGCTTCAGGAAAAAAGATGAAATGATAAAAGCTAGCAGCCTATTTCTTAAAATCTACTTAAAAGACAAACATATTTTTCAATATTTATCAAATATTTGTCATTAAATATCACTTCTTACATTTCTATCCCATATAACTGGTATATGGTAGGAACTTAATAAGTCTTCACAGAATAAGTCAATTAGTCTTTGTATCACCCAGAACTATTCTTGAATATTGTGGTGTACATCAATCACTGTAAAAAGCAACAACTTTTAGTAGAAAACAATGAGCACTGACAGTTTTTATCAAATAGATCTGTTTCCAAGGCTACATTTGACATTATGTATATGAGTGTGTACCTGTTTGTGTGTGTATATATGTTCATTTGCACTCTCTATATATACATACATACATGCATATATATATGTATGGACATGTGGCATGTATTTTTTATATTTATTTTATCTATGGATCTTATGTTATGGAACAGTGATTTCTGAATTTTCCTTATAGCAATTCATAACAAAATAACCCAGGATTACATACATCACAACTGAGTACACATATACACAGAGGGATATAAATATATAAAAGTTTCATGAAACAGTATTAACCTTATTATACCTAAAGCATTAATATTTTATATTTCATTTTTTTAAAATGCTGTTTGTGACCCACTAAACTGGTTTCATCACCCCAGTTCAGGAAGCTCATAAAAGTACATACAGGAAGACACTGGGAAGGTATAAACCTTAGTTTGGCATTCATTCCTTAGAAATAACCTAGGCTCTAAAGACACCAACCAGAAACTGGCAAAATGAATCCTAGAAATTATTAAACACTTTCATTCAAAAGCTATGTTGAGCGCCTGAATGGCATCATTATTATGCAAGTAAAACATACAGACCATATTTTGGGCCATAAAACAAGTCCCAAAAATTAATTAATTAATTAATTAATTAATTAATTTATTTATTTATTTATTTTTCCAAGTCCCAAAAATTTAAAAGGAGTCAAATAACAAGTTCTTCACGGACAATGGAATTAACTTAGAAATCAATAACAGAGTGCTATCTGTAAATCATAAATACTGGGAGAATAAATAATACGCTTCTAAATAACTCAAGGGTTCAAGAAGAATCAAAAGGGAAATTAGGAAATATTTTTAATTTTTAAAAAATTTTTAACACTTAAATGAAAATACAACATATCGACATTTGGGAGAATCATAAACACAGGCCAGGGTTTTACTGGTTTGGAGAACAATGAACCCAGGCCATCAGGTCTGTTTGGTTCCCTCTAAAGAAATCCAAATTCTGCTCACATAAGGAGGGTGGTCACCTGGATTGAGAATCATCACATTATTTGTACAACTAAGGAAGTTTAAGGTGAAGGAAGCAATACCCCAACCTCATCCCTGTTGGAAAGGCTTTCATAAATCTGAAAGGGCAGACTGGGCATCTAATAAGCAATGTGGTATCACTGAAGGAGAAGAGCCACAAAAAAACTCAAGTGGAAGAAACAGAGAGAGGATGGGTAGCACTAAACTGTAAGCTTCAGGATGGTAGCTTCCTCCTCATACTAAGGACAACTCCTGGAACATAGTAGCCTCTAAAAACTGTCTAATGTGTGTGACTCAAACCTTTACAGATTCATCCTAGAACCAGAAAAATGCAGAGGAACCTAAGCTTCTAAGAGGCCATCTCTCGACCAAGACAGGCTAGAAATAGAACCTGTTTTGCCTTCAGACAGACGTTCGGAGGTGGTCTGAGGATCTTTCCCATCCCCTAAAAATCTAGATTATATACTCTACATCTTTTATTCCAGCATGATAGGGTTAAGAGAACATGTATCTCCATACCTGTTTTTAATTAAACATAGTATCAGTTCAACCACTTTTAAAAAGAAGTGGGAAGGGAAGAGAGCTAATACATTATACACAACCATTAATTCCATTTCGATGGAAAGTATCCAGTCTATTATTTTGATTACTGGCACTCATTAAATATGTTTTCTATATAAATTTCAGGGAACTAAAGCAAGTAAGGATGCTATACTGGGGGCAATCCCACATCCTGCTAAGTTGGTTTTTATAATAATAATATGTGTTTGGCTTCCTAAAATAGGCATAAACGGCCTTATATAGATCTATGCTATTTATTTCCACAGAGAAAGAACCTCAGAACTCTTAAACTACAATAGGTTATCTTGTTTTTTTACACCTCTTGTGATGAAGAAGGAAAAATACATGATACCAGGGCAAAAGGAGGAAGATTGAGCTTAATTACAAAGATTTAAAAGCAGAAAAATTCACACGGTGGCTTGTTAGAAAAAGAACACTTTCTTCCTTTCATCTCAAGGCAAACCACTTCATCTACCATGAAGCATAAATATTGTGTTCTTCCTTTAAAAAAATTTTGTTAAAGTTACATCTTTTTTACTGAAACAATCTGGAATCTTAGATAATCTTGTAATCTGCAAGTCTTCCTAACATTTGTACAATCTGAACAGTCGACTGCTATTCAAAGCCACTAGAAGAACTAAATAGCTGTATTAATTCATAGTTTTCTCAAAAGAAAACTTCACAATGAAATGATACTTTGACAGAACATTTCTAAATTACAATTTTTCTAAATCCTTTTGAAGGGGAGAAATCTTAAGTGATAGAACAAAACAAACAAAACTGTATCATTCATTTACCATGTTTAACGATCCAGTGTACATTACTTCAGAGCAGAGATTTACAATGCACAATCAACACACTGAATGACCCATGATTAAATATGCCAAAGTCTTAATTATAATACCACTTTACATGTGTATAGAACTGTCCAGTTGGCAAAGCACTAATATCCATAAACTCATTTGACTCTATAGGTCTATCAATTTAAATACAATAGATATGAGTCCATTTGGATAAGAAAAGCCATGTACTAAAATGGTTAAGAGCATGGAATTTGAAGCCAGCTATCTGGTTTCAAATTCCAGCACTGCCACTTACTAGATACATGATTCTGGTACATTACCCAACATTTCTGTGTCTTAGTTTCATCATCTATAAAAAGGGGATAACAATCATTTCTACCTCTTGGGCCCACTAAGGACTAAATCAATTAATATATGTCAGACACTTAGAATAGCATCTTTCATAGAGTAACCAGTACATATTACACATGCTGGATGTACTTAGTGCAGTATCATTGTATGTATAGAGAAACAAGCTAGTTAAGTCACAGAGCCAGAAATAAAAACCGGATCTTCTTCTCTTTGATGCTCTATCCACAGAGAGCTGGGTTATTTTCTTAAGTATCCTCAAGGTTTTCTAGACTGATGTAAAGAGTTTAATGTGGAATTGTACAAATCAAAAAATTCAGCAGCTCAAAACATTTATAAATTTGTACTGTAATCTGTTTATCTATATATATTTAAGTCAAATTGATTATTAAAAAAGCAAATATTCCATTTTGAGGACAGAACTGTACACTAAGGAATAGTTATCTGTGTTGCTATATTTATAAAACAAAATGCTTGTTTCACTTTTCAAAAGACCAAAAAGGCAATAAAGCCTATCATAACATGTTAGTATAATGATCATTACTTCAATTTATCAAATTTTAAAAATCTAGAAGTAAATATACAAATGATATATTATTGTATCATTGATCCTAATGACTATATTAGGATCTCCCTTTTTTTTCCCCCTGGTTTTCAAAACATTCAGTATTATGATACAACATTCATAATTTTAAAAGTGATTTCCAAAACAAGTTTATCAAGGACTAAAAATAGCACTGATAAAAGAAACATTTAAAAAATAATTCTAGAAAATAAAAGATGCCCATCTGAAAAACTATCCTCTTTTTTCAAACATATTTTAGGTGTCTCTCCTCAGACTTTGTTTGAACTTTTCCCTTTAGTGATTTAGGTGACTGTGATAACATCTTCCCTGTATCTAAAAATAGGGCATGGGTGTGTAAATTTATGAGCTGAAATGCAAAACTGACACTGGATGTCTAAATAAGAGTATTAAATGATTTAGCATACTCTAGTATAAAAAAATAAAATCGATTTTAAGCACTGGTATCTACATGCTTTGTATATAAATATAATTTTAATTCAGTCATCTTTAACCTTTTCATATGAAGTGAAAAATGTGAAGTCACAAACTTTTTAAGACATTCTTAAATATGCCAAGTGACTTTTTCAGAGATTAACTTGGACAAAGCACTCCTTCACTCCAGGCCTCAGGTTAGGCCTCAGGTTCCTTCTTTGAATAAGAATGGACTACGGCCTACAGTCAGTGGTTCTCAACCTTCTTTCCACTCCAGTCCATCTGGGGGATTCCCCATCTCTCCATTTGCAGCAGTGGGGACAGTCTGAAAATGTCCCACAGATATTTCTGATACACTACCCTGGAAGCTGGCCCCCTGCCCCTGCCCTCCACTCAACTCCAAATTGCAATTCTCTGAGGTTCCTCACAGCTTTAAGGTCTGACACTTTAGGTACAAGAAATGCACAACCCAATGACCTGGAAGGTATCTGACAGTTATTTTAATATATTTAAAAAGAAAGGCCAAAAGTTAATATGTATCTTCTTTCCTCGGAATACGCAGGATTCAGATACGAATTTATATACCAATGATACCAAAGAAGACTTTGTAACTGTTCATAAGGCAAACAGCACACCTTACTTGGAATTGGCTTTTAATCAAGAATGTGTGAAAAGGAGAAGTGGAGAATCAAACAAAATAACACTCCTTAAAGTGTGAAGGAATGATATGAACATGTGATTAGTGGAAAGGAGATTTGTGCAAGTCAACTTTTCTGATAACAGAAAAGGAAAGCCAAAGACTGGCATACAGAGATCGGATGTTATGGGATCCTCAATTTATGCTCCAAAATATCAATTTGTTACAGGCCTAAATCAATTCTATGTGATTTTTTTTTACCAGACAATTCTGTTATAAACTAATAACAGCTAATAAAAATATGATTTGAGTGTATTCCAGATTATAGATATAAGCCAAATACATTGGTTCAGCATGATGACTGACAATTGCCCAGCAAAGTATTTACAAATAGTGTCCATTTTCTTTGAATGCCTACTTACTGTGGACAAATTCTACATTATTTAAAACCTATTTTATAAGCCAAGTCTTGTGAAGAATCCTCCCAAGTAGGAAAGAAGGAAATGGAATTTTAAAACTTCTTTGGAACATGTGTATTTTTCAAATCAAATGTAAGCCAAGATTACATATTATTAATAAGCATACAAGGCATGGCAAAGATGCTGATTAGGGCTTCAAAATTAGGGTAATTTTGAATGTGTAATTGCATTATCTTCAAATCAGAAAACAATCAATAATTGGGGATTGTTAGCTTTATGTTTTATGGTGAGAAGACCCTCAAGTGGTATACGCACACACACAAAAACCAGGATTCTACAAATTCAATGTTTGAAGAAAAACAACAAAAAAGGCTGGACCTGGAAGTTGCTGTCCTCTGTACCAGAAGATGACGCCAGTACTGACGGAGAACACAATGTATATATTTCCATCAGTTCATGCCTTAAAAGGTTAATAAATATTTTCTGTAGCATTGATTTCTTCCCAAAATTATTTATAAGACAGCTGTCTGTTATTGGCTTAACTTGCTGAAACACCTCCCCCTTTAAAAATAAATTCTCAACGTTCTCCATATAACTATAAACCTTTTTAAAACTTGTGTCAGTGAACAGACCCATAACCCAACAAGAAATAAAAGTGAACAGAAAAAAAAAAATGCCCCAACCTCAATTTTGTAAGATGTTCACATCTGAAACAGTAGCAATACAGTATTATGCAAGAGAAGGCAATCCTTTGGGATGGATAAATATCTGTTGAATGAATATATACATTTCCTCCTCATTCTATACTCATGTGTCAAAGCATCAAACAACTTAAATTGTGGTAGTTTCTGTTGTGTCTCGAACTTTATATGTAAGTTTATCATGAGGGGGAAAAAAAAACCTGTTTGGCTTGACTCACGATGAATCACAGCCAGGAGGTCATCTTGTTGTGTATCAGCAACTATGTTTTCACTACAGCTATGTGACCTGAAGTGGCAGCAGAAGAGGCACCAAAATAGAAGACACAAGAGGCTTCTCCTGGCTTCTGGGCCCCAAATGGGCTTTTCCAGCCCGTCCGGGGATCTGAGCAGAAGCCAACCGCATTGGACAAGAAAAAACCCACAGCACCGAGGAGAAAGGCTGCAGGCCCACCACACCTTCCTTGCCCTCTCCGGGAGCCCGGGGAAGCAAGAACATAAAAGAAAGGGCTTAAGAAACGGCATGGAGAAAACACAGCATGACAGGGGCCACAACTAGACCAGTGCAGGGCAAAATCCAGTTGTTACGGTGAAGAACAGATTTTGGCAAGGTCTGGAGCCGGAGGAGGATCTCCACCCAGGGACTCCCGGAGCAGCTCCGGCGCGAGCTCACAGCGGGGCCCCCGCCTCCAAGTCCGTCGGGCCACCCGGGACCTGCCCCTGCTCCCACCTCACCTGTCCAGTGCCCGCTGGCCCCGCCGGCATCTCCGGCCCCCTGCTCCCCGCCCACCGGCCCCTTCCGTGCCCTCCCGGCGCGTCTTTCGCGACCATCGCCGGGGTCAGCGTGGGCAGGGAGCCGAAGCGCGCCCGGTCGCCCCAGGCCTGGCCCGGGCACTCACTTTCTGAATCCTCTTCAGCGCCATGGGTCAGGGAGGGCGGCGGGGACACCAGCCGGCTGGGGGCAGCTACGGGGCGCGAGGGGCGTAGGGTCGTCACGGGCTCGACTCGCTCACTGCTCGGCCGGCTCAGCCCGACGGGTCCTCGGCTCGCTGCTCGCTGGCTCGCTGGCTCGCTCCGGGCGCCGGTGCCTGCTCCGTGTGCGCCCGAGCGCGAGTGTGCGCGAGTGTGAGGGCGGGGACGCCGGCGAGACTCTTTTGTTTCCGCTTTTGCTTCTGGGAAGGAGCCTGCGCCCTCCCTGCCCGCGCCCCGCCCCGCCCCGCCGGGCACCCTGGGAAGTGTAGTTCCAGCCCTGTCCCTGGCCGGCCGCCCCGGGCGACGTCGGCTTACTCACCGCTGACTTCAACCCCAGCGCGGATTCAGAACTGTGCGGTCATGAGTTGGGTTTCTGCAGTTTGATTTTGATCAAATTATGAACTTGAAGGGCCCAATCTGTAAAATAGGGATAACAAATTAGCTCGTAAAACACAGGGATCTCCAATAGAATTTCCAATACAGCCATCCTGTTATTTTTACTTCTGTGGACTTCACTGTCTTCTCAAAAATGCAAATCGCCTAAATTGCTCACAAATGCAGAGAGACATACCGGTTATGACTCCTTACTTACCTCCTTAGTTCCTATTTCAAAAGGTACCTCCTCTACCCACTGCTAATCCCGCATGTCTGCTTCTCCTTGGAACTCCAAACTCATATTCGCCGTCGCTATAGGCTCCATCCCTTCCTTTCACAGTACCTACTCAATACTCACACTCCTCACTGCATTCTTAGGATCTTGTGTGCTCATTAAAACTTGGCTTCTTTCAACACAAGCAGAACCAGTTTTCACCAAAGTCACGCTTGAACTTCTAATTAACTGAATCCAATTCACTCCTCACCCTTTCTGATGTTTTTGAACCATTTGACAACTGACCATCATTTTGGTTTTCAAAACATAACTGACACTATCTTCCATAGCACCACAGTAACTGGGTCCTAAACTTCTCTGAATTTCCTTTTTCTGTCACTAGCTCCTCTTCTCAAGAGCTGGAGTGCCTCAGAATCCCAAGCCTTGATCTCATCATCAATATCTTCCTCGAAAGTAGACCTCCTGCGGACTCTGATAAACTGGGAGGCTGCCCCAGGGTGGATGGGGAAGTATGGGCTTTGTAGACTGATCCCTTTGATCGCTACCCACTGTGTAACCAGGCTAAGCCACTTTAAACTCTCTAAGCCTCAGTTCCTTCATCTGTCAATAGATGTAATAATCCCTAGATGTATAAAAATTAATTGGTGTTAAAATTTATAGTGCCAGTAACTAATATGTTGGAAGTTTTCTATAAAAATTACTTTCCTTTGAGAGAACAAATATTGTTAAAATGTCTATTCTACCCAAAGCAATCTATACATTTAATTCATTCCCTATCAAAATACCACCAGCATTTTTCAGAAAACTAGAACAAAAAACCCTAAAATTTTGTATGGAACCACAAAAGACCCCAAATAAAGCAATCCTGAAAAAAGAAAAGCAAAGTTGGAGGTATCATAGTTCCACTTTCAAGTTGTATTACAAAGCTGTAGTGATCAAAACAGTATGGTATTGGCACCAAAAGAGACACATAGATCAATAGAACAGAATAGAAAATCAGAAATAAATCCAAAATTATATGGTCAGTTTATCTTTGACAAAGCAGGAAAGAATATCCGATGGAAAAAAAGACAATCTCTTCAACAAATGGGTCTGGGAAAACTGGACAGAAAGATGCAAAAGAATGGAACTGGACCACTCTCCTACACCATACATAAAAATAAATTCAAAATGGTTAAAAATCTAAATATGAGACAGGAAACCATCAAAATCCTAAAATAGAACACAGGCAGTAACCTCTTTGACATCAGTTGTAGTAACTTCTTATTAGATATGTGTATTCTGAGAGGGAAACAAAAGCAAAAATAAAGTATTGAGACTATACCAAAATAAAAATGTGCACAATGAAGGAAATCATTAATAAAACTAAAAGTCAACTAGGACACCTGGGTGTCAACTGAAACACCTGGGTGTCAACTGAGACACCTGCTGAACACCTGTTCAGCAATTGAGTGTCTGTCTGCCTTTCGCTCAGGTCCTGATCCAGGTGTCCTGGGATTGAGTCCCACATAAGGCTTCCTTCAAGGAGCCTACTTCTCCCTCTGCCTATATCTCTGCCTCTGTGCGTCTCTCATGAATAAATAAATAAATATTTTGTAAACCCCCAAAAGTCAACTTACTGAATGGGAGAAGATATTTTCAAATGACATACCCAATAAAGGGTTAGTATCCAAGATATATAAAGAACTTTTAAAACTCAACACCCCAAAAATAAATAACCCAGTTAAGAAATGATCAGAAGACATAAACAGACATTTTTCCAAAGAAAACATTTAGATAATCAACAGACACATGGAAAGATGCTCATCACTGGGTGTTATATGTAAAGGATGAATCACTAAATTCTACTCCTGAACCAATGTTACATTATGTGTTAAGTAACTAGAATTTAAGTAAAAATTTGGGAAAAAATGGAAAAGATGCTCATCATCACATTATCAGGGAAATGCAAATCAAAGCTACCATGAGATATCACCTCATACCTGTCAGAATGGCTAAAATCAACAATCCAAGAAACAACATGTGTTGGTGAGGATGTGGAGAAAAAGGAACTCTCTTGCAAACTGGTGCAGTCACTGTAGAAAACAGTATGGAAGTTCCTCAAAAAGTTGAAAATAGAACTACCTTCTGGTCCAGCTATCACCTTACTTGGCATTTATCCAAAGAAAATGAGAACAGCAATTCAAAGGGATACATGTGCCCCTATGATTATAGCACCATTATTTACAATAGCTAAGACATGGAAGCAGCCCAACTGTCCATCGACTAATGATGAATGGATAAAGAAGAGGTTTTATATATATATATATATATATATATATATATATATATATATATATATATATAGTGGAATATTATTCAGCCATAAAAGAATGAATTTTGCCATTTGCAATGACATGGATGGAGCTAGAGTTTATAATGCTAAGGGAAATAAGTCAGAGAAAGACAAATACCATATAATTTCACTTATGTGGAATTTAAGAAACAAAACAATCAAGCAAAGGGAGAAATGAGAGAGAAATCAAGAAACAGACTCTTAATTATAGAGAACAAACTGATAGTTACCAGAGGGGAGGTGGGTATGGGGGATGAGGATTAAGGAATGCGCTTGTCTTGATGAACACAGGGTGATGTATGGAAGTACTGAATCTCTATGTTGTACACCCAAAACTGAAATAACACTGTATGTTAACTAACTGGAATTAAAATAACTTCAAATAGAAAAAAAATACTTCCTTGTTTTTGTTTATATGATGATGATCTTTTCCAGCCCACATGTCCCTCCAGTTTCACTCTTATATTTCAAAAAGCCTATTGGATATGTCCACCTTTCTTCCATGTGGTCAGGGATCAGAGTTTGTTACTAAAAGGTGAGGGTGGAGGAAAGTTTTTCAGGAAGCCCAGAACAATAACGACTATCACATTCTACATTACAAAGATTAAGGACAAAAATCCACTCATGTAACTTAAAAGAAAATGTCCAAGAGAATAGAACAGTGGAAGAATGATAGAAATAGTTTATGGGATCTGAAAGTTAACTTGGAAGTCCCCCATCCTCACACCCCCACCCTTGCAACACCCCTAAGACAAGTCTGGAGCCTGACTACTCTTACTGTCCCTTTCCCGAGGTCTCCCTTCTCTCTCTGCACATTGGCCCATTCTCATTTTTCCAGCTCCTCCTTAGCTTCTCTTATACATGGCTTGAGCTTGCACTTTTTTTAAAAAAGATTTTATTTATTCATGAGAGACACAGAGAGAGAGAGGCAGAGACATAGGCAGAAGGAGAAGCAGACCTGAGCCAAAGGCAGACGCTCAACCACTAAGCCACCTAGGTTATCTGAGTTTGCACTTTTTGATACTAACTTTTTGACACTCTCCCAGTAACTGCTCCTGCTGGTAAATGGCTGAGTACTTTTTGATACTCCCTATTTCATCTCCCCAAAAGGAAGAATCTTTTTGGTGCAAATCATCTTTTTACTCTAGGCTGTAAATTGTCAGTTAGTGAACAAAGTATGGGTTGACTACCATGGTCCAAATAGCTGTGGAAAGTTTGAAGTATTTTGGGGCAAAGAGGCTTCTGAAAGACACCAACAAAGTCTCACCTACAGAGAGATATATTTGGGCTATTTTGAGGCACCATTTTTGTGCTTCAGAAAGTGGGACCCATCCCCCCACCTTACTCTTCTTTTTTATATGGCAAGTATAAGAGTGTCCTTGTAAATAAGAGAGAAAGTCTGGAATATTGCACTAGCTGCTTTGGGAAGTTACTTTCCCAAGCTGGTAGCATTTGCATATCTATCATCACAGAAAATACCCTTGTTACCCCTTCTATTCATTCTCCACCGGAGTAAGGAACCACTGTTCAGACTCTCTAGCACCATAGATCAATTTTGTCTGTTGTTCAATGTCATGTGCATAGAAAATACAATACATACTCTTTGTGTTTTACTTTTTAAAGCTACATAATGTTTTTGAGATTCTCCCACTATATGTGTGTGTATATATATATATATCAGAGAGAGAGAGAGAGAGAGATGAACATTTGAGTTGTTTCCAGTTTGGGTTTATTACAAATAAAGCTAATAGGAATATTCTTATACATCTTATTTTATAGACAAATGTTGATTGACATTTCTCTAAGACAAAACCTTACAATTTGAATTACTGGGTTATAGAATAGTATATGTAACATAAGTAACATAAGAAACCACCAAAAAGTTTTCCCAAGCAGTTATATAATTTTCAATTTTCACTTTTGCTCTCATTTTGGTCATTTAAAATTATAATGTTTAATTTCTAAATATTTAGGGCTTTTCTGGGCATCATATTGTTACTAATTTCTAAGTTACTGTGGTCAGAGAACATACTCTGTAAGATTCAATCTTTTGAAATTGATTGAGACTTGTTTTCATGCCCAGGCATGTGGTCTATCTTGGAGAGCATTCCATATGCACTTGAAAAAAATGTGACTTTTTTAAGTGTTGGGGATAGATTTCCAGAACTATTAATCAAGTCAAATCATCGTTGTCCTTAGTAATTTTCAATTATTCTAACCAATTACTGAGAAGAAAGATAAAAATTCCTAGCTGACTATAGATTTGTCTATTTCTCCCCTCAATTCTTTCAAATTTTCTTCATATATTTTGAAGCTCCAGTGTCAAATGCATACACATCTATGATTATTATGTCTGCTTAATAACTGATCATTTTATCTTTCAGATTAAGTTCTCTTTATGTGGGGTTGTACATTTTGTCTCAAAGTCTAGTTGTGTGATATTAACATAGTCGTACTATCTTTGTGATGCTTATTACTTGGTATTTTTTTCTATCCATTGACTTCCAATATAATTGTGTCTTTATATTTATTTTTAATATTTTATCTATTTATTTGAGAGCTAGAGAGAGAGATAGAGCAAGAGCGAGAGCAGGAGAGAGAAAGAGAGAGAATGAGCGGGGCAGGGAAGGGCAGAGGCAGAGGGAGAAGCAGACTCCCACTAAGCTGGAAGCCCAAGGCAGTGCTCCATCCCAGGACCCTGGGATCATGACCCCAGCCGAAGGCAAACACTTAACCAACTTAACACTTAACCAGCACTTGCCCCTGTATCTTTATATTTAAAGTTAATTTCCTTTTGGGGACATCTGGGTAGCTCAGTTGACTAAACAGCTGACTCTTGATTTCTGCTAGTGGTATTATTAGTTTCAGGGGTAGAATTCAGTGATTCATCAGTTGCATATAGAACCCAGTGCTCATTACAAAAAGTGCCCTCGTTAATGCCCATCACCCACTTACCTCATCTCCCAACTGGCCTCCCCTCCAGCAACCCTCAGTTTGTTTTCTGGAGTTCAGCATCTCTTATGGTTTGCCTCTCTCTCAAATTTCACTTTATTTTTCCTTCCTTTCCCCTATGTTCATCTATTTTGTTTCTTAAATTCCATATATAAGTGAAATCATATGGTATTTGTCTTTTTCTGACTTATTCTGTTTAGCATAATACCCTCTAGTTCCATCCATATCATTGCAAATGGCAAGATTTCATTATTTTTGATGGCTAGGTAATATTCCTGTGTGTGTGTGTGTGTGTGTGTGTGTGTGTGTGTGTGTATACACTAACCTTTATCCATGCATCTGTCAATGGACATCTCACCTCTTTCCATAGTTTGGCTATTGTGGACATTGCTACTCTAAACATTGAGGTGCAGATGCCCCTTTGGATTAATATGTTTGTATCTTTGGGATAAATACCTAGCAGGGCAATTGCTAGGTCCTAGGGAAGCTCTATTTTTAACTTCTTGAGGAACCTCTGTACTGTTTTCCAGAGTGGCTGCACCAGCTTGCATTCCCACCAACAGAGAAGAGAGTTCCCCTTTCTCCATATCCTCGCCAACATCTGTTCTTTCCTGAGTTGTTAATTTCAGCCATTCTGACAGGTGTGACGTGGTATCTCATTATGGTTTTGATTTGTATTTCCCTGATGCCAAGTGATGGTGAGCATTTTTTTTCATGTGTCTGTTGGCCATTTGTATGTCTTTTTGGAGAAAGTTCTGTTCATGTCTTCTGCCCATTTCTTGGTCAGAATGTTTGTTTTCTGGGTGTGGAGTTTGATAAGTTCTTTATAGATTGTGGATATTAGCTCCTTATCTGATAAGTCACTTGCAAATATCTTCTCCCATTCCACAGGTTGCCTTTTAGTTTTGTTGACTGTTTCCTTTGCTGTGTAAAACCCTTTTATCTTCATGAAGTCTTGATAGTCATTTTTGCTTTTATTTCCCCTGCCTCAGGAGACACATTTTGTAAGAAATTGCTGTGGCTAAAGACAGTTTCTAATTTAAAACACAAAATCTTATGCTTAAATAAAAGTTGGAGATATAGTATAAAATACTTTTTCTTGAACAATATTAGAGTAAGTTCCCAACATGATACTCCATCACCCATGAGTAGACTAGTTTGTAATTTCAATGAAAAAAGGATATTTCTTTCATAACCATAAGAGCCAAAAACCAGTGAACTAATATTGACATATACTACCATCTAATTCTTAGACCCCAATCAAATTTTGCCAGTTGCTCCAAGAATGTTCTTTATAGCAAAAGGATTCATATCAAAATCTTCTATTGCCTTTAGTTGTCTTTTAGCCTTCTTCAAACTGGAATTATTTCTCAGTCTTTCCTAACTTTATTGACCTTGACTCTTTTGAATATTATAGGCCATTTACTTTGTAGAATGTTCTTCAATTTGATCTCTTGTCATGATTAGATCTAAATTATGCATGTTTCGCAGGAATATTAGAGAAGTGATGCTGTAATGTTTCTTGATGAATTTTAAATTCAATCTGACCTATTAATGATGATATTCATTTTGATCACTTGATTTAAGGTGGTATCAGGGGCTTCTAACAGAAAAGTTACCCTTTTTGTTTTTTTTTTAATAAGTATTTTGTGAAATATATTTTTTTTAAGATTTTACTTATTTATTCACAAGAGACACAGAGAGAGGCAGAACGTAGGCAGAGGGAGAAGCAGGATCCTTGCAGGGAGCCTGATGCGGGACTTGATCCCAGGACCCTAGCTAGAATCAGGACCTGAGCCAAAGCAGACATTCAGTCACTGAGCTACCTAGGCGCCCCTTTTATGGAATACTTTGAGACTAGGTAAGCTGTTCCTCCTCAAACTGCTAAGTTATTCTTTTACATATTTATATCACTATGGACCCATGACTTCCTTGTTTATTCAGTTATTCTATCACCATCATTAATTTTGATGCTTCAATTATTCCAGATTTGGTGAGTTGTAGCCCCTTCAAACTGACTTATTTGCCTTTCTGTCTATCTCCTCTCGTTCTTTGAGATTTTTTTCCTTACTTTTTGACAGAAAAAACTAGCTCGAGGTTAATCTTCCACTTTTTATCTCCCGATTTTGGACTCAGCCATTTCCATCAAGGAATTCTATTTCCTTTTAATGGTAATATTATTTAGAAACCCAAATCTGGGCATTTAGTGTGTCATTGTTATTGGGTGTAGTTATCCTCAGACCCTTACCGTGGACAAAGTTGGTAAATATATGCATGTGTGTATATACATATATAAACATTTACATTTATAGTTTTATCTCTTTACATCAATAATCTCTAATTCAATTCCAACACTATAAAGTTCATTCTAGTTTTTTTCCTTCTCACATTTTAAACTCACTTTTCTAACAAGACAATATCTCCCATTATACTAAAAAATATTTGCTTATTTAGTCAATTCCTCTGATATAACTAATCTGTGACCACAGCTCACCATTCCCTAACCCAATTTCCTGTTTATCACACTTGGGCTCCAGCACTCAGGACTGGGCTGCCACACTCCGCAACCCTCATATGGACGCCCCTTTCATCTTATTCTTTTTCCAACTACCTGTTCTGAGTCTATCTCACCATATGAAAGCCCTCTTGACACACTTGGGCTCCAATACATTGTATTAGGTTACTCTCCCCTCAATGTGGTCACTTTCCTTACTGTACTTAGCTCTGGCACCCCATGTAGGGGTGCCTCTCCATGTGAATACTGTCTTCTATTCACTTGGCTCTGATACTCAAACCTAGGCAGCACCACCATCAGAACTTTCCTCATGCCACTTGCTCTCTGACAATCCAACTGGGTTTTCCTTTTCCATGGATGTCCTCACCTATATTGGGCATTCTCAACTAGCACTGAGCCACCTCTTACACAGATATCTTCTTCACCAGCTCAGGTTCTGAAAGCCTGCACTGGTCTGCTTTCCCATATGGACACTCCCCTCATTCAGCTTAGATTCTAATACTCTCTACTGGGCCACCGCCCTCTAACATGAATGTCTCTCCATCCTGGTTAGGCTCTGAAAAGTCACCATTACCACCCTTCTACAATGATGCTCCCTTCACCCACCTTGGCTATGATACCCGGTGCTAAGCCACTCTCTGGATAAACACTCTTCTATCTCTACTTGAATTTCAACACTCCAAATTGGGATGTCTTCCATGAGGATGCCCTCCTCCTCACTCCACTATACCTTGCATCAGGCAGCCTTCCTTTGCAGATACTCTCTGTATTATTTTTCTATTGTTGAGTAACAAATTACCACAATCTTAGTGTCTTAAAACAAAACCTATTTATTATCTCATTCTGTAAATCAGAAATCCAGGTATGGCTTAGATGGTTTCTCTGCTCAGGGTCTCACAAGCCTGTTAAATTACCAGAGGGTAAAAGTCTTGGGAGATGCTATGGGTTGAATGGTATTACCCAAAAAAATCATGTACACCCAGAACCTTAGGAAGAGGCTTTATTTGGAAATAGAGTCTTTGTAGATATAATTCATTAAGAATCTCACAATAAAATCATCCTGGATTTAGGGTAGGCTCTAACTCCAATAATTTGTGTCTTTTTAAAGGGAAAAAGAGGGAGATTTGGACACAGAGGAGACAGAAACAGTGAGGATGTCCATGTGAAGACAGAGTCAAAGTTTGGAGTTATGCTACCACAAGCCAAGGAAAGCCAAGTATGTTGACAACCACCAGAAGCTAGGAGAGAAGTAGGGGAAGGTTGTTTCCTCAGAGCCAGCAGAGGGAACCAACCTAGCCAAACTTGATTTTGGACTTCCAGCTTCTGGAACTATAAGAAAATTAACTTCTGTCATTTTAAGCCACACAGTGTGTGATTCTTCACTATGGTTGCTCTAGGAAAGTAATAACAAGGCATATTAGAATTCTGATGACCACACCTTCCTCACCCCACCCCATGTGGATATCCTTCTCAACCTAGCTGGGCTTTGATATTAGTCTGGGCTACTGTATTTCTCCCAGTTCTGGCATAGACACCTAACTTGCTTGGTCCTACCTGTTGGTTTTAGTTCTGAATTATTTAGGAAGGGAAAGAAAAGGATGTGGAAGAAGAAAAGGAAAAAAAAAGTGAGAAAAATCCTTTATTATATTTTTAGCTAATCATTTTTACATTTCTCTGTCTGTCCCTGTTATTTACTCTAGGGATTAAAATACGCATCTTAGGGCAGCCTGGGTGGCTCAGCGGTTTAGTGCTGCCTTCAGCCCAGGGTGTGATCCTGGAGACCCAGAATCAAGTCCCACATCGGGCTCCCTGCATGGAGCCTGCTTCTCCCTCTGCCTGTCTCTCTCTCTCTCTCTCTCTCTCTCTCTCTCTCTGCCTCTCATGAATAAATAAATAAATAAAATCTTTTAAAAAATATGCATCCTAAGTTTATGAGAGTCTGTCCAGAGTTAACATTGTATCACTCCATGTTAAATGTAAGAATTTACAATGGCATACCTCTCTGCTCTTTGTGCTATTGTTGTCTTACATTTTATATCTACAAATACTATAATCCTATGATACATGTTGTAATTTTGCATTAAGTGTTCAGGAAAAGGACAGTTTTTTTTATGTTTGTCCACATGTTTACCATTTACTTGCTCTTTATTCTTTGATGCAGATCTGAGTTTTAATCTGGTGTTGTTTTTTCTTCCTCTTGAACCAGAAGCAAGAAGTCAACAGGGCTGCATTCCTACCTAGAATCTGAGGTCCTCTTTTGGTTTATTCAGGTTGTATACAGAATTCAGTTCCTTGTGGCTATAGAACTGAAGTTCCCATTTTGTTGCTGGTTGTCAGTCAGATGTTATTCCTGGCTCCTAGAAATCTCCCTCCAGTTCTAATCACATGCTCTCTCCCAACCTGACAGCTTCTTCAAGGTCAACAGGAGAATATATCTCCCTCTGTCTCTCAATATTTCTAAGTCTGCTAAGAGGGAGAACCATTATAACAAAATCATCAAAGGGGTGATTATTCTATCATATTCACAGGTCCTACCAGTGCTCAGGGTGAAAGGATTAAACAGGACAGCAATAGAAAATTAATATAGAGACTAATTTCCACATTCTCCCAAGTTTCCATCCTCTACTCATTTTCTTGTTAGTCTATGGAGTTCTACTATAGGGACTTAATTATTTTAGCTTGGTGTTTTGATCCCCATTAAACTATAAAAATTTAGCCAAACAGTACTAATTAACTGCCTACATAAGACTAGTAGGAATTCATTATGAATTCTTTGATAAAGAGTGTAATTTTTTTGTAGAGGGAAGTTATGATAGTGGTAGGGTTGGTAAAAATGAGGAATTGTAAAAAATGGAAGATTAGATAAAACTATACTCTCAGAAGCAATTAGCTGTAAATGTGTGACTTGAATTCTATCTACTGATGCACCAAAAGATAATTTTCTATTCTCAGCTCAGCCTTTTCCCCACAGAAAGGAGCATCTAAAAGTCATACCTTGATTTAAAATCTATTCAACCATCATAGAATTTAGGCTATCTACTCTATTGATTTACTTAAACTAACCCAAGCATTTGCATTTTTCAATTTGAAAAGTTGTCTCAGGTGAGAAAATAATCTGAGCTTGTGCAAAGGGAGAAGAGTATGGGGTATACAGGGTCATACAGGACAAAGTGCTTGAAAACTAGAAAATTTTAAAGAAAGCCAAATTTCTTCACCTTATCCTAGGCTGGGAAACTGAATCTTTAAAAATCTCCTTAGGTGAAATAATTCTTTCTTTCTCTCCCTCCCTATTCTCTGTTGGTGTGTGTGTGTGTGAGTGTGTGTGTGTGTGTGTGTGTGTGTGTGTGTGTCTGGTGGGGTTTGTTAGATTTTGTTGGGGTTGGGGGAGGAAGTGGTGGTGAGATACTTAGATAGCATCCCAGCCCAGCACAGGCCAGTATGCTGAAGTGGTGGTGTCTAGGAACCACAGAAAGGGTGGAAAGAGGATGTCACCAGCATGCAAGAGATTTAGGTCCTAAGAATACAGGTGTCACCTTAGGCCAACATATCTCAAACTATCATTTGCAATCCTGAATGCACACTAGAGTCAATTAGGAAACTTAAAAAATGTCCAAACCTCAACCTGGGGTAACTAATCAAACTACCTGGTAGGTTCTGGCAAGGGCTTTTCCTTTTTCTTTTTAAAATATTCCATCTACTTATTCATGAGAGGCAGAGAGGCAGAGAGAGGCAGAGACAGGAGAAGCAGGCTCCATGCAAGGAGCCCAATATGGGACTCAATCCCGAGACTCTGAGATAACGACCTGGGCTGAAGGCAGAAGCTCAACCACTGAGCCACCCAGGCACCCCTGGCAAGGGATTTTCAATAAAAGTTCTTATATCAGTGGTTATCAAATTTTAATATGTTCTCAAATTTTCACATGTATGAGAGTTTCTGGTTCAGTAGATCTGGAGTGGGGAACAAAAGTTATATTTCTAACAAGTTCCCAGATGGTGCTGATGTTGCTGGTCTGGGACTACACCTTGAGAACTGCTGTTCTGGATTTTTACTATTCAAAATGTGGTCCATGGACAAAAAACATAAGCATCACTTGAGCACTTGTTACAAATGAAGAATCTCCCACCTAGGCATGCTGCATCCAAATTTGTAGTTAATAAGATCCTTAAGTAATTCAGATGAACAGTAGAGTGTGAGAAGCACTATACCAAAAGCCACTAATATACAAGAAGCCTCTAAAAATGCAGATTCTTTTAAAGAATCTAACTTACTGTCTTGAGTAGAGCTCTGGAAGCTATAGTTTTGAACAAACTTTCTAGGATATTCCAATGCCTGAAGCATCTGAGGACAACACTTTGAAAGAATCTCCACATTAGGCAAATCCTTAAATCTGCCTAAACTCCCAATTTCCTCATCTATAACTAAGTCAATAAATGGTGTGTTTGTTTAAAGTGAATGGAGCTTAAACATTTGGTGCTCTTCCAAGTCAAAGGTCTATGATTTATACCCTTAAAAAGATTATTTTTCTCATCTTTATAATAATAAGACACCTAAAAATAAACCTTACACAGTTATTTTTCTTTTATAGGGAAAATTTGCCACCCAATAGAAAGAAGTCAACACTCAAAAAAAAAAAAAAACAGCTTTAGCATCTTAAATAATAGTTTACATTTTGGAATTGCTTTAAACTTTTCAAAACCTTCATATGAATTTTCCCAACATGCAAATACATATGCAACATATGTATTTCACACATAGCTCAAAGTTTTAATTTAGTCTCTTGTTCTTTCTCCCAGGCCATGGTATCCAAATGTGGTTTGTAGTCAAATGCATAATCAATTTAAAATTATTACCTAATAACTACTATATGTCAGGCACTAAAGACATATGGTGAAGAGAATAGATAAGATCTCTATCCTCAAACAGTACATCAAAATCCTATGAGATGGAGAGATGGATGAAAGACTTATTAGAAATGCAGATATCTGGCCATCAGCCCACACTATCAATAAATAATCTTTGCCCTCAGGATTACCTCTATTTAGGGTATTACACTGTACTAGATGATAAGAATTATGCAGAAGAAAAATTATAAAGCTCCTACCTTCCATAAACTTAAAATCTACATTAGAAGAAGATGGCAAAAAAAAATGAAATAAACAAGTATTAGTGCAAGATAATATTTATTTATTTGCTCAATAACAAAATCTCCTGAAGGTCAACTAAATTGTGCAAAGCATAAGGGATATGGTACAGAGGATAAAGGTTTAAGGTGTTCATAAAGGGTATTATGGACTTGAGAGTAAGGGAAACCTTTGTAGGAATAAGAGCACTTGAATGGAGTGAAGCATTTGGATTAGAAGATGAATAGGTAAAGAACTTTCTAACAAAAGGAAATGCACATGGAAATGAGTATGAAATGTGCCCCAATGTTTCCTTGGGGACTAGCAAGGAGATACAGTTAGCTGTATCAATGATTGGGATTAGATAGTAAAGGATGTTGACTGCTAGATCTAGAAACAAAGTTGAGCCTTAGTGTAACTAGAGGAGGTTTTTTATCATGGGAGTGGCAGGTGACAGTGATATATTAATTAGAAAATTTGTCTAGAAAAAAAATTTAAAAAATAAAGAAAATTTGTCTAGTAGAACATAGGTTGGACTAGATGAGGAGATAATAGGGGAAGGAAAACAAATTCAGTTGCTACTGCAGTATTTAGGGCCAAGATAATGAGAATCTACACAAGGATGACAGCACTAGAAATACAAAGAAAAAACTTTTGAAAAAAGAATCCATGGAACTAGACTACAACTAGATCAAGAAATTGAAAAAAAAAGAAGAGTAAATTTGAACTCCAGATTTATGAGAATGACTGAAATAAAGGTGCTAACACTGATAATCTTCTAGAGAGGGGATGGTAAACTGAATTTAGCACGTATACAATTTGAGGTTATCAAATGTATGAGGTATCCAAGACGAATTACCCCAATGGTAGATTGAGACATGGACTGAAAATACATATCTGAGAGAAATCATGTAAGAGGATGGACCTGAAACTAGAAAATATAAATTGCACCTAAAGGAGTAAAGAGAAAACAGAAGAGAGTATGACTCTAGAAACAGAACTCTGGGGGAGGCGGGCGGGGGGATGGGGTGAATGGGTGACAGGCACTGAGTGGAGCACTTGACGGGATGAGCACTGGGTGTTATACTATATATTGGCAAATCAAACTCCAATAAAAAATATACAAAAAAAGAAAAAGAAACAGAACTCTGGAAAATAGCTATAGTAAAGGAGTAAGAGGGAAAAGGATTGGTCGTTGAAAAGTAGGTAGAAACTTCTGTGTAGTGGGAGCCAAGAGGAGCAAACAAAAGCCAGCTGACCCAGAAAGGCTCAGACAATAAAACTCCAGTTCCTTGGAAGGAGAGGGTAAGGAGTTGAGGAGAGGAAATTGAAAGTTTATATAAAAGTCTGCATAAATAGCAGTTAGACCTTACTTTACACCATATACAAAAATGAACTGAAAATAGATTAAAGACCTAAATTGAAGACTTAAAACAATAAAACCTCTGGAAGAAAACATAGAGGGAAAACCTTCATGACACTGGATTTGGTGATGATTTCTTGAATATGACATCAAAGTTTCAGGCAATAAAAGGCAAAAATAGACAAATGTATCTACATCAAAGTTAAAAAGTTCTGTGGAGGTTCTCCCTCTGTTTATGTCTCTGCCTATCTCTCAATGTCTCTCATGAATAAATAAAATCTTTTTTTAAGGAGATTCCATCTTCTGCAGAAGAAAGGAAGGGTGGAAGTGAGTCTCATGACAGAAGTAAAGGGGAGAGTAATTGAGAATGCTTGTAAAAGAATTGACTGTCACATTGAGTTAGTTTACAGAAGACCTACTGGTAACTAAATTAGGAAATTTAATGAAAAATAAGTCGGCTTTCTTAAGGAGGTAATATAGTGCAGTGGAATGAACATGACCTTGGAATAAAAAACTTGGATTTATATCCCTATTCTAGTACTAATTAGTTGTGTATCTTTAGGTAAGTTTTTTAACCTCTCCAGTTCTTAAATTTTTCATATATAATATGTTAGTAATAATACCAATTCCATAGATGAATGAAATTTTCAAAACTATATAAAGGACTCAGTTCAGAATAAGCATCTAAAAAGATTATTTTCATTTCTTTGCATCTTTTCTTCCAACTCTTTAAACTCTCCATTTAGTTCTATCTTTTGGCCTTTCCATTATGGTTAGTGCTTGTGAGGAAATTTCTCTTGAATCCCCCAGATTCTCCAATTTCAATCTTTATAATTTTACCAAAGTGCATTGATTAGAGAGAACACATTACATTTACTAGCACCATATCTAGAAAACCATATATATTCTGGAAAGACTCTAACTTCTCCCTCATTTCATGAGGTAATAATAGGTGCTATATTGAGCATGAAGTTTCAGCCAAACAGTACAGCTCAATTGTACAAGAGAGGTAGGAATTGTGACTGGTGCTATCATATGAGATTCTGCTCCCTAGACATCACTTTCTGGAGTAGTCCCAATCCACACCTTATTGCCTAGCATTGGACATTCATCCTAAATATAGTTCTCCTGGACCCTCCTGAAAGCCTACAATAGGTTTCCTATTTCTTCCTCTTTTTTCCCCCTATCTTTTCTTCCTATTTTTTCCCAGATACCCTTCCTTCGAGACTTTTCAGAAAGCATTTTAATACTACTATCAAGAAGGAAACTGATAAAGCTAATAAACATAATCAACAACAGTGACATGACAGCTATAAGAATTCCTCAAAACATATATAAGACAAAACTACTAAAGGTCACTTATTATCAGCAAATTGAAAAAAACAACCCATAAACTTCGTGAAAATATTTGCGAATTATATATCTTTTTTTTTTTTAATTTTTTTGTCACACACCGAGAGAGAGAGAGAGAAAGAGAGAGAGGGGCAGTTACACAGGCAGAGGGAGAAGCAGGCTCCGTGCACCGGGAGCCCGACGTGGGATTCGATCCTGGGTCTCCAGGATCGCGCCCTGGGCCAAAGGCAGGGGCTAAACCGCTGCGCCACCCAGGGTTCCCACGAATTATGTATCTAATAAAAGACTTGTATCTAGAATATGTAAGGAACGTTTATAACTATTATACACAGACAACCTAATTTAAAAGATGGGCAAAAGATTGGAATAGACTTTTTTTCAAAGGAGTATAAAGATGAGTGATACACCACATTAATAAAAGAAAGGACATGAAGCATATAATCCTCTCAGTAGATGCAGAAAAAGCATTTGAGAAAATACAGCATCTTTTCTTGATTAAAAATCTCTGCAGTGTAGGGGTAGAAGAAACATACCTCAATATCATAAAAACCATATATGAAAAACCCACAGCAAACTCTTATCATTTATCAAACTCCACACCCAGAAAACAAACATTCTGACCAAGAAATGGGCAGAAGACATGAACAGAACTTTCTCCAAAAAGACATACAAATGGCCAACAGACACATGAAAAAAAATGCTCACCATCACTTGGCATCAGGGAAATACAAATCAAAACCATAATGAGATACCACGTCACACCTGTCAGAATGGCTGAAATTAACAACTCAGGAAAGAACAGATGTTCAACAGATGTTGGCGAGGATATGGAGAAAGGGGAACTCTCTTCTCTGTTGGTGGGAATGCAAGCTGGTGCAGCCACTCTGGAAAACAGTACAGAGGTTCCTCAAGAAGTTAAAAATAGAGCTTCCCTAGGACCTAGCAATTGCCCTGCTAGGTATTTATCCCAAAGATACAAACATATTAATCCAAAGGGGCATCTGCACCTCAATGTTTAGAGTAGCAATGTCCACAATAGCCAAACTATGGAAAGAGGTGAGATGTCCATTGACAGATGCATGGATAAAGGTTAGTGTATACACACACACACACACACACACACACACACACACACAGGAATATTACCTAGCCATCAAAAATAATGAAATCTTGCCATTTGCAATGATATGGATGGAACTAGAGGGTATTATGCTAAACAGAATAAGTCAGAAAAAGACAAATACCATATGATTTCACTTATATATGGAATTTAAGAAACAAAATAGATGAACATAGGGGAAAGGAAGGAAAAATAAAGTGAAATTTGAGAGAGAGGCAAACCATAAGAGATGCTGAACTCCAGAAAACAAACTGAGGGTTGCTGGAGGGGAGGCCAGTTGGGAGATGAGGTAAGTGGGTGATGGGCATTAACGAGGGCACTATGTAATGAGCACTGGGTGCTATATGCAACTGATGAATCACTGAATACTATTTTGAAACTAATACAGTGTTAACTAAATTGAATTTAAGTAATTTTTTAAAAGAGTTAAGATTATACATTTTGTGTTTTTTAATCACAATTAAAAAATTCTTATTAAAAAGACAAGCTTTGGAAGAGATGTGGACAACCTGGAATCCTTATACACTGCTGGTGAGAGTGTAAAATGGTACAGGGACTTTGAAGATATAATTTTATAGTTTCTTAACAAAAGCATAAACTTCACCATATGAACACTGGGATTTTATATTTAGGATTTTACCCTGTAGAAATAAAATGTATGTTCATGAAAAGACATATACATGAATGTTCATAGCAGCATTGCTCACGATGGCTAAAAATTGGACACAATCCAAATGTCTATCAACTGGTGAATAGATAAACTGAAGGTATATCTGTACAATGGAATGTTATTATGTAATAAAAAGGAACAAACTACTGACACATACTACAAATATTTGAACATCAAAAACATTATGCCAAGTGAGAAAAGCCAGATGCAAAAGACTTACATATTGTATGATTCCATTATATGGAATGTCCAAAAAAAGTAAATGTCCATAACAGTATAAAGATTGAAATAAAGCAGATCAAATAAACCAGTTGCCCAGGCTTGGGAATGCATGTCCAGATGAACTATAAACAAGTAAAAAGGAACTTTTTGGGGGTGATGGAAAAGTTCTTAAACTGGATGGTAGTGATAGTTGTACTTGATAAAGCTCTTTTTGACTTTTTGAGGAAACTGCATACTCTTTTCCAGAGTGGCTACACCAGTTTGTATTCTCATTAAACTGGTGAATTGTATAGTATGTAAATTATACTTCAATAAGATAAATAATAAAAATAAAATTAAAAACACCATGCCCCACAGGTAGCAAACCATCTTGGAAATAGATTCTCCAGGATGTTCAAGCTGCCAGGGCAAGTGCTTCTTGGAACAAGGGTGAGCTATCTCAGCTGAGCTCTGACCAATATGAAGACTTGTGAGCAAAATAAATCCACATACATACACAAAACCACATCACAACTGAATCTCATATTAATATTAACGTACTAGTCACCCTGAAACAAAGCAAACTTTATATCTGGATTGAAGTTTCTCCTACCTTGAAGGAAAAGGAGGTAGGGTTAGGTAGTGTGAATGTTAGGTGTTATAACTACATAGCACCTCCAGCTTCATACCTTAAAAAAGAAAAGTCATTTTATCTTATCTTGCTGGTGTGTTAAAAAGCCACAGGCAAATGACAAGTTTAAAAACATTAAGCCTCTTGGAACAATTCGCAGGCATTTCTAACACAGAATGCTGGAGGGAGAGAGGGAGAATGAGCGAGGGAGAAATAAACAGAGGAACTGCAAGAGAGAAAATTCAGTATCAGAAGCAGGAAAACTACAAAATCGTCCCTGAATATGTCATGAAATGTTGTATTTCACAATCCCCTGGATTACTGTGTGGTTAGCATTTGGGCAGCCATAATATAACAGCCCTGAGTTCAGAGCCTAAAGGAGTAAAATTTAATAACAATTACATTACATAGACTTATGGGCACATAAGTGATCCAGTGAAGTGCCAAGGGTGGTGTTCATCCTGGGCACTGACTATATGGGGCTCACTGTAGAGAATTTAAGCATAATATAAAACTACCAGCAATTCTACACAATGTCAGTAATAAGATAACTCCTCCCCCCAAAATCTTTCATTGATCTAAGTTCTAAATCATCACTTCAGTTCCTCTTGAGGTTTTGTTTTTTTTAGTTTTTACATCTTTATTTTGATAGAATTTATGACCATAAAATTTCCCTGTTTAAAGTATATAATTCAATGGTTTTTAGCATATTCATAGCTGTATAGCCATCACTACAATCTAAGTTTAGAACATTTTATTAACCTGTTGGGTCTTAGTAATGCATATGTAAACTTATAATTGGCACATTTTTATTACGAATCCTTCAATATATTTGCATATTACATGGAAGTTAATTTGGAGAATTTTCAATTATGCTGTCGGTCTCTGACCCAGTGGAATTTAGTTACATGCATTAATTTTGAAAGTAAGTTCAAAATGATCTAAAATTGTTTTAGGTCGTTGGGCAGTTACTGCCTCAGGCCTCTGTAATTTACATATTTGTACATTTAAACAAGAGATTCAAGATAAGCAATGATAGATATAAGCAATTTTCTAAAGTTATCTTTTTTCTGGTAGGAAATTTTTAGATGAGCTACAAATGTTTGCATAATCAGATACAAAATATTTGTAAACAGCAAGAATCAGACTTTAATAATATCTGATGAAACAATAAGCTTTAAAATTATGCTTTGAAGATCTGCACATAGAAATTGAGGAGGAGGCTATATAACAACAAAATGTAAGGAAATAGGATATTTACATTTAAAAAAGTGGGGGGTGCCTGGGTGGCTCTCAGTTGGTTAAGCATCCAACTCAGGTCATGATCTCAAGGTTGTGAAATTAAGTTCTGGGTCAGGCTCTGCACTGGGTGTGGAGCCTGCTTAAGTCTCTTTCTCCCTCTCCCAATGACCCTCCCCCTCCCTCTAAGGAAAAAAAAGAATAAAAGTTCAAAGAAGAATGTCAGGAGAAATAATGAAAGATGCTGGTCTTACATTGCGAGAAGAAATTAAAAAGTCAGTATTTGAATTCTAAGCATTGGACACCTATTTTAAAATAATGGATCAAAAAGGTGCCAATATTTACTATTATTCATTTATTTTCTCAGACTTTCTTTTCCTTTCAACAACACAAATTTATTTCTCACAGTATTCCTGGGTCAGAAGTTCAGGCATGGGTGGGCTCAGCCCTCTGCTCAGTTTCATTCGGAAGAAATCAAGGTGATAGGTCATAATCTCATCTGAAGTTTAAGTATTCTTTGGAGGTCACTATCTGTTGGCAGACTTTACTTCCTTGATATTCTAGGACTGAGGTATTCAGCTCCTACAGTCAGCCTGGGATTTCTTGCTAGGAGGCTTTCTCTACAAATGGCAGGTTTCTTCAAGGCCAACAGCAGACTGTCTCAGATTTTTTTATAAGATGAAAAACTTTGGAAGCTTTTACTAAATTATAGAAAAAGTAATCTCTAGTAAAGATATCATTTTAATGAAAAATTTTCATTGTGGAGACATTTGAAGGTCTTTAGAATCATGGTATCTTGAAAATAAAGACATGAAGAGTATTGCAATTTCTGGAATTTTTTGTTAAATCTGATTTAAGACTGCCAAATTTATCCTCATGTTTAAGACTTTCCCTGACTTGTATGTCTGTTGCTTCGTGTGAAAGAAACTTTTCTGAGTTAAAATTATTAAAATATGTTGTTTGCTTTGAAGATAGATCAACAAACCTGGCTATTCAATCTACTGTATGTGAAGATATGAGGTCATTGACAAACTTTTCTAAGTTAACACTTGGAACCAGAAAATGTTAGTTATTTGTGTCACAGATCAATAGATAGGTACTTCCCCCCTGTTTCCAAAAAACATGCTAATGCAATAAAAAAAAGCATTGATGCTTTAGTTTTTAATTTTTACTGAAATACTTGAATTATTTTTATTTTTACCAACATGCTTCTATACATGAAGTTAAATAAAAGAAAATCTTCTTCATTAGCATTTATTTTCTGGCTATTAGTATTATTCATTTCTTTTTATAATACTGAAACAAGTTTGGTCATATAGAATGGGTATATATATATGTCAGATATGTAAGACATTTTACTGCTACATTGATCATCTTTGAAAATTACTCTTATGTTTGGTTTCTTTCTTTTTAAAAATCATATGTTATCATAAGTACAGATATACTAATGAGTTCCTAAGAATTACTCTGTTAGAACGTGGGGGGAAAACATGACTCACATCTGGTACTCACATGTACTTGCTTGTCAGATGCTAGTACAAGCAGTTCTCATGTTTGCTCGATTTAATCATCACAACAACCCCATGTAGTAGGTTTTATTAGCTTCATTTTACAGATGAGGTTAAGAGAAGTTTAGCAAAGTAAACAAGGTTTACCAATGTGATTTTTAACTAGTGAGGTTGCATCCAGATCAGCCTCCAAGACGTGGTATTATCCTGCAGGTGCATAGCACCCAACTGGGAATTTAGAACACATAAATGAAGATAAAAAGATAAAATAATATAAATAAATATAAAAAGATAAAATAATATGAATAATATATGCCACCTACCCATAAAGACATGCCCAAGACTTTTATTGGATCAAGAAAAGGATTTTTACAGTTGAAAAGACTGTGGGAAAAGGACAGAGCAGAGCCTCTAAGGGATTATTTTGATACAGAGCTATAAAAGAAATCTGTATGAGAAAATGTGCAAAGTTGGGTCTCCTCCTGGCCTGTCGGGACTAAGGGCTGAATGTAATTGATTTAGAGGGACCTACTTAGAAAAGAAAGTTCATGTCCTTTTGGTCTACCTACATAATTAAGACAAAATTGTACTATTTCCAGTCATCTTTAAGTTTTGGCTTGGATTTCAGAGGCTAATGCCACTGTATTCAATGTAACAAATATTTAGAACACAGTAGCTATGGATAAAGCTTTTGATTCTTCCTAAAACTTTATGATTTTTAATTACCATATATATATGCATATACACACAAATATAAATTTTTCCACAAAAGGTAGCTATGACTAAAGCATATACATACTCTTTAAAATGTGCTTTTTTATGTAACATGTTATAGACATATATTGTCTATAATATAGAGTATTAATGATTTCATTTTATTTTATTTTAGCCAAATGCTATAATATATTCAATCCGAACACTATTTTTTAATCTTAAGTTGTTGTTTCTTTTGGTTTGCTATAACAAACAGTGCATCATACAGTAACATTAAAACTAAATCCTTTGATTATATCTTATTATTTCTGAATAAATCTATCAGGTAAATTCCTAGAGATGGAAGTTCTGGGTCAAATTGTATATTCATTTTTTAATTTTTAAAAACAGTGCCCAAATCTCCTTCATAGCAATTGACACTGATGGTTTTCAACATAACTGGAACCAAATTATTTTCTTGTAGAAACGAAAGATTGATCCATTAATGCTTTGTACTGTCTGCTGATTCCAACAAAACAGCTCACCATAAAAATGCATTTGATTCACTTCATCTCATATTGCTAAATCCTGCACTATGTGCAAAGCGTAACTTAAAATAGTGAGCAAGAAAATGGACAGTAAGAGGGAGAATTGGAGACATACTACAAACACTAGAGAACAAAAAATCCTACTGCACCCAAACACCCATTTTCAGACAGGTGGAAAGTGCAGGGAAGTCTTAAAAGGAGGTCTTTTGTGTTCTTCCGGAGGGCCCTCTCAAAGCCTTGAGAAGTCTGGGACAGGATGGTCAGGCTTGGGTAAATTCACTGGAAAAATGAACACAACCAAGGTGATTAGCTAAGAAAAAGTTTGGGTAGCTAGAGATGGAGAGGAGGGCAAAGGCCTTGCAAGAGAACCAGGAAGTAAGAGGGTTTGGGTTTCTTGGAGGACAGAGGGAAATTATCTTGGGGAAAAAGGTACTTTAGAGGTCAGGAAAAGGGAAGTAGTTTATATAGGAAAAGGTGCCAGGGCAGGGAGGGACAGGGGAGCAAAGACGAAGTTTGTTGAAGTTTTGTTACAGCTTCTTTCCTGTTATTATCTTTCAAGTTTTGACTTTTGAAAGCCATTTTAATGGATCCCTAACACCTAGACTCATATCATCCCTATTTTATTTCCATTGTGACACAGGCCAAAACATGCCAAAACATCTGCTCTGCTTCTCACTTCTTCCTATCTCTGCACAAATGGTTATTGCAAACCTGGACAGATGGTTAGTTATCTCGTTTGTGAATCATAATTCTTATCCCTGCATCCATTCCCTATCTCAATAGACAGAATACATTATATAGGGTGAATTGATCATCTGGATGCTGGCTAAGGTTTGCTTTGCTGAATAAAACTCAGAGCACTTTCCAATTCCAATTCTTTTATCATGACCTACATGAAAAAAATTCTGCTTATATATCAAACTTAAGAAGAAAATATAGATGGGATGCCAGATGGAAGCAAAAATGCAGTAGTTTTTTAAAAGTTTCAGTAGTTTTATAAAGTTGTAGACTGGAAGTTTGGAAAAGATGTCAAGGGTCACTTTGTCTCACCCTTCAACAAATACAGAAGTCCCAAGGCACTGACCTGCATAACAAGCAACTCTGTTAGAATCTCTATTAGAGGCTTGAACAAAACACTATGGAATGACAGAGGAGGGAGTAATGGAAGGTGCAAATGGGAGACCACAATGTAGCATCCACATTCACAGTTAAATAAATATTTGACTGTGTTTTAAAGGATGATTATATATTTGACAAGTGAAGAAATGGGAAAGGAATTTTACAAGGTTTTGATTTCAGGGATTTTGGGGGAATCAGAGAAAGGCAAATTTGTCTGGAGGTCTTAAATTCCTTGCTTTCTGTGGTGGACAGACTTATAACAGCTCCCAAAGACCCCCATCTCCTAGTACTTATGCCTCTGTGAAATCTCTTCCCCTTGATTGTGAGTGGGTCCTGTGACTTGCTTCTAACCAATAGAATACTGCAAATGTAACAGCATGTCACTTCTATAATTATATTACATGAGGTGTAACACCCATCTTGCTGTCATTTATGAAGCAAAGGTCATGTTGTGGACATCTATGGGACAAAGGAATTGAGGGTGTCTTTTGGCCAACAACTACCCAGGAACCGAAGATACCCTCTGCTGTCAGCTAGAAACTGAGGCTCTCAGTCCACAAGCTACAAGAACTGATATCTGCTAACAATCTTCAGAGTTTGGAACAGATCCTTCCCCAGTCAAGCCAGGAGATGAGACCACAACCTGGTCAACACCTTGGTTTCAGCCTCATGAGACCCTCAAGTAAAGCCGTGCTTGGATTCATGACCCACAGAATTGTGAGAGAATAAAGATGTGTTGTTTTAAGCTGCTAAACTTCTGGTAATATTCCTTGTGCAGCAACAGATAACTAATACACTCCCCTTGTGTCTTTTCTCTCCCTATTCCTTTTTTCTCTCACTTTTATTTTATCTTGAAGTATCTTCTTTCTTCACTCTCTTCTTTCTCTTCCCTCTGTTGTAGAGAGAAACTATGGACTTTTCAGCCAGACTTCATCCAAAATGTTCTCTCTCCTTTTGAAATACAGCAGATAATAATTTTAGCATTCATCTTTGTCTGGGATTGAGTGAAAAATGGAATTGTGTGCAACAGCTCTGATTTTTTTTATTATTATTTATTTATTTATTTATTTATTTATTTATTTTTTTAGCTCTGATTTTTAGAGTCAGAGAGACTTGGGTTTGAATCTTGACCTGTCTGATTATGTGAATGTGCGCAAATTATTTAACCATTCTGAGCTTTGCTTACAGTGAAATGTGTACAAAAGCAATGAACCAGAGTGGAAGCCATAAATTTCAGGAATTTGTAATTAAGCTGCTTTTTCTACAGGCAACTCTAAATAGTGTGCTCTGAACTGATTTAGGAATCAGGATCAGTGGCTAATCTCTCTAGCAATGCCAGCTAATGTTAACTAGTGTAAATATTAAGAGTCCTGAATCTAAAGGAGCCATTCATTCTTACGTCATCTGGGAAAAATACCATTAAGTATTAAAATCAAATTCCTGGTTAGTTCTTCTAAGAAAATTTACTTATTTATTTGAGGAAGATTTCACTTATTTCATTCAACCTATTGAAATAATGAGATTTCAATTTTGCTTTTATTTGACCTTTATATTGCTTTAAACAGAGAATTGACCCAATTTTAGCAGGCTTTGATGGAACGACCCATTTAAAGACTATTCCTAGTACCTTTTGTGGACAAAACAAATTTGAAAAAAATTTACCTATTCTAAAAATGAGACAATATGTTTAGAGGAAAGCAGCTGAATTAGGGGAAAAAATACATTCCTCATACTTTTCAAGAGAAGAGAAAACAGAACACAAATTGGCCATGTTCCTGCCCCCAATAGATGCACACCAAGAGATGAAAGGCAGTTTAAAGTCCAGGTGCCCCAGTATGTCCAAGTCTACACCTCAGGGCTGACAGTCCCTGTTCCTGACTAGTGGAGAGAACCCAAGGTATAAAATACCTGGTAACGAAAATAAGTCAGAATTGAAAGGAAAGGAACTAAGGAGATTAGGAGAAATGTATTTTTGAAGAAACTTCACCTTCCTTTCTCTACTCAATCACTCTCAAGGCCTGCATAAGTGATCCAAGGCCATCTAGAAACTGGACAGTCTATGTGCTGGGCATTTCTCTCATGAAAGATTCAGCGCTTTTTATGTCTTAGTCTTATAAAGGTTATCTGGAGAAAATGAGCTTGGTGGAGATAAGTATAGAGAGAAAAGTAAGTGCTAGCTAGATATGAGTAGTAGAAAAGGGAAGGAAAAAAAGGAGTTTATCTAGTAGGAGAGGGTGAAACAAAGCTTTGTAAAGCAATGCAAAAACTAAAATAGAAATAGTAGAGACCTTTTTATGATAATTTCTTTGTACTGTAATATTGGAACAGGATTGTGGAGACCTTGTAATTAGATCATAGGGACCTGGGTAGGAGAGCAGAGTTTGGGGGAAGACCCAAGAAAGCTGTGGCAGCACTTGAAGTATCTGCACTTGAAGCACATCTCTGAGCAGTGGGCACTCATCTCCTTCCTGGTTCAGAAGAATTTCAATAATTTAACATCTGGAATGCATTGGGCCAAATTTCCTTCATCAGTCTTTTATCTCTCTTTTGAGCTGCCTGGAAAGAAGTACTTACATGTTATCACTACTTTTTATGTCAAACAACACACACAAACACACAAACACACACATGTCTTAAAGAAATATGCTATGTGCTGAATCTTCCCAAATGTACAAACTCCAGAACCAAAGCCATACCATATATAACAAAGGAAAACAACCAGTACTCTTTTAGGAGCACAGACTCATCATAGATAAGAGCATGGAAATCATCCAACTCCAGATCATAGAATCCTAAGGGCTCCTCTGTAGTCCTCCATTTGAAACCCTCCATTAGTATGTGTACTGTGTGTGTCCCTGACTCCAGTGTTGTCACTGGGCTCGGTGCCAAGCCGCTGCTGCATTCAGTGCCCATAGGAGAGTTGCTTCCTCAGGGCACTTGTTATGGGCAACAAGCCCTGCCGCTGCTACTTTCACCAGACTTCCCAAAACGAACAACCATTCATACCCTGAATCTCTACATCACTTCAATGGCACTGTGCTTTCTGGGGCGCTGCGCCCTGAGGTTACACTGTGCGTGGTGCAAGAAACTGTGGAGTATATCTCCATCTTTTCCGAAAGGCTCAGACATGGTCTTATTTCCCAGATTTAGGGGGATTCTATATGACCAATCTCTCCATAATTGCCCCCAAACTTGGCTCACTCTATCTCCTTTCCTCTCCTCCTTTTTTCAGGCCTTTCAAATCCGTCATTCCCAGGGCTTCGCTTATTCTTATTGCTGGGGTTATCAGATGGCCAGGGATTTTCAGATTCTGAAACAGGACAAACAAGGGAGAAGCAGCATGCTCTGTACTCTGGTCTTATGGTGGAGTACCTGAAAGAAAGTTAACATTTTGGACTGTTAAAATTAGCCTCTTGTCAAGTTATATGGTGACAAATAGTAGCTACATTTGTGGTGAGCATAGCGTAACCATAGCATAGTATAGAGTTCTGGAATCACTATGTTGTACACCTGAAACCAATGTAATATGAACTATACTTAAAAAATTAGCCTCCTGGGATCCCTGGGTGGCGCAGCGGTTTGGCGCCTGCCTTTGGCCCAGGGCGCGATCCTGGAGACCCGGGATCGAATCCCACGTCGGGCTCCCGGTGCATGGAGCCTGCTTCTCCCTCCGCCTGTGTCTCTGCCTCTCTCTTTCTCTGTGACTATCATAAATAAATAAAAAATTTAAAAAAAAAATAAAATAAAAAAAAAAAATTAGCCTCCTATCTATCTCCTTCTTGGCTTTTATTTACATTACCATGGCTTCTCTCTCTTCTCATGGCCCTAATACAATACATACCAGGATTCAAAAAGGAAATGTGTGAGAAAAATTTGCCCTACCATGCCTTGCGTCACTATGTCTTCTAGAATTTAAGAAAACTATACTATTCCTTCATTTTACATTAGAAGAATTTCCCCCCGTCCCTTTCCTCACCTCCAATACTCTCAAGCAAACTTTGGGAGTGAGCACATGGGGAGAGTGGAGACTTGGCTCAATGAAGAATGTGAGCAGAAAATCATGTGTTACTTAAAATTATTCCTTTCTAGTGATGACCAAGTCTTTGGTACTACATCAGGCTTGTCTGCTTCTCTTTCACTCTTTAAATTGTGGCATATCTTACACATATGGAAAAGTCAAAATTATATAAAGACTCTCAACCCAGATATAATGTCCACCACTCAGATATAATGAATATTTATATTTTGCAATATTTATTATTAAAAATAAAGTCCCCCCCCCCCAAAAAAAACACCTAAAAATAAAGTTAGACATCTCATTCCCCTACTTCTTTCTGGAGAGATAGCTCCTATGTTGAAGTTTTATGTGACTCAGTTGCATGTTTTTACAACTTGGTCACACATTTGTGAATACATAACTGTATAGAACATTAGATATATAACTATATCAATATCAAAATATTAGTTATATATAACATTGGCTTGTATATCATATTGGTTTGTGTCTTAAAATTGTACATGAATGGTATCACACTTTATCAATCAATAATTTCCTTTCTTTGCTCAAGAAAAAATGTTTTAGAGCATTATCAATTTTGATGCATATACAATTTAAATAATTTCAATTTCTGTGTAAATATACCACAACTTACCCATTAGCTCATGTCCATGGGCATTTAGATTGTTTCAGTTTTTTTGCCATTACTGTGTCTCTGATGGATATTGCTTTTTGGATCTTACAATTAAGCAGTTTTTCTGGGTTAATTCTAGAAGTGAAATTGCTGGGTCATAGAATATACACATCTTTAACCTCACTCAATATTGCCAAATTACTCTAAACTTTTGTGCCAACTTTTACTCCCTCATTCTCTCCAAACATTTAGTATTGCCAGTCTTTTTTGATAATCAGATGAGTGTCAAGTTATTATTTTAAAATCTGAATTTCTCTGATTATTCAAGAGATTGAGCATCTTCTACCTGATTATTGATCATTTTGGGGGGTCCTTGTGTATGACTTGCCTTTTTACATTTTTTGGTTAATTTTAACAATATTTGTTCTCCCAATCCATGAGCATGGAATGTCTTTCCATTTCTTTGTGTCATCTTCAATTTCTTTCATCAGTGTTTTAGAGTTTTCAGAGTACAGATCTTCTACCTCTTTGGTTAGGTTTATTCCTAGGTATCTTATGGGTTTTGGTGCAATTGTAAATGATATTGGGTCCTTGATTTCTCTTTCTGCTTTTTCATTATTGGTATAGAAATGCAACAAATTTCTGTACATTGATTATGTATCCTGAGACTTTTCTGAATTCCTGTGTCAATTCTAGCAATATTTTGGTGGAATCTTTTGAGTTTCCTATACAGAGTATCATGTCATCTGCAAATAGTGAAGTTTTACTTCTTCCTTACTGATCTGGATGCCTTTTTGCTGTCTGATTGCTGAGGCTAGGACTTCCAGTGCTGTGTTAATAACAGTGGTGAGAGTAGACATCCCTGTCTTGTTCCTGATCATTGAGGAAAAGCTTAGTTTTTCTCCATTGAGACTGATATTAGCTGCGGGTTTTTCATATATGGCCTTTATTATGTTGAAGGATATTCCCTCTAAATCTTCTTTGTTGAGGTTTTTTTTTTTATCACGAATGGATGTTGTGCTTTGTCACATGCATTTTCTGCATCTGTTGAGAGGATCATACAGCTCTTATCCTTTCTTTTATTAATGCAGTGTATCATTTGATTGATTCATGGATATTGAACCACCTTTGCAGCCCAGGAAGGAATCCCACTTGGTTGTAGTGAATGATTTTCTTAATGTACCATTGACTTCGATTTGATAGTATTTTGTTGAGAATTTTTGAATCCGTGTTCCTCAGAAATATTGGTCTTAGTTCTCTTTTCTAATGGAGTCTTTGATTTCAGAATCAGGGTGATGCTGGCCTAAGAGAATGAGTTTGGAAGTTTTCCTTCCATTTCCATTTTTTGGAATAGTTTGAGAAAATAGATATTTGCTCTTCATTAAATGCTTGGTAGAGGGGTGTCTGGGTGGTACACTGGATTAAGTGACTGATTCTTAATTTCAGCTCAGATTTTAATCTCAGGGTTCTAAGATTGAACCCCTTGTCAGGCTCTGCACTCAGCAGGGAGTTTGCTTAAAAGATTCTCTCTCCTTCTTGCTCCACCCATCCTCCTTGTGCTTGCTCACATGCAGGTGCACTCTCTCTCTCTCTCTCTCTCAAATAAAGTAACACATCTTTAAGAAAAAAAATTAATGTTTTGTAGAATTCCCTTGTGAAGCTGTCTGGCCCTGGACTTTTATTCATTGGGAGATTTTTGATTACTGATTCAATTTCTTTGCTAGTTATCAGTCTGTTCAAATTTTCTATTTCTTCCTGTTTCAGTTTTGGTAGTTTATATGTTTCTAGGAATTTTTTCATTTCTTCTAGATTGTCCAATTTGTTGGCATATAATTTTTCATAGTATTCTCTTATGATTATTTCTATTTTTGTGGTGATGGTTGTTATTTCTCTTCTCACATTTGTGATTTTATGTATTGGGGTCTTTCTCTTACCTTTTTATAGGTCTGGCTGGAGGGTTTATGCATTTTATTAATTTTTTCAAAGAATCAGCTCTTGGTTTCTTTGATCTGTTCTACTGGTTTTTTTTTTGTTTGTTTGTTTTTGTTTTTAGTTTCTATGTCATTTATTTCTGCTTTAGTCTTTATTATTTCCCTTCTTCCTGCTGGCTCTAGGCTTCATTTGTTGTTCTTTTACCAGCTGATACAGTTGTAAGATTAGGTTGTATATTTGAGATTTTTCCTGCTTCTTGAGGAAAAGAATTGCTCTGTACTTTCGCTCTGTACTTTCTTCTTATGACCACTTTTGCTGCATCCCAAAGGTTTTGAACCATTGTGTTTTCATTTTCATTGAAATTAAATGTCAAGTTTCCATGTATTTTTAAATTTCTTCTTTGAATTACTGGTTGAAAAAAAAATAAAAAAAATGAATTCCTGGTTGACCCGTTAATTCTTTAGTAGCATGTTGTTTAACGTCAACATATTTGTGATCTTTCCAATTTTTTTTCCTGTGGTTGACTTCATGTTTCATGTAGTATGGTGTGAAAATATGCATGGTATCATCTCAGTCTTTTTGTACTTGTTGAGGCCTGATTTGTAACCCAGTATGCAATCAATTCTGGAGAATGTCCCACAGGCACTTGAGAAAAATGTGTATTTTGTTGCTTTAGGATGAAATGTTCTGAATATATATGTGAAGTCCATCTGGTCCAGTGTGTCATTCAAAGCCAATGTTTCCTTGTTGATTTTTTTGCTTAATCTGTCCATTGTGGTATGTAGCATGTTAAAGTCCCCTATTACTATTGTATTATTATCAATGAGTTCCTTTATTTGTTATTGTTTTTTATATTTGGGTGCTCCCATGTTGGGGACATAAATACTTACAGTTGTTAGATCTTCTTGTTGGATAGTGCCCTTTATTATAATATTGTGCCCTTCTTCATCTCTTATTAGAGCCTTTGGTTTAAAATCTAGTTTTTGGAGATAAGTATTGCTACTTTGGCTTTCTTTTGACGTCCATTTGCATGATAAAAGTTTCACCATATCTCATCTTCAATCTGCAAGTGTCTTTGGGCCTTAAATGAGTCTCTTGTCAGCAGCACACAGATGAGTTTTATTTTTAATACAATCTGACACCCCATGTCTTTTGGTTTGAGCATTTAGTCCATTTACATTCAGAGTAATTATTGATAGATCTGTAGTTAGTGCCATTTTATTACTTGTTAAGTCATTGTTTCTGGAGATTTCTTTGTTCCTTTTTAGTCTTTGTCTCTTTTAGTCTTTCTTTCCTACTCAAAGAGTCTCCTTTAATTTTTCTTGCAGGGCTGGTTTAGTGGTCATGAACTCTTTTAGCTTTTGTTTGGGAAATTCTTTACCTTTTCTTGTATTCTGAATGACAGCCTCACTGGATAGAATATTCTTGGCTGCAAATTTTCCCCATTCAGCACAATGAATATATCATGCCTTTCTCTTCCAGCTTGCTTAGTTTCTGTGGAAAGATCTGCAGCTAGCCTAATGATCTTCCCTTGTAAGTAGGGACTTCTTTTGTCTTGCTATCACTGTATTTTGCAAATTTAAATACAGGATATCTTGAATCAAAATACAGGATATTTTGATCCAAGTTCCCTGGATTTATATGTCAGTTTCCTTCCCCAGGTTAGGGAAGCTTTCAGCTATTATTTCCTCAAATAAACCTGCTCTCTTCTCTCTCTTCTTCTGGGTCTTCTATGATATGAAGAGTTCCCAAAGTCTGCTCTCATGATCCATAATTCTTCTCTTTTTTGTCCAGCTTCATTATTTTCCATAATTCGAAATCTTCTATATCACTTATTTGTTCTTCTGCTTTTCTCATGCTTGTGGTCAGTGCATCCAGTCTGTTTCAGATCTCAGTTACTACATTTTCAAATTTCTGCCTGGTTGCTTTTTTAACTTTTTTGTCTCCATAGTAAGGGTCTCCCTGAGGTCTTCCATGTGTTTCTCAAGCCCAGTGAGTATCCTTAGGATTGTTGCTTTAAATTCTCCATCAGGCATATTACTTGTATCTGTTTTGATTAGATCTCTAGCTGTGACCACTTCTTGCTCTTTTTGGATGACTCTTCTGCTTTGGCATTTTGTCTAGGTCTCTGCCTTCTTTTGTGTCAGGGAAGTTTGTTATGTTTCCCGCTCCAGAAAGTAATGACTTTACAAAGAGGTCATATAATGTCCAGGGAGTGGAGCTTCAGAAATTGGGCCTGGTGTGTGCTGCATGCATACTGCTGCTGTTTTGGCTGCTATATCCCTCAGGTCAGTCATCTTCAGAGGTTATTCTTGCTTGCAGTGGGCAGTTCTGGGGCCTTGACTAGAGTTTGGTGAGTTTTAACTAGGTGTGGTCTGGTCTGATTGTTAAATGAGCCCTGATGCTACTTTCACACGAACCGAAGCCTTGTAGAACTCTATGGTTGGTAGACATGGTGTATGCAAATGTTTGTGCTGGTCTCCTGGGGAAGGAAGCTGCCACCCTGGTCTTTAGGCACACTTGCCTGAGAAAAGCAGTACCAGTAGAGCAAAGGGGGGTGGGACTTGGTGTAAGCAGGTGAGGCAGCCAGTATTGGCTTTGTGATGTTTATTGAAGTTGGTTTATGCTGAGGGCTAGGGGAGGGAAATGACACCAGCCAGCTCCTTTGTCCCCAGAGAGGGGACCTCATGCTTGCTCTCTCAGGGAAGCACTCCCAGAGGAGAGAATAATTTCCCCCTTGTATATCCCAAATATTTTTATGATCACTGTCTGTCTCTGGGTTGCTTGTCTGCCTGGATCAGCACAGTGTACTTTGGGCTCTATCCCAGCCAAGCCTGCTGAATTTCAAAACTCCAGGCTTTAGAGATTTGCTGTGGTCAGGGTCCTGGGCTGATTTTCTAGGGTAGGGTCTTGCCATGCTGGGACTGATGCAAGTTTGATTGAGAAGGGCAGTGGCATCAAGATATAGGGGTTTGGGATATGGAGCAAAGCAGGCTAAATAGCCAGAATCCAGGTTACCTGCCCTTAGCAGGTGTCTCTGTGCCCATGCTGAGGGTCAGAGGAGGGAAATGGCACACACCTTCTGGCTCTTTTGTTCCAGAAGAGGGTACTCTATGACTGCCACATCTCCTAGATGTGCTCCAAGAAGAGCTAGTAATCTCTCCTCTCATGCTTTAAGCTATTCTCAGATAGTACCATCTGCCCCAAGGTTGCTTTGTGTGCCTTCTCTCCAGGAGCAGGACAGCACTCTCAGGGCTCTATCCCAGCCAAGCTTGCTGACCTCTAAATATCTAGTCTTTGAGCCAGTTGGTTGCAAAAACTCACAAAAATCAGCCCCTCTTGATTTCTCAGCCAGTGGCTTTGGGGGAGTGTTTTCCTTGTACATACCCCTGTGTATCCTACTCTTTCACCTTTCTCTGTCACCAGAGCTATCTTCCTTCTGCAGTACCTGAGATCTGTTTCTCCCTCAAACGATGTCTCTGCACTTCCTACCATCCTTGATGTGGCCTTTTCTCTCCCTCTACTTGTGCAGTTTGTTTTGTCAGTTCTCAGGTCAATTTCTTGGGTATTCAGAATGATGTAATAGGTAATCTAGCTGTGTTCAAGGGAGGAGGCAAGTCTAGGGTCCTCCTACTATGCCACCATCTTAGTTGCCAATCACACATCTCTTAACTAAAATAAGTTCATTTAATATAAAAATATTAAATGCAAGAATTAATACCTTATCTGAAAAAGGCAGGTGTTCCTCACATCTGAAGATGTGATTCCATGTTACCAAATTATTCAAATGAAGAAGAAATCCATCTTATTACATAAAATCTTCTGATTTTTCAATGTTAGCTTAAAGAGACAAACAGAAACTGCCAATTGTTCTTTTGGTCATGGGTCTACCAGTGTTCAGTCTTTGTGTTAGTAGATACTGGGGAAAAAAATAAGTTTTTTCCCTTATTGTCTCCTCCCTCCAGTGCCAGCCAATGGTTCCTACAGCTCAGTGTCCCCTACTCTTATTCTTGCATCCTCAGCCACTGATAATGCCACTTATGACTTACCTGGACTGTGAACTCCTTAAGAGCATCCCTTCTTATTACATCCCCTCTCCACTTACCCCTGTCTACCATAGTTTCTGGTACTTAATAGGTGTTATGCTTTATTTGTTGATTGCTTCACTCACTCAACAAATATTAGATAGCAGAGAAATAGAAAAGACTTTATAGCCTAAATGAAAACGCTTAGTATAATAAGTACTTGGACAGGGATCCCTGGGTGGCTCAGCGGTTTGGCACCTGCCTTTGGCCCAGGGTGTGATCCTGGAGTCCTGAGATCGAGTCCTGTGTTAGGCTCCCGGGGTGGGGCCTGCTTCTCCCTCTGCCTGTGTCTCTGCCTCCCTCCCTCTCTCTCTATCATGAATAAATAAATAAAATCTTAAAAAAAATAAGTACTTGGGCAAAAAAATAAGCATAGTCCTGCAGGCTGCAAATGAAGGAGTAGAGATGGTCCCCAGATGATGCAATATCTGAAGTAATTCTTTGATTCTTGAAGAAATTGGTTTATCCAGAAAAAAAGAAAAAAGGTGTGGGGAGGCATTCGAAGAAGAGAGAGCTCATTCCAAGAGAGAGTTTGGTATGGGAGCTGAATTAGACTGGAATAGCTGACTCCAGAGCATGAGTAGGGAATGATGAATGATGGTGCCAGAAGATATTCAGGGTGGGTCAAGAAGAACTACATTGAATAATTTCATCTGAGACCAGCACACAATGCAAACTAATCCCTCTTCACTTTTTTTTTTCAATGGGGTTTTCTCCCCCAGTCTGTAATTTCTTTCTTCTAATTCTCTGACTGGGAAAATCTCACTTATCCTTCATCTACCAGTTCAAATGCCAGTTTTCCTGTAAAGATGGTTTCTCTAGCCCTCATGAACAGGATTTGGATTGATTAAACCACTGTACTTTGCACATACTTATATTTTAGCTTTATTTCCTTTTACAGTTTGTATTATTATTAGTTTTTCAGCTAAGCTGGAATCATTTTATGTTTTTAGAATTTACTGTTTTTACATTCATATTGGTATCCAAAGCATTTGTAAGATATTTCATATTTATTCCTTGAATATGTAGATTGTCATTGGCTTCTCAGAAGAAATAGCATTTTAGGTGGATGTTGAGAATAAGTGACATTAGACACATACACGAAAGAAAAGAGAGGGCATATCATGCAAATGGAATAAGAGCAAAGATATTTCTTTTCTTTTCTTTTTCTTTTTAAAGATTTTATTTTAGAGAGAAACAGCTCTAGCTGAGTGAGGAACAGAGGGAGAAGGACAAGTAGACTCTGAGCTGAGCATGGCCCAGCCCAGGGCCTGATCCCATGACCCTGAGATCACGACTTGAGCTGAAATCAAGAGTTGGACACTCAACCAAATGAACCACTCAGGTACCCCAGGAGCAAAGATATTTCTTAAGTCATTTGGGTTAAAATGATTGCCTAAGTGATTAGTGAAGATAAAGAAAATATGATGGCATTTGCAAAAAAGGAAGGCTGTCATGAAATTCCATTTCACACTGAGTTCTTTGGCTGCTTTGATCTACATTCAAACATTTCTGAAGAAGTAAAGCTATTGGTTTATGCTAGTGCAGTTGAACAGGCAACTATGACAGGTCTTTCTTTCCTTACTGTGTGTATTTTATTTTATTTTATTTTTTAAATATTTTGTTTATTTATTCATAGAGACACAAAGAGAGAGGGGCAGAGACACAGACAGAGGGAGAAGCAGGCTCCATGCAGGAAGCCTGACGTGGGACTCAATCCCCGGTCTCCAGGATTACACCCCAGGCTGCAGGTGGCACTAAACTGCTATGCTACCAGGGCTGCCCTATGTGTATTTTATTTTATTTTATTTTATTTATTTTTTTTGTGGTGAAAAAATTTATATTTAGATTTATAGCCGGCTGGACTCAGTTTAGATGATCCCAATTTTGTTGGCAACATCCAAAGCATCATAGTTAGGAGCCAGTCAAACATATGCTTTCTTCTCTCCATCAGGCCTGATCAAGGTGTTGACCTTGGCCACATCGATGTCATAGAGCTTCTTCACAAAAATATGGAACGCTTCACGAATTTGCGTGTCATCCTTGCGCAGGGGCCATGCTAATCTTCTCTGTATCGTTCCAATTTTAGTATATGTGCTGCCGAAGCGAGCACCCTATGTGTATTTTAATACCTAGTTCATGTTTGACTTTCTCCATGCAGTCTTTTCCAATTGAAACACGAGGGTCTCTTTTCTCTCTTCAACCCCTCTGGACTTTCTGCTGGTACATTTTCCAATACAATTTATAACCCCTAAAGGCTTCTTTTGTGATTGCACACTTTATACTTTGATTTAGATCTATAGTGACTTTTTTGGCATGTGGTTGTTATTGTAAGACATCATATTTACCACCTATATGAATATAGACAGATATATGTAGGTAGTTTTCTTCATTTTACCTTCTCAAAGAATTATTAATATATGCAATCCTTACCAAGAAGGAAAACAAATCTCAAACTTTTCAGAAAAATTAGAAGATCAAGGTTAGAGAAATGTGCTTCACCTCAAGAAAGGTATTATTTTAACAGGTTTCCTATTGTTTAAAATATATTTGAAGGCAATGGGATATTAGAAATTTTGATATTACCCATGAAGTTTCTTAGAGCTCTTTCTTCTGTGCCTATGATAAAGAACAGTCTGAGATCAGTTGCTTTGATCTGCTATTATTTGCTATTTGATTCTGCCTTCAGGGTTTATGTTCTCCTCTTTTTTCCTTAGGATGCTAATAAAAATTTTGCCGGTTGGAACTACTCCTTTGAAATCTAGTGGTACACTCCTTTTAGTCAACAGTACTGTAGTTGTCCTAATCTTGATTAAGTACTAATGAGAAACTTTTGTAAAAGAGACTTTTCTCCACCTATTACCTTGCAATAGAAAGGCATGCCCAGGATTTGCCCTGGTGGTCATGGTAACAAGTACATGGGAATCTTCAGAAATTTGGATTTCTCACTAGGCTTTCATTCTATGAAGTGGATACTAATAGAAGAGGCCAAAGGAAGAAAAGGCAAGGGTAACATTTAGGAATGTTAGGTTACTTCTCTCGGTTTGAATTTCCAATCTCATCAACTTTGTGTGGTGTGTTTATTGCTTTTGTTCTTTTTTAGTTTCTTGTTCTGGGTCTTTAGACTGTATCTATCAAATGAAGGGTATATTAATCAAAGCAACCTTATACTCAAACCAACTATAGTTTTTGATCAAAAAAAAGATTTCTTTGAATTAAAATGGTCATGGCAATGTAGTAGTATTGACTCACACAGCATTCTGATACAGCTGAAAAACAATGGACAGTAGTGAACAACTGAGCATGCTTATCACATGGTGGGCACTATATAAAAGATTTCATATGTATTTCATTTTCATGACAGTGCTGTGAGATAGTCAGCCCTATAATCCCTGTATAACAGGGGATCAAATAGGCTAATTGATCAGACTAAGGTCACACAGTGGAAAAGGCAGTCTGTAGCTCTTGGCTTTGTTAGGGACCTTCCAGGATACTCACTGATGGTCAGTGAATACTCAGTGAATACTAAGAATGGTTTTGGAATAAATACCCAATTAATTTTCCTTTTCAACATTACATTATGGTATAGCTTAATTTAAAACATCACTATTGGTACTGAGATTATGAAACCTTTCTATTCAGATCAGGTATTTCTTCATTTGGCAACAAAAACAATATATAACATCATTGATTTAACTTCTTGGACTCTGGTAACATGATCAAGGTTGAATACATTGAATATATGACCTTTTAAGTTCTGGCTAAAGCAATAAGGGCCAGTCTCTTCTATCTGGGTTTATTGCTAACTTTGTCTGCTTTCATTTGGTTAGTCGGGGATGACAAATTTATTTCATTTTGCACATTAAAAGTTAGGATAAAAATGCTATTAATACAATCATTCCACAGACAGTTGCACTGCCAACATAAGTGGTAGAACCAATCAGGGCCATATTGGATGAGAAGGTGAGGTCTCTGAACTGGTCTTCTAGACTTGAAACTTGCTTGCCCTCCTCCTCTTCAAACACTTACTCATTCTTCAGTTCTTACTGCCCTGATATCTGGTTCTGGATTTTTGTCCCTGTACTCTCACAGCTTTTGTACTTATCTCCTTCATCTCATCTAATCATATTAATAATGGCCTGTTACTTGTAGCACCACCCTTTACCCCTCCTAAGAGTAGGGGGCCAATAAACTCTGTAAGGGTAGATTGTTTGAGTCTTATTACAGCCTAGCTAACAGTAGATGCTGAGTAATTATTTGTAGAGATTGTTATAGGAAGACCCTATAATTTAAAAAAACAAACAAAAAAACAACAAAAACTCAACTGCTTTTCCTCCTCTCATGCAGAAAAACGGGACCATTTTAGAAAAATGTCCTGGGAATGTTTTTTTTTTTTTTATGATAGTCACAGAGAGAGAGAGAGAGAGAGGCAGAGACACAGGCGGAGGGAGAAGCAGGCCCCATGCACCGGAAGCCTGATGTAGGATTCGATCCCGGGTCTCCAGGATCGCGCCCTGGGCCAAAGGCAGGCGCCAAACCGCTGCGCCACCCAGGGATCCCTGTCCTGGGAATGTTAACAGAAGTATGCCAATATTCAATCATTTCTCAGTATTATTTGTGCAGAAAACAGCTCTGAATATCTTTTTTTTGTACTACTTTTAGCAGGGGACATGATTTTATGATAAGGATGCCAAGACAGTTTGTATTATGTGATTAGAAGGAATTGGCTCATGAGATTGTGAAGTCCTAAGATCTGCAGGGTGAGTCAGCAAACTGGAGACCTTGGAGATCCAATGGTGTAGTTTCAGTCCAAAGACTGGCACGATTTGGAGACTCAGGAAGAGCAGATGTTTCAGTTCAAAGGCAGTCAGGCAGGAAGAATTCTTCTGGAAGGGGTCAGGTTTTTTTCTATTCCTACTTTCAGCTGGTTGGTGAGGCCACTCACATTAGAGGGGACAATTTGCTTTAGTCTATTGATTTAAACGTTAATCTCATCCAAAAACAACCTCATGGATACAGTTAGAATAACTCAGTATTTGGGCACTCTGGTGGTCAAGTTGACATATACAACTATCACAGAAGCCCACAGAAAATTACTTCTTCAAGTGGCAGATCAGGGATTTGAGTATGTCTGATTTAGAAGCCTAAGTTGTTGTCCAGTGTACACACTACCCGCAAAGAGGTAATAAGTGCAATTAGAAAGCCTTCCAGGTTGACAAACTTCAGAACTTTTGGTCTTTTTCATAGCAGCTTTCTCTTCTCCCAAAGCAATGTCTAGAGATTTTAAATATTCGAAGCACCATATTTCCCCCCAATTATAATGCATCATGTACATACTGGCCTAAAAGCAAGCTGATTTGTATTGTAGTATTTGTTTGCTGGTTTTTATACTAGTTTAGGCACAGAAGTATTGATTAGACTAATTTATAGCCAATCTTGTCAGGATAATATAGCTACTTAGTAAATTTTCCCAATAGGCATGTTCAAAGGTTTATAATACTGGATGTAAAGGAGCAAATCTGAAAAAAAAAAAAAAGCTAACCAGGATTTTGAGTGTAGAGCAAGACAAATACTGACTTTGGGGGATTACCATTGTATTCTTTTGAAATTACATTCAAGTCTCTTACTAATTAAAACAAGTGTTTACTGATCACCTGTTATGTGCTTGTAATTGTTTTGGGTACTGGTTATATTGTAATATTAAAATTTGAAAATTTTTCTTTCTCAGGGTTTCAAAAAAAGTGAGTCATGTAGCATGACCAAGAACTTTGATAAACAAGATGACAAAAGCATAAAGGAGTAACAAAGCCATAAACTGCAAGCTGCTACAAGTGACTTGACTTTTGGGAGTACAAAGGTACTGGAGGAACAGGTACTTAAGGGCATACACTGGATGGCAATGTTAAATTAAGAAATCTAAGTTATGGTTTAATATTTTTATTATCAGAGAATTTACATGAGGTGGCATCCAGGGTCAGAATGGAAGAAACCAGCAATGGAAAGCCAATGTATTTTAGCTTTTGTGCTAGAAACAGCTTCCCAGTGGATCCTAAGAGCAATAGTATTAAGAGAATTGTTTGCTTTAGTGATGATCAAAATGCTTTCTGTTGGAAGGGACCTAGAGGTGAAAGATAAGGAGAAGGTTCATGTGATGATTACAGGGCAGACTACAAATTGGAGAGATGAAGGCTGAGGAATTTCAAAAGAATAAAAAATGGTATTAAAGTGAACACACAGCCTTATTGTCTAAAATGAAGAAATGAAGCCTATATCAAGAAAATTTGGGACAAGGAAAAAGAATTTCTGTGCAGATGAATTACATAAATGGATCTCTACCTTTCACGGTTGGAGATTTTGAAATATAACAGATTTAGCTAAGTGTAATGAATGATAGGGCTGTAAGAGACATAATCTCTCATCTATCTTGAATATGAAGTTAGACAAGTCACTCACTGCCTAACCCAATAATGAAAATGTTAGTAGGCAATATTACCAACAACAACAAAAAAATTATCCTACAGTAATAAGCTCATAGGTAGATAGATGGGCAATATTCAAAATTATTTTAAAAATTTTAATCAATAAATCAAAATCCCAGTTTTCCCCCTTTGTCATAATTCCTGGCAACTTCAGTTAACTTATGCAATTCTTTTGTTTATGAAATTAAAGTCCACAAAAATATAGCCTTTCCTCAGGCTATAAATAAAAATGATTTCTTATAGATTAATAACTTTGCATGAAACCTCAAAACACTGTAATCATATATGAAAAATTTCAAATAAACAAACTAAATATCAAAATGAATAAAACTGTATTATTTTAATACCTTGATAAAATAGTAAGTCTCAGAACTTTAGATAGGACATTGGCTTAGTGGTTCCCAGACTTTTAGATTTCATGGAGTTAAAGTGGGGACCAATACAGAGCTGTTGAGTTTTCATTTTGCCAAGTAAGGATACTTAAAGCAACTATTACCAACATTTCCTTCAATACAACAAAACTTGGAATAATCTTATAATAAAAATTAAATTCAAGCTGATAACCTATCAACTTTTTACTTTATTTCCTTTTTGGATGGTGAAAAGTTAAGGTTGGCCTAGAATTTGCAAATTGCCTAAAATGTCACTTTGTCCAACCATTTTTATTTTTTTATTTTTATTTAAATATGATAGTCACAGAGAGAGAGGCAGAGACATAGGCAGAGGGAGAAGCAGGCTCCATGCACCGGGAGCCCGACATGGGATTCGATCCCGGGTCTCCAGGATCGCACCCTGGGCCAAAGGCAGGCGCTAAACCACTGCGCCACCCAGGGATCCCTGTCCAACCATTTTTAAATAGAAGTTGAGAGATGAGTAGCTTTACCTGAAATCATCCTGTGTTAACCGTTAACCTCAGAGAGAAAGCATAGATTCTGACAATTAGTAGATAATACACCTTCTCAGATACACGAGCACTAAACATGTTGCTAATCAGAATGTTTATCTTAAAACCAAACCCAAATCCTTCATAACTAATGAAAAATCAAAGAAATCCACCTACTTTGTAGTATAAAGACTTGGTATACACAACTGTACCTATAATAATATATTAAGGAAAACCGCAAACCACAAATTATAATTATATAACCTACCTCATAAATGATGTTGTTAGGGTCAGGCAGGAATAGGCAGGGCTAGGTAGGGGGCCACAGAATCAGGCTCACAGAAATCCCAAAAATGCTGAGGTGTAAGGAAACCAGGGATAAGGGAGCAAGCCAGACTACCCTGCCCTAGGTGTGTGTGTGTAGGGGGTAGGGTGTCTTTTTATATAAAGACAGTCATCTATGACCAACAAAGAATAACCAGACCCCAAAGAAGTAAGCCATTAAAGATGTTATCACCAGTCCTAACTCAAGCCAAGACAGCACAAGAATCTCAAGGCCACAAGTTTCCCAGTCAGTTCTCAATAAATGACTGCCCCTACAAGCCCTCAGTGGCAACCCTTTCAGGAACCCTCTCACATCTGAGAACTTTCTCTGTATCTTTGTTCAATAAACTTCTATCACTTTACTCACTCTCCTGTGTCCACAAGATTCATTCTTTGACTCTGTGAGACAAGAACCAAGTTCTCCCGTATCATATAATCTTATCTGTGAACTTTTAATTCTCCAAAATGTTTCATTCTCAATTACATGGTCTATGGAAGATGCTTAATAAATGTCTATTGTACTAACAGATGAGTGACACTTTCAATCACTGAAAAAACAAGTTTCTTCCTAAGAAACTCTCAACTAGCACAAAATCCTGTTTCAGAAATCATTAGAACATTAGTGTGTGGAGAAAAAAAAAGATAGTGGTGGTGTGAGGGAACCCCATTTGTCGGTTTTCTCAAATGAAAAAGCAATCAGATGCCTTAGGGTGCTTAAGTGAGAACAGTATTTGCACACAATTTTTGTGTAAAAACATCTTCATACCCCCTTTACTTTTTTAGGTTAAGTAACACGGAAGTTTTAATATCTTAAAGGAATTATAGTTCAAGAGCATGTAACAAAATTTTAACATGACCTTGGGGATGCATTTATCTAATTGTTTGAACTATCAAAATGCTATAGATCTGCATTTCAATTCAGCTATCAATTCTAATTCCACCACAAACATATAATCTTATTCCTTTGAAAGTTTTGAGAATTGGCACTAATTTCCTCCCTCCCTGCACTAGCTACAAAAATGCATGACTAACAATGTAATTTCAAATTCAAAATTAAGAATACAGTTTAGTCTGTTAAAAGGATGTCCCATTATCAGAAACTGGGAGTTCATGGGTTTATTTTTAAAACAATTAGCCTGTAAAAGTATGATGCTTCTTTTGCAGACCCACTCCTATTTACTTAAAACAGGGGGCAGAGGCACAGAAAGAAATTCACCTCAAGAAACTGATAGGCAGAATCAGGGTTTGTAGTATTTTAGATTTTGTATTCAAAATGTGCCTTAAAAACACATCCAAATAAGTCACATGGGCTGCTTAAAACCAGTATACGCAATTTTGGTATAAACTTTACCTACTGTAATATACAAAATTGTACATTTTAAAAATATCTGTGATCATATATAATACAGAAATGCTAATACTTGGTTTGACTCCAGTGATTTTCAAGGTAATTTTGGATTTTAGCAGGTAGAAATGTGATGACTACTGAGAATTCAAGTATACTAAAAAAATGAGAATATTTTTGTTACCTTTGTCGAATTGTTATGTAAATATTCTGTCCCAATTTTTCCTTCTAACCCATAAAAGAACTAATTTCTTTAAAAATACACATATTAACAATTCCTGTCTTAATATTTTTATTGCTCCTAATTATTTTCAGTTTTCACATTTTTTTTTTCTGAATCAGGAATGAATGTAATGTTTCTGGTCTGAGTCTTTGAAGAATATTATATAAACAAAAACTTGTCTTCAAACTTTTGCCTTTAAGATCACACAATTTAAGAAAATGTAATTACTTTTCTCCCCCAAATAGCTTCTTTACTGAGAACAGCTGTGTGCCTGATTATCAAGAGTGAGAAATAAATCTACCTGTGTCTTTGATCTAGCTTTGTGACTACTATTTCTGTTATGGATGCATGGCTTTCTGTTCAAGAGATCTGACATCATGTGCTCCAATTCCTTCAATGTCCCTGCTTTGAGTGCTTGCCACTTCTTGGAATAGAATTCTGTAATATTAAATCTTAAGACTTTCTTCATGACTATTTTAAGTCTAATATCACTTTGATCTAAATTTCCAGTATGGTTCCTTTAATAGGTCAATTAAATACCTATAAAAATGAATAAAGAAGCTACTGCACCCTTTTATTTTAGACCTGGCCCACTTGTAATTAAGCAGAATAACATTCCAAGTTCATTTTGATTAAAAACTATGAAAACATGGAAGCTATAGTTTCCGTATCATCAACTCTATCAAGAAGAGAATCAAGGTCATATTAAGACATTAATATAGCTTAATCACACCCAATTTACTTTCTAGGTTAACTAAGTAATATTAAAAGGTGATAATTTTCTTTGAAACTTCTAAGTACAACCTGCATATACATGATTTTGAGGATATATGTTAACTTCGACATACAACTATATTCTAATATAATTATTTTAAACATAAAGAAACGGATCCTTACAAGACCAAAGTAACCCACAGGCCATGAGGTTGGTTTTTACTTTTTCCTTTTTTTGTTTAAACAAATGTGCACCACGATGGTTCAACAAATAAGGCAAATGCCGTGAATATGAAAGCTGCAATTTGCAATACATCACATCTAGAACCCAGGGGAGGTGAACAGACAGAGGTGGTAGTCATTCTAATTAAACAGTCATATGACATCATGACAAGTTGGTTTGCAGCATCAAAACTGTCCATTTAAGTTTCCTTTTTCTTAATGATCAGAGGTCCCACGTTGTCTCCAGTCTCTTCATTGTGTTTTGTGTGAGATCCATCACAGAATGGAAACTAGGAAAAGAGAGAATGTCAATGTCTAATCATAAAATCAGTATTAGCTTGGTAGAGCGGGGGTGATGCTTAATTTACATATTTAACACACAGGATAACTCTTAATAAAAAGATCTTCCTAGGCCACATTATACAGGTGCTCTTAAAGAGCATATGTAAAGTATATACACTAAGTATATCCACTAATTTGTGGATAATACACAGATCATTAATTGCATTTTCATTTGTGATATTTGATTGTGGATACTGAATATCTTTTCCATGTTTATATGCTAGTTCCAGTTACATTTCTCTTCTAGTGAACCATGTCCATTTAGAGCCTAAGTTCATTTGTTTAAAATCAATTTGTATATTATGCCTTTTTTTGATTACCTTTGTAGCAATTTTTCCCAAGCCTTTTAATTTTGCTTATTTTTTCATATTAACTTCTCCACTTTCATACAAACATGTCAGTGCTTCCCTGTTTAACATTCTTCATGGAGACATCTTTCTCCTAGAAATGTGGTAAATTTTCATGATTTCATTTAATATAATTGACATTTTGGGGTTCGGTGGTAGAAAATGTGACAGAAGTAAATTTCTCACAGTGCTTGTCAAAGTGTGCTCCAAAGTTGTTAAATCCTAAAATATGTGATTTGGTTTCGCTGTGTTTTAAGAACATATAATTCTTTTGATTTGTAGCATACATTATTATTTAAAAGAAGTTCTGCTATTAAAAAATACTCAAAATTTCCCAAGCTGACTAAACCATAGACACTTTTAACTTTGAAATCTAGTATTTGTGTTCTATACAGCAGACTTTATAACCATGTTTAAAATATGCTTTAGATTAGGGCTAGGTTTCCTTATTCTTGTTAGACCTTTCCTATTTATTCTCTACCTACCTTTATTAAGCTTTATTCAAATAGATAAACTTGAGATTTTTTTTTCCCATGTACTTTTAAATTCTTCTGGAATTCTCATTTTCAGGTAGGTCTCATACATACTCTGATACCATTATTTCTGCCTTATATATTTTATAGTTAGCATAATTAAGTATATTTTCATACCTAACTACTTATGCTATATATTATCAATGGTTTTTGCAAGTATATCCTTCCTACTGTTAAATGAAAAAGATACGAATTCAACAATGTTTTAGGTGTCTCCTCAGGACTTTATATTTAGAAGGTCCAATTATCAGTAACTATTTTGGTTTTTTTTTCCTTCTGTATTTATGTATTTTATTTCTATTTCACATCAAAGGATGACAGCTAGCATCTTTGTTTCATTCTTGATGTCTGAAACGTACCTATACTCTAGAATTTAGAGTTTCATTGTTTGGTATAAGGTACATTACTGCACTGAAGAGGCCTATTTACAAGAGTAAAGTAACAGGAATCTTAGCCTTAGGATTAAAATTGCCTCATTACTCACAGTGAAGGCAGTATGATTTTAGATACCTGAAAATAGACAATCTTAAACTTTGACATTAGAAGTGTCTATTCTAAGATTAAAAAAAATATTTGGTTGATGTTAAAGAAATTCAATTTTAATTTTACTATTTGTATATTATTCCAAGATACAGTAAATTAGTTAAAAATTACAGAAAAAGTCAAGGTACCAGCATGTTTAATGTTTCCAAGTAAATAATCTATTTTGGGGTAGATGGCAACATTAATGCAATATATACAAATAAAGCTTTCTTTTTCTTTCTTTCTTTCTTTCTTTCTTTCTTTTTGGTCAATAAGATATGGTACAAAGTAAATTCATGTTTAAAACAGTCCTTGAAAAAAAATAAAAAATAAAAAAATAAAAAAAAATAAAAAAAATAAAAATAAAAATAAAACAAGTCCTTGCAGCAAAAACATAAAAACATCAACCTAAGCTTTCATTTTTTCTTGGCATGGATGAAGTGGCCATAACAATCCATAAAAATCAAACTAAAATGTACCCCATAGCAAATAACAGCATTTCAAGGTGACATATGATTAATATATAAACACAGACTATTTTACAGTGAGAATACATGTTTAGATTGTAAAAGACCTCACTTTTTATAAAAGGCACATATAAAACATGTTACTATATAGTTTTATATATTTAGGTTTTAAATTAAATTTCTGAAAAATGAAGTATTTACAAATTAAAAAGCTTCAAATAACTTACTGAAATAGCATGTTTTACTTATTTATTTAATCTCATTTTGAAAATACTAGAAAAATAATACAGTTTTAAAAATCATTTCCTTCTAAATACAGAATCAAAAACAGGAAAGACATCTATAGAGAAATATACAAAAAACATCTTATAAAAGATTGAGAAAGCCATACATCTAAAATGAGAATATACTTTTTAAAAAATTTTCATTTATTTATTCATTAGAGAGACACACACACACAGAGAGAGAGAGAGGCAGAGACACAGGAAGAAGGAGAAGCAGGCTCTATGCAGGGAGCCTGATGTGTGACTCCAGGATCATGCCCTGAGCCTAAGGCAGGCGCTAAACCGCTGACCCACCCAGCGATCCCCGAGAATATACTTTTTATATGATAAACTAGTCAGCCTAAAAACCAAAATTTGCCTGTTTCCTGTTTTAAAAGAAAAAATAAGTATTTCTTTAAAAAGCAGTGAATAGTAGATATTGGCCATTTGTTTAATAAAGGTTCATGCTTTTATAATAAAGCTTTTATGACTTTAAAATATTAGTTAAGATTAAAAATCAAAAATCATTTTATTCAGAGACACAGATATCTTTTAATAGTACTTTATTAATCCCAGGAATCATTGATTTAAATCAAATTCCTCTCCCAAACTTCTTGTGAAGATTAGGTATTCTCATTATATTTATTCAATAGAGAGTTCTCACTTTAAGTTAATGAAAAACCAAAACTTTTCTTTTTCAGCCAGGACCAAAATGAGTTATTTCAAGACTGGATTAGCAAATTCTTGAGAATATACTGTACATATTACTGGGATACATTTATTAAAATTAACTCATGATTCTCAAATAAGCGAATGCCAATTAGTCGGCATTAAAATTCAAATGGTAAATTACATAACAATATGTTTTTCAGGAAGTGTCTTGTTCTATTTAACTTTTCTATGCAAGAGAAAGAAAATATGTGTATACTTTTAATCGTAACCTAGTAGTTTTAATAATGCAACAAAAACATGTCAAAAACACGAATTATTCTCTTTCATTTAAAATTTTGAAATTTGTTAAACTGTCAAGCAAAGAGCTAAAATTACAAAAAAAAATGCAAAGGGTATATTTAATTTAATTCACGTGGTATCAATACTTAAAAAGTAAAACCTAAAGAATCAAAATACTGATGGAAAAAAGTTTAGCCCATTAAGTGGTTCTAAAATCTGTTCTAGGGGCTCCTGGGTGGCTCAGTGGTTGAGCGCCTGTCTTTGGACCAGGACATGATCCTGGAGTCCTGGGATTGAGTCCCGGGATCGAGTCCCACATCAGGCTCCCTACATGGAGCTTGCTTCTCCCTCTGCCTATGCCTCTGCCTTCTCTCTCTCTGTGTCTCTCATGAATAAATAAATAAAATCCTTAAAATATCTGTTCTTACATGCCAGTGTTTGTTATTAATGAATCCTGGAAAAAAGCTTGAAAATTAAACTGGCTGAATTTCCTAAATGTCCAGAAAATATCTTATGTTGGCTAACTAAATTAGAAAACTACAAGTCCCATATTTTTATATGGTTTAGAGAAGGGGCTATAATAAATGATTAGGATTTAAAAAAAAACCCTAGAGATTCTTGCTTTTCATTTGGAAAGCTAGTTAACATCATCGATCTTCATAAAATACACAAGATTTGTTTCTTTTTAATGGTCCCAATCTCAGGTTGTGATGTTTCTGTTTTCTGGGTATTTGAAGATAAAAATAAGTAAGTGTTCCTGCTATCTCTTCTATCTGCAACAAATTAAAAAAAACATTTATCTTCCTTCTCCAAACTTTGTATTCTTAATGAGTATGGTTTCTATTTCCCAAGGAAGTTGCCTGGTGCTATTTTGACTCACTACCATAAACTGCTCTAAGAAATAGTCTTTTTCTTTGGTTGAGGAAGAAAAGCAGTAAGATTTGACACTACCTGAGAGGACATGACGTTTTATTCCATTCTTAGGTACTTGCTTTAGTAAAATGTAAGATAGTAGTAAAACATATTAAAAGAAATTAAGATTTTACAAGACTGTCCTTATGTAGATTGGACAAGCTATGTAACCAACACTCTGAATTTTATTTCTATGAAGAAATGGACTCCATGCATCCACCTCCAAACCATTAATAGGATGGAGACTTCTGTTAACACATATACAACCCCCAGAACAAAAACAAGCACACCACTAACAAAACAAAACAAACAAACAAAAAAACAATTCAAATCCTAAAGTTGTAAATGAAACAAAATGATTCTACATAGTCTGTTCAGCTGCATTTCTTTTCGACTTCAGTTGAGCTCCTGACAATAACTGGCACACCCTTCCTCTGTTCTTATTTCTTAGCATGCATCCTTCTACTGTCCTTGTTCAAACTCTCTCCTGCCTCCTAATAGCCAACAGACAACTCAGGGGAGTGAGGGTAGGCTGGGAATCTAGCAAGACTATGTTGCATACTTTTCCCTCTGACATCAAAGTTCTATTTTCTTATTTCGAAAATAAGGCTCTCTCTTCCTTCCTAAGTTTCACATTTGTGCTCTTACTCTCATTTCCTTCCACCTCTTTCAAGACATCACAGTCTCAAATAGTATCTTTCCCTGCTGTCACTTCTCTATTGCCTCTTTTCTTTCTCCTGTCACATATGGATAGCCCTCTTGTGAAATACTGTGAAATAGGCCAGTTTCTGAAACAGCAGAGGGCATAAGGGGTGGGGAGGGGAGAGGGGAGGACAAATGAGGTAAATTTTTTTTAAAGATTTTATTTATTCATGAGAGACACAGATAGGAGAGAGAAAGAGAGAGAGAGAGAGACAGAGACAGGTAGAGGGAGAAGTAGGCTCCATGCAGGGAGCCTGACGTGGGACTCGAACCCGGGTCTCCAAGATCACACCCTAGGCTGAAGGTGGCGTTAAACTGCTGAGCCACCCGGGCTGCCCCCAAATCTTAAGGTAAATCTTAAAATGTAATTTCTGCACACTGTAAAGAAATGATTCATTAGGCCTGGAAAAACCACTCAAAAATGTTAGACCCACATAATGGGCTACTAGTGATTGTACCCTTAGAATGAATTAGAACTGAATTAAAATTTCTATCATATGTACCTTTTTTCAGATAAGTAGAAAGGTGTTTTCATTTTGTCATATTAGAAACACAACTGGTTTGTCTGAGAAAAAAATTACTGAATATGAACTCAATAGAGACATCTAATCAAAGGCATTAATTGCGAATCTTCTGTGATCTTGCATGTAAGTGTGTGAGCTGGCACCACTGTGATAACCTTAGGTATCTGAGGAATGTGGGGTTTCCAAAAATATCTGAAGAATAAAAACATCCATTAATATGAATAATATTCAAAGTGAACTATTAATTGATTCAGAGTGGGAATAAAAAGTTACTAAGATTCAGTGAAAATTCAAAACCGACAAATCCTAGATGCAAAGAGGATCACTAACAGCATAAAAGATGAGCTTAAAATAAGAGAGAAAATGGGAAATAAAAAGACTGGTCTGGCATTCCTTTCCTCGAAATCTACCTAGGGGAAATGACCATCTCTAGTTTACCCATCTGGAAACTCTAAACTGTATGATGAAAAAGTAATCCCAGAATGTTTTGTTGAATTATAAAGTCTAATAAACATTTAAATCACTAGTTGGTGTGCGCTTGTGATTCTTACTGAAATACTTAAGATCTTAGTCCTCATAATTTCCTATTTGCTTTATTGACCTCTCCTTTACCCTCTGGAAGAACCCAACCAAAACAAACACCCTTTATTTGACCCCAAATCTATGCTTTAAAGTTCAAACAGTCATCTTATTTCTTTCCCTTTCCGTTCACTGCCATGTTTACTAAAATTTTGACATATACTCAAACTTCTAGCATTTCTTTATTAATAATTCATACTTTAACCCACTTAGACATAGCTTCTATTCTAATTATTCTGTTGAAATGACACTAAAAGGTCAATGGCCTAAATGTGTAATCCAACTTTTTATATAATATTCACTTAGGTGTCTCTGCACAAGCCAATGTTCACAGCCAAATCTTTGAAACTTTCTCATTTCCACTGTGAAACTGTGATATTCTTGGTTTTCTTTTGACTCTGGCTCAATTCATCTCCTTTTTGACTCATTCCTCTTTCCAAAATGTAAATAATTCACTAAGACTTCATACTTAGCCCTTGATTTTTATCTGCATCAAGAATCTGTTGCATTCTTTGTTTGACTCATCAGTTTTGCTGATCTCTATCTTCAACCCTGATGTCTCAGCCTTAGACTCACATTTCAGATTATCTGCTGGACATTTCCATTCAAACATCACCTCAAAATTCCTTTGGAATTGAATTCCTGGTCACTGTCCTAGAAAGTCAGCTTTTCTTCTTGCAGTCCTATTTCTGTTATTCTGAAAGATTACCATCTTTCTAATAACACGTTTAGATACTTTAACAAGTTTCAGTTTTTCTCCGCCAATCTTCCTCATAAATCAGTCAGTACATTTGGCTTATCCTTCCCTCAAAATATTTCTTGTATCTGTTCATTTTTATCCATCCCTAGAGCTATCACTCTGGGGTAAGCATCATAACTTTGTCTAAAAACCCAACAAGAAGCTCCCCAATGTCTGGAGGCACAAACCCCACACAGATACCCAAGATGCTCCATAATTTGAACCTATACCTCAGGGGATGGAAGAGCAATGACCAGACTAGATTCTTCACTGATCCCAACCTTACTCACAAGGGTCCTTTCCTATAGATTTTGAGAAAGAGTTCCCCAAACTTGCTAGTTTATTCAAATACCAACAAATTTTCCAGGGGCAATTTAACTCCCATGTATATCCGTATGCCTTCCCAGAAAATTCTAGCCCACACTGTAAGCTTTTTCTTTTATTTTAAGCACCTGTACTGAGTCTACTGTACAGATCTATGATACCTGCTATTTTACTATTTAACTTTTCTCATGCATATATAGTAGACATTATATGATCACTGACTAAAGAACTACCAAAATGACTTAAACATTCTTGAATCTCTAAAGGTACTGTTTTGTATATTTTGATGAGCAACAGGAGGGGACACCTATTACGGGCACAAATTTTAAAAAGCAAACCAGGTCTAGTCTACAGAATATTACTGAAGAGTATTTTCTAGTGCCGCTACTAGTACTTACAAATAATCCCACATACCAAATGAACAGTGTTCTTTTTAAGTTACAATTTGTAATGGGCTATTAATTTTGGTTCACATTCTATATGTTCATCAAGCAGCTTCAGATATAATGACATTATCTAAACACTAGATCACTGGATTATACAATATCGTTATATTGGGGAAGGGAGTTAGAATACATTTTCCAGAGGCACCTGGGTGGTTCACTGATTGAGCATCTCTGCCTTTGGCTCAGGTCATGATCCTGAGGTCCTGGGATCTAGTCCCACATCAGGCTATCCATGGGGAGCCTGCCTCTCCCTCTGGCTATGTCTCTGCCTCTCTGTGTCTCTCATGAGTAAATAAATAAAATCTTAAAAAAAAGAAAAAAGAAAAAAAAAGAATACACTTTCCAGAACCTAGTATGTAACTTCTTCCTGATTTGTTGTTTTTTTTTTTTTTTCCTGATTTGTGATAATGGCTTTCCACTGTGGGAAGAGGTGGTTCCTGACGTGTGCTTTCAGAAACATAACTTTTATTGTCCTTTTTTAAATGTGTTATAGTGTCATCTTTGGTGAAATCCATTTTATTTAAATGCTAATAGTGGCAGTACATACAGTATATTGACCATGTATCTCACAATATATGAGAAATTCTGAAATCATTCAATGTATGAAGCTTTTCAAGATGATCTTAGGAAAGCATTTTACCATCCTTAGGTCACTAGCTGTCATCACTGTCTAAAAGTTGCCTAAAAGCTGCAGGCATCACAGATGACAGCTCCAAAAGGAACTTGATGAAATGTTATCACAAAAGAAGATTTTAAAAGCCCCATTATGAATTTAACTATAAGAGCTATAGCTTAAAGAAAGCTTAGATACAGGGTCAATATATCAAGGGTAGTTTTCCAAATTTCTCTTGAATTTTCTAAAACTTGTCCTAGAATCCAGGAGCTTGAAAGCTCACGAAAAGAATTTCCCTTCTGTTTCTCTTCATATTTTAGGCTGCATACACTCTTCCCCGGGATACTGGAAGCAACGATCCATTTGGAGAGAAAATCCTAAGAATAAATAAGGGATTTTTTTCCCTTCTTGGCCAAAAACACAGTTATGTTCACCTGAACTCAATAAGGGAATAATGGAATTTTACTGCACAGTAGTTAATACATTTTAGGAACGATATTCCTGAAGAGTCCATGTAAAACAGAGAAGAACAGGATGCGTTAAAGAAAAGGGGCACCTGGCTGGCTCAGTCAGTGGAGCGTGCAACTCTTAACCTCAGGTTGTGAGATTAAGATGGGCACAGAGACTACTTTAAAAAAAAAAAAAGAAAAGAAAGAAAACGAGGGAAGGGGGAGAAGGAGGAGGAAGAGGAGGAGGTATCCTAATAATATCTGGTGATACATGTTTGATAGAATAGTTTAAAAAGAAATATTAAATTAAAGATGGAACTAACATAAAAGACTTGTTTTCCTCACCTTTTTAGACCTCCAACAACGACAGTACACAGCTTTATCTCCCAAATCCTCCATGTCATAAGCATGTACTATCTTGGGGTTGTCTTTCTGGATGTGAAGGTTTACCATAGATTTGTTGCGATGATCTTTAACATAAAACCTTCTGTAAGCTAGATAACCAATTGCAGCTGTCCCAGCAGCAATAGTAACTGCTGCGATCCATTCAACTACAGCAGGAAAGAAAAACAGGAATAATTATCAAAACCAAAATATACACTAATAATGTGTATTTTTACTAACATGAATGTTCAGGAAATCCAGTTTTTGAGTTAAGCATTCTAATAGTCAAAGGTTTTTACTGTTAACAAAATAATCACAACACGATGGTATTAACAATTTCTTGTTAAGACTTTCCCCAGCCTTTACTGAGGCAATTGTGTATTTTCTATTGAATGACGATGGCTCAGTTAAGATAGAGAGGGAAACAAAATTATTTTATAGATGGAAAAGGAAAAACAATGCTTAATAATTTTTAAAGTGTTCACAAATAGATTTAAAGTAACATGTAAGCTTGCAGATACCTATTGCTTAAAAAAAACAAACAAACCTTGATACATAAAAAATTCAGATTACAAAGACTCCCCCCCACCCAAATAATCAGGAGGTGATTATGTTGGTAGACTCATCAGAGTTCATTTAAATAGAAGGTCCTTTAGTGATTTTAAAATGCATAACCACAAATAGAATTGGTATCCGAAGAAAAAACCAAAAAAGGACAAATAAAGTCACTTTTAATATTAAACATTCAAAGAAATATATCCAGCAGGATTCTAGGCTTCAAAGTCATTCAAAAGTTTTTTGTTTTTTAGATTTCAAAGTGCTTTCTCATTGGAATAAAAATTAGAATGCATTAATTTATTTCATAGAAAATATTAATATAATTACAGTTATATTCTCACTTAATAAATTCTAAATTTCCAATATCCACCAGTGGATGATGATTTGAATTCCCTACAAACTTCATTTTAAATTTCATGACCTTTTTCTACTCAATTATTTACTTGACTAACAGGCCATCTATTTATTTTTTCCACGTTGCTTTTTAAGGAGCCCTTAGAAACCCAAGCACTTAACTACCCCAGTTCCACAGAATGTTGGAGAGAAGAAAGTTCTGCATAGTCTGGTTAGCCTCAGCCTCAGAAGAGAGTTGTCTATTCCCAGCATGGAGTGAACTGCAGGAAGAAGTTGAACAAGGGTCAGGATAAACACACTGGACTGCTTCCCAGCACTTCCTGAGTCAGATCTTCATAGTGTTTGAAATAAGTTCCCAGACTATCAAATAAAGCCCTAGAGAGATAAGTACAAAAAACACATTCCAAGGACAAATAAAAACATATAATGAATAATTAACTGTACAGCTTATTTGCACTATTGAGTCAAATTTCTTATTGCACTAATGTGATTAATTACCCTTCCTAATAATGTCCTACATTAAATTGGAACTCATTTTTAAAAAAATTATTTTATTTTTAAAGATTTTATTTATTTGTTCATGAGAGACACAAAGAGAGAGAGAGAGGGAGAGAGAGAGAAAAAGAGAAAGAGGTAGAGACACAGGCAGAGGGAGAAGCAGGCTCCATGTAGGGTGCCTGATGTGGGACTCGATCCCAGGTCTCCAAGATCACACCCTGGGCTGAAGGCGGCGCTAAACCGCTGAGCCACCCAGGCCTGCCCTGGAGCTCATTTTTACAAAACTGTAATGGGAAGAAGCAACCATTCTTACAGTTCTTTTTATCTTGGATCTTCTCTTTTAATTTATTTAGTTTTTATTAAACATTTCTAATTAGCACTTTCCTTGGATTCTATTTTCAATCACAGTATTTTTCTCTACAAGATAATTTATTTTTCTTCCCACATTTCCATTCCTCCTTGCTAAAATACTCTAAAATAAACATTAACATTATGTCCTTCACAGGTGCTGCATGACTGAGAAAACAAGTTAATAAGTTATTTGACAGCTTCAAACCTTTGGACTCATTGAAGAATGTTTTTAACTACACATTTTGTGTATATTTGTCTTGAATTTTAGTGCTGTTTCATGATATTACACTGCAGCAATTCCAAGCAGGGCTGAAACTTTGCTCTGATTTCTAACTTGGTTCCTGATATTTCTTTTTGATGTATTATTTATCATGGAACTCCCTTGAGAAAGTACTCTCTACATCAGGAGGTATAGCAATCTGTTTCTAAGCTAATGGAAATCCACTCTGAATAGCTAATGTACCCATTACAAAATGGGCTAAAATATTGTTTTGCATAGTATACATTCAGTTATATTTGCTAAATATTATCTGTAGCATAAATTCAAAAGGAGGAAATATCCCAAAGGAGTAAAATAACATAATTCCCTAAATACTGTTAATTTTAGTTACACCCTACATTTTAGGTGAATTGTGAAGTAATCTCTTAACAGATTTGCTTTAATAGTGCCTACATATTACAAAAAGGCCTGAAATCCAAAGAGCTAACATTGGTTAAGATTAATTTGTCTCACAACATAAAAAGGGAATCTTTTAGGAATTTCTACCTAAAACTCATGATAGGCCAAATGAATCTTTCTTAGCCATCAAAACAGTCTTCTATTCTCTTTTCTCATATTAGTCACTGAATCTGTATGGTGACTCTTTTTTTAAACCTTTACCTCCCTAGAATTTTTGACAGTGGAATAAATGGCAGAATAAATAACACAGAAAAGAAGAAAAAGCAAATGAAAGAAAAGGAAATTGACTCTAGATATTACTTAAAAGTAGCAGCCCCATGGAGAATCAAAACACAAACTGTAACCCTACCCCCTAACAAGGGTCACTTATGACCCTATATAAATGTCATAATACCATATGTGTGCTAGAAAAATGGATTTGCATTTGCTCCAATGGATTGTTTAGAATCAGAGAGCTAGGCAAATTCTTAAGAATTTCCATTATCCCCCCCTTCCCAAAACCTAATTCTCTAATCTCACTAGAGACAAATGTAAAAGTTCCCAGAATAAGAAATATGTTGCTGTTTTATCATTTCATTATTATAGGCTGAATCAGTTTTTTCTGGCAAAAAGCTGTGGATGCCACTGGCAACTCTAGGGAAAAGAAGGAAAAGGAAACTATGTAGAGACAGGCAAAAATGATGATGGATTTAAAAGTTAACAATTAGAGAAAGAATTGAAAACCCAAGAAAATAAATAAAAACAATAAAACCCAAGTGACATTTAGTTCTTGATAGTGGATATAGTCTATTAAGAATAAACACAATCTCAGAAGCAAAAAAAAGACTTTACCAAAAACCAATTTTTAAAGACATTGCAATTAGCACCTTTCAGACACTTTCTGAACTGGGGTCCAGAAAAGTCCTGAGCACTACTTCTACCTCTTCTGGTTTTACCCTCACTTCCCTTCTCCGTAGACATCTCTCGAGGCAAAGTACTCCTAGTTAGATCAAACCCCACCCTGCCCAATCTTGCTTAACATCTATCTATACAAATACAATGAATAAACCAATGTGAAAAACAAAATGCAGAAAATACATTTCTAAATAATTCTTCTCATTCTCACTCCTTCCTTGCTCTACTCTTGTATAATACTGGTTTGTATAACATATTACTGTTTTTTCTCAGAATTTTTCAGAGATTGAAAACAATCTCTTGTTTGTAACCCATTCTTCAGCTTTTCTCTACCGTGGAAATTATTTTGCTTCAATTTAGACCAAGATCTCACCCTGTTTCTGTTCCTTTAGCCCCTTTTCTGTTCAAAATGGTCCTCTCCTGCCCAGTGTCAACTGTCACAGAATCAGAGGTTCTTTCCTTTTCAGGAGAGGGGGAGGGGAGCTATGTGTAAATCTTTCTCATCCTTAGGTCTCTCCCATAGATTGACAGGCTGTGCCTGGTAATGATTTTTTTTCTTAAGGCCTCGCATAAAGGTGGTGTTCAAGGTTAGCTGAGTAAAAAGAAATAACAGATTACTAATTCGAATTTGTAACTACCTCTGTCCATTTTACCATCACATTGCTCTTATAACATATGACTTACCTTTGGCCTCATCTTAACCTACTGTATCACATGTGAGACTTAAAACATTTCTTCAGATTAAAAATAAAACTTTATTATGGAACATTTTAGACATATACAGGGATTACTATAATGAACTCCCATTTACCCTCACTGAGCTCCAACAAGGATTAACTCACTGCCAATCCTGTTTCATCTATGGTCCCTAATGTCATTTAATATTTATTTATCATTTATAACCTGAAAGAGCAGATTCAATGAGTTTGAGAGGTTGGTACCTCTAAAAGGAGCAAGACATATAGTAAACTTCCTAAAAGTCATACACTGTGCATGAGTCACTAGAGACAGAGGATTCCATAGTAGTGAAAGATGCTTGAAGTTAGAAACTATATTAAACTAGTATCAGATATTAAATAAAAAATACGTTGGGCAAAAGTACATTGATTATTCCTCAGTAAGGGAAAAGCAAAGTTGGTATCGCCTATCCAAAGGGTATCAAGAACCATCTCACTGAATAAGATTTCTAGATTTCAATTCCAATCACTTATCCCCAATGCCTCTCCCAAGTTCCTGTCCTGGCCTAATCTCCATTAATTTTACTTATAACCTACAACCCATTATTTTTCTTCTGAATATAAACAAGAATTCTGCATAGATACACACTCTTTTATTTTTCATTTAACATATCCTTACAAAGTGCATACCACTGGCCAATACTATTTTAAGCCCTTAATAATTACTAATCTATTTAGTTGAGAAGAGACATCTTCTTAATTTATCTTCCCCAAATTCAAAGATCAAAAATTTAGATTTTTTTAGTGTGGCTTAAAAATCGAGAACAATTTGAGATCTAACCATTACAAGGTAGATTACCAATACATTATCTGTCCCTACTTTGCCACACTACTGTATTTGAGGAAGAAGGTAAGAAGGTGCTGGATAAAGAGATTTACAAAGGTTTCAGTAACAACCTTTACACTTTTAGGTGAAATAAAAAGTATTTACTTCTCATAACAAAGTTGAGTACTTCAAGTTTAAGCTGAGAACCCTCTTCTCTGGCAACTTCCTATCCCTTAGAAAACAGCAAGCTAGTGGGAAAGTCACCTTTGGATTCCCCTATGGTTCGATTAAAAACAAAACAAAACAAAACAAAAACACCACAAACTCCTATTTATTGCAAGAAAGATTAGTCAGCAGGTAGTGTTAAGAAGTCGTAGGGTTCACCTACCTCACATTTCACAATAGGACTCCACATTTAAAAACATTTGTTGGAGTTTTTCAGCCCATATCATGTTAAGTGCTAATTTTCTTCCTACAAAATTACTAGTGGCTCAAGTCACATGAGTATCTTATTTTACACAACAGTCTTATTCCTGAGAAAACACAGGTTTGGGTTTTTAAACAAAACAAAACAAAACTGCTCTCTATTTTAACTGCACCAAGGTACCTCTATTTAAAGGACTCTCAAGATGAGCAACCTTTGAAATAAATTTTGCAAATAATCACCTCCTATATACTTCATTAGTAACTTAAAAATGTCATGGGTTATCATCCTAACTCTGCCAGGTAACTTTTGGCAACAGACGCGGATTTCTCTAATTTAAAGAATGGATATTACAAAATTGGGTCTCATGTTAACAAGGGGCCTTTACAGAACCTGACACTCCAGATGCTCAATATTTACCAAAAGAATCAACAGGGCTCTTTTTAATTAACTTCTGGACAATCTCTTTACATTTACTTAACTGCTGTTACAGGTAATCAAATCATGAAGTGTGGGGTTTACTAGGGCAGAAAGATCACATGTATCACGCAGCTGGTGCACAATATTAACAGTTATACCACTACCAAGAATTGTTATAAAGTGAGGCTCTACATTAATCGACTTCTAGAAAGTCTCTTAATTTTAATTGGACCTGTTTCCAAACGCTAGACTAGCGCAAAGGAAGTGAGGCTAAGAAAGCTCAGAGCTCAAAGCTCCAAGCTCCGTTTTCAATCCTCTCTCCTGGACTACTGCCATAGAGTGCCAGATGCCAGAGGGATTTAAAAAAAAAAAAAAAAAAACAATACTGGGAAAACCGAAGACCTCGGATTAGGTTTTTTCCCCTAAAAAAAAAAAAAAAAAAAAAAAAGTGCAAAACTAAAATGCGATTAGTCACGCATTGCTCCAGGGTTGCAAGAAATTGATGGTCTGATTCCACGGTGATTTAAACTTGAGAAGAGGGCGCAGTTAAAAACAAAAACAAAAAACCTTTCCTCTTTTCCAAGCTCTGTGATCTAAAAACACAGAGGTGTCTCAAAGGAGAACAAGAAAAAAAGCTAGCGGCGGGACCATTAGATTTTAAGATATGGCTAGTTACGGAAACGTCGTCCAGACTTGGGTAGATGTCTCCACGGCCCCCATGCCACTTGTGCCTGGAGAGATCACCAATCCATGCCGACATCGCTCCCTTTCCCCGTTCGGCCCAGAGAGCCTGCAGGCCCGCCTTGCGCTTGCCCTTCTACATCTCAAGGTTACAGGACTGGCAGGCTCGCAGGGCAACGGTAACTAATATCCCAGAGAGGAGCCTGAGGAAGCTGCAACCGGTGCGCAGGCCTCCAGCCTCACCCGCTCCCAGGCCCCACTTCACCTCGTACGCTGGAAGTCAGACTCATGGCGCCGTCGCTTGCAAGGTGTGTGTGCACAGGACACTGAAGCACAAACAGGCTCTCGCGGAGGGCCGGAGTCAAGGTGCGAGAAACGTCCTACGCGCACCGACTCCAGGCCGCTACGGCGCAGGCGCCGCGGCTGGCCGTAAGCACGTGTGTATTGCACCCCAGCTGATGCTGAGCATGCGCGGAGCTGCGTCCCAGTCTTAAAGAAGTCTTGAGACTGGATTTTGACAGCCGCAAAAGTGGGGAGGAGGAAGAGACCCAGAGAGGTAGCAACTGAGTATGCGCAATCGTAAGGGGCGGAGTCTTGGAACCTGGGGCAGCGCTTTGAGAATAGAGATTCTAGGCCAGATTTTAAGTCTCTCCCAGGAGTGCAGGTTTCTAAGGGTAAAAACAGGTGCTGATATAACACTTGACATAATCAGGTATCTAAGATTTTATCCACAGTTTTCTTGCTCAGTTCGGTAGCTGCAAGGCCACGTCCCGTTTTCATATAAAATGCCAGTGGCAGACACACAGGTATCAATTGTGGAGTACTATTTCAGAACCTCATCTCGCTCCCGGTATACATCACTCTCCGCTTTTGAGCCAGTTATCTATTGAGGACCATGGAATCTGCGCTAAGGGCTGAACAGGAGAGAAACAAAGCGGCTCTTTTTTTTTTTTTTTCAAATATACTCAAAAAAGAAACTAAGATTGTTTTTTATCTTCTACAGTCGGAAATTGTCGATTACAAAATACTTTATTAAAGCGGTTTGCGGGCCCCAATTTGGGGGGCGGCGTTAGAATTAAAGGGTGTTTTGAAGGTGAGTTTTTTTAAGAAGCTGCCTGTTTTTACTTCTTGTTTCTATGCGAGGTGGGAGTTGATTGCAGTTAAAGGATGGGCTCGCAAGCCACGCTTGGCACTACGGCCTTCCAACTCTCAACACGTGACCAATTTTGCTCCTCACAACTGGAAGCCCCTGGAGTCTTTGAGCCGGACCCCAGGAAACGCTGAAACGCCCCCTGAATGAATGAAGCTACAGTAACCCTGCTGGCATTGTAAAGCCAGCTTAGGGGCGGGGGTGAAAAACAGCGCGAGCGCGCGGGCCCCATCCGGTAGCCTTCAGCAACCGCTGGCAGCGCCGAGCTCCCGCCTCGCTGCAGGGGGTCCCGTCGGGCAGCCTCTGGGCATGCTCTGTAGCGGCGGCGGCCGCGGGTCGCGCAGTCGGAAGCTCGCAGCTGCGGCGGCGGTGCAGGCGGCGCTGACGCGCGCGGCAGCTGAGGGGACTGGAGGACGGCGGGAGGGGGCGGGGGCGCAGGAGGTGGGGCCGCCGTCGCCGTCAGGGCCCCAGGGAGCGTGGGGCGCCGCTGCCGCTGCTCCTCGCCCCGGTTCCGTCTCCAAGGCTGCGCCGGGAACAGTGGCCGCAGCGGCAGAGCAGCCGGAGTCGGGAGCCGCGCTCCGCCGTGAGTTGGGCAGGGGAGTGCCCGCGCCTCCGCGGCGTCATGGGCCCCCTTCCCGGGCCTCAGCGGGCACCAGCCGCGGGAACCCCCGGGCCTCCTCGCGGCCGAGCCTGAGCGACCCCCGGGTTCTTCGGCGCCCCCCTCCCTCCGCCCTATTTTTTTCCTGCTCTAGCTGCGGCCACAGCTTCAGCTCTCCGTTATGGCAACGGAGCCACCATCCCCCCTCCGACTCGAGGCGCCCGGCCCCCCAGAAATACGGACCCCACCGGTGAGCGAAGCCCCCCCAGAGGGCACCTCGAAGCCGGCAGGCGGCAGGCTCTGCTTCCTCAACGGCTGCGTGCCCCTCTCGCATCAGGTGGCCGGGCACATGTACGGGAAGGACAAAGTGGGTAAGTGGGGGTGGCGTGGGGCTCGCCGCTCCCCTTCCGCCTCTGCCAGCCCCCGGCCGGCGGAGGCAGCTTGGCGCTCACGGGCCGGGCTGGACTCCCCTCCAGTCTGTGCACAGCTCCCCAGGCCTCTTCCGCGGTCCCCAGAGCTTCAGGACCCTTGCTGCAGGAGCTCGAAAGAGGGGAGATTTCTAGGGTAGGGGGCGTCAGGCCAGCAGCAGAGGTGGCGGGGACAGAAGGGCTTGGTCTCCCTAGGAGGGTGGATGTTGATTGGAGACGGCGTTGTTAGTTGAAAAATAGGAACTTCATTTTTACTGGACGGGGAAGTAAATTTTCCCCTGAGCACAAGGTCTGTTTATTATAGGCGGGTAGCTATTGCACAAGACACGGAATGAAATGCAGATGATGCTAATCTAGTGCTTCTCTTCTGTGTGCAGCTGCATAGCTGGAGGGGAAGAAAAAACATGGTGCTTATTTCATTTATTTATTTATTTATTTATTTACACACTTATTTATTGGGAACGCTTGTCTTGGCTTATCCAGTATCCTTCTCCCTGTCCCCTTGAGAGGTTTTTCTGGTATCTCTTGGGTTTCTCAGCAGGCGTGGTTCCCATAGTGCAGAAACTCGAATTCATGGTAGGAAATATACCCTGTTGTGGTACTTGAAAGGTACACAGTTAAAACATTCAGTTATTCTTGATGATCTTTTTAAGACTGCCATTCCAAAGCACAATACCAAACCTATCGCAGGTGATTCTGATGGTGATATAAAAGTTCTGTTTAGGAACCATAATTCACCTAGCTTACTCACACTGGTTCTCTGGGCCGTGATTACTTGAGGAATCTGATATGTGAGTATTTGAGTAGTGCAGATCATAGACTTGGAAACCACTGGATACAATTTGGTTTATGCTAGTAAAGTGATTCCAGTTTAGGGTAGTGAAATAATACGTTTTTAGATGAGTAACTGAGGCCAGGCCTGGTTAAATGACAAGCCTGAAGTCACACAGCTACTGTGTGTTAGCATTGGGAAACCAAGGGTCCTGCCTTAGAGCACTTTATTTTTTCACTGTGTATTCTTGCAGATAACTCATCAAACAGGATTTTTCAAAATGGATGAATATTTGTTTGAATGTATGTATGTTATTCTCCAAAGAGCAACTTTTCTTACTGCTTTATCTTTACCTACCTTTCTTTTTCTCTTGGTGAAAGTTAGGTGTTAATGATGATGTCATGCATTGTGCTTTTGTCCCCACTGAATTGTACGTTCTTTGAAGTTAGAAACCAGATCTTTTTATCCTCAGGCTTGTACAGGGATTGGGGCTTAGTTCAACTGGGAAATGTTGCTGAAAGAGGGAAAATTGACAATCCTTTTAGTATATAGGGGCAAGGAAACAAATATAGTTCTGAAGGTGCTTAGGTGAGATGTAAGGAAACAACGTTCTTAAGATGCTTAGCACAGACACATAATTGTGTGTGGCTCTTCCAGTAATGAAAGTTTGAGAGTAATTATGGAATTCCTGTTCATAGATTTATATACTGCATACCTATTGATTTATTTTAATGAATTGTAATGATACTATTCCTTTAGTATTTTAGAAGCCTAAAAAAATTTTCCATAAGGGTCCTTAGAGATCGACTTGTGTGCAAAGGAAGATAGATTAAAAAAATCCCAGCATAAACATGCTCTCAATGGTGATTGTCGCTTAAGAGTGCAACCATTGCTTATCAAAGTATGTACTAGTGAGCCTATTCAGCGTATTCACAAATGTACTCTAAATGTGACTTTAAACATATTGCAGAGTGGCTGAGTTAATTTGTCACCCAAATTACCTAATTTACGAAGTAGTTGAGATTCTAAAGAGTCCTTGATTTTGCTTATTGCATTCAATTTAAAATAAACTTCAAGAAAATTTGTCAGATACTCTTGACTAGGGATTGTCTTTGTATTACTAATACACAATTTTGCAAACATACTGTGCTAGCAACCTAATAAATATTTTGTTGAATTTAATTCATAGTTACTTACACAACCTAGCATATATTGTTAAGGAAAGGACACCTGAATGATAATCTTACCTGTTTATAAAGTGAATAACAAGATGGTCAGTAATTCAAAGTTCAAGAATTTATTATGTTTCTCTACTGTCATAAATCACTTACAGTTGTAAAGTACATTGTGTAGATTATAGTTTGGTTTGGCTGTCAACTGAAATTCTCAGAATAAACTTTCTTAAAGACATTGTGTGTATATTTGTTTTGCTTTTTAAAGTTTTTGTTACTGTCATTAAGTAAAGATTTTTCAATTTAGGACTCATATCTTACCTGTTTCCAAAAAGAAGTTGTTGGCTTTGTTAAATTAAAAATGAAAACACATGGAACCAGTTGTACAAAGGTACTTGGACATAATAACATCTTGTTATAGTTGAGTAATAAGAATATGTTATAGTTCTGCTATCAGAGTTATATTTTATGTTCTTCACTAAAATATTTCAATCTTATTTCTAAGAATAAAAAGTGTTATTTTAAGATTGTAAAAGTAGTACATGATCTTTTAGGAAAAAAATTCAAACACCTACTCTCCGTTTCCCAGAGGTAGTCACTGGTGAACTATTGCTGGTGCATTCTTTCAGGTTTTTGTTTCTGAGCACTTATGTAAACACATGAACAGAACTCTAATTTTTTGTACAACTGGATATATCAACTTTTTTTTGTTTTCATTCTATACTATGTAGTATATCCATATTTTTGTGTTCATAATACACTTCATTCTCTTAAAAAACTGTTATATTCTGTAGTGTGGATGTATCATAATTTATTCTTCAAATGGTAGGTTTTTGTATTTTCACTATTTTTTTGCTATTATAAATAATGTATTAAACATTTTTGTACATTATAGTATACCTTACACATTGTGCAACATTTTCTGTAGGGAGATTTCACAAAAGTGTAATTGCTATCAATTTAAATTCCCAAGCTCACCAAAGTTAGCATGAAATCCTTTTTCTGTTTTAGTATTTAACATGTTTAATTTCTTTCAAAAGTCATTAAAGTTTCAAACAGTTTAAATCTGGTATTTGTTTCCTGATCCAACAAAAGATCTCGAAATGAAGTAGTCTATGGGTAAAAGAAGGATTTAAACTGGTATTGTCTATTTTGGTTTATGGTCTATTTTATTAGATATGTTCTGAAACTAATTGACTTAAAATAATTTCAAGCTTACGGAAAAGTTACAAGGATAACACAGTGAACTTGACATTTCGTGGAATTTCTTTATGTATTCTTTATTTGGAGGGAACTATTTGAGAAGAGGTTGCATTTATTTTGCCCCTTTACAGAGCAATACTTTGGTGTGTACTTCTGTAATCACAGCATATTTATCAAATATGGGAAATTTAACAGTGATACAATGCTTTAATCTATAATCCATATTCTAATTTTGTCAGTTCCAGTAATGTCTTTTATCATATTTTTTTTCTCAGTCCAGGATTTAATTCAAGATCATATATTGCATTTAGTTGTCACGTCTCTTAGAATCTTAATTCGTAACAGTTCCTCAGCCTTTATCTTTTATGACATTGTCATTTTTTAAGAGTACAGGCTAGTTATTTGATGAAATGTTCTTTAGTTTGGATTTCTGATGGGTTGTTAAGAGATCCAGGCGATACCTTTCTGACTGGAATATTATACAAGTGTGTTCTTCTCAAGGGGTCACATCTGGAGGCCTACAATGTCTATATGCCCATTATTAGTAATATTAATTTGATCATCTGGTCCAGTGTGGTCTGGCTTCTCCAGTATGTAGTTAATATTTTTCCCTTTGCAACCAGTAAGCTGTTTGTGGAGAGACACTTTGAGATCATGCACATATCCAGATCCTTATCACACTTCACCCTTAGATTACATATATATTGATAATTTTTGCCTGAAGCAATCTTTACTCTGAAAGTTGAAAAATTGTGACTTTTCTCCCTAATTCTGTCACTTTAACAGCATTCTAAGAAATAGCCCTCCCTTCACTCCTATATATGTACATGTTTTTTTTTACTAATAGTTTGGACTCATGGATTCTTATTTTGTAGTGTTATTACCCATTATAGAACATTTATTTTGCTGTTCAAATTGTCCTAGATTTGGTGAGTGGGAGCATTTCCTTCCTTTCTGTCACAAGTTATTTTCGATTTATACTTTCCTTTCCCAATTCTAGAATCAGCAATTTCTCTCAGGAGCCGTGGTTCATTTTCAGTGGGAAATGGTATTTTGAAACCAAGTATCTGGGTGTTGGATTGTACTCATTCCCTTTGGAGTGTTACTGCTTCCTGGCCTTTTAAAAGAACTTAACTGAGAAGAATGTATAAATATTTAGATATCATAATTTCATATTGATATTTCTGATTTCATTCCGATACCACAGAGTTCTTTCTTTTCTTCCCCTCCTGATTCTAAATTTGTATTTCCCATCTACCTCAGTGAGAACCCTGGCTCTTGACATTGTTAATGGGTTTTTTTGGTTTGGGTTTTTTGGTTTGTTTGTTTTGCTTGATCCTATAACTTTCAGAATTTGTATGCCCATACTACTGCAGGAAACAAACCTAGAATAAAGAATTCAGGATGAGATTCCCTTATTTTAAGGGTATATAGTTGGAAACTCTTCAAAAGCTATTTGGGTTAGGGATTTTTGTTTTTTTGTGTGATTTTTTTTAACCCTTCTCTAAGGTAATATTATTTATTTGAAATATAGTTGGATTCATTTGTGTTTAAATTCAGTTCCTTCTCTTCATTTTTATTTAATTTATGTTTTTGAATGCTTCCAAAATTAACATGCTTTGAAAAGTCAGATGTATCAGAAGTGTCACTCCATTCTCTGTCACTCCATTCATGTTCAGCATCCTTTTAGGTATCCCATTCCATTGTTTTCTCATTTATCCTTGCTCAGTTACTTGTTGCAAAGATAAGCAGATCTATATAAATTTTCACATCTTTCTTTTTGACACAAAAAGTAGTATGCTATATTTACTTTTTTGCACTTCATATTTTAAATTTAATGTATCTTAGAAATCAGTAGTGTCGGTTTGAAGAGTGCTTTATCCTTTTTAACGGCTCAGTTGTACTCCATTGTGCATATATACTCCACTTTTTTGGCAGTCAGTTTCCTGGATTTGTTTTTGGATGGACTTGTATTTATTTTCATCGATTAATTTATCATAGCAGTAATATCTGATTATCTTAATTCACTGAAGAATTGAGTCTTGATGTATGGTAGAGTAAGCATCCTGTTTTCTTTTTTGAGATTGTCTTGATGATTTCTGGTCCTTTGCATTTTCATGTAGATTTTAAATCAACTTGTAATTTTTCCCAAGAAAAGGTAAGATTTTTGTGTCTGCTTTGAGTCTATACGGTGCTTTGGTAAAAATTGATTTCTTGATAATACTTGTATCTTCCAATACATGAACATAGATCTTTCCATTTATTTAGGCCTTCTTAAATTTCTCTTATAGTTTTCAATGTAGAGGTCTTACACAGCATTCACTAGATTTTCCCTAAATATTTGATGCTACTGTAAATTGTATTGCTCTTTTAAATAATTTTTATTTTGGAAAAATTTCAAAGTTGTAAGAATAGTATAATCAGCTAATGTGTATAATTCATGTAGGTTTTACATATTAATATTTTGCCACATTTGCTTTATCACTTTCTGTACTTGATAATGATTTTGCAGAACCATTTAAGATTAAATTGCAGACATCATGACCCCTTTCCTCTAAATAATTAAGTAATGCCTAAAAATGAGAACATTTTCTTACCTAACCATGGTTGCTGTTCTTTCAGCAGATTGAACTAAGAAATACATAATTTCGTATTTTTAAAAATTTGGGTTCATACTTAATCTATAATTTAAACCTAATACCACAGGGTTGTTGTTTACCTTCCTCTGTTCTGTATTTATATACCCCTTCTTTCTCATTGAGAATTCTTACCCAAAACATCAATATACTTGCTCATATTGAAATACTTAAACCAATTTTGCATTCCTGGAATAAGTCCAGTGGTTATGATAAATTATCCTGTATACATTGCTGGATTAGGTTTACATTAAAGATTTTTATTGCTGTGTTCATTTGAGATAATTGTCTATAATTTTCCTTTAAGTCTTTGTTGGGGTTTTTAAAAGGAATATGATGGTTTCATAAAATTAGTGGGGAAATAAATGTTCCCCACTTTTCTGTTTTCTGAAAAATTTGGTAAGAGTGCTATTATTATCTTTTTCTCTAAATGTTTAATAGAATTCACTATTGAACCATTCTGGCCTACAGTTGTCTCAAGATATTTAAAATTATGAATTCAATGTTCTTCATAGACATAGGGCAATTCAGATTTTCTTTTTTTTTTTTTTTTTTTAAGATTTTGTTTATTCATGAGAGACACAGAGACAGAGGGAAAAGCAGGAGCCCTGTGGGGAGCCTGAGGTGGGACTTGATACCAGGACCCTGGATTAAGCCCTGAGCCAAAGACAGATGCTCAACTAGGCGTCCCAGATTTTCTACTTCTTTTAATTATGTTTTAATTATGTCTAAAGGAATTTATTCATTTTATTTAAGTTGGATTTATTGGAATGGGTTCATAATTATCTTATGGCTTTAATGCTTATAGGATTTAACATGATAATCCCATCTTTCATTTCTTCCTAATAATGGTAATTTATGTTTTTACCTTGATCCATCTAGATAGAGTTTTATCAGTTTTATTGATCTCAGAGAATCTTTTTCATTGGTTTTTTCCCCTCTGTTGTCCATTCTTATTTCATTGTTTTTTTTTTGTTTTTTTTATTTATTTATTTATTTATTTATTTATGATAGTCACAGAGAGAGAGAGAGGCAGAGACACAGGCAGAGGGAGAAGCAGGCTCCATGCACCGGGAGCCCAATGTGGGATTCGATCCCGGGTCTCCAGGATCGCGCCCTCGGCCAAAGGCAGGCGCCAAACCGCTGCGCCACCCAGGGATCCCTTGTTTTTGTTTTTGTTTTTATTTGCTCCTATCTTTCCACTTATTTTGGGTTAATATATTAATTTTTTCTAGCATCTTAAGTTGAAACTTTTTTTTTTACTTTCTAATATAACCATTTAAAACTACTCATTTTCCTCTAGGTACTAAGCAGTACTTTGAGTACATTTCACAGATTTTATTATGTTTTTATTATCATTTAGTTAAAATGTTTTTTAATTTCCCATGTGAATTTTGATCCGTGGATTAATTACAAGTGTGTTTACTTCTCATCTATTTGATATTTTCCCAAATATCTTATTACTTCCATTATGGGCAGAGAATATTCAATCCTTTTAGATTTAAACTTGTTTTTAATCATTTAGCACATAGTCTTCATAAATGTTCCATTTGTACATGAAAAAATGTGTTTTCTGTTGGGTATAGTGTTCTATAGGTGTCAATGTAGTTAAGTTGTTTGATAGTATTGTTTGGTTTTATATATCACTACAAATGTTCTGTATACTTATTTTATCAATTATTGAGAGAGTGTGGCTTTGTCTATCTTCTCAGTTATGTCAGTTTTTATTTCAAGTATTTTGAAGCTCTTATTAAGTATATACATTTAGGATGGCTATGTATAAACAATTTGACTTACCATTATGAAATGTACCTTTTTACATATAATGTTCCTTTTTTTGAATTCTACGTCTAATATTAACATAGTCTTTATAATACTATAAAGTAATATTAATATGTTAACTTTCTTACGAGAAGTACTTGCTAGTATATTTTTTTCCCGTCTTTTTACTTTTATTTTATTTTATTTTATTTTATTTTTTTTATTTTATTTTATTTTTTCGTCTTTTTACTTTTAACTCATCTGTGTCTTTATATTTAAAATGTCTGGTAGTTTGTATTTTCTATTCTATTTGGAACTCCCTGAACATTGTGGTTCTGTGTTTTTAGGTTTTTCATTAGTTTTAGAACATTTTAGACATTGTCTTGTCAAGTATTTCCTTATACACTGTCATTTAAAAAATATTTTCCCTTCATCTTTTTCAATAACTTTAGATAATTGAAATTGTATAGAATACCTAATCATTGTAGCATATTTGATTTCTCATGTCATGCACTTTTTTCTAATAAAAGCAGTATGTTTATTATAGAAACTTCTGGAAAAAGTTACAAAAAAAGTAAAAATTACCTAGAATGTTCTAACCACAGATAGAAATTTTAACATACATTTATTTTACATGGTTGTAATCCTATTAAATACATAATTTTTTCACTGTGGTAAAAAACATAACATTAAATTTACCAAATTAACCATTTTAAGAATACAGTACAGTAGTGTTAACTATATAAACATTTTTGTGTAACATATCTCTTAGAACTTTTTCATCTTGCAAAAGTGAAACACTATATTCTTTGAATAACAAATCCCCCTCTCCCTCCCTCAGGGACCTGGAAATCAGCATTGTAATTGCTATTTCCAAGAGTTTGACTGCTTTAGATACTTTATGTGAATGGAATCATGCAGTATTTGTACTTCTGTGACTCTCTCATTTCACTTAGCAAATGCCCTAAAGGTTCATCCATGTTGTTGCATGGAATAATTTCCTTTTCTAGGGCTAAAAGATATTCCATTATATGTATACACTACATTTTTTTAATCAGTTCATCTGTTAATGGACATTTAGGTAACTTTCACTTCTTGGCTATTGTGAATAATGGCTGCAGTGAACATGAGTGTGCCTTTTTATTTCTTCTAGGATTCTTATAGTTATCGTAGACTGTTTAATATTATTCCTTAGATCTTAGATGCTTGCTTCTAGTTTTTTCCACACTTTGTGTGTGTGTGTTTCAGTTTAGGTAATTTCTGTTGACCTGTCATCAAATTCCCTGATTCTTTCCTCTTTTATGTCTACTGATGAGACCGTAGTAAACATAATTTTGTTTCTTTACTTCCTTTTTCATTTCTTTTTTAAAATTTGTTTTATGTTTTTATTTAAGAGAGAGAGTGAGTGAAAGGGGAGAGAGCACAAGCTAGGGGAGGGGCAGAGGGAAAGGGAGGAGCAGACTCCCTGTGAGCCGGGAGCCCAAGGCAGGACTGAATGGATGCCAGGACCCTGGATTCATGACCTAAGCTGAAGGTAGTTGCTTAACTGACTGAGCCACCCTGGTGTCCCTTTTTCATTTCTTTTTTTTTTTTAAGATTTTATTTATTCATGAGGCATAGAGAGAGAGACAGAGACTCAGGCAGAGGGAGAAGCAGGCTCCATGCAGGGAGCCCGATGCGGGACTCGATCCCAGGACTCCAGGATCGTGCCCTGGGCCCAAGGCAGGTGCTAAACTGCTGAGCCACCCAGGGATCCCCCCCTTTTTCATTTCTAACATTCCATTTGACTCTTGAAATTTCTCTGCTTAAATGCCTCATTTTTGCATGCATGTTTTTTACATTTTCTGTTACAATCTTTAACATGTTAATTGTGGTTATTTTAAGTTCTTTTGATGATTCTGATATTTGTATCATCTCTGAAACTGTTCTGTATGTTGCATCTTCTCTTTTGGCGGTATTTTTTCCTTTTTCATATGTCTTTAATTTTGTATTAAATTTGGACATCACATGTGAGACTGAAGGCAAATAATATTTATGACTGAAATTCATATGCCTCTTCTGCTAGGCAGATAGCATTGGTGATTGAACTAAGGTGGAATTTTGTTATTACAGTCACTTTCTGTTATGAATTGAATATTTGAATGTTGTATTGCCCCAAAGTCCTATGCTGAAACAACAACCTTCAATATGATTGTATTTGGAAAGGGTCTTTATGGAGGTAATTAAGATTAATGAGGACTTAAGGGTGGGCCTGATCCAAAAGGATAAGTGTCCTTACAAAAAGAGATCTGAGAGAACATGTTTTCTCTTTCATTGTTTCCACCATATGAGGACAGAATGAGAAGGCAGCTATCTACAAGCCAGGAAGACAACTCACACCAGGAGCTGAATAGGCTGTTATCTTGATCTGTGACTTCTAGCCTCTAGAACTGTGAGAAAATTAATTTTTGTTTTTTAAGCCATTTGGTCTGTGGTATTTTGCTATGGAAGCTGGAGCTGACAACACCTTCACTGCACCACAGGCTTGAAATTTTTCTGTTGTAATCTTTTGTTTAGGGTGGGGTTGATTTGCCAGAGGATTTTTCTCAGCATTCCTATTTAGTGCTCTGCTTTAGGTCTTCCTTGTGCACTCATGCTTCAGAGATAGTTTTTTTCCATGTTCATGCCACTTCTCCAAATGTAGATTACTGTTGCTTATTACTTGGTGATTACTAGCCTAATGTAAGGGTGTAAGGGGTGTTCCTTGTCTTGGTCCAGCTTCAATATTAGGAAGGCCCTATGATCCTGATTCTTGGGATAGGGTTTCTGTATTTTAGGTAAAAGTGGAAGTCCAGAAATTTTTTTCTGACCTATTCTCTTTTCTCCTTATGATACTCACACTACATGTTTGTTAGAATGCTTGATATTATCCTACTATTGCTCTATTCCTTTTTTATTTTTAGATACTTTTTCTTTCTTTGCATTTGGATATTTTGAATCATCCTTAAAGTTCTTTGTACCTTTCTCTGAAACCGTATTGTAATCCGTCAATTAAAATTGGGGATCCCTGGGTGGCGCAGCGGTTTGGCGCCTGCCTTTGGCCCAGGGCACGATCCTGGAGACCCGGGATCGAATCCCACATCAGGCTCCCGGCGCATGGAGCCTGCTTCTCCCTCTGCCTGTGTCTCTGCCTCTCTCTCTTTCTCTCTGTATGACTATCATAAATAAATTTAAAAAAATAAATAAATAAAATAAAATTGTTTCAGATACTCTGTATCATGTCAGCTTCAGAGTTTTTTGGTTTTTTTTTGTTGTTGTTGCTGTTCTTTTCAGACTGCTTCCCTCCTGAAATACCTCATCTTTTCAGTGTTTATATCTATTTTTGCCTATAATTTCTTTAGCACATATAAGATTGTTGTTTCAACATACTTGTTGATTAATTATAATTATTTGGTTATCTGTGTGTCAGCTTTTCCTGACTATATTTTCTCTTGGTTATGTGTCATATTTTCCTGATTTTTTTGTATGTCTCATAATTTTTTTAAATTAGATTTTGGACATTTTATTTGAATAGGGAGTAAAGTGTACTATTTGTTTTGTTTCCTCTATGTAGAATATAAGCCCTTTCTTATGTTTAGGGTGATGGGCTAATAAGTCATATTCCTCTTGGAATTTAGTTGAGCTGGTGCTGAGCTCCAGTCTTATATTAACTTAGTCTGTTATTTTATTTATTGATTGATAGTTTACAAACTGTGATACTTTATTGGTGGTAAAACTTTAAAAATTGTTATCTTAAATTCCAATATAGTTAACATACAGTGATATATTAGTTTCAGATGTACAATATAGTGATTCAGCAATTCCATACATTGCCCAGTCAGTGCTTATCATGACAAGTCCATTGCTTAATCCTATCACCTATTTTACTCATCTCTTCCACCCACCTCCCCTCTGGTAACCATGAATGTGTTCTCTGTAGTTAAGAGTCTATTTCTTAGTTTCTCTCTCTCTTTTTTCCTTTCCTTTTTCTTTTTTTGTTTGTTTCTTAAATTCCATATGAGTGAAATCATTTGGAATTTTTTTTCTCTGACTTATTTCATTTAGCGTTATAATCTCTAGTCCCATCCATGTTGTTGGAAATGTCAAGATTTCATTCTTTTTTGTGGCTGAGTAATATTTCTGTGTGTGTGTGTGTGTGTGTGTGTGTGTGTACGATACCCATTCATCTATCAGTGGACACTTGGGTTGCTTCCATAATTTTACTATTGTAAATAATGCTGCAGTAAATGTAGGGGTATGTGTATCTTTCCAAATTAGTGTTTTTGTAATTCCACTAGTGGAATTACTGGATCATATGGTAATTCTATTTTTAACTTTTTGAGGAACCTGCATCCTATTTTCCATAGTGGTTGAACCAGTGTTCATTCCCACCAACAGTGCACAAGTCTTCCTTTTTCTCCACATCCTCACCAACACTGTTATTTCTTGTATTATTGATATTAGCCATTCTGACAGGTGTGAAATGATATCTCATTGTGGTTTTGATTCATTTTCCTGATGATTAGTAATGTTGAGCATCTTCATATGTCTGCTGGCCATCTGGATGTCTTCTTTGGTGAAATGTCTGTTCATATCTTCTGCCCATTTTAAATTGGATTATTTGTTTTTTTTGGCTGTGAGTTGTGTAAGTTCTTTATATTTGGGGTACTAATCCTTTATTGACTATATCATTTGCAAATATTTTCTCCCATTCATTGGCTTGTCTTTTTGTTTTTGTTGTTTGTTTTTGTTTTTGTTTTTTTTAAGATTTTATTTACTTATTCACAAGAGACAGAGAGACAGAGACACAGGCAGTGGGAGCCTGATACAGGATTCCATCCTGGACCCCAAGACCATGCCCTGAGCCAAAGGCAGACGCTCAACCACCCAGCTAACCAGGCATCCCTGTTTGTTGTTTCCTTCACTGGAATACTTTTTATTTTGATAAAGTCCCAATAGTTTATTTCCACTTTTGTTTCCCTTGCCTCAAGAGACATATCTAGATAGAAGTTGCTAGGGTTGATGTCAGAGAAATTACTACCTGTGCCCTGTTCTAGGATTTGATGGTTTCAGGTCCTTCAAATAGGTCTTTAATACATTTTGAGTTTATTTTTGTGAATGTTGTAAGAAAGTGGTCCAGTTTCATTCTTTTGCATGTTGCTGTCCAGTTATCACAACACCATTTGTTGAAGAGACTGTCTTTCCTATTGTATATTCTTTCTTCCTTTGTTGACCTCCCAGTTGAATCATGGGCTTGGTTTATTCCTGGGTGTTCTATTCTGTTCTATTGATCTGTGTCTATTTTTGTGCCAGTACCATACTGTTTTGATGACAGCTTTGTACTATACCTTAAAATCTGGGATTGTCATACCTCCAGGTTTGTTATTCTTTTTCAGGATTGCTTTGGCTTTTCAAGGTCTCTTGTGGTTCTATACAAATTGTAGAATTTTCTGTTCTAACTCTGTAAAAATGCTGTTGGTATTTTAATAGAAATTGTATTAAATCTGTAGATTGCTTTGAGTAGTGTGGACATTTTAACCAGTTAATGTTGCTGACTCACCCTTTCAAGTTGCTTTCTTTTTTTACCTTGCCAATTTTTTAGCTAGGAGGGGTTTGGCTGTTATTTAAGATACTGTTGATTTGCTTTTGGATCCTGGAATTCACTTTATCCAGAGAATGCCTGGGATTACTATCTTCTCCATAGCTACTTTCTTTTAAAACTTGGAGTGCGAAATGTTTCAGAGTGAGTAGTGTGTTGGAGAATTGCTGGGACAAGCAGACTGTTTTTGTGTTAGAGGCCTGTTGTCTTTAAACCATCTTGCTCTACCACAAGGTTGCCTATAGTGTAGCTGATATCTGCTTGCCTGTAAAATATATTTGTCCAATGGTAGGTTCACCTGTATCTAGAGTAGGTTCCTGGATCAAGGTAGGGAAGGTGCATAGTTCTCTCCTCATGTATGAATGCTCCATTTTCCCTCCTGTGGAATTCAGTTCATCAAGGCTTCGTTGCATCTACCACTCCTCATTAGCCCATAGAAAATGTCTATTACCATAGGAATCAAGGCCTTTCTTGTTCAGCATCCCGATCTTCAAGAACAGAATTTCTCTTCAGTAATTTTTAGTTATATTAGATTACTCCTTAAATTTCCCAAAATCTTTTGGCTGCTTATCAACCAGTCTTTTGGCTGAATATTTACCTTCTTTCTATTCTATATTTAGGTCTTAAGTAATCTTGATTACTGTACTTCTTGAGATTTCTGCTGCTCATTGATTAAATTCTGAATTTTTTGTCATGATTAAAAATTATTGATACTTGCCAAAAGAAACAGAAACTAAGGTGACATATTTTATCAAATAAATATATTTATTTGTACCCTATGAATCATGTACACATGATTTTTTGAAATCTCAGTACTTGAAAATTTAAGATTTTAGCGTATAAATTTGGTAATAAGTCTGAACAGTATAGGGACAGTGCCAGTGTTAGTATCTGATTTCAGCCCCCACTTTTCCTAGTGGCCATGTGCTCTCATACTATCAGTACATAGTGCATCTGAATCAGGAAAAATTTTTAGTTGTTTTCTTATGATAAATGAGAGAACCTTATAAAAAAGCTACAAAATAGGAAATTCATATAGTACCACCTTTAACATTTTTTTTTTCTGTTTACAGGAATGGAATCAATTTAAACTATTGCTTTTAACTTCTTGTTTAACTATAACCTCTCCCAGAAAGACCATTACTGAAGAATTTCTATAAAAATTTAGAAATATGTTCTATTTAGTAGAAATTCTGAGAGGGCTCTAAGGAGTGTAGTAGTTGGAGACAACAAAATCACACTCTTCAGAATTTGTGTTCTGGTTCTTTGCATATACCAAGTGCTGAAATGTATTGGTTAAATGTTAAAATTTCTGAAACATGGAAAACCCCTTAATTTTTATGAAAGTGGTTTATCTGTAACTTTAGGAACACATCTATCCTGTGATGCAAGGTACACTATTATCAAAGCATTTAAAAAAATCTGATTTTTGTTCTGTAGGTATCCTGCAACATCCGGATGGCACAGTTTTGAAACAGTTACAGCCACCTCCAAGGGGTCCAAGAGAGCTGGAATTCTATAATATGGTAAGTAAGGTAAGATTTGTTTCATTGTAGTCAAAGAGTTTTTCATAGTTTTCTGATGACTTGGTAAGAAATATATTTGACTTATGTTCTGCTGTATTGTGTATGTGACTGAAATAAAAGCTTTATGAAATAATGCTTATCTTTACTGATACAGTCTAATATTTTCCACTATACTTCATTTTTAAAATATTATTTATTTATTTTAGAGGGAGAGAACATGCACACAGGAGTGGGGGGAGGAAGAGGGGCAGACGATCTCATGATCCTGAGATCACAACCTGAGCCAAAATCAGTCAGCTGCCCAACTGACTGAGCCACCTAGGCGTCCATACTCCATTTCATTTTGTAAAGATTCTTATTCTGATCTGCTAAATTGCTTAACTGAGAGACTACTTGTATTTATCAGAAATGCTGAGTTTAAATAAGTGTTTTTATTTTTATTACAGGTTTTTTTAGAACCTTAAATGTGCTGATGTATGCCATGAATTTCCAAAGTTGGGGAGGAGGAAAGGGCATACTAAACCTTTAATTAACTCTATGACTAGGAATACTTTTTTATTACATTTACAGTGTTTTCAACCATCACCTTTATCTAGTTACAAAACATTTTCATCATACAAAAGGAAACCCTGTACCTGTTAAACCATCCCTGGCAATCACTGATTTTCTTTCTATGGACTTACCTATTTAGGATATTTCATATAAATGGAATATACAATATGTGTCTAGCTTTTGTTTAGCATGGTGTATTTTTTTAAAGATTTATTTATTTATTCTAGAGAGAGAGAGAGCATGAGCAGGAGAGGCAGAGGGAGAGAGAATCTCAAGCAGATTCCATGCTGAGTGTGGAGTCCAACTTGTGTCATGACCCTGAGATCATGCCCTGAGCTGAAACAAGAGTTGGTCACTTAACCAATGGTACCACCCAGGTGCCCTAGCATGTTTTTAAAGTTTGTCTAATTATAGTCTGCGTCAATACTTTGTCACTTTTTATGGCTGAGTAATGTTCCATTTTACTTTCATGCCACATTTTGTTTAGCTTTTAACTGCTACATACAACCTCTTTTTTGAAGAATGTATTTTATATTCACTCTATAAAAGTCATGTATATGCTTTGTTCAATTTATTTTTAGTACTTCATTTTTTGTTTCTATTATAATTTTTTTGAATTGTTTCCCAACGATTGCTAATATACAGGAATGAAATAGATATTTGTATTTCTTTTATCTAGTAATCTGGTTGGTCTCTTAATTCTAATTGTTTACTGTGTAGACAGTAAAGCTGTTGTGATTGGAAGGGGGTTTTTTTGTTGTTGTTGTTGTTCCTTTTGAATCCATATAGTTCTGTCAAGTATTTCCAGTTCAGTGCTGAATAGAAACAGTGATGGTGGGGGCATCTTCCTCTCATTTAATAGAAGTGCTTCTAATATTTCTCCATGTAAGTATAGCTTTCTCTCTTAAGTTTCTGATAGATACTTCTTCCCAGGTTGAGGAAATTGCCTTCTGTGTGAGTCAAGATTCTGTCAAGAAACAAATGGTGTACTCTGTCAGTTTAATAAAGGGACTGTTTACAAAGGTGTGGTCAGAGTTTAAGGCCACCTTCAGGAGTGAATGCTATACCATCCCTGGGCCTGAAAGGGCAAAGAAAGGGAGAAGTTACTAGAGCCCAAGGAAGGAAACTTTATGAGAAAGTATGAACAGAGAATGAGGGAATTAGAAAAGTAAATAACCTGACCTCAACACTTTTCCTACCTTCCACTGTCTGATACTGTTAAGAGACAATGAATGGCAGGAGGGCAAGGGACACCCACTGATGCAGTTGATTGAAGTTAGCTTCTTGGAAAAAAGGGGAAGATACATAGCATCTGTTCTGTTTTTATTTCAAGAAACAATTTAAGACATGAATGACTATTGAATATTTTTCAGCTACCTTTTCTGTATCTGATGAAATGATTTTATGAGTTTCCTCTTTTAATCTTAACATAATGCCATAATAGATTTCTAATCTATCATTACCTTTCATGTTTGGAGTAAAGCCTACTTGTAGATGTCCTTTTAATTTTTTTAATGATATGCCTTGCTGGATTTTGCTTGCTAGTGTTTTATTTAATATTTTTCCAGCTATTCTCAAAAATGAGATTGAACTATTGTTTTCTTCACATATTTTCCTTGTCTGGTTTTGATATCAAGTTTCTTTTAACTCATAAAAGGAATCAAGGGGCATTTCTTTTTCTATTTTATGGGAGAATTTTTATCAGATAAGGATTTTGTTCCTTAAGGGCTTGCTTGATAGAACTTAAATGTAAATCATCAGCGTAGCCAGTTGTCTGTCTCTCTTTCTTTTTTGCTTTCTTTTTTTAATATCCTTTTTTTTGGTCATTCCTTCTTTCCTGGGAAAGGATTTTTTGTTAAGATTTATGTATTATGAATGAATGGATGAATGAATGAATGAATGAATGAATGAATGAATGAATTGAATGTGAGCAGGAAGAGGGGCAGAGGGAGAGAATATAGAAGCAGACTCCTGTGCATAGAGCTGAACACAGGACTCCATCTCACGAGCCATGAGATCAGGACCTGAGCTGAATCCAAGAGCCAGATGCTAAACTGACTGAGTTACTCAGGCACCCCTGGGAAAGGATATATTTTTAGGCACTGATCTTGACTTTTTGTTAGTGTAATAGTAAAATATAATTGGATTAGATATGATTCCTTTTTTTACTGCTGGTATTGTTTGTTTTTTTTGCTACTTTTAACTTTTTCTTAATCAGTGTGACCTGTAGCATTTTTAGAGTGTAATGGTAGGGGAAGGAAGATGATGCCTGGGTTTTTACTGTTTAATATTTTCATTTACTCTCCCTGTTTCAGTATTGTAACTGTCTTCATCTATGCGGAGTCCATAAATTTAGAGATCCTTTGGTTCAAGTCTTCAAGGCAGACCTTTATGAAACCCAAATATCCATTTAATGCTTTTGATTTCCTTTTCATTTTAGACTCTTGAGTTTCCTTGGGAGCTCAGCTATGCGTTTAAGAAAATATTTGTTATATTTTATCCTACATCTCTCTGGGTAGAAAGTTTTTTTAATCACCTCTCCCTTCAAAATATTTAAGAAGAGAAAGCTCACTTCTATACTCTTTTTAGTGTTTTTATCATTTTCACTTACAAATATATCCTGGACTTCTTTTAAGTACATAGAGATATACTTGGTTCCTCCATCCTGTTGTTATGTCATCATGAACACTGCCCTTCCTGATTTTATGCTAGGAACAAAGGTATGATAAGGTGTACTCTTCCCTTAATTACCTTGGCCTAGAAGTGACTCATATCACTTCTGCTCACATTTCAATAGGGGAAGCTGGGAAATAGAGTGTATTACATGGGTATTTGGTGAGTCTCTGTCACACTTGAGTTTATTCTGTAGACTTCTGTTGTATGTATAATTACTTGACATGAATATGACTTGACAAATATAATTAGAATTGCAATACTAAGACTTCATGAGCATTTTATTTTACACCAGCGAACTTTAATGGTTTTGAATAATTAGGCCATATTGTGAGAATTCATTGGATAACATGCTTTACAAGTTGTTTTTAAAACAAAAATATTTTCATTCCCTTTTCTTCTAGGGAAAAAAACTAAGGATCTAGCTCCAGGATATCTGAACATTTCTAGTATTTTCTAGAATTATTATTGGTTATAAATCAAGGAATTGCATGAGCAATAATTAGACTTACATTGAGTTAAAGTATAATTTTTTAAAGATAAAACCGTAACTCCCTTATAGATATAAAAAAAATGTTAAAGATTTTGTTAAACAAATTATATAATGAATGAACCAAGCAGATATTAAAACTGGTGCAAAGAGAAGCTAAAGAAGCACAATTTTTTTTTAAAGATTTTATTTATTTATTCATGAGAGAGGCAGAGAATAGTCAGAGGGAGAAGCAGGCTTCCTGCAGGGAGCCCGATATGGGACTTGATCCTAGGACTCCGGAATCGCTCCCTGAGCTGAAGGCAGACACTCAACCACTGAGCCACCGAGGCATCCCAAGAAGCACAAATTTATAAGGAATGAAGGGAAGTTGAAATAAGTACATATGTGTGGACACTGAATTCCACCCTCCCATGACGGATGGGAGTGGAAGGAAGTGAGTTAAAACCTCCTCTGGCCAGAACTTACATTTTTATGGACAAGAATTATTTTGCATTTGCTGAAAGTTTTATCTACAACTTACTTATTTGTAAAATAGTTCAAGGACATTGAAAGGCTAGAGTTAGATACCCCCTCCCAAAATGTGCTCTAAACAATACATACTTTTTTTGTTGGAGACACACAGTAATATTTTTTTTCCTTCCAAATGTATTTCCAATTGAAATTCATACCAAATAAATTATGATTCAGCAGTATTGTTTTATTTGAGAAATGTGTAGAGGCAAATGTAAAGTATTATAGGAAACTACCATAAAAATGTATTTCTCTTTGTTTCAGGTTTATGCTGCTGACTGTACTGATGGTATTCTTTTAGAGCTACGAAAATATTTGCCAAAATATTACGGCATCTGGTCGCCTCCCACTGCACCAAATGGTAATCATTTCTCAAAAATCCATCCTTTGCTATTAATTCATGAGAATGGCTTTTTTAAAGGCTTTATATAAAATTAAGCCTTGTATTATATAGACAGAATGTAGGTGTTTTTCTTTCTAGTCTTTTTTTCTACTTCATTAAGGAAATCTTACTAATACTTTTGCTTTTCGTTCTTTCTTTTTTTTTTTTTTTTAAGAAGAGCATGAGAGAGAGCAAGCATGAGCCGGGGGAGGGGCAGAGAGAGAGGGAGAAGCATACTCTCTCTTGAGCAGGGACCTCGATGTAGGGCTTGATCCTAGGACCCTGGAATCATGACCTAAGCTGAAGATAGACGCTTAACCACCTGAGCCACAAAGGCACTTCTACTTTTGCTTTTCATACCCAGTTTCTTAAATGGTATGTAACATGACCAATGGGGCACCTGGGTGGCTCAGTCAGTTGAGGGTCCAACTCTTGTTATGGTCTTAGGTCATGATCTCAGGGTTGTGAGATCCAGCCCCCTGTTGGCTCTAAGGTCAGCAAGGAGTCTTCTTCTTTTCTTCTCTCCCTTCCTCTCCCTCTGCCCCTTTCCCAACCTTCCACTCATGTGTGCACGCTCTCTAAAATAAATCTTTAAAAAAAAAATTAATGACCAGTTTGTTATAATTGAATAAAAAAAATGTACTTAATTCTGTGTTAATTTACAGATGATCTTTTTTCCTAATTTATTGGAAATAATTATTTTTTTCCTAATTATTATTATTTTTATTATTTTCCAAATAATTAGTATTTTCCTAATATTTCCATTTTGGGTAGGAAAATCAAGAAAAATATTTTGTTTGCATAACTTCCTCTATATCTCATTCTAGGCTTTAAATTGCAATTTTTTAGGGGAGTCTGAGTGGCTCAGTTGGTTAAGCATCCAATGCTTCATTTCTACTCATGTAATGATCTCAGGGTTGTAAGATTGAGCCCTGCGTCGGACTCCATGCTGGACTTGGAGACTGCTTAAGATTCTTTCTCTCCCTCTCCCTCTGTCCCTCCCTCTTCCCTCTCTCTTTTTTTTCTTTTCTTTTTTTTTTTTTAAAGATTTATTTATTTATTCATGATAGACATAGAGAGAGAGAGAGAGAGGCAGAGACACAGGAGGAGGGAGAAGCAGGCTCCATGCCAGGAGCCCGATGTGGGACTCGATCCCGGGACTCCAGGATCGCGCCCTGGGCCAAAGGCAGGCGCTAAACCACTGAGCCACCCAGGGATCCCCCTCTTCCCTCTCTTAAAAAAAATTTCAATCTTTTAAAAAATAATGCTAAGTTTCATGGTTAGAGAACAAAATGATCTATGTAAGGGCATAGCATCTCTTAATGAAAACTTGAAGGAGTATTGCCTTTTTAAAGCCTTTGACAGAGCAGATACAATTAATTAAACAAGTAGCATGATTGCTTAATGATTGAAGAAGGTTTGTGAATGGAGGAAGAGTTTCAAACTTGACTGAGTTTAAGAATAACCTAGAGGCTTGCTAAAATGCAAGTTAAGGGATCCCTGGGTGGCGCAGCGGTTTGGCGCCTGCCTTTGGCCCAGGGCATGATCCTGGAGACCCGGGATCGAATCCCACATTGGGCTCCCGGTGCATGGAGCCTGCTTCTCCCTCTGCCTGTGTCTCTGCCTCTCTCTCTCTCTCTCTCTGTATGACTATCATAAATTTAAAAAAAATAAAATGCAAGTTAATAGACTCAACTCCCAGTTTTTTGTTTATGTGGATCAATATTGGAGTTTAGTGATATGCTGTTTAAAATAAAAGCTACAGGGATGCCCGAGTGGTTCAATGGTTGAGCATCTGCCTTCAGCTCAGGGTGTGATCCTCGGGTCCAGGGATCTAGTCTTGCATCAGGCTCCCTCTAGGGAGCCAGCTTCTCCTTCTGTCTATGTCTCTGCCTCTCTCTGTCTCTCATGAATAAATAAATGAACTCTTTTTTAAAAAGCTACACTTTTTTTTGATATAGTTAGTACTTGAACCACATTTTGAGAACAGGGAAAGAAGGGTCTCTAGCTTGGGCTTGTTCATCTATTGTTGTCCTTCTATTCATTTACAAGGTGTGCCAAGTGGCATTTGTAGGGAATCATGATATCTCCCTGAGTATCCTCAGTTAGGAAATAGTAAATCTATGATTCCCTGGGTATTTAGGATTCTTTTGTATTTTAGTAATACAAAAAAAAAAAAAGAGTGAGCTTAGCTTTTTTCTTCTCTCTTTTCTTTCTTTCTTTTTGTTTCCTTTCTTTGCTTCCTCTTTCCCTTCCTTCTTTTCTTTTCCTTTCTTTTCTTTTCTTTTCTTTTCTTTTCTTTTCTTTTCTTTCTTTCTTTCTTTCTTTCTTTCTTTCTTTCTTTCTTTCTTTCTTTCTTTCTTTCTGTCTTTTAGTCCCCCCCCCAAAAAAAATATATATCCTTGATTCAGATTAACACATTACTTAAATTATTTCACCAATCTTTATGATCACCTTTACTTTATAGAGATTTCCATTGTAAGATATCTGGATTCCATCACATTTCGCTATTGGTTGCTGATTAATTTTGAGCAAATCATTACTTGTCAGGAGAGTGACATGGAAAGATTAACAAAGGTTGTTGAGGATGGTACTAGATTCGACATCTAGATGAAAGAAATACTGAGTTTAAAAACATTGTTAAGAAGGGGTAGAATAACTGAGCAAACAGCATCATTATTTTGAAAACTAGAGTATAAAGAAAGAATCTGGGTGAGAGAAGAAATATTTTAATTAAAAATAACATTTTAGGGCAGCCCCTGTGGCTCAGTGGTTTAGCGCCGACTTCAGCCCAGGGTGTGATCCCAGAGACCTGGGATTGAGTCCCACGTCAGGCTCCCTGCATGGAGCCTGCTTCTCCCTCTGCCTGTGTCTCTGTCCCTGTGTGTGTGTGTGTGTGTGTGTGTGTGTCTGTGTGTGCGCGCGCGCCTCTCATGAATAAATAAATAAAATCTTAAAAAAAAAAAAAAAACATTTTAGGGCAGCCTGGGTGGCTCAGCAGTTTAGCGCCACCTTCAGCCCAGGGCCAGATCCCGGAGAACCGGGATCAAGTCACACGTCAGGCTCCCTGGAGCCTGCGTCTCCCTCTGCCTGTGTTGTGTCTCTGCCTCTCTCTCTCTCTCTCTCTCTCTCTCTCTCTCTCTCTCTGTTTCATGAATAAATAAAATATTTTTTAAAAATAACATAGTTTGGAATAACTAGCGTATGATTTAAAAATCAAGGACTTGCTAGTAGTCAACAGCTTTTTCGTCTTTAGTACTGACTAGAAGGACATCGATGTCAAAATAGAAAGAGCAGTAACTTTGAGCTCAAAAGACTTGGTTTTTACCATGATTTTTTTTTCCAAATTTTTGAACTTGGTTAACTCATTAACCTTTTTGATTTCTACTTTTTCTTCTATAAATTGAAAGTAATACCACATAGAGTCGAAAAGATAGATGCATGTTAGGTAAGAATGCTTTGAAAATTCTAATACTCTTATTTGACTATAAATGGAGAAATTGGTGCTATTGGGATGAGAAGGTAAGTGAGAAAAATGAGAGAAGAGAGGAGAAAATCTAAATATAAGGGGGAGAAGGACAGGAATAAAAAATATATTTGTACAGAGTGGCTCAGTAATACCAACAATTTCCTCGGAATTTCTTGTTCCTTTTCAGTTTTTTAAAGCTCTGGAAGAAGTTGGACAAAAATTGTTGCACAATGCAGGTGTTTAGCTTTGATTTTACTAGAGAGTTTATGGGATCATTTTTCTGTTTTTATCCTTCTGATAACAAATGAAATAAATAGAAATATTTATATTATGAAACCAAATATTATATTGAATTTTAGTAGAACATTGTGGTTTACATTACTGTATTTTACATAGGAATAACTGGGCTTTTTTTTTCTCCCCTTCTGGGCATCTTTTTTTACGTGCTCAGAGTAGTTTTATAAAGCTTGAGATAGTTCTTACAATCCAAAGTAGTAAAATATAGAAAGTACTGCCAATTTGTTTAGCAAATTATTGTAACTTGAGAGAAGCATAAGAATGTGCTGACCAATAAGATTTTTTCTTTTGATTTTTTTATGATAGCTTTATCAAGACATAATTTATGTACTGTAAAACTCACTCATTTAAAGTATACAATTCAAGGTGCCTGGTTGGCTCAATCAATTAAACATCTGCCTTCAGCTCAGGTCATGATCCCAGAAATGTCTGCTGTCAGCTCAAGTCATGATCCCAGCGTCCTGGGATTGAGTCCTGCAGCAGCTCCTGCTGCTCCCTCTTCCTCTGCCTGCTATTCCCCCTGCTTGTGCTTTCTCTGTCAAGTAAATAAATAAAACCTTAAAAAAGGGGGAAAAAAGAAAAAGAATTTATAGAGTATACAGTTCAGTAGTTCATAGTATATTCATAGAATTATATGACCATCATCACCATTAGCTAATTTTAGAACGCTACTAAGGGATTTTTAAAAAATTAAACATTAGCAAATTATCTTTGAAGATTTTAAGCTAGTTGTATATATTAAATCTCATTTGTATCTGTATAAACATATGATGCCCAGTACATGTACCATCAAAAGCCTTTTATTGATAATTATTTAGAGAGATAGGAAAGTATATCTTCAGGTAGATTTGAGCATATTGAGAGTTTTCAAATGTAATCTCTAGCCTGATTGATTGTTACATTTCTGGATCTAGCTACTAGTCAAATTTTAGGACGCATGGACTAAAATAAGCTGGCATACATGTCTATTCTCTCCTTCAAACTTAAGTCAAATTTGGAGGCTCAAAGGGGCTTATAATTCTATTTTTAGCTTATCTTGCTCTCAGAAATGACCAATAATTGCAGTAGAAAGCGGAAGCAAAGCATTCTTTGTTTTTCCATATGGCTTCATAGTTGGGCAGGGGCTTCTCATCCGGGCTTCTCATCTGGCCTCTTCTCCTTGTTGAGAGGTTCAGAAATTGAGATGGAAATTAATAACTAGTAGACTTTCTAGAGATGATGGGGAAGAATTTGATACAACTTGAAACCCATGTTCTCATAATTTATACAATCAGAAATATTCAGTAAGGATATCTAAGTAAGTCTCCCTTCAACTTCCTAAATGCCCTCTCCCTTTTCCTTCTTTTAAAGGAACTAATTATCTTATCTTTACTGTTTAGTTATATGTAGGTCTTTCAGTTTTTCTACAGTATTTCAAATATTTCTGTTTTTTTCTCTTTTGATACTGAGAATTTTCTGCCTTTCTTAGAGTGTCAGGACTATATTCCAGCATAGAAAATTTGCTATAGGAATTTCTTATGCTTAACAATAATTTCTTATGCTTACATTATAAAACAATGTAAGTACTGTATTCATATTTTAGGTAATTATAATCAATTAAATGTATTTAAACAGAAAATATATTTAAAATAGGAAAGCTTTCTTTTTTTTTTTTTAATTTTTTATTTATTTATGATAGTCACAGAGAGAGAGAGAGAGAGGCAGAGACACAGGCGGAGGGAGAAGCAGGCTCCATGCACCGGGAGCCTGATGTGGGATTCGATCCTGGGTCTCCAGGATCGCGTCCTGGGCCAAAGGCAGGCGCCAAACCGCTGCGCCACCCAGGGATCCCAGGAAAGCTTTCTTCAGCCATGGTAACTTTGGGTAATCTTATACTGTCATCAACAGCATGAAGTGTATAAATATTTTGAGCATGCTAACCATGTCATTGTTAAAATGACTTAGATACCTCCTTAGGAATCTGCTTATAACAGCATGTATTTAGAAATACACCACTGGTAGTTATTTCTGGTAGTTATTTTCGTGACTTTAACCTCAAAAAGTTAATGAATTACAGAAATTATGTGTATACTTTTCATAAATTAATAGATAAATTATAGATTTATCTCTTACAGCCATAGACTCCTAAACTTAACTAAGTTATTTCCAGTGTGACCTCTTGTAATGAGCTCCACGTATTTATGAAAAGTAGATGCCCCTTTATTTATTATACAAATACCATTAGGCATTATAGAATATCTCCTTAGATCTGAGTTTCACAAATGCCAGTCCTTGGACTTCTGGCAAACTGGCCTTATCAGAATCTGTTGTCCCAAATAGAGCTTTACAGAATTTAAAAAAGTAAATCTAGTTATTATTCTAATTATTCTATCAATCTTTATGATTTATACACACACAAATAAATATACCCCTATATATGTAAAAATGTAAAAATCACCTCTTTTCATTCAAAATCATATCTTGCAAGTTATATCATATTAAATAATCATACCATAATTACTCTTTTCCAAACATCATATTAAAGTAGTTTAATTATTTCCTTAACCTTGGTCAGAATGAACTTAAAACTGTCCCAGATAGAAAATTTATGTTATTCTTAGTCCATCAGATTTTTTGGATGAGTTTTACTTTTATTTTTAAGATTTTATTTATTTATTTGTGAGAAAGACAGAGGCAGAGGCATAGGCAGAGAACGAAGCAGGTTCCCCATGGGGAGCCCGATGTGGAACTAGATCCCAGGACCTGATCTAGATCATGACCTGAGCCAAAGGCAGATGCTCAACCACTGAGCCACCGAGGTGTCCATTGGATGAATTTAGAACATATTTTCTGTTTACTTGAAAATTAAAAAATACTGTTCCATTCTATACCCTGAGAGGCCTGGCTGAAAAAGTGTCCTTTGTTATCCAGTCTGTGGTATTGCCTTACATGCAAAGCCCTGTAGTAAAATGCCTTTGAGCATTTAAGTTACTGAATCTCAAGATTGACTTACTTTGAATTAAGCTCTGTGCTAGCAAATAATTTGCTAATAGCATTTTTTCAGAGATAATTAGTATCCAGACTTATTTCTAGTGATGACAACCTGTAAAAATCAGTAAAAGTCTCAGTGCTCAGATCATGTCCCATTTTCAAGTATTTATTTATTTCATTCAAAAGTACTTGTGACAAGCTGCTAGATATATGATGACATATTCTTAAAAACTCTGCATCTCTAAAGCAGGTTTTTTTTTTCTAAAGCAGATTTTGATGTTTATTTTTACAACTTAGAGGGAACAATAGAAATCACAGTCTCAAAAAAAAATTACAGTCTCAAATTCTTAGTTTTACTTAAAAAAAAATTAGGGCCAGGAACTAAAAGAAAAGACTAAGCCAACTCAGTATGTCTTAATTTAAGGGTTATTAACTTAAGGCTATAAATAATCTACTAGTTATTTGGTAATTTGAGTCATATATCACATATCAAGAACCTGAAAGTAAAGAAAAACACATTTGGCTGGTTGAAATAAAACCCAAGATACTCAGGCCTGTTTACTGAAGGAATGACTCAATTTATTATGTTAGTAAGGCCAAACCCAAAGTTCCACTGGGCAATAGGAATGAGAAGGGCAAACATTCATTCATTCAGCAAACATTTATTATATTCCTACTATATATGAGATTTGCATTTGTATTTTCCTCTTTCCCAAGAGGGGAAGGAAGAAATAGAGATTTTATGTTAAGATAATGCAATCTACTCTTGCTTCTGTCATCTCTTATTACAAAAAAGTTTATTATTTGTTTTGATCACTACCAAATTGTCAAGTAGAAAATAATAATGCTACACTGAGATAAAGATGCTATGATAGTTAGCTAGGTTCACTCACTATCTGTGTACTCCCTTACATAGCCTCACCTCAATAGGATTTTTGCAGTCTCTTGAGTTATGGAAATTAATGATATACTTGTGAATGCCAGTAATGTACTGTATTAGGTTTTAATTAGTCTTTTCTGGTATTTGAACTATAGTTCAAATAGTTAATAAACCATGTTACTGAAATTTTTACACAGCTATAGGAAAAGGATAAGTCTGTTTACTTTCACTCAAGGTAGCTGGAGACAGGAGGAAGACCTAGAAGAAGAAGACCAGAAGTTCTTTGCTGCTTTCTTCCCCATCTTTTCACACTATCCTGTACTTATATTTTAAAGCACAAAAGCTCATTGACTAGGTTCCAGTTTCTTGGTTGGGGTATTCCCACTGTGCCCTTACCTTTCACTGTTAATAGTCCCCTGTCTGTCTCCAGACCTTTTGTTTTCTCTTGCTGAACATGTCTGTTTGTGAGTCTTTCTTTAAAATGTTATACTTTGTCTCCAGACCTTTTGTTTTCTCTTGCTGAACATGTCTGTTTGTGAGTCTTTCTTTAATGTGTTATACTTTGTTTTGTGTGGGTGCTGGTTTCTTAGGCTATAGTTTTTTTTGTCATATTTGGGCTTGACTTCACCTAGTTCTATACAATCATGACTTTGCTCCCATCTTCCTTTGACTAAAGGATAAAACTTAACTTTTTATTTCTTATCCTTTCAAGGAAAAGATTTATGCCTCTTAAATCTGAAGGCTTAAAACTTTCTCAAGGCCTACCCAAGTTCTCACTTTTGGTTCAACACAGACTTCTTTATTATAATTTAATAACTGCTACTCTTGGGACGCCTGGGTGGCTCAGTGGTTTAGCTCCTGTCTTCAGCCCAGGGTGTGATCCTGGAGACCCGGGATCGAGTCCCACATTGGGCTCCCTGTGTGGAGCCTGCTTCTTTCTCTCTCTGCCTGTGTCTCAGCCTCTCTCTCTGTATCTCTCATGAATAAATAAATAAAATCTTAAAAAAAAATATGTCTGCTACTCTTTGTGGATCAAGGTAAAGGCAAAGAGGGTAAAAGTCTTCCTTTTTCTCTGGTGGCCTCTTACAGAATTCACTGAAAATACATACCTTCTCTAACTTTGTTACTTTGGTAAGAAACAGATAAAATCTTTTCTGTTTTTGAGAAAAAGTTTTTAGGAGACATGCTTCTCACATTCATAACGGAAAATTATGAGCTCATTCAGAACTTTGGGACGATTCTTTTATCAAGTAGAGAGAGGAAGAATTTCCTTCCTTCCCTTAGTGTACTTAGACCTTTATTTTCAAACTAAGCTATAATTAGTTCAGCTACAGTATGTAATAAATGGGACTTCTATAGTCTTTTACTTGAATCTCCATTTGTAATAGATAATATGTATATTTTATATTATTATATATTATATAATATATATATATATCTGTGAGAAGATGTATGCAGGATGCCAAAGTGGTTTACAGATGAACTTTTGATGAACACTTATATTCTAAAAAGCAAGATATTTATTTTTCTTTTGAGACTAGTAAAACTAGAATGTAAATTTGGCAGTGACCATAATTTAGCTTGATTTACCTTTCTTAAGCTATATTTCTGTTGTGTACACTGTGGGAAGGATTTATTCCTATTACTAATTTTAAATGAAGAATTTTAAAAATTATTAAAATACTAAGAGATCTGCTGAGGTATAGATGACATAAAATATATTCAAAAGGGGGAAAAAAAAAGGGGGGGGGAAAAACATAAGGGGAATGCATTCTGAAATAGCTTTTGAAATAATCTCATTTTAATGTCCGTAGAAACCTTAGATCTATTTCATACCTTTTGCTTATGGTTGAATATTATTTAATCACTTCTTGCAAGAGTTTCTCTGTGATATTTATACTTGATATAAATTTGTTGGTCAGTCTTTTTTTTTTTTTCTTCAGATGGAGTAATAATAATTGTTTCTGGATTTTATTTTAACTTTTTTCTCAGTTTTTAAGATTTCCTTATTTTGTTTTCCCCTGGCAGTTTTTTGAATAGTAATATGTTTGCCTATTACTAATTAGTTTTTCTTTAATAACAGATTTATACTTAAAACTGGAAGATGTGACCCATAAATTTAATAAGCCCTGTATTATGGATGTAAAGATAGGGCGAAAGAGTTACGATCCTTTTGCCTCATCTGAGAAGATTAAGCAACAGGTCAGCAAGTACCCATTAATGGAAGAGATTGGGTTCTTGGTGCTTGGCATGAGGGTAAGAGTGATTATTGGTAACATTTCTCTTTTCTTGTTCTTCCCTTGAAAAATGTAGATGTTGTTATAATACTTATATATTAGAAGATAATATATTTTGGATGTGGGTTGTCCATATCTCCCCAATGCAGGCAGAGATTTTAATCTCTTGTTCACTAATATATGGTCAGTGTTTGGAATGACTCTGATTCATCGTATGTAATTAATAAGTGAATGAATGGATGAACCACTGGACTATGACTCTGGTAATTTTATTTTAAAGGAGCTTAAGTTTACATGCAAAATAATGTGATAAGTAATGTGATATTATTTATGATTTTTCCACAGAAAGGTACTAAGTTTTTATATTCCTTTTTTTTCTATATTTTTAAAATAGAAAAGGGAAATTAAAAATTAGGTTACAGCTTCAGACTATATTTTAAAAGTTGTCTTATTTGCTCATAATTCTGTAGGTTGACAGTCCGAGTAGGGCTCAGGTACACAATTTGCTGATCTCACTTAGGGTCCATGAGGCTGTACTCATTTGATGACTCAGCTAGGGCTTAGATGGTCTGAAATGACCTCGGTCTCACGTCTGGGAGATGGTACTGTTGGCTGAGCCTTTTTCCCTGTGATCTCTCATGTTCCAGAAGGCTAGCTGGAGCTTCATCATATTCCATGAAGCCAAGCATGAGAGCTACAGGAAAGCTTAGGAAGTCATTTGCTGTCACGTCTATGGAATTATATAGGAAAGAGTAAATCACAGGGCCAACCCATATGATAGGGAAAAGAAACAGATTCCCCTTCTGATGGTTAAAATAGAGAAGTCACAATGCAAATGGTAGTATGCACAAGGATGGGAGGGATTGTTGAGGCCATCTTTGCAAATAGTATGCCACGTTTACGTAATGTAGAATAAAATCCTCTAAATAAATCGTATGCCTTCTAGGTGTGTGGAGATAAAATTTGTACATATGATAAATGATTGATTACCTATATGAGCATAGTGGGTAGTTTTGAAATTCATTGTGTAAGATATATAGGTTTTCATTTTGAGTTTTAAATAGAGTTTATAGGAAGTATTATAGATGAATTGTTAATGTGATGGTAACAACAGCACAGTTGAATTTGGTATTCTGATTATAAATAAAACCAAAGAAATATTATACAGTTATTTCATTTTAGAAAACTATAATTAAATGTGGATATATGGTAAAGAAAAAAAGGGTAATGGAATAATGTTAAAACAAACAGGGAATAAACATCCCACAGGAATCTAACTGGGCAACTATTTAAACCTTCACTGTTGTCAAATCTCTCACCCTCCCACTTTCCTTCTCACTTTTAGCAGGTGACTTTGCCTTCTGCTTCAGAAAAAAATAAAAACTATCAGACTGGATTTCCTTTAATTTTCTACTAACAGATGTACATACCTACATGTACTTTCATTCCCTCTTTATTTCTTCCTCCTGTTGAAGAATATTTCATCCTCTTGTCTAAGTATAACCCTTCCCTATGTCCTCTGGATCTTGGTCCTTCCCACCTCTTTAGGAACCTAGTGCTATTGATTCTCTCTTGTTTTTCTTATATCTTCAACTTCTGTTTCTCTCTCCTGACTCTAACTTTGTTTTAAATGTATTCAAATTGCTCAACTTTTTCAGTAATGAAACATCAAAACCTGCCTTTACTGTGCTCTGCCCTCCAGTGGTGAATTCAGCTTGCCTCCCAGAACTGAACCAGTTATTTCCATTGCCTTTCCACTCAGTATTCTTTTATATTTTTAATGATTTTACTTATTTATTTCTTTGAGAGAAAGCACGTGCACGTGCCTTGTGCAAGTGGGGAAGGGCAGAGGGAGAAAGAATCTCAAGCTGACTCCATGCTAAGATGGAGCCTGATGGGGGGCTTGATCTCATGACCCTGAGGTCATGACCTGGGCCAAAATCAGAGTCGGCCCCTTAACCTACTGAGCCACCCAGGCACCCCTCCACTCAACATTCTTAAAGTTATTCCAGTCTAGCTTCTATTCCATCATCCCTCCAGATTTGCTCTCACTAAGGTCCCTAAAAACCTTGACAATCTCCATTGTTACTAGATCCAAATGACAGTTTTCATTATTCACTTTACTTTGAAAACAACTTTCAGCATTAAGTCTTTCTTGAAACTTTCCTCTTGAGGTTCATGACACCCTCTCCTGCAAAGACACTTTGCAGTCTTCTTTACCAGTTCATTTCTTTGTTTATTCTTTAAATGTTGTATTCTGCTCAGTTCCATCTTAGTCCCTCTTTTTCTTTCTATTTCTTTTTGTTTTTAATTGATTCATTTTCATTTACAACAGTAACACCCAAATGTATACCTTCTGCCTCTGGTTTTTCTTTGCTCTCCTAGTCTGTATAGCTAGATCTTTACCTGGATAATGTCAAGACATCTAGAACAAATACATAAAAAACTGATACATCCCTGTTGCAAACTAACATCCACAACAATAGTAACATTTCTATTATTCCTTACCCCAATAAATAGCACCACCATACATACAGTTTTACAAAGGAGAAAACTTGTACTATCACATCTCAGAATCATCCATCAGTCCTATTGATCTTAATTCCCATAATCCCTTTCCAGTCTCTAGTCTCTTAACTGATCTTTCAAGTTCAGTTTTGCTCTCTTCCAATCTGTTGATCAAACATTGCAAAAGTATATCTAATTATGACATTCCCCTATTTAAAAACTCTTCAGTGTGTTTCTGTTACCTTTTGGGTACATACATATACAGGATAAATAAGACCTTGTGTGATTTGGTGTTCTTGGGATGTGGTTTCACCAAACAAGGAGAAGTTGTTCTGTTTGTATTTTTTTAAATAACAACTTTATTTAGATATAATTTATATATCCTTCAATTCACTCATTCAAATATAAGATTCACAGGTTTTAGTATACTTGCAGAGTTGCACAACCATCACTACATTCAACATCAGAATATTTTCTTCACCCTCAAAAGAAATGTCATACCTATTGGCAGTCACCTTTTTCTTCCAGTCTTTCAACTCACCCTAGCCTTAGGCAACCCTGATCTACTTTCTGTCCCTATAGATTTGCCTCTTCTGGAAATTTCATATAAATGGAATCATACAGTACAATAGGTGGTCTTTTGTGCCTGGATTCTTTCAGTTAATGTTTTCAAAAGTTCATCTATGTTGTTGCATATGTCAGTATTGTATTCCTTTTTATTGCTAAATAGTATTTCATTCTCCATATATACCACATTTTCTTTATCCATTCATTTATTTTTATTTTTTATTTAAATTCAATTAGCCAACATATTTACATCATTAGTTTCAGATGTAATTTTCAATAATTCGTCAGTTGTGTATAACACACAGTGCTCATCCCATCATGTGCCCTCCTTAATGCTCATCATCCAGCTACCCCATCCCCCAACCCACCTCCCCTTCAGCAACCCTCAGTTTGTTTCCCAGAGTTAAGAGTCTCTCATGGTTTGTCTCCCTCTCTGATTTTTTCTATTCAGTTTTCCCTCCCTTCCTTTATGGTCCTCTGCACTATTTCTTATGTTCTGCACACGAGAGAAACCATGTGATAATTGTCTTTCTCTGACTTAATTCAATAAGTGTAACACCCCTCCAGTTCCATCCATGTAAATGGTAGGTATTCATCCTTTCCGATGCTGAGTAGTATTCCATTGTGTATATATACCATATCTTCTTGTCCATTCATATGTCGAAGAACATCTCAGCTCCTTCCACAGTTTGGCTCTTATGGACATTGCTGCTATGAACATTGGGGTGCAAGTGCCCATTCGTTTCACTATGTCTGTGTTATCTTTGGGGTAAATACCCAGTAGTGCTAGGTCAATTGCTAGGCCATAAAATAGCTCTATTTTTAACTTCTTAAGGAACCTTCATACTGTTTGCCAGAGTAGTTGTACCAGCTGGCATTCCCACCAACAGTGCAAAAGGGTTATCCTTTTTCTACATCCTCACCAACATTTGTTATTTCTTGCTCTGTTAATTTTAGCCATTATCACCGGTGCAAAGTGGTATCTCATTGTGGTTTTGATTTCAGATTTCCCTGATGGCAAGTAATGTAGAGCATTTTCATATGTCGGCCGTTTATGTTTCTTCTTTGGAGAAATGTCTGTTCATATCTTCTGCCCATTTCTTGAGGGGATTGTTTTTTGGGTGTTGAATTTGATAAATTCTTTAAAATCTTACATACTGGCCCTTTATCTGGTATGTCATTTGCAAATACCTTCTCCCATTCTGTAGGTTGCCTTTTAGTTTTGTTCACTATTTTCTTTGTTGTGCGGAAGCTTTTTATCTCAATAAAATCCCAATAGCTCATTTTTGCTTTTGTTTTGCTTGCCTTTAGAGACATGTCTTGCAAGAAGTTCCTGTGGCTGAGGTCAAAAGGTTTCTGCCTGTGTTCTCCTCTATGACTTTGATGGATTCCTATCTCACATTTAGGTCTTTCATCCATTTTGAGTTTATCTTTGTGTATGGTGTAAGAGAATGGTCCAGTTTTCATTCTTCTGCATGTGGCTGTCCAGTTTTCCCAATGGCATTTATTTTTTTTCCATTGGATATTCTTTCCTACTTGTAAAAGATTAGTTGAACATAGACTTGAGAGTCCATTTCTGGGTTCTCTATTCTGTTCCACTGATCTATGATCTATGTGTCTATTTTTGTGCCAGTACCATGCTATCTTCATGATCACAGCTTTGTAATATAGTTTGAAGTAAGACATTGTTATGCCACTAGCTTTGGTTTTCTTTTTGAACATTACTCTGGCTATTTGGGGTCTTTTCTGGTTCCATACAAATTTTAGGATTGTTTGTCCCAGCTCCTTGAAAAGTGTCGATGGTATTTGATAGGGATTGCATTGAATGTGTAGATTTCTCTGGGTAGGAAAGACATTTTTAACAATATTTATTCTTTTAATTCATGAGCATGAGGTGTTTCTCCATCTCTTTGTGTCTTCAGTTTCTTTCGTAAATGTTCTTAGTGTTTAGAATACAGACCCTTTATCTCTGGTTAGGTTTATTACTAGGTATCTTAGGGGTTTTGGTACAATTGTAAATGGGATCAATTCCTTAATTCTCTTTCTTCAGTCTCATTTTTAGTGTATAGAAATGCAACTGATTTCTGTGCATTGATTTTGTATCCTGCCGTGATGCCAAATTGCATGTGAGTTCTATCCATTTTGGAGTGGAGTCTTTTGAGTTTTCCACATACAGTATGATGTCATCTGCAAAGAGTGAGAATTTGACTCCTTTGCCAATTCGAATGACTTCTATTTCTTGTTGTTGTCTGATTGTTGAGGCCAGGACTTCATGATGGATAATCGTTTAAATGTACTGTTGTATCCTATTGGCTAGTATCTTGGTGAGAATTCTGGCATCTGTGTTCATCAGGGATACTGATCTGTACTTCTTTTTGTTGGGATTATTGTGTGGTTTTGGGATTAAGGTAATGCTGGCCTCATACAATGAGTCCCATTCCTATTTTTTGAAATAGCTTCATAAGAATAGGTATTAGTTCTTCTTTAAATGTTTGGTAGAATTCCCCTGGGAAGCCATCTGGCCCTAGACTTTTGTTTCTTGGAAGGTTTTTGATAACTGCTTCAGTTCCCTTTCTAGTTATGAATCTATTTAGGTTTTCAGTTTTTTCCCATTTCAGTTTTGGTAATTTATAGGTTTCTAGGAATCCATCTATTTCTTCTAGAGTGCCTAATTTGGTGGCATATAGTTGCTCATAATATGTTATTAAAATCATTTGTATTTCCTTAGTATTGGTTGTGATCTCTCCTCTTTCATTCGTGATTTTTTTCGAGTCTTTTTTCTTTTTGATAAGTTTGGCTAGGGGTTTACTTATTTTTTTAATTCTGTCAAAGAACCAGCTCCTAGCTTTGTTGATCTGTTCTACTGTTTTTCTGGTTTCTGTTTCATTGAGTTCTGCTCTATTCTTTATTATTTCTCTTCTGCTTGGTGTAGGCTTAATTTGTTGTTTTTTCTCCAGCTTCTTTAGGTGTAAGGTTAGCTTGTATATTTGAGATTTTTCTGATTTTTTTGAGAGAAACTTGTATTAAAATGTACTTCCTTCTTAGGACTGCCTTTGCTATATCTCAAAGGTTTTGAACATTTGTGCTTTCCTTTTCATTAGTTTGCATAAATTTTTAAAATTCTTTAATTTCCTGGTTGACCTCTTCCTTGTTTAGTAGAATGCTCTTTAACCTCTAGGTTTGAGTTCCTTCCATATTTCCTCTTATGATTGAATTCAATTTTCAGAGCATGGTGGTCTGAATATATGCAATGAATAATCCCAGCCTTTTGGTATCAGTTGAGACCTGATTTGTGAACAAGTATGTGATCTATTTTGGAGAAAGTTCTATGTGTAGTTGAGAAGAATGTGTATACTGTTGCATTAGGGTGGAATGTTCTGTATATATCCATATAGTCCATGATGATAAATGGTTCTCCACCCCCTTGCTTTCAATTTGGAGGTGTCTTTAGGTCTATAATGATTCTCTTATGATGGCATAAGGATGGGTCTTGCTTTTTTATCCATTCTGATACCCTCTGTCTTTTGATTGGAGCATTCAGTCCATTTACATTCAGAGTACCTATTGAAAGATGTGAATTTAGTGCCATTGTATTACCTGTAATATCACTGTTTCTGTAGATTGTTTCTTTCTGGTCTATGTTATTTTTTGGCTCCCTCTTTGCTTACAGGATCCCCCTTAATATCTCTTGCAGGGCTAACTTAGTAGTCACATACTCTTTCAGTTTATGACTGTCCTGGAAGCTTTTTTTCTCCTTCCAAGATTCTGAGTGACAATCTTGCTGGATAAAGTATTCTTGGCTGCATGCTTTACCCAGTGTGTGTGTGTGTATGCTGCATATATCATGCCAGCCCTTTCTGGCCTGCCAGCTCTCTGTGGATAGGTCTGCTGTTGGTCTAATATGTCTCCTCTGTGTTAGGAATCTTTCATCTTGAGCTGCTTTCAGGATTTTCTCATTATCCCTGAAATTTGCCGGCTTCACTGTTACATGTTGGAGTATTGATTGGTTTTTGTTGATTTTGGGAGGGGTAGGGGTCCTCTCTATCTCTTGGATATGAATGCCTGTTTCCTTTCCCAGATTAAGGAAATTCTCAGTTATGATTTGCTCAAATATACTTCCCAGCCTTCTCTTTCTCTACTTCCCTCCCTCCCCCTCTCTCCACCCTCAGGCACTACAATAATTCTGATGTGGGTTCTTTTCATGGCATCACTGATATCTCAAAGCCTCTCCTCATGGGCTGTTAGTTGTTGTTGTTTTTTTCTCTTTTCCACAGGTTCCTTCCTTTCTATCAACTTGTCTTCTATGTCATTTTTTCTCTCTTCTGCCTCATTTATCCTAGCCGTTAGAGTGTCCCATTTAGATTGCACCTCAGTTAGAGTATTTTTAATTTTGCCCTGATTAGATCTCATTTCTCCAGTAAGTGATTCTCTAGAGTCTTTTGTGCTTTTTTCAAGCCCAGCTAGTAACTTTCTAATTGTTATCCTGAATTCCATCTTTGACATTTTACTTAAATCCATATCAGGAGGAGGAGGGCAAGATGGCAGAGGAGTAGGTGCCTCAACTCACCTGGGCCCACCAACTTACCTAGATTACTTTCAAGTCATCCTGAAAACCTACGAATTCGATCTGAGATTTAAAGAGAGAACAGCTGGAATGCTACAGAGAGAAGGGTTTTCACTTCTAGCAAGGTAGGAAGGTAGGGGAAAAAAATTAAAAAGAATCAAGTCAGGGAGGGCCCACGTGTCGTGCCTGGCTAAGGCGGGCTGGCGAAAGCTTCCCAGGACAGGAAAGCCCAGTCCCAGAAAAGCAGGAACTTGAAAAAAAGCTGCACCAGATTCTTCCTGGATGGAAAGGCGCTTAGCCGGGAAATCAAGCAGAATCGTAGGAGGGGCAGTGGAGCCTCCAGTCACTAATAGAGGAAGGGCACCCAGGTGAAAGCACGCCACAGACTGTGAGCCAATCTCAGTAAAGGGCTGGAGCACACCTGGCAGGGCCTTGGGGATAAACCGGTGGGTCAGTGGGGGTTCCACGCCACAGACTGTGGGCCAATCTCATTAAAGGGCTGGAGCACACCTGGCAGGGCCTTGGGGATATACCGGTGGGTCAGGTGGGGGCTCCAGATGAAGGGGTCTGCACCCTGCTGCCTTTGGGAGCCCCGGCCCCAGAGCGTGATTCCAGCTGGACAGGTCCCAGATCCCAGGATTCTGGGTGGACAAAGCTAGCGATCCCGCACTCCCCCCAGGACAGAAGGAGGCAGGGAGGGCACAGGACAGCGAGGACTCACCTGTGCAGATCAGCACACCCACGCCACCCCGGGACCATCTAGGCCAGTGCACACTCAGAGACTGCAGTAGTTACTGGGGGAGCTGACTCCAGGGCTGGAGATCTGGCCACCACCAGTGTTGTTGTTCCTCCTTGTGTCACCTTATGCCTGGGAGAGACAGGGCCACCAAGGAACAGAGGATTCATGGGGTAATAAACAGCTCCCACTGAGCCTGGCACCCAGTGGGGGCGGGGCAGCTCCCCCAGGTACACATACCTGAGAGTCAGCACAGCAGGCCCCTCCCCCAGAAGACCAGCTGGAAGGAAAGGGGAAGAGCATGTTCTTGACCAAGCAGCCCTGGAAAGCTCCAGAGGAAGTCGAGGGATTTACAGTATACAGAACCAGAGGGCACCCCTCCTTTTTTTTTCTTCCTTTTTCCAGTACAACTCGGTCTTATATCAGACTGATAATTTCCATTTTTTTCTCTTTTCCAACATTAACTACAACATTTTACCACCTCTTCATTTTTAAGATTCTTCCTTTTTGACTTTCATATTTCTACAATTACAGGTATATTTTAGATATATTTTCCAATTCTAGATTCCCTTCAAAATAATCAACTTAATTTTGGAGATATACAAGATCTGTTTTTTTTGTTTTGTGTTTTTTGTTTTCTCTGCCTCATTTTGTTCTACAAGGGCAGACGTTAATACCTTCCAAAACATGATCAGCATGCACCCAGACCAAGTGGTGTACAGTGCTGTTTCATTCTGTGAGATTCCTCATTCCCATTCTGCCCCTCTCTTTTATCTCATTTATGTTTTGGTGGTCAATGTTGGGGCCCTCTACAAGTATTTCTGGTTTATATAAATTTGGGACTGAGCATTTTCTAACATACAGAACTTAATATACTCAGAAACAATAGAATCACCCTCTAGAACCCTTCAGGTAGACTACATTCTCCCTCCACTACAAATTCATCACCACCACCATCTCCCAGCAACCCCCTTTGGTTTCTTCTCCTTGTTTGTTTCTTTTTTCTTTTCTTTCTTTTTTTTCTCTCTTCTACTTTAGGATTCCTGGCCTTTTATTTTTTACCACTTTGTTTCAAAATTTGTTTTTCACTTTAATGGTCCTTTTGTTTTATTTTGTTCTGATCTTTGTTTTCAATTTCTGGTCTCTGACCTCAGCAGAATTATCTAGAGTGAAATTTACTTAGGTCGTGGTTGATATTCTTGACACAGGCCACTCATACAGCCACTCTGCACTGAGCAAAATGACTAGAAAGAAAAATTCACCACAGAAGAAAGAATCAGAAACAGTACTCTGCCACAGAGGTACAGAATTTGATTTACAATTCGATGTCAGAAAGCCAATTCAGAAGCACAATTATAAAGCTACTGGTGGCTCTGGAAAAAGCATAAAGGATTCAAGAGACTTCGCGACTGCAGAAGTTAGATCTAATCAGGCTGAAATTAAAAATCAGTTAAATGAGATGCAATCCAAACTAGGATTAGTCCTAGCTTGGTCCTAACGACGAGGGTTAATGAGGTAGAAGAGAGTGAGTGACATAGAAGACTAGTTGATGACAAGGAAGGAAGCTGAGGAGAAAAGAGAAAAACAATTAAAAGATCATGAGGAAAGGTTAAGGGAAATAAATGACAGCCTCAGAAGGAAAATTTTATATATAATTGGAGTTCCAGAGGGTGCCAAGAGGTACAGAGGCCAGAAAGCATATTTGAACATAATCATAGCTGAGAACTTCCCTAATTTAGTCAGGGAAACAGGCATTCAGATACAGGAGATAGAGAGGTCCCCCCCTAAAATCAATAAAAACCGTTCAACACCTTGACATTTAATAGTGAAACTTGCAAATTCCAAAGATAAAGAGAAAATCCTTGAAGCAGCAAGAGACAAGAGATCTCTAACTTATATGGGGAGAAATATTAGATTAACAGCAGACCTCTGCACAGAGACCTGGCAGGCCAGAAAGGGCTGGCACGATATATTCAGGGTCCTAAATGAGAAGAACATGCGGCCAAGAATACTTTATCCAGCAGGCTCTCATTCAGAGTAGGAGGAGAGAGAAAGAGCTTCCAAGATAAGCAGAAACTGAAAGAATATGTGACCACCAAACCAGCCCAAAGAAATAATCCACAACAACAGGGACTATTACGATGACACTAAATTCATATCTTTCAGTAGTAACTCTGAACATGAATGGGCTAAACGATCCCATCAAAAGATGCAGGGTATTGGACTGGATAAAAAAGCAAGACCAATCTATTTGCTGTCTACAGGAGATTCATTTGAGACCTAAGGATACCTCCAGCCCGAAAATGAAAGGTTGGAGAACCATTTACCATTCAAATGGTCCTCAAAAAAAAGCAGGGGTAGAATCAGATAAATTAAAGTTTATCTTAAAGACTGTAGTAAGAGGTGAAGAGCGACACTATATCATACTTAAAGGATCTATCCAACAAGAGGACCTAACAATCATGCATATTTATGCGCCTAATATGGGAGCTGCCAAGTATATCAATCAATTAATAACCAAAGTAAAGACAAACTTAGATAATAATACACTAATACTGGGAAACTTCAACACGGCGCTTTCTGCAAATGACAGATCCTCTGAGCACAACATCTCCAAAGAAACAAGAGCTTTAAATGATACACTGGACCAGATGGATTTCACAGATATATACAGAACTTTACATCCAAATGCACTGAATGCACATTCTTCTCCAGTGCACATGGAACTTTCTCCAGAATAGACCACATACTGGGTCACAAATCAGTTCTCAATTGATACCAAAAGATTGGGATTGTCCCCTGCATATTTTCAGACCATAATGCTTTGAAACTTGAACTCAATCACAAGAAGAAATTTGGAAGAAACTCAAACACATGGCGGTTAAAGACCATCCTGCTAAAAGATGAAAGGGTCAACCAGGAAATTAGAGAAGAATTAAAAAGTTTCATGGAGACTAATGAGAATGAAGATACAACCATTCAAAATCTTTGGGATACAGTGAAAGCAGTCCTGAGAGGGAAATACATCGCAATACAAGCATCCCTCAAAAAACTGGAAAAAATTCAGGTACACAAGCTAACATCGCACCTAAAGGAACTGAAGAAAGAACAAATAAAACCTACACCCAACAGAAGAAGAGAGTTAATAAATATTTGAGCAGAACTCAATGAGATAGAGACCAGAAGAACTGTAGAACAGATCAACAAAACCAGGAGTTGGTTTTTTGAAATAGTTAATAAGATAGATAAACCATTAGCCAGCCTTATTAAAAACAAGAGAAAAGACTCAAATTAATAAAATCACAAATGAAAAAGGAGAGATCACAACCAAAACCAAGGAAATACAAACAATTTTAAAAACATATTGTGAGCCACTATACGCCAATAAATTAGACAATCTAGAAGAAATGGACACATTTCTGGAAAACCACATATTACCAAAGCTGAAGCAGGAAGAAATAGAAACCTGAACGGGCCAATAACCAGGGAGGAAATGAAGCAGTCATCAAAAGCCTCTCAAGACACAAAAGTCCAGGGCCCAATAGCTTCCCAGGGGAATTCTATCAAACGTTTAAGAGAGAAACAAGGACCTATTCTACTAAAGCTGTTCTGAAGGACAGAAAGGGACGGAATATTTCCAAACTCCATTTTATGAGGTCAGCATCACCTTAATTCCAAAACCAAAGACCCCACCAAAAAAGGAGAAGTATAGACCAATATCCCTTATGAATACAGATGCAAAAATTCTCAACAAGATACTTGTCAGTAGGATTAAGAAGATTATTCACCATGACCAAGTGGAATTTATCCCTGGGATGCAAGGCTGGTTCAACACTCATTAAACAATCAACATGATAGATCATATCAACAAGAGAAAAAACAAGAACCATATGATCCTCTCAATAGATGCAGAGAAAGCATTTGACAAAATACAGCATCCATTCCTGATAAAAGATCTTCAGAGTGTAGGGATAGAGGGAACATTCCGCAGTATCTTAAAAGCCATCTATGTAAAGCCCACAGCAAATATCATTCTCAATGGGGAAACATTGGGAGCCTTTCCCCTAAGATCAGGAACATGACAGGGATGTCCACTCTCACCACTGCTATCCAACATATACTAGAGGTCCCAGCCTCAGCAATCAGGCAACAAAAAGAAATAAAAGCATTCAAATGGGCAAAGAAGAAGTCAAACTCTCCCTCTTTGCAGATGACATGATACTGTATATAGAAAACCCAAAACACTCCATCCCAAGATTGCTAAAACTCATAGAGCAATTCAGCAATGTGGCAGGATACAAAATCAATGCCCTGAAATCACTGACATTTCTATACACTAACAATGAAACTGAAGAAAGAGAAATTAAGGAATCATTCCCATTTACAATTGCACTCAAAAGCATAAGATATCTAGGAATAAACCTAACCAAAAAGGTAAAGGATCTATACCCTAAAAACTATAGAATACTTCTGAAAGAAATTGAGGAGTACACAAAGAGATGGAAAAATATTCCATGCTCATGGGTTGGGAGAATTAATAGTGTGAAAATGTCAATGCTACCCAGGGAGATTTACACATTTAATGCAATCTCTATCAAAATACCATGTATTTTCTTCAGAGAGTTGGAACAAATCATCCTGTGATTTGTGTGGAATCAGAAAAGACCTGGAATAGCCAGGGGAATATTGAAAAAAACAGAGCCTGGTGCATTACAATGCTGGATTTCAAGTTGTACTACAAAGCTGTGATCATCAAGACAGTATGGTACAGGCACAGAAGCAGACACATAAATATGGAACAGAATAGAGAACCTTGAAATGGGCGCTCAACTCAATGGTCAACTAATACTCGACAAAGCAGGAAAGACTATCCACTAGAAAAAGGACAGTCTCTTCAATAATTGGTGCTTGGAAAATTGGACAGCCATGTGCAGAAGAATGAAACTAGACCATTCTCTTATACCATACACAAAGATAAACTCAAAACACAGGCAACACCCTTTTTGAACTTGGCCACAGCAACTTCTTCCAAGATACATCTATCAAGGCAAGGGAAACAAAAGCAAAAATGAACCATTGGGACTTAATCAAGATAAAAATCTTCTGCACAGCAAAAGAAACAGTCAACAAAACTAAAAAACACACAGAATGGGAGAAGATATTTGCAAATGACATCTCAGATAAAGGGCTAGTATCCAAGATCTATAAAGAACTTATTAAACTCAACAGCAAAGAAACAATCCAATCATGAAATGGGCAAAAGATATGAACAGAAATTTCACCAAAGAAGACATACACATGGCCAACAAGCACATGAGAATATGCCCCGCATCACTTGCCATCTGGGAAATACAAATCAAAACCACAATGAGATACGACCTCACGCCAGTGAGAAGGTGAAAATTAACAAGACAGGAAACAACAAATGTTGGAGAGGATGTGGAGAAAGGGGAACCCTCTTGCACTGTTGGTGGGAATGTGAACTGGTGCAGCCACTCTGGAAAACTGTGTGGAGGTTCCTCAAAGAGTTAAAAATAGATCTGCCCTAAGAACCAGCAATTGCACTGCTGGGGATTTACCCCAAAGATACAGATGCAGTGAAACGGCAGGACCTCTCACCCCAATGTTTATAGCAGCAATGTCCACAATAGCCATACTGTAGAAGGAGCCTCACTGTCCATCAAAAGATGAATGGATAAAGAAGATGTGGTCTCTGTATACAATGGAATATTACTCACCCATTAGAAATGATAAATACCCACCATTTGCTTCGACGTGGATGGAACTAGAGGGTATTATGCTGAGTGAAATAAGTCAATCAGAGAAGGACAAACATTATATGGTCTCATTCATTTGGGGAATATAAAAAAATAGTGAATGGGAATAAAGGGGAAAGGAGAAAAAATGAGTGGGAAATATCAGAAAGGGAGACAGAGCATGAGAGACTTCTAACTCTGGGAAACCAACAAGGGATGGTAGAAAGGGGTGGGGGTGCATGGGTGACAGGCACTGAGGGGGGCATTTGACAGGATGAGCACTGGGTGTTATGCTATATGTTGGCAAATTGAACTCCAATAAAAAATATACCAAAAAATCTGTATCAATTAGATCTGCAGCAAAAGATGTGGTATATATATACAATGGAATATTACTCAGCCGTTAGAAATGATGAATACCCACCATTTGCTTCATCGTGGATGGAACTAGAGGGTATTATGCGGGGTGAAGTAAATCAATCAGAGAAAGACAAATATTGTATGGTCTCATTCATTTGGGGAATTTAAAAATGGTGAAAGGAAATAAAGGGGAAAGGAGAGAAAATGAGTGGGAAATACTAGAGAGGATGACATGAAAGACTTCTAACTCTGGGAAATGAACAAGGGGTAGTGGAAAGGGAGGTGGGCAGGGGGATCGGGTGGCTGGGTGACAGGAACTGAGGGGGGCACTTGATGGGATGAACACTGGGTGTTATGCTATATGTTGGCAATCAAACTCCAATAAAAAAATATACAAAAAAATCGTATCAATTAGATCTGCAGCAGATAGTATTACCTCTCATTTTTTCTTTTGTTGTGATTTCCTCCTTCTTGTCATTTTGTCCAGAGAAGTGTGGATGAACAAGTGAACAGATTAAAAAATATCAACCACAACCCAAGGAAAATACACACTAGACAAATCCAATGAGGTCAGAAAGCAAAACTGAAAAACAAAGAAAAAGCAAAAGAAAAAAGAGGGAGGAAAAGAGAATATAATCTCACAGGGTGGACAAAACACAGTGATCCACTTGTTCCTAAATGTGTATTGGTTTGTGTGCTTGAAGACAATATTTCCCAAAATTGGAAAGCAAAACCTATATATATACAAAAATAAAATTGAACAGAATGAAAGGAAGCCAAAAATGAAGTATCTATGAAGTGTAAGTATAAAAAAAGAAAGTTAAAAAAAAGATTTAAAAAACAGTTTTTAAAATAAGAAACTATTTGAAAAGGAAAAAAATGGAAAATTTTTAATTGAGAGATAAACAAATCATGAGAAAAAAGCTTCATTCTATATATTCATTCTATAACCGCTTTTCTCCTAGTGCTAGAGTTTTACAGTCTTGTGGCAATTGTAAATTTGCTGTGCACCTGTTCTTTCCAGTTGATCTTCTGGGGGAGGGGCCTGCTGCCTGGTTTCTCAGATGTCTTTGCCTGGTTGGAGTTGCACAACCCCTTGCCAGGAGGTGTGGCTCAGCGTAAGCTGATCCTGTGTGTTTTTGTTTCCTGAAGGTTTTCCTTGCCTCTTTAGAGAATCCAAACAAAAATGGCTGCACCTTGATCTCCAGCCTGGCTCCTCAGCAAACCCTCAGGGACAAAAGGTCCTCATTTTTAACTGGGGCTGTATGTGCCCACACTGATCCTCCCCTGGGAAGTCAGAGTATCCCACCCCATGGCACTATGTAGGGTGCTGGCACTGAGGCCACCTGTCAGGATCCTGTGTTAACCCTCTCCCTGTGGGGAGGTGGAGGGTGCCTGCATTCCAGTCCTTTGCAGATTCCCAGGGTAGAGATAGTCCCCTGATCGTCCTGCTGGGCTTGAAGTCTATGGCTAACCCAAGTTGAGAGTCTCCCCTGGATTTGCTGATCCTAACCAGTATCACTGCTCCACTGCTTGGGAACTCCACCATCTCAGGAACCCCTGTTAATTCTGTGACTCCAAGGGTCCTGAGACCACACTGTCCTTCACCACCACCACCCCCCCCCCCCCCCCCCCCCCCGAATTCTTCCCATTTCACCACCAGAGCACCAGGGATGTCTCTCACTAAAGCAACTTTCTCAAGGTTTCAATTTTGCCTTCCTGGGCTATATAAAGCTTAGAGAGGCTCTCCCCTCCATTTATTTTCCCCTATTTTCTCTCAGATTCTCTTCCCCACACCTCCTACCTTGCAAAAAGTGGTTGCTTTTTTACTTGTAAAGTTCCAGAGACTCTTTTCTTATATCCCAAGGTGAATTCATGGGTGCTCAGAATACTTTGATAGTTCTTTAAATAAATTGAAGGGGCTAGATGAAATGAGGTCTCCCACTCTTCTGCCATCTTGCTGAAAGTCCCTATCCATTCATTTATTGATAGACATTGGGTTTGTTTTCACTTTCTGGCTATTATTGATGCTTTTATGAACATGCATGCACAAGTTTTTACATGTGAATATGTTTTTATTTCCTTTGGGTAGATTTCTAAGTTTGAAATTGATGGGTCTTATGTTTTAAGTTTAGCTTTTTAAGAAACTGCTGTAGTGTTTTTCCAAAGTTCCTGCACCATTTTACATTCCTGCCAGTGATGTATGAGGGTTCTAATTTCTTCACATCCTTGTGCAGCCTTTGTTACTGCCTTTTTTTTTTTAAACCATAGCCATCCTAATAGATGTGAAGTAGTATCTCATTATGCTTTTGATTTACATTTTCCTAATGGCTAATGATGTTAAGCGTCTTTTCATGTGCTTATTGATCTTATTTGTATATCCTCTTTGGAGAAATGTTTTTTCCAACCCTTTGCCTATTTTTAAATTGGGTTGTCTTTTTACTAATGAGTTTTATATAAATCCCTAATCAGATATATGATTTGCAAATATTTTCTCCCATTCTTTTACTTTATTGACAGTTCCTTTGAAGTTTTCATTTTGAAATCTAATTTATTTTTCATTTTCTTTTGTTACCTATGCCATTGGTGTTATAGCTAAGAAACATTGCCTACCCAAAGGAATGAAAATCTACTCCTATTTTTCTTCTAAAGATTGTATAGTTTTAGTTCTTACATTGGGCTATGTGATGCATTTTAAGTTTATTTTGAGGGTGTGGTTTGAGGAAGGCAACAAACTTAATTCTTTTGCATATGGATATCTAGTTGTCCCAGCACCATTTGTTGAAAAGGCCATTCTTTTAAGACCTCATCAAATGGTCTTGACACCCTTGTTGAAAATAAGTGGACTATAAATGTGAGAATTTATTTCTGGATTTTCAATTCTGTGTTTTTAATTCATATTATGTCTTTATGCCAGTATCACATTTTAAAAAAATTTAACCTTTATTGAGGCATAATTGACCTATAAAATTATTAGATATTTAAAGTGTACATCATGGTGATTTAATATGCATAGACATTTAAAAGGATTCTGACCAGCTAGTTAATTAACACATCTATTACCTCACATATTTATCTTTTACTTGTGTGAGAACATTTAAATTCTACTCTCTTAGCAAATCTCAGTTATATACTACAATGTTATTAACTCTAGTCACCTTATTTTACATTAGATCCTCAGGACTTTATTCATCTTGTTGTTGAAAGTTTGTACCTTTTTACTCACTTTACCCTATTTCCCCACCTCCCAGCCCTTAGCAACCACTTTTTTACTCTGTTTCTATGAGTTTGATTTTTTTTTTTTTTTTTTTTGAGATTCCACACATGAGTGATGCCATGAAGTACTTGTCTTTCTTTGTCTGGCTTATTTTATGTAGCATAATGCCCTTAAGGTGCACCCTAGTTGTTTCAAATGGCAGGATTTTTTTCTTTCTCATGAATGAATAATAATTCCATTGTATATATGTACACCATATCTTTATCCATTCATCTATTGGTGGCCATTTAGGTTGTTTCCATATTTTGGCTATAGTGAATAATGCTGCAGGGAATATGGAGACACAGATATCTCTACGATATTTTGTTTTTGTTTCCTTGAACATATACCCAGAAGTAGAGTTGCTGGATCATATGGTAGTTGTTTTTTAATTTTTTGAGTAATCTCCATATTGTTTTGCATAGTAGCTGTACCCAATTTATATTTTCTATTAAATTTTATGAGTACCATATATATTTTGGATATTAACCCCTTATCAAATGTATGATTTGCAGATTTTTTTTTTTTAGAACCACAATGTCTATTAATGTAGCCTTGGAGTAAGCTTTGAAATCAGAAATCTTAACAGCTCTAACTTTATTCTTCTTTTATTTAAGATTGTTTTGGCTAATTTTGGATCATCTTTAAATTTACACATGCATTTTAGAATTGTTGTAATTGTCAATTCCTGCCAAAAAATGCCAATTAGGATTTTAGTGGGGATCATACTGGATCAATTTGTGTTCCTGTTATTTTTGTTCTCGTAACTTCCTTTATATAGTAGTTAACATATTGTTTAATTATCTGAGAAAGGTTATGATTAAAGTATGAGATGATAAATGAGAATGAGGGACGCCTGGGTGGCTCAGCAGTTAAACATCTGCCTTCAGCTCAGGGTGTGATCCTGGAGTCTGGGGATCGAGTCCCACATCAGGTTCCCTGCATGGAACCTACTTCTCCCTCTGCCTGTGTCTCTGCCTCTCTTTCTCTGTGTCTCTCATGAATAAAGAAATAAAAATTTTTTAAAAATTAAAATGATGTGAATATAGATTTGCTTAGACAATTCTAGGATATTAAAATTGGAAGATAAACCTTGAATTTTAATAAGGGTAATGTTAGAGTTAAATTTCTCAAATAGTTTATTTCTTTGGAAGGTGGTAAATTTGACTTTTTTAGTCATAGTGGGTTTATAAACTAATAATAGAGTTAGATAATTTTAAATTTTTTTTTTATTTGTTTATGATAGTCAGAGAGAGAGAGGCAGAGACACAGGCAGAGGGAGAAGCAGGCTCCATGCACCGGGAGCCCGATGTGGGATTCGATCCCGGGTCTCCAGGATCGCGCCCTGGGCCAAAGGCAGGCGCGAAACCACTGCGCCACCCAGGGATCCCGAGTTAGATAATTTTAGAATTAATACTCTATAAAGTGTAAAAATTTCCCTCCAGGGAAGTCTGCCTTAAAACAAAAAAATCCCTTGATGTCACTGACTAGACTGAAGTTTACCAAATATATCAAATATTTAAAATACATCTAAATATTTTTCTGTTCTGCTCAACCAGTAGTAGAAGAAGTTGTGTAGGTAGAATAATTTGCCAGTTTTCTGTGCTGATTTAGTATCTTTCTATTTATTTAAAAACATTTTTTTGAGAGAGAGGGTGAACGAGCCAGGGGGAGAGGCAAAGGGAGAGGGAGAGAATCTTAAGCAGGCTCCACATCCAGCCCAGAGCCTGACACAGGGCTCAGTCTCACAACCCTGAGATCATGACCTGAGCCGAAATCAAGAGTTGGACACTTAACTGACTGAGCCATCCAGGCACCCCTAGGGTTTATTTTTAATAACTTTGAGTAATTATACTATATTTATACATTGATCCCAAGATGGTGTAGATGATGAGACTCAGAAAAATGAAATCTTGCCATTTGCAACAACGTGGATGGAACTAGCGTGTATTATACTAAATGAAATAAGTCAGAGAAAGACAAATACCATGTAATCTCACTTACGTGAAATTTAAGAAAGAAAACAGATGTATAGCAAGAGGGGGGAAAGGGAGAGAGGGAAGCAAGCCGTAAGAGACTCTTAATGATAGAGAACAAACTGAGGATTGATGGAGGGAAGTGGGTGGGGGATGGGATAGATCGGTGATCGGTATTATAGAGGACACTTGATGTGGTGGGCACTGGGTATTGTAAGTGATAAATCACTGAATTCTGCTCCAGAAACCAATATCTCATTGTCTGTTAGCTAAAATTGAAATTAAAAAAGAAAAAATCTTTAAAAAGAAAGATGAATTTTGAGGCACTGGGATGGCTCAGTTAGTGGAGCATACAAGTTTTGGTTTCAGGATGCTGGGTGTAGAGAGGACTTTAAAAATGAAAAAGAAATCTTAAAAAAGAAGACTCACCATTGATTTAATATAATAACAAGGGTTATTGGAATATCTGTAACAAAAGAGGTTGAAATAGAGTAGTCCCTATAAAAGCAAGGGAGTCAAGAGAGGAAGGTTATAGGGTGACTTTAGAAAAGATAGTACAGTTTTTCCCTGCTCTCTGAAAGTAGAGTGTTCCTATGAAAGATTTGATTAAACGCTGTTTTCACTTTTTGCTTTTCTTTATAGAAGTGAAAATCCTCTTTTGATCTCTTTTGACTAGCAAAAACAGATATTAATGTAGTTCTTTTGTAAAAGTAAAGTGGCATAACACAAACTTTTGAAAAGCAGGGGATACCTGTCTTTTGAACTGGCAACAAGAGAAAGTTTCTAATAGGTTGAAAACTGAGAAGTAGACCATATTGTGAAACAGGAGTTTATGTAAGGTGACTGGAATATACTGTATGTAGGTAGGTGGGGTATATAGTATCTTAAAGTATCAGACTTGAGAGAAGTGAGTATATCAGTAACTTGCTTTAGGACTTCCTGATTTTTGAGGTAGTGTCCTTATAGATTAACTATTGTATACATTCTTGTTTAATTTTCCAGTTTTGTATTGATTCTGAAAACAAGTCCTATGTAATTACAGGGATTTATTTTATTTATTAGTCTAAAGTAATTAAAATATAGTTCATAGAAACTTACCTGAAATATCTTTAAAACATATAATTTAAGATTTTAAATGACTTAATTTTCAGATGTTCCAGTATATTTTTTGGCAACAGCTTTAAGTTTTGACAAAGAAATACTTTTTGGAGAGAAGTACCTTTTCTTAATCACTGATTACTAGTTACTTGTGGAAAAGATTCTTCTCTTTTGGTATTGATTGCATTGTCTAAAGATTAGACTCTGTATATCTTTTTTTTCTATATAATACTGGATGGTAGTAACCTTTCAAATAACTCTTTCCTTGATTGACTTAATAAGAAAGGTGTTACTTGAATTTGTTTGCTCCTGACATTTTAAGTTCAACTAATATATTGAAATATGATCCAGGAAGGTTAGCACTTGCTTTTGCTTGTTTCTTGTTGTTTTGTTTTTCGTTTTTGTTTGTGTTTCATTTTGTTTGTTTTTAAGTAGGCTCCATGTCTGATGTGGGGCTTGAACTCACAACCCTGAGATTAAAGGTCAGTCACATGCCGCACTGTGAGAGCCAGCCAGGCACCCCAACTTTTGCTTGTTCAAAAGTCTTGTTCTTAGTCTGTCCTACTCCTGTCCAATTCTCCTTTCCATTTAAAAAAAAAAAAAAAGTAGATTTTTAAAAAAAAATTTTGGCTACATATGTAGATATTTTCAAAGTTGGGGTATATCTTCTGATTTACAAATATCTTTGCTGCTGACCAAGACTGGGTCATGAGAATGGGCCCCAGATCAGGCTCTGCGCTCAGTAGGGAGTTAGCTTGAGATTCTCTCCATCTGCACCTCCCTCCACTTGTGCACAGACTCTCTCTGACTCTCTCTCTCTCAAAAATAAGTAAATGAATCTCTTAAAAATATATTAATATTTAAGAAGATACATTGTTGTATGCTTCAGATTCCAAAAGTGTAGAAACATATACCGTGAGAAGTCACCTTACACATAGGATGCTATATATTTTCCCTGGTGTATCCTTCCAGAGATATTTTTTATACAAATACTGCATATATTATGTTCTTTGATCATAAAACCTACTTTGAACATGATTTTGTGTCTTACTTTTTTCCCATTTAAATCATAAAGATGTCTCCACAGTTTTATACCCTGTTATTATATCATTTAACCCTTTTTACCCGATTTAACTACCTTTGATGAATCCTTTGTTTTTGCAGTCTTTTGCTATTTTTAAATAATATTACAAATTAGTAAACAGAGGCCTACCTCATTCCACCAGTATGCTAGCATATTTATGGGACAAGTTCCTAGGGGAATTGCTGGGCTTATATTCATTTATATTTTGGTAGATATTGGCAGTCTGCTTGATATATAGAGTGGTGGTTTTGAACCAGGGGCAGTTTTGCTCCAGGAAGACATTTGGCAAAGTCTGAGACACAATTTTTCATGGTTTGGGGCAGGGGCTGTGCTCCTGGTATGTTTGAGAGCTGATTGGGTTATGTGAACTGTTCAGATCCTTTGTTCATTTTCCCATAAGAGTAATCATGCCCTTTGTTCATTATATAAATTTTAAATACCTTTTCTCTGTGTCTGTCGATTTCTGCATAGCAAAAACACTATGAACATTTTTAAAAACAATGTATATAAAGGGAGTTTCTGAGTTTTGGTAGGAAATGTTTTCCCTAGTATCAGTTATTCAAGGAGTCTTCCATCTTTGTGGGGACACTTTATCATTTCATTTTGTGCATTTTGATATTTGATGTATTTGGAATTTATTCTGGTATAAAGTTTAAATACAACTTATTTTTTCCAGTTCACTACCTAATCACACTATGGCTATTTAATAAATAATCCATATTTTTCTACTGATTTTAAGTACTATTATCACATACAAACTTCTCATGTATTTGATTCTAAAAATATTTTTAATGAACTCAATATCTTGGAGATATCTGCACTCCCAATGTTTATTGCAGCATTATTAACAATAGCCAAGATATGGAAACAACCTGTGTCATCTACAGATGAATGGATAAAGAAGATGTGGTGTGTACACACACACACAGACATACACACAATGGAATATTATTCAGCCACAAGAAAGAAGGAAATCCTGCTGTGCAACAGTGTGGATGAACCTGAAGGGTCCATGCTAAGTGCAATAAGCCAGACAAAGAAAGACAAATGATGTGTGGTACCACTTATAAGTGAACTAAAGAAAAAAAGCTGATTTCATGGAAACAATAGAATGGTGGCTCCTAGAGGTTTAGAGGTGGGGAAAGTGGGGAGATGTAGGTCAGAGGGTACAAGATGAATAAGTTCTGAGGATCTTATATATAGCATGATGACTATAGTTAATAATATAGTACTGTATATTTGAAATTGGCTGAGAGTAGATCTTAAGCCTTCTCACCACACATGCACAAAAAATGAGTTAACTGTGAAGTGATGCATGTGTTAATTATCTTGATCTTAGTAATCATTATACAGTGTTATAGCAAATAATCATGTTGTACACTATAATTATATTTTTCATATATTTCAATCAAGTGGGAAAATATAAATAAAATATATTTTAGTATCTAGTAGGATGGCAAGGCTATTCCCTCAGTACTCTTATTTGGATTTTTCCTGCCTATTCTTATTTTTTTAATATAAACTTCAGAATTTGCTTATATGGTTTAAAAAAGTTGTTTTGTTATAATCACATTTTAGTTGTTGACTAAGTAGAATTGATATCTTTTATAATGTTGAATTTCCTCTCTGAGAACATTAAGTGTGTGTGTGTATGTCTTAGGAATATTTTAAAGATCTCTTTATGTAGACTTATTTAGTTTATCTCTATGTTTTATTTCTTTGTTGTTGCACTTGTAAATGGGGTCTGCCATTACATTTTCTAACTGGTTATTTGTATATATGAAAGCTTACTTCTGTATACCAATTTGTACTCAAGTTCTTATTGTTTGATTAATTTTTCAGTTGATTTTCCAATATACAATCACTATCTACAAAGATTAATATTTTTATCTCCTTCTTTCCAAATTATTATACCCTTTCTCTTGTCAGTTTATATTTGCTAGAAATTCCAGAACAATACTAGATAGATGATAAAAAAAAATTGTGGTAGAATACTTTTTCTGAAAGCTTCTTATATTTTAGAACAGATACTTCCTTATTTCCTTTTCTAAACTTGAGGCTAGCTGTTGGTGGATTGATAATGTTATAGATAATTCTTTCATATTGGATATATTCATCACTTAAACTCCTTTTAAAGAGTTTTCATCAATAGAGGGTATACATTTTTTTAAATAATTTTATGTCAGTTTTTTCAAGTGCATTAAGCATCCATGTGTTGGATCTGTTTTCTACTTTCATAATGTTTGTTTTTTTTTTTTAAGATTTTATTTATTTTTTCATGAGAGACACAGAGAGGCAGAGACATAGGCTGAGGGAGAAGCAGGCTCCCCGCAGAGCCTGATGCGGGATTCTACCCCCACACTGGGATCATGCCCTGAGCCAAAGGCAAATGCTCAACTGCTGAGCCACCCAGGTGTCCCAAGTATATAAATTTTTAAATGCCTTTTCAGCATCCATTGATATGATACAATACAATATTTTTCTTCTTAAATCCATTAGAATGAAATATGAGTAGATCTTCCTGTCTTTTACTATCCTTGCATTGCTGCATAAACCTCATATAGCCGAGAACTATTAGTTTTTAATATTCAGTGCTTTTTCTCACAGGTTTATCATGTTCATTCTGATAGCTATGAGACACAAAACCAGCACTATGGAAGAAGCTTAACAAAAGAAACTCTAAAGGATGGTAAGGATTAAAAAACCATACTATTACTGCACAGTTATCAAAATGTTTCTAAAGTAATTTCAATCTTAATTCTTCTTTGTTATAGTGATTCAATCCATAAGTAAACTTAAAAAAACCCTTAAATTGATAAAACCGCATTAATCATAATCCTTGGTTTGTAATCCACCAAAACCATGGATCCATGAATGCTTTCTTTTACATTTAGTTCATTTCTTATTTATTGTTATACATAAAAAAAATAATGGACATCAGTGAACCAGTAATACAGTCCAAGTCCTAAACTAGAGTTGTCTTCAAATCCTAATATGTAAATCATAGTGTATTAAAACTGTATACTGTTACGTAAGAGAACTTTAAAATGTGTATTATTGTATGTAATGTATTTTTTTATTGAAATCTTCCATGTGTCGTTTAACTGTGTATTATAAGTTTCTACAACTACATAATAAATAAATGGCTTTAGAAGCAGTTAAAATAAAGCCTGTTAACATACATGCTTCTAAAATAACCAAGCTATTACAAAAACAATAACACCTTAATAGGTTTCTGGAAATATTATTCTATTAAACGCTTATTCTTAGCTTTGCCTAAGATGGGAAAGAGTTTATGTGTAGTGTAAATAGTTTGAAGAAAAATGTTTATTTTATATATAGAAAACAAACATACACCGTGTGATCTTAACAGTATTTGCCTTGGTTTACTTAACCAACAGCAGGATAATATTCAATTGGCTCTTTATTAAAATATTTTTCAGGCTAATATGAATATATTTTTTTTAAGTAATTTCTGTCCCAGAGTGGAGGAACAAGCTATTTAAGAGCAGAAATCAAATTATATATACCCATAAATTCTCAAATATAATAAAATAAGCATAAATAATCTTAAAAGATTATTAATAATCTGATAGGTTAAAACATGTAAAAATCTCAATTTTGAAGAACATATTCAACCTGGAGTAGTGTTGATCCCCAAAGAGAGCTTAACTTTGTGAAGACTGATTTAATCAACTTTATTAAGAACAAAATGATTTATTATAGTTCATTATTTGATATTTTGGCTGTTGGTAATTTTTTAAAGATTTATTTATTTATTTATTTATTTATTTATTTATTTATCTATGACAGAAAGAGAGAGAGAGAGCGAGGCAGACACACAGGCAGAGGGAAAAGCAGGCTCCATGCCGGGAACCCGATGCGGGACTCGATCCCGGGACTCGATCCCGGGACTCCAGGATCGCGCCCTGGGCCAAAGGCAGGTGCCAAACCGCCCAGCCACCCAGGGATCCCTGTTGATGCTATTACGAGTGGCTGTGATTTGACTCTAGGTTTTAGATTAGCTCTTGAGTATGATTCTAACAAACAAATAACCTTATTAAAAAATCCCTCACACTAACAAATGAAGCAAATCTTATCACATTCCTCAAGAGAATATAAAGAGAACTAAACTACCAATCTTAGTGTAATAATTTTTTAAATCTAAGTAGTTTATTTCACTTTACGTATTTAACTTTACATAAGTGTCATTTTCTAGTAAGAGAGTCCTCCACACTAGAAATTAAGTTTGAGGTCCAAGTTTCTCTGACTAGAATTTTACCTGTTCAGTTAATTGCAAGGGGTGATGGGAAAAAGTTGAAGAATTCTATCTAAAATGAATTCACTTCCCAGGTGATAGCGAGTTCATAATTTCATTATAATCCTAATATTTTCCTATTTATAGGAGTTTCCAGGTTTTTTCATAATGGATTCTGCTTAAGAAAAGATGCTGTTGCTGCCAGTATTCAGAAAGTTGAGAATATTCTGCAGTGGTTTGAAAATCAGAAGCAGCTTAACTTTTATGCAAGTTCATTACTGTTTGTTTATGAAGGTTCATCTCGGCCAACTACTACAAAATCAAATGACAGAACTTTGGTAGAAAAGTTTTTGTCCAAAGGGCAACTGTCAGGCGCAGATGTCCTGGAGTACAATAATAACTTTCATGTGTTAAATTCTACAGAGAATGGGAAAATAGATGCTTCAGTAGGCAAAAGCTTGTCCAAGATGTATGCTCGTCACAGAAAAATGTGTTCAAAAAAGCATCACAGTCAGACTTCATTGGAAGTTGAAAATATAGAGCAAGACAATGGGTGGAAAAGCATGTCACAGGAACATTTAAATGGAAATGTACTTTCCCAACTGGAAAAAGTTTTCTATCATCTTCCCACTGGTTGCCAAGAGATTTCAGAAGCAGAAGTGCGAATGATAGATTTTGCTCATGTGTTCCCTAGCAACACAATAGATGAGGGATATGTTTATGGGCTGAAGCATTTAATTACTGTGCTGCAAAGTATTTTAGACAATTGAATCCTTTGCTGCAGTCTTTTAAGGGATGGGGCAATCATAAGAGCAGCAGTCGATATCTCTGCACTTGTAAAGCTATGTAAAAAATTTGTATTGTGAGTCTACATTTTGTCTTTATACTTTTGGTAGAAGGGTTATCTTTTTTATAATCTTACTCAGGAAAACTAATTATTTGTTCATTAGAAAACTATGAAGAATAAAGAAACTTAGGAATGTTAAGCAGGGAATGTGGTGGTACATGGCTTAAACATCTGTTTGGCTCAAGCAAAATGCAAACCATTATTCAGTCATTAAGAGTTTATTTAGCTTTCTGTAGCCAATTTGTCATGAAATCTCTATCCACCCAACCTTGACAATGAGCCATATCTAAACTCATTAAATTATTTGAAGACTTTAAAAAATCTAGAGAGCACAGGTTGATGTCCTTAGTGTTACTATGTATGAAGTTATTAAAACTGGAGAAAATTCTACTTCAGAACAGTTAAGTACTGTTTAGGTTTTATATTAAAAGTTCAGACCAGCATATCAAAAGGTGCTTCTTAATAAAGCAATTCAGAATCATTGTATTCCAAAAGCAGATTTTCTCTTTAATTTCCATTTATATGCCTATTTCAATATATTATACTTCACAAGAAAGATAATTCAACAACAACAACAAAAATCTTGAAATTAGTCACTAATAATTATTCTTGCCAAGGTTAGGAGAAAAGAGAAGTTATTTGCCAGGAACATAATATTTTTCTTTTAAAATTGGAATATATATTTACTACATTGTGAAAGGTGTTGTAAACCATATAAATACCGTTTCCTCTAACTGCAGCTTCAAAACATAGATGATTGAAGCTTTGTCTTATTTCTCCTTTAAATAGCTATTGAGAATTTTCTCTTTTAAAATTCATGTCCCCATTTGGTTCAGCACTAGTATAAATATATGTTGTGCTAAAAAGAATTCTCAGAATTCTAATAAGTAGTGAAGGACACCATCCAGTATTGTGTTACCAAAAATATTATGTGTAAATTAGTGCATCACTATGAATTTGGTGCATATCTAAATCCATGCTTCTATTTCACTCTTACTCAAAATGGTTTTATATCCTATTCCAGAGAGAGATTATGATTTACTTTTGTAATAGGTGGCGGAGATGCCATTTTTCCTGGAAAAATTAGATATTTTAAGTATTATATGTGTTTCACATATATCACCATTTTAAAAAATAACTATTATTTGAAAACATTTAAAACTTTGAAATTAAATTTACAAATATGTTAGATATTTATGAAAGCATTACTTGCACTTTGATTCACTAATAACCCTGCTAAGTAGTTAAGAGTTTTGTCATATTCCTGGAAAATGTTTTAGATTTGTGGGCTGTTGGACTTTTGCCCTCTCTTTTTCCCCTAGAATTACAAATTCAAGTTTTAATTCTAAGCAGCTTTTTTTTGGTATGGAGGAAAGTATCACAATTTTTTAATATTTATCTCACTTTCCCAACCTCTCTAAGTGTACTTTGCAAATACCTGAGCACAAACAGAAGTACCAAATGCTCTGTGAATTCTATGCTTAGAAAGTCTATTAAACCCGAATTACTTTAAAATTCATATACATTTTGTTATAGCAAAATTTGTTTTAAATTTTTTACTTAGGGTCAGTATAAGTATTTTTCATAGAGACTTCATATTTTTCTCTACTGTCTAAATGAGTATTGGCTGTAGCTTTTTTTGTGAGGATGAATTTCAAGTCCTAGTAAATAGTAAAAAAATTTTTAATTTTACTTTTTTTCTCCTACAGTATAGACTTTTGTTGTTGTTGTTGTTACTTGGACAGTAGTTCAATAAGTCTTAAGCTCAGATAATTAACAGTTTTGAGTCTTAACAAGAGGCTTTTTTTGTATGGGATGGTATCAGCCTATATACAGTGAATTTAATAAATTTAAGTATTACCAGACTTTTTGCACATTTTAGCTCAATAAAGTGTGAATCAGCTATTCCAGATTTTCTTTATCCATATTTGGAAATACAGTTTTGTGAAAATCAGTGTCTTACCTTTTTGATACAGTAGATCATCTTTTGTTTTACTAAAACAAGAAGCGCTTTTATCTTTTGTTTTTCAGGGAAGAGATTAACATTTAATTCTGTTTACATTTTTTTTATCACTGTTATCCAATACCCATTTTCTGTTACTTTATTAGTAAACCTTACATGTCACAGAGTAAGTATTTACGTAATCTACATGTGAATATTTTACTATCTAGCCCAGTTATTTAACATTATGCTGAAATTTACCACTGTGGGGAAGAATGATCACTATTTACCAAGCATATTTAAACATGTACATGTTCAAGAAATAAGCATAATAAGGATATAGTTTGAGTTAATAGGATTATCATAGTTTTTTTCCCCCCTAGGAAACATAAATAATGATTTTAGTGTATTTCTTATGGAATGCACTCATGAAAAGGACTTTTAAAAAATTGTGGATAGTGAATAATACATTTCTCTAATAAAAATTTAAATTGGATAATAGTTTTATAATGAAGTATTTACACTAATTGATATTTTAATATGGGTGGGAAGTTGCATAGGTTGAAATAAATTAAAAATTGATAAGTGCTAAATATTTTATCTAAATAGTTTTGCAAGAAACAGTTGTGAAAATGTGTATATTAAAATGGCTCTAACATGGAGCTTGGTATTTTCAACTCCGTATCCATTATTCTTTGTTTAATGTGTCTGGAACGATCTTACTATGCCTCTTACACTACAATTTCCTATTGTGGGGCTTAAGGTTATGTTCAACTGAATAAGAACTTTTTTTTTTACTTTGAGTGTAACCTACTATTTTATGATTTCCAAGACAATGTTCTTCATACTATCTCTATAATGTCAGTATATTAAATTCCTAATATAACTTAAGAAAAAGGAATTTTTAGAGATATTTCAGTTGCAATTTTTATTTTCATGCAACTGAAGACATTTGTTTCTAGGATTTGGAATATTGTAGAAAATACAGGATGAAAGAAAATGGAATGAAACAATTTTATTTGTGAAATTGCAAAAATTTTGTCCACTTTTTAAAACATTGTCATCATTTTAGTACTCTTTTAGCAGTTAGGCATTTGTTAATTTAAAACTTGATTTGCTCTTAAAATTGTTTACAGTGCTTTGTAATAATCTTCCTATCCAGTGCCTTTAATCTTGATTTGATGTTTGTAGCCTCAGTTATCCTTCCACTACATCCTGTAATATTTTTTATAGTTTCTTTAAAAAAAATGTCAATTTGATCATGTAAAGAGGTAGCAATTGTCTATCAGTGCTTTGGGAAGACAAGTAGAGTTGCCTATGGAGGCCGGGCTTTACTTAATTCATTCAAAAATACTTAGTGGATGTCTACTGAATAAAGCATTTTCGGCCCCTGAATATACAGTTGTGAACCAATCAGGCAAAGCCCTAACCATTTTCTGCATTCTGTCTAGATGAGGTGGGTTTGGGGACCTAATTAAAATAGAGATACAGAAAAATATGCATTTAACAATAATAAAGTTAACTGGCATTTGAATTTGTGTACAGATAAGGTAATGAGCTGAGACAAAGTAACTGACAATATATTAGGTTAAAAATAATATTTTGCAGCATTATAACCTCTATTTGACTCCTGAGTTCAGGTAGCAATTATAGATAGGATAAAAAGGCCTTAATTTTTCACTTTCTTGCCGGTAAAGGTACGTTTATTTTTAGGCTGCCCATTTAGAGTAGTGTTTTAACAGAACATTACTGTGAAAAACATTCCATTACATATTCACAAGCAAATTACTGCACATTTTTAAAATTTGTGTTTTACAAGTAGTACAAATACTTTAGGCCTCAGTCTCATCTTCAAATTACTGATATTTTAAATTTGGCAATGAAAATGAAATTACTTTTTTACTTATAGAGTGAAGTATTGTTATTTAAAATGCTTGTTAATATTTTAGGAAGGTTGGAGTCTCCATTTTTTTTTTTTGATGTTTAAATTCTTGTTACTTATGTTGATAGTGTCTAATAAGAGGAAATAGCATTCATGTGATTAAATAAATTAGGAAATACTTTGAAAACTTTTAGTTGTTAAACTTTGTCATCATGGGGTTAAATTTTGGCCTGGTGTTCACTTACAATACATGTTAACAAGTTTAATTATGAAGTGAAATAGTTTCAAGTATGATGTGTAATGCACCTGCATATAAATGAAATTGGTGTGCACAAAGACACTTTACTATAAGGAGCTGTACTGGAAGATTTATGAAAGCATGTGAAATTGCACCTAAAATTGTATTAGTGACTATGCTAAATTTATTGTACTTGATGAATGAATGTATTTAGTGTAGTCAAAGTTACTTTGGCTTAAATGTCTAAATAATGTCTTTCTTTTTTTAAATGTGTTTGTAATTTGTAGTATTGATGGGGGTATTCTTGGACTGCAGGGGTTATTGTCAATGTGTGATTTGTGTTTTTATTTTATAGAATCATCTAATGTGATATACTGATTTTTATAAGTGATATTTAGATAATTCTAATAACTGTATATTTGACAACCTATTAAAATGTTTTGCATTTGATCTTTTCTTCATTAATTATAATTTGCTAACAAACTTCATGGTAATTTAAAAATAACTTAATCGTTCAACAAATATTTACGTGCATGTTATATACTAAAAACTACAGGAATCATTAGGGATTCAAAGATGATTAAGACAAGCTGTTAATGGAAAAAAAGCATATGCATTACAAATGAAAAAATATGTAAACTTTTTGCCTAAATATTTTTCTATCAGATATACCAAAATCTTTGGAATCAACCTTATAGGAGAAGTGGACTATAGCAGAAACAAAAATGACTTGTCTGTGAAAATACGTAATTGTAAACTTCAGAAGGGGTAAGATAGTTTTGCTTGTATTTGAAGTTTGATGAATCAGCTACTTAATTAGTGACCTAAGTATTTTCATTCATTAAATAAAAAGAGAGGATACTATCAAATACCCTATATTAGGCACCATATTTGGTTTGGGAGATTTTTAAAAGCTGCATAAGATTTTCAGTACATGTTCTCAAAATATGTACTGTCTGGTAGAAAAAAACTATGTAACTATGGGATAAAATATTGGGACTATGACTGATTCTTAATCCAGCAGAGCTGTGAAAGAGTGGAGTCAGTTCTGATAAAATGCAAGAGGAAGAAGAGGGATTCATAGTCTCATTGCAGCTGTGATTCAAGGCTCCAGAAGGCTGTGTAGCATTCCTCTTTTATGCCTGCTAGTGTGAACAGTGGGAAGGAGCAATACTATGTATGTGATGTAGTTTTTTAAGATTGGCTGCCTAGCTGCTGAGACTAACAGAGAATCCTATTGTCATAGTCCCCTAGTTATAGCTCAGTGTAAGAACTAAATAAAAGCTGAAGTGAAGTAAGTGAAAATAATCACTTAAGGATTTCATTAAAAATGCAGATTCTGATTCAGTAGGACTAGACAGGGTCTGTGATGCTGCTGGCCCATGTACCACTCTTTAGTAGAAAGATTTTCCAAAAGTTCTTTGGGTATAGAGTGTGCAGTGGAACTTGGATTACATTGATTCAAGCAACCAGAGCTATTTGAAAGCCAGGGAGAGTGCTTAGAAAGAATGTGAGAAAATATAGCCAGCAGTGGCTCAAGTTAATACTATCCATTCTTGAATGGAAGAAATCTTCATCAGCTATGTCGGGCCATTAAACTTTCCCCCTACAGGTCTTAAGGGTCCTGCAATAACAGACCAATTTTGTTCTGTTATTAGTGCTGTTAGCTTTTTGTGTGTGTGAATGGACAACTGAACAGTCTGCATATGCCTGTTAATTACGTTGTACTTGCTTTAGGCAGAATTGATACGGAAGACCTGGTTTGGATACTCTGAAATGTTTTGAGTCAAATCTATATGTTTCTAAAAGAAGTTAGGAAGGTCTTTTTTCTTTTTTAAAAAATATTGATTTATTTATTTTAGAGAGAGGGTGAGTGCCAGGAACAGAGGCAGATGGAGAGGGAGAGAGAATCTTAGCAGTGGAGCCCAACGTGGGACCTGTCTCACAATCCTGAGATCAACCGACTGCGCCACCCAGGTGTCCCAGGAGGATCTTTAAAATTGTTATTTATTAAACTAATGTATGACAAAGTGCTTTGGGATGGACACAAAAAAGATGGTGAATGTGGAAGCATCATGTAGACACTTGTTAATCTATGGAAGAATAAACAATATCACCTCATACACTTCGAGGATCATAAGCTTAAGGTAAATAGGCTTAATTTATAGCTTATAGGGCTTGGATCCAGGTCAAAGAATATCTTGAGAATTTGTAAAGAAACCATAACTTTTATTTTTTATTTATTTTTTTTTTTATTTATGATAGTCACAGAGAGAGAGAGAGAGGCAGAGACACAGGCAGAGGGAGAAACAGGCTCCATGCACCGGAAGCCTGACGTGGGATTCGATCCCGGGTCTCCAGGATCGCGCCCTGGGCCAAAGGCAGGCGCCAAACCGCTGCGCCACCCAGGGATCCCGAAACCATAACTTTTAGTTCTCAGTCTTAACTTCCATTTGCCACTCCCTATTATGGTCAACTCTAACCCATCCAGGTTATGCCAGAGGCAGAGAGAACAATCTCAGTAAGGGGCTAGCCTGACCACTCTGTTAGCATTTATTGCTGCATAACACCCTAAAATGTAAGTGTCTTAACAACTCTCCTTTTTTATTTGTAGGGATTTGCAAGTCAGTTGGGTGATTCTGCTGATCTTGGCTAGACTTATTCATGTTTCTACAATCAGCTGGCAGGTCAGCTCAGTTGGGGGCTGGGTTGTGAGCCAGTCCAGGATGACTGGGATGACATGTCTCACATCCTTTCAGCAAGCTAGCCCCAGCATTTTATTTTGGTGGTAGTGGTCCAAGAGAAGACCCTGAAACATGGAAACACGTTACAAGCTTGTTTGAGATAAGTTTGCCACGATTACCAAATCCAGAGTTAGTATGGGCAGGAATTGAATCTTGGTTTGTCATAGTTTATGTTTTCATCAGGCAGCAATGTTAGATTAAGTGGACAATGTGGGCATTAATTCTGTTGATCAGAACAGAGGCAGCAGGATAAGCAGCATGTGCAAATTTTAAAATCTCACTTGTTTTCCCTTTTTAAAAAAATGTCACCCAGGTTTCCTTTTTTTAAAGAGTTTATTTATTTATTCATGAGAGACACAGAAGGAGAGGCAGAGATATAGGCAGAGGGAGAAGCAGGCTCCCTGCAAGAGGCCCGATGTGGGACTCAATCTCAAAATCCCAGGATTACGACTTGAGGCAAAAACAGACGCTCAACCACTGAACCACCCAGGCGCCCCCTTCACCCCATCCATTACCTCCCTAGATAGGACCATCTGGGCAGTCTCACAGTGTCGCCATCTTCAATTTGTAGTAATATGTTATTTGGAGAATGGTTTGGTATTTTAAGCAATATTTTTTCCCAAGTTCTTATTTAAATTCCAGTAATTAACATACAGTATATTAGTTTCAGGTGGAGAATTCAGTGATTTACTTGGTGCTCATCACAGCAAGTGCTCTCCTTAATTTCCATTGCCTGTTTAACCCCTCCTCCAGTCCATCTCACTTCCAGTAACTATTGGTGTGCTCTCTGTAGTTAGGAGAGTGTTTTGTGGTTTGCCTCTTTCCGCCTCCGTTCATTTGTTAAATTCTGCATATGGGGGCACCTGGGTGGCTCAGTCAATTAAGCGTCTTGCCTCCAACTGAGGTCATGATCCCAGGGTCCTGGGATTGAGCCCTGAGTCAGGCACCCTGCTCAGTGGAGTCTGCTTCTCCCTCCCCCTTTGCCCATCCCACTACTCGTGCACTCGTGTAACTCTCCTCAAATAAATACAGTCTTAAAATAAATTCCACATTTGGAATGTTTGAATTTGTCTTTCTCTGAGAGACTTATTTTGCTTCGCATAATAGTCTAGCTCCAGCCTTGTCATTGCAAACAGCAAGATTTCATTTTTAATGGCTAATATTCCATTGTACATATGCCATATAGTATCCTAAGCAATCCTGTCTTAATGGGCTTCCTTGGCAATGACTTGAATGTTAATTGATTTTCTTTCAAATGTATGTAAACTGTTATGTTCCTACAACAAAGATTATGCAAAAACCATGTACTTTCTATTACATACTGTAGTTACAGTTCTCCAGTTGATGTTAAAACTTTTTTTTAAAGATTTATTTATTTATTTTTATTTATGAGAGAGAGAGAGAGAGAGAAAGAGGCAGAGACACAGGAGGAGGAGAAGCAGGCTCCATGCCGGGAGCCCGACGTGGGACTTGATCCCAGGACTCCAGGATCGCACCCTGGGCCAAAGGCAGGCGCCAAACTGCTGAGCCACCCAGGGATCCCCTAAAACTTTTTTTTAATTGAACTAGTACTTCTGGTTCAGTTTTTAGGTGCAAGAGCTACTTAATTCTAAAATAATATTTGAACTTGAATGTGCTGTTTATTGTCAGTTTAGCTAGATTTTAGTTTTCCTAAGTCATTTTCTCCCTACTATTTTTTTCTATTGTTAGTATATAATATACCAGTGAGGGTGAAAATTCTTAGGAAGAATGTTTATGTCATAATTTCTCTTTTCTATACATTTCCCATTCATTGGGGATATAGTTTTTACCCTTTTAATATGTTCTGAATATATTTCTTGGGGAAAATAAAATTAACAAGTCTTTTAAGACCAACAACATCTCTCTACTTAATTTATCCAAAGCAGTGAGGGATTTTATCCCTAATTTCCAGTTTCTAGATTTATGGCAATTCTGTATAACCTAAGTAGGGTGATTGAATCAGACTTTTTGCTCGGTAACTACACAAATATATGTTATGTAGCTTTTCCTGACTGTTTAATCTTTATTTTTTCTTTATAGCTTTTGTAGAGACCTTGCTTTTACAAAAGGGCTTGACTATTTGACTCTTAGAAATATGATATTCGGAACATCTAAGTGGCTAAGTGCTGAGCAGCTGCCTTTGGCTCAGGTCATGATCCTGGAGTGCCAGGATCCAGTCCCACATCGGGCTCCCTGCATGGAGCCTGCTTCTCCCTCTGCCTGTGTCTCTGCCTCTCTGTGTCTCTTATGAATAAATAAATAAAATCTTTAAAAAAAGGAAATATGATATTCATATACTTTTAAGCCATAAATAGCAAATAACATATTAGGAGCTTCCAAATAACAAAGCTACAAATAACTTCAGGTGTCACATGTTCTTAAATTGTTTATAGTAATCCACACAAGGATGGATTATATTTTCAGAAGATATTAAAGTAAGTGGTGACTTTTTTCTTCTACCTAAACAACTTTAGGACAAGAGGTTATAGGTGTTCTGTAGCCACTTCCAGAATCATTGTTATTCCTGCTTCCTTCCTTAAACATAACAAAGCAGAAACAAACTCTTGTGAAGTACCCCCTCTCTCCTTATTGCACCATCTACTCACAGCCTTCCCCTGATGTCAAATGCAATACTTGGCTCACAATCATACTCCCTGTGGATTTTTTTTTAAGATTTTATTTATTTATTCATGAGAGACATAGAGAGAGGGGGCAGGGGAGAGAGGCAGAGACACAGGCAGAGGGAGAAGCAGGCTCCATGCAGGGAGCCTGATGTGGGATTTGATCCTGGGACTCCAGGATCCCACCCTGGGCAGAAGGCAGGCGCTAAACCACTGAGCCACCCAGTGATCCCCCGCTGTGGATTTTTTAAAGGTGATTTCCATGTATACACGCTCAAACTTGTGGCTGGAATCTGAAGTAAGAATGGTGTTATTGGAGACCCTCCCTTAATCTATGGAGTATGATGCTAATCCCTGAGTGGTTAGCATCAAGATTGTATTGCAGTATCTTACTGTGTGTTTCTGTTTAGAGAAACTTAGTGTGCCTGGGTGGCTCAATCAATTAAGCATCTGCCTTCAGCTCAGGTCATGATCCCAGCCTCCTGGGGCTGAGTCCCACATTGGGCTTCCTGCTCAGCGGGAAGTCTACTCCCTCTGCCCTTCCCTCCTGCTCATGATCTCTCTCTCTATCTCAAATAAATAAATAAAATCTTAAAAAAAATAAAACTTAGTTTCATTAACATTGAAATCATGGCCAACGGTGACATAACTCATTCCTGAATAAATGCATGTATTTTCTTTGTCAGACATATCACAGCCTTCTTCTCTTAAGTATACTAAATAGCAGTTCAGCACTCCTCAGGGGCCATTTAAACAGTGATATTACCAAAAAAAGACAAAAATACAAAAACAGCACAAAATAAAATAAATACAAGAAGATACTTAATAATATGAGAACTGAAGAAGGCACAGCACTGCCTTGTTAACTTGGGCTGGAAATGTGTGCATCTGGAAACTCAAATTTTTTGCTATTCTGTGCATGTCCACAAATGATTGCAAAAATGACATGAATATTGATTTGAGGCTACAGTAAATTTTGGTAAGTAGGTGAATTCACAAACATAGAATCCATAAATAATTAGGCTCAACTATATGTGTGTGTGTATATACACATATACATATATATATATACATATATATGTATATGTGTATATATATGTATATACACAGTGAGAGTGTTTATATCAGTCACTGCACTAAGTAATTTAAATATAACCATTTACTACTTAATCCTTTTAGTTTGGGGTCTAAGCACAGATTGGTTAGAACCATTTTTCCCACATCCTGTAAGAAGTTGAATATACTTCTCCAGGGCTTATGCTCAGTAGGAACTAGCCCGAAGTGTGTATTACTCCAAGTATTTTATCTTGTTTGTCTCTACAACTGCTCTTTCTGCTCCATACAAAGCCAGGTATGGGCCTCAGCACTTTTTTCTTGATTTTCTTTCAAACTACTCACACAAGACATTTGTATAGCAGGCTAAGGAAGGCTGGGGAATTGAAAACTTGGTTACATTGCAATAACACAAACAATAGTTTGTGGGTACGATAGTTACTATATCAGAGTCTATTAAAAAATGCTATATATGTACTTTGGATCTTAAACTTAACAGCACTGGTCAAAGCTTTTAGTCTTTGTTTTTTTTCCTTCTTTCCTAGCAGTATACAATACAATACAAGGACAGAGATTTAGTTTAACTGAAATAAATTATAGTAACCACTATGGTAAGCACAATTGGCCGTGACAGTTTTAGTACCATTTTCCCCCTTTATGTTGCTGATGTCAAACTCATTTAATCCTCACAAAGTCTTTATAAGAAAAAACTTATTTCAAATTTAGAGATTAGGAAAAGGCCTACAGACTTGTCAAAGTTCAAATTTTATTACAAGAAGTTCAACCTAGATCTAAGAGGCCAAGGTGCTTAACTACCACACCAGATTTGCTTACTTCTCAATTCTCTAAGTTCCCTGGTAAGGGATGTCTGGATTAGTAAGAATATGCTATGTCATGTACTAACTTGTAGGGAAAAAACAGCTACAATCAAATGCTGAAAATGTTATCCAAATTAAAAATGTGGGTTTATGAAATCTTACTCTTCAATGGAGATACTTTGCATGTTAAAGATATTACAAAGCCAGGGACAACTGGCTGGCTCAGTAAGAGGAGCATGCAACTCTTGATCACAGGGTCCTAAGTTTGAGCCCCAGGTTGGGTATAGAGATTACTAAAAAAATAATAATAAGTATAATTTAAAAAGAAATAAAGAGGGGAGCCAGGGCATTGCAGTTGTTTAAGTGACTGACTCTTGGTTTTGGTTCAGGTTGTGAGATTGAGCCCCATGTCAGCTCTGTGCTCAGCACAGAGTCTACTTAAGACTTTCTCTCCCTCTGCTACCTCCCCCACTGCCCAGCACTCATGCACACTCTCTAAAATAAAAATAAAAAAATTTTTAAATCTATAAATAAATAAAGAAGTTAAAAGGCCATAACTAAACATTGGGTAGTTTCTCTTTAGTGTACAACATAGCTAGGAACAGAGATTTTAAATATTTAAATATACTGGTTAGTTGTTTGCAGCATTATGATGGTTTTCTGATGTTACTAGGCAATTTTGAAAGGATGCTGATTAAAGGAGTTAAAAGTACCATGGTGGAAGCATGTTCACATTATATAAATGAATTTAAAATTTTAACTTGCTGTAAGCAGAGAGCTTTCTCATGAATATATACACAAAGTATATGAATGCTATCAAGATATACCATGTATGGAAAGTTTTATCTTGCCTTTTATCCTTTTACGGTTTTATTGAGGTAACTCAAGACTTGTTAGTAAATTTGAGATTTAAATTTGTGAGCCATCACTACAATCCAGTTTTAGAATTTTCCATCACCCCCAAAATGTTCCTCAAGCCCATTTGCGCTTTTTTCACTGTTTTTAATAGGCCCAAGGAAGGAACACACACACACACACCCCTACTTGAATTAAAAAGAAAAATCGCCTAGTACCACCTAGTGGTGTTTATGTAGACAGCAAGTAGATATTGGAGTTTTAGAAATCCTCAGATTTGAGTTGAGATTCCTTCAGTGGGATCACTACATCAACTACAAATATTTGTGGTTTATAGTTGAAACTCAGATAAAAAAAAATATGCACAGTCTTATCTAAAATCCTTCCTAGATAAATTTTTTAAAGTTAAAATTTAAAAACTAATGATATCTTTTCTTCAAATGAGTTTAGTTGGGGCCCTAATATGTTTAGCTAGTAAATGCTTAACAGCTTTGTTTGAGACAAAGATATAGGGAACCAAGATCTTTTTTTTTTTTTAAGATTTTATTTATTTATTCATTCATGAGAGATACACACACACAGAGAGAGAGAGAGAGAGAGAGAGAGAGAGAGGCAGGCAAAGACACAGGCAGGGAGAGAAGGAGGCTCCAAGCAGGGAGTCCGATGCGGGACTTGATTCCGGGAGTCCAGGATCACACCCTGGGCCGAAGGCAGATGCTCAACTGCCCACCCAGGCACCCCACCCCCACCCTTTTTTTTAAATGTATAATTGTGGTTAATGTTATTTGTAAAGTATCAGTCAAAAAAATAAAAAATAAAGTATCACTCAGCCAGATGACATGGACACAGGATTCAAATATGGCAATGAAGGAATAAACTTTGTCCAGAGGAAAAAAAATACCATATATGAATGTTCCAAAAGTAATCCTTTTAGGGAAATCAAGAAAGCAGAGATAGGTAGGAAATGGAAGTGTCAAGAGAATGAATCTGCAATAGATGAAGCATCATTGTGTTTAGATCCAACAGCCAGAGGCACTGACGTGAGACCTGTTTTTCATAGGGTCTGCTCTGACTCTCTCTGGCTCCCCTCTACCTGCAACTTACATGGTGCTGAGCACTGAGATTTTGCCTCTACATCCTTCTTTTGTAATTTTTTTTATTTAAATTCAATTTGCCAACATATAGTATAACACCCGGTGCTCATCCCCTCAAGTGCCCTCCTTAGTGCCCGGCACCCAGTCATCACATATCCCCACTCTCCTCCTCTTCTGTAACCCTTTGTTTCCCAGAGTTGGGAGTCTCTCATGGTTGTCTTCCTCTCTAATTTTTCCCCACTCAAGTTTCCCTCCTTTCCCTTATAGTCCCTTTTACTATTTCTTATATTATGAATATAAGTGAAACCATATGATGATTGTCCTTCTCCAGTGGACTTACTTCACTGGAACCAGGATCCTAACTCACTTACTCCCTGACCTGATAAAATTAACTTTATAAAGAAAAGGCTTTTAGAGAAAGAGCCTTTTGTGTAGAGAAATACACAAAAAGAGAAAGAGTGTTTAAATTTAGCCATTTTAAAATTAATTGATTTTTCCTTTTGATTTTATTTTTCTCTTGAGTATGCATTATAATTTTAAAAACTAATAAGCTCTGTTTTCAAAGGTGGACATCAAATTTTCAACACAGTGCAAAAATGCCTAACAAAGCCTCTGAAAGACAGTAATTTTCCATAACTATTCCCTTTACTGATTCTTCCTTATTGGTGGCAGTAACTGCGTCACTCATGAGTTAAGACTGAAAGCAGTGGTTAACTAGGGGACACCCACCTCAGCCTCTCATTATGAATCCTTGCTGGGGGGCTCCACCTGTTACCTGGTTTCATGGGAGCTCAATGTCCCAAGATTAATTAAATAATGATCAACAGTGTTATTATAGTTAAATGTACATATTTCTGATAGTATTACTAGAAATAGTGCTTTATTATAAAAAATTATTCAGGATAACAATAGTTTTGGCAAAGAGCTATGTAATTAGAAATGTCAAATTGAACAATAATAAATACCTAATTTGGATTCCAATTTTGGCTCTGATTTTTTACTTCCATATGATCTTGGGCAAGTCACTTGACATCCTTGTCCTGAATTTGTTTCTCAACTGTAAAATGGGGATAATAAAAATATCTTATAGGGTTATAATGGGAATTAACTGAATATGTGTCTACCATTTTTGAGCTCTAAATATAAGGCATTGCTACTATTATTGTATTGGTTGTATTATTTTCTTAGAGTGGTGTACCTTAATCTGTGGCTGGGGAAATCTGATCACACTCGTACAGGTGTAAATGGAAAATAAAATCCAGCATAGGAGAGGTGGGGCGCAGGTGCTGTCCTTGGTTCTGAAACCACCATCATTTTCCTGGGTAAGACTGTTTTGAAACCTCAGGACCCTGATGATTCTTTTATTTATTTTTACTTAAAAAAATATTTATTTAAATTCCATTTATTTAACATATACTGTATTACTATTTACTGGGGTAGAATTTAATTATTCATTAGTTGCAAATGACACTGCAAGTGTTCATTACATTAAGTGCCCTCCTTAATGCCCATCACCCAATTACCTTCCCCCACACACACTTCCCCTCCAGCAACCCTCAGTTTGTTTCCTAGAGTTCAGTGTCTCTTATGGTTTACTTCGCTCTCTTTTCATTTTATTTTATTTTTCCTTCCTTTTCTCTATGTTCATCTGTTTTGTTTCTTAAATTCTACATATGAGTGAAATCGTGTATTTGTCTTTCTCTGATGGACTTATTTCACATAGCATAATACCCTCTAGTTCCATGCATGTCATTGAAAATGGCAAGATTTCATTCTTTTTGATGGCTGAGTAATATATATCTCACATCTTCTTTATCCATTCATCTGTCAATGGACAGCTGGGCTCCTTCCACAGTTTGGCTATTGTGGACGTTGCTACTATAAATATTGGAGTGCAGATGCCCCTTCAGATCACAATGTTTGTATATTCTTTAGGAAAATACCTAGTAGTGCAGTTGGTGGATTCTAGGGTAGCTCTATTTTTTTTTTTTTAGGGTAGCTCTATTTTTAACTGAAGAATCTCCTTACTATTTTCCAGAGTGGCTGTACTAGTTTGCATTCCCATCAACAAAGAATAGAGTTCTCATTTCTCTGCATCCTCACCCACATCTGTTGTTTCCTGACTTGTTAATTGTAGGCATTCTGACTGGTGTGAGATAGTATCCCATTGCAGTTTTGATGTGTATTTCTCTGATGACAAGAAATGTGGAACATTTTTTCATGTGTCTGTTGGCCATGTGTATGTCTTCTTTGTAGAAATATCTCTTCATGTCTTCTGCCCATTTCTTGACTGGATTACTTGTTTTGGGGGGGGTTGAGCTTGAGAAGTTCTTTATAGATTGTAGATACTAGCCCTTCATCTGATAAGACATTTGCAAGTATCTTCTCCCATTCTGTAGGTTGTCTTTTTGGTTTTGTCGACTGTTTGCCTTGCTGGGCAAAAGCTTTTTATCTTGATGAAATCCCAATGGCTCTTTTACTTTTGTTTCCCTTGCCTTTGGAGACACAGCTAGCAAGAAGTTGCTGCAGCCTAAGTCAAGAAGGTTGCTGCCTGTGTTCCCCTTCTAGGATTTGGATGGATTCCTGTCTCACATTTAGGTCTTTCATCCATTTCGAGTTTATCTTTGTGTATGATGTAAGAAAGTGGCCCAGTTTCATTCTTCTGTGTGTGGCTGTCCAATTTTCCCAACAGCATTTTTGAAGAGACTGCTTTTTTTCCATTGGATATTCTTTCCCACTTAGTCGAAGATTAGTTGATCATAGAGAGAAGAGTCCATTTCTGGGTTCTCTGTTCTGTTCCATTGGTCCATGTGTCTGTTTTGTGCCAGCACCATACTGTCTCAACAATCACAGCTTTGTAATGCAGCTTGAAGTAGGCATTATGATAACTCTGGCTTTGGTTTTCTTTTTCAACATTCCTCTGGTGATTTGGGGTCTTTTCTGGTTCCATACAAATCTTAGGATTATTTGTTCCAACTCTGAAAAAATTCCAGGGTATTCTGATAGGGATTGCATTGAATGTGTAGATTGCTTTGAGTAGCATAGATGTTTTAACAATATTTCTTCAAATCCATAAGCATGGGATATATTTCCATTTAGCTTTGTGTCTTCCTCAATTTCTTTTATGTGTTCTATAGTTTAAGAGATCCTCTGCCTCTTTAATTAGGTTTATTCCTAGGTATCTTATGATTTCTGGTGCAATTCTAAATGGGATCAGTTTCTGATTTCTCTTTCTTCTTCCTCATTATTAGTGCATAGAAATGCAATTGATTTCTGTGCATGAATTGTATAGCCTGTCAATTTGCTGATTTCCTGTATGAGATCTAGGCGTGGAGTCTTTTGGGTATTCTACATAGAGAAGCATGTCATCTGTGAAGAGTGAGAGTTTTACTTCCTCTTTGCCAAAATGGATGCCTTTTGTTTTTTGTTGTTTGGTTGCTGAGGCTAGGACTTCTATACTATATTGAAAAACAGTGGTGAGATGGGCATTGCTGTCATGTTCCTGACCTTAGGGGAAAAGCTCTCAGCTTTTCTCAGTTGAGAAGGATATTCTCTGTGGGATTTTTATATATGACTTTTATGATATTAAATTATGTTCCCTCCATCCCTACACAGTGGAGAGTTTTAATCTAGGAAGGATGCTGTGTTTTATCAAATGCTTTCTCTGCATCCATTGAGAGGATCATATGGTTCTTTCTTTTATTAATGTGGTATATCACATTGACTGATTTGCAGATGTTGAACCACCCTTGGAGCCCAGGAATAAATTCCACTTGGTTGTGGTGAATAATCTTCTTTTTAAAAGGATTTTATTTATTTATTCATGAGAGACACATGGAGAGAGGCAGAGACATAGGGAGAGGGGGAGGCAGGCTCCCTATGGGGAGCCTGATGAGGAACTCAATCCCAGGACTCCAGGATAACAGTGTGAGCCAAAGGCAGACACTCAAACACTTAGCCACCCAAGTTCCCATAAATAATCTTTTTAATGTACTCTTGGATCCTATTAGCTAGTATAGTTGTGAGAATTTTTGCATTCATGTTCATCAAGGATATTGGTCTGTAATTTTCCTTTAGTGGGGTCTTTGTCTGGTTTTAGGATCAAGGTAATTCTGGTCTCATAGAATGAGTTTGGAAGTTTTCATTTCTCTTTTTTGAAACAGTTTCAGAAGAATAGGTATTAATTCTTCTTTAATTGTTTGGTAGAATTCCCCTGGGAAGCCATCTGGCTCTGGACTCTTGTTTGATGGAAAATTTTTGATTACTGCTTCAGTTTCTTTGCTGGTTATAGGTCTATTCAGGTTTTCTAGTTCTTACTATTTCAATTTTGGTAGTTTATATGTTTCTCAGAATACATCTATTTCTCCCAGATTGCGTAATTTTCTGACATATATTTGCTCATAATATTCTCATAATTGTTTGTATTTCTTTGGTGTTGGTCATGATCTGTCCTCTTTCATTCATGATTTTATTTATTTGTCTCCTCTCTCTTTTCTTTTTGATAAGTCTGGTTAGGGGGTTTATCAGTTTTATTAAGTCTCTCAAAGAACCAGCTCCTAGTTTCATTGACTTGTTCTACTATTTTTTTGATTTCTATATCATTAATTTTTGCTCTAATCTTTATTATTTCCCTTCTCCTTCTGGATTTAGGCTTTATTTGTTCTTCTTTCTCTAGCACCTTTAGGTATAAAATTAAGTGTGTATTTGAGACCTTTCCTGTTTTTTGAGGAAGGCTTTTATTGCTATATGCTTTCCTTTTAGGACCACCTTTGCTGCATCCCAAAGGTTTTGAACTGTCATGCTTTCATTTTCATTTGCTTTCATGTATTTTTTTATTCTTCTTTAATTTCCTGGTTGACCCATACATTCTTTTTTTTTTTTAATTTTTTTTTTATTTATTTATGATAGTCACAGAGAGAGAGAGAGAGAGGCAGAGACACAGGCAGAGGGAGAAGCAGGCTCCATGCACAGGGAGCCCGACGTGGGACTCGATCCGGGGTCTCCAGGATCGTGCCCTGGGCCAAAGGCAGGCGCCAAACCGCTGCGCCACCCAGGGATCCCCCATACATTCTTTAGTAGAGTGTTCTTTAATATCCATGTATTAGTGTCTTCCCAAATTTTTTCTTGTGGTGGACTTCAAGTTTTAAAGCATTGTGCTCTGAACATATGCATGGTCTAATCTTAATCTTTTCATCCCACTTGATATCTGATTGGTGACCCAGTGTGTGACCTACTCTGAAGAATGTTCCATGTGCACTCAGAAGAATGTGTATTCTGTTGCTTTAGGATGAAATGCTCTGAATGTATCTGTGAAGTCTATCTGGTCCAGTGTGTCATTCAAAACCCTTCTTTCCTTGTTGATCTTCTGCATATATATCTGTCTATTGCTGTGAGTGGGGTGTTAAAGTCCCCTACTATTGTATTATTATCAATATGTTTCTTTAATTTTGTTATTAATTGGTTTATATATTTGGCTACTCCCAAGTTAGGGTCATATAAATATTTACAATTGTTAGATCTTCTTGTTGGCTAGACCTGTTTATTATCATATAGTGTCTTTCTTTCTTTCTTTATCTCTTATTATATTCTTTGGCTTAAAATTTAGTTTGTCTGTTAGAAGGATTGCTACTCCAGCTTTCTTTTGATGTCCATTAGCATGATAAATGGTTCTCCATCCCCTCACTTTCAATCTGGAGGTGTCTTTGGGTCTACAATGAGTCTCTTGTAAGCAGCATATTGATGAGTCTTGTTTTTTTAATCCATTCTGATATGTTATATCTTTGATTGGAGCATTTAGTTCATTTACATTCAAAGCAGTTATCAAAAGATATGAATGTAGTGCCATTGTATTACTTGTAAAGTCACTGTTTCTGTAAATTGTCTCTGTTTCTTTCTGGTCTATGTTACTTTTGAGTTCTCTTTCTCTCTGCTTAAAGTATCTCCTTTAATATTTCTTACAGGGTTGGTTTAGTGTTCACAAATCTGTTTAATTTGTGTTCATCCTAGAAATTCTCTCTCTCTTTCTATTCTAACAGCCTTGCTGGGTAAAGTATTCTTGGCTCATATTTTTCCCATTTAGCACTTTGAATATATCATGCCAGTCCTTTCTGGCCTGTCAGGGCTCTGTGGATAGGTCTGCTATAGCCTTATTTGTCTACTTTTGTAGGTTAAAGACCTCTTGTCCCAATCTGCTTTTGGGATTTTCCTTATATCTCTGAAATTTGAAGGCTTTACTATTATTTATTGAGTTGTTGACTTATTTTTATTGATTTTGAGGGGAATTCTCTCTGCCTCCTGGACTTGAATGGTTGTTTCCTTCTCCAGATTAGGGAAGTTCTCAGCTATGATTTGTTCAAATAAAACTTCTGCCTCTCTCTCTTACTCTCCATCTTCTGGGACCCCTATTATTCAGATATTATTTTGCCTTATGGAACCACTGAGTTCTCTAAGTCTCCCTTTGTGATCAAGTAGTTTTCTTTCTTCTTTTTAGCTTCCTTTTTTAATCATTTAATCTTCTATATCACTGACTCTCTCTTCTGCCTCATTTATCCTTATTTTTTAGCCTCCATTTGGGACTGCATCTCAGTAATAGCATTTTTACCTTCAGCCTGACTATATTTTATTTCCTTTATTTCCACAGTAAGGGGTTCTCTAGTGTCTTCTATGCTTTTTTCAAGCCCAGCTAGTATCTTTATAATTGTTTTAAATTCTAGTTCAGACATCTTATTTATATCCATGTTGATTAACTTCCTGTCAGTGAGTACTATCTCCTATTATTTCTTTTAGGATGAATTTTTCCATCTTGTCAATTTGTTCAGAAAAGAATATAAGAAAGAAAGAGTAAAAACAACAACAACAATGAACAGAAAACAGAACAAATCAGAAAAAATAAAAAACTAGACAAAACAAGAAAAAACTAAAACTAAAGCAAATTAAAAACTAGATCATGGGTGTGTTTTGGTCTGGTTGTTAAAAAAACTAGATTCTATAAAGAAGGAAAGAAAAACATACATAAATATAAATAAAATACAATGAAAGGAAGAAAAAGGTAAAAAGAAAGTATGTACATAGAAAACTATAAATTAAAAAAGAATTGAAAAAGTAAGAAGATAACTGCAAAAATAATACTGAAAGACTAAAGACTTAAAGAAACAAAAAATGCTATGTACTGTTTTCCCTAGGAATTGAAGCTCTGTGGCCCTCTATGATCAGTAAACTTGGTGTGAGTCAGGTGTTCCTGCTGGTCTTCTGGGGAAGGGGCCTGTTGTGCTGATTCTCAGATGCCTTTGCCCTAGTGGAAATGCACCTCCCTTGCCAGGGGGCCAGGCTCAGTATAAGCAGCTCCAGATTCCACTGTGTGGTGCTATTTTGCTCCCTGAAGGTTTTCAGGATGAATGGGTGGGGTCAAAATAACAGCACACCACTCTCTAGCCCAGGAGCTGAAAGTTGGTACCCCACTCCACTCTTCATTGAGTCCTCAGAGAAAAAGCTGTCAATCACTTGTCTGTCTCCCTGGTTTCCATCAGAACTCTGTGTTCATCTGGCCTGTGACTATTTTTATCACAGGCACGTGACTGAGTTTTAAAATTCCCAAATTTTATGGACTCCTGTGGCTTAACCTGCACTGTTCCTCCAGGAGGAGAGAGGAGGGCCTCAATATGCTTCTGCCTTTTGTTGGACTCCTGCCAAGAAAGCAGTCATATATGACCATGTAGCAGTTCTCATTTTACAGCAACACTAAGCAGAAAGCCAGAACCTAGACTCACTATTTTTGACTGGCTTTCCCACTCCTACGCCTGGGAACTTTGCTGCACTCAGGCACCCCAATTCTTCTTGTGACCCTGGGGATCCTGAGACCATAATGTCACACCTGAGATTTCACCTTGCTCACTACCTGAGCACCTTTAAGCCAGGGATGTCCCCCACTGTAGCAGACTGCTAAAAGTTCTGATTTTGTGCTTTGCTGCTTATAATACTTTACAGCAGCCTCCTTAAGCAAGGTCCCTCCCCTCTGCCATTCCTCTGAAATAACACCCTGGATTCAAGTCTCCCCACCTGATACTTTCCAAAAAAGTGGTCACTTTTCTATTTGTAGAATTGCAGCATTTCTTTTCTCAGATCTCCAATTGATTTCTATTGATTTGATAACTATCTAGCTGAATTTCAGGAATCAGACAAACTTATGGTCCTCTACTCCTCTGGCATATTAACTCCTTCCTCTTCATGTATTTTTTTAATCTTCTTGTTTGATTTCCTGGTTGAGCCATTCATTTTTAGCAGCATGTTGTTTAATCTCCATGTATTTGTGGTCTTTCCAGAGTTTTTCTTGTGGTTGACTTCTAGTTTCATAGTGTTGTGATCAGAAAAGATCCATAGGTTGACTTTGATCTTGAATTTGTTGAGGCTGGTTTTGTGGGCTAATTTGTAATATATTCTGGAGAATGTTCCATGTGCACTTGAAAAAAATGTGTATTCTGCTGTTTTAAGATGGAATGTTCTGAATATATCTGTAAAATTCAACTGTTCCAGTGTGTCATTCAAAGAAATTTTTCCTTGTTGATTTTCTGTTTAGATAATTGTCCATTGATATAAGTGGGGTCTTAAATTCTCCAATATTATTGTATTATTATTTATTAGTTCTTTTATGCTCATTATTATTGTTTTATGTATTAGGGTGCTTCTATGTTGGGTACACAAATATTTATAATTGTTACATCTTATTGAATTGTCTCCTTTATTATTATACAGTGTCTTTCTTTGTCTCTTGTTAGTCTTTGTTTCAAAGTTTATTTTATTCAAAATCAGTATTTATTGCTACTCTGGCTTTCTTTTGACATCCACTTGTATAATAGACGTTTCTCTATCCCTTCACTTTTTCAGTCACAATTTGTGTGAAATACCTATAGATACTTTGTTTTGGTGAAGTTTCTGTATGGTTTTGTCAAATGCCTTTTTGCTCAAAACAACCTTGGCTAGAACATCACAATTAGTTATTCCCTAAATACGTTCCATCAGATGGTCACTGGGTTGACAGAACTTTCTTCTAGAAAAAGAAAATTCTGGCAAAAGGGAGGATGCTAAGGACAAATTATCAAAATTGTACTCTTGAATAAATTACATGTGCATATACACATCTACATGTAAAACCACAGAGTATATGATAGAATTGTTGGTGTTAAATGGGACAAGTTAGCTTCAATTACAGATAACAATTGCTTATAATGATCTCAGATTCCACCAATATACATAATCCTTTTTATTTCTGTCCTTTAATACTCAAAATAATGAAGAATATTCTGAATATTACCTGAGGAAAAAGCAGGGATATCTGTTTATACGAAATGAATTCTAGATGCAAAAAATTGAAATAATAAAAGACAATTTCATCACTTTTACAAAATACAAAGTGAGAAGAGTGAATCATTTTATCAGAACCTTCAGGGAAAGGCAAAATTCAAAAGGGAAAATATGCTGCGAAAAGAACATTTTTAATCCTTTTTGGCTGCAGCATTTAAAAAAGCATAGGTGGGAAGAATAATCAGAAGGCCTGTATTATCAGACAGGCAGTCATCACTAGTTTCGACATGAAGACCCAAAATTAATCACTCTAATAAAATCATATTTAAATTACATATTTAAAATCATACTCAAAATACAATCATGCCAACAAAACAAACAAAAATGATTCACTTTTTTTATTCAGAGGAAGAAAAAAATCTCTAGAAGAAAATGATGATTTTTTTAAAAAAGCTAGCATTGGTATTCAATACAGAGATTTTTTTCCTCTTCTGGGCCTTCTGAAACAATAGAAATATCTTTTTTTTTTCTTCATAGTTCCAGTTTTTATTTAAAAATTTGAAACTAATTGCTACAGGGAAGTGTGTAGATTTGTATGTGTACCTTTTTAAATTTTCTAAAATTTAAATTCAATTTAATTAACATATAGTGTATTCTTAGCTTCAGAGGTACAGTTTAGTGATTCATCAGTTGCATAGAACACTTGGTGCTCATTACAGCAAGTGCCCTCCTTAACTTCCATCATCCAAATGCCCCATCCTCCCACCCATCTCCTCTCCAGCCACCCTCAGTTTGTTTCCTAGTTAAGAGTCTATTATGTTTTGCCTCCTTTTCTGTTTTCATCTTATTTTATTTCCACTTCCCTTCCCCTATGTTCATCTGTTTTGTTACTTAAATTCCACATATGAGTGAAATAATATGATATTTGTCTTTCCCTGGGCAGCCCTGGTGGCTCAGTGCTTTAGCGCTGCTTGCAGCCCAGGGTGTGATCCTGGAGACCTGGGATCAAGTTCCATGTTTGGCTCCAGGCATGGAGCCTGCTTCTCCCTCTGCCTGTGTCTCTACCTCTGTGTGTGTGTGTGTCTCTATGAATAAATAAATAAAGTCTTTTAAAAAATTAAAAAATATTTGTCTTTTCCTGATTGACTTATTTCACTTCACATAACACCCTGTAGTTCTATTCATGTTGCTGCAAATGGAAATATTTCATTCTTTTTGATGGCTGAGTAATATATATATATATATATATATATATATATATATATATATCACATCTTCTTCATTCATCTGATGGACATCTTGGCTTTTTCCATATTTTGGCTCTTGTGGACATTGCTGCTGTAGCCCTTTGGGTGCATGTGCCCCTAAAAATTAACAACTCAGAAAAAAACAGTTACTGGTGAGGATGCAGAGAAAGGGGAACCTCCTTGCACTGTTGGTGGGAATAAAAACTGGTGCAGACACTCTGGCAAACAGTATGGAGGTTCCTCAAAAAGTTGAAAATAAAGCTATCCAATGGCCTGGCAATTGCACTACTAGATATTTATCTAATGGAAATGTCTTTTAAGGCAAATACATTCCAACTAACTAAAAAAGAAACAGTGAAGAGAAAGCATTGAGGATTTTCAATGTTCAAATCACAACTACAGTGTTCTAGTTCTCTGGAAAGAACTATCTTGTATCAAACATCTTGATAGCAGAGTTCTTGCTGCATCGGCAGTGTCAGAGTGCCAGACTGTTCTGTTCTATGTAGAATATTTTACTAACTTAAAAAAAATCATCATTTTCTTCTAGACATGCCCCTGTAAGTTGATTTTACATGTTTGCCTTAGTAGTTTTTATTTTTTTGTGGATAGAAAATTACCTCAAATTATTGCAATAAGGACTGTAATAGCATGTCCAGAAAGAATTAATTCTTGTAAGCAGGCCATTCTGTAAAGCAACCTGTTTCTGTCAACTCTGGTTACCAGAATTTTGAGTGCAACGGGTAGAAAGGGTGCATTCCTTATAGTATCTATACACAAATATATCTGGAAGGCATATTTAACTCTAAAACAGATAATAACAAACTTGCTGGGAAGCAGGAACCCAAATGGTGAAATAGAAGCTGTGTATATAGTATTAATGGGTAAGGCCATGTTGTGTGATGATTAAGATCAGAATACAGAACAATGTAGTTAAGTAATGTCTCCATTATACACTAGCTGTGTGATCCCTGACAATGTAGCTATCCTCTCCATTTTCCTTATCTAAAAAGTCAGCATAAGAGGATATGCCTCATAGAATTCTTTGAGAAATTGGTTAAACTGAAACTCATAAATCACTTAGTAAAAAGCCTACATTACAATAAGTATTAAACCTATCAGTGTGGTGACGATGATAACATCAATTTCAAATACCTCTTCATTATGCACCCAATAATAACCTACATGACTTCTGTCTCTGCTCAGGTCATCTGTTGTTATCCTTATTCTACTTATAACCCTATATGTTCCCAGTCTTTTCTAATGATGCTGGGAGCAGGGAGGCCATTTTCTTGTCTCAGATTCTCTATATTCTTTGTATATAATTTTTAGTCTTTGAACCCCAAAACACATCAGGTTCTCTTTAGAGTGCCTACAAAATTTCTCTTCCCCTGTTAGTCCTGATAAATGTGACTGTTTATTTTAACTGCTAGTATAGGAGTGGCATGTGTTTAATGAAGCTGCAGTTCTTTAAACTCAACACCCCTCTGTGTTCTTTGGCATGTCACTACTTTGGTGGGCAATCACAACTCATAACCCAATTAGAGTCCAAATGAAAACAAATTTCTTAATTGCAAAAAACAAAAACAAACAAAAAAAACCCCCTCCACACCATGATATTTCCTGTGCAACACCATTAAACATTACTCCTTACTATTAAATTATGTCATGACTACTATTGTTCATTCTACACTAGTCAATACTAATTCAAACACTGGACAAAAATGCTTATTAAGCTAAATTAAATTGGATTATACAGCTAGCATGGAATAGTGATGTTTCATGGAGCCTTTGGATAACCTGTTTCAGCCAACTGAGACCATGGCCATTGCTGTATAATGAACTTCTTCCCTCTGGGAATACTCAGACATGAAAAACATTCAATAGAAGAGCATGATGTCATGTGGTTTAGGCTAGTCTATTCCTATAATCTATAGGAAATGAAAGAAACAAAAACATGAGCACCTCTTTAGTCTTCCATTTTACTTTATCTAAATCACATGAATTTTCTCATGTTTGCTATCCTGTAATTGTTCTATTCATGAAAAAAATTAAGCTTATCTGCCCAAATGAGAAAGTAAATATTTTCACATAATTTCATCATTTTACATCATCTAGGTTCAAAAGATGGGGACAAGTCAATTGGCACCAACGGAATAATCTTGGGGTCATACTCATGGAGCTTAACCATGAGCAAACCATGGATGTGATCCTTATTGCTGATACACAAATTATTCAAGGAAAGGGACTTCAATGTATGGCTAAAAAAACAATGTGGGTAAGATCAAAGTATTCCTTAATATTATACTAGATAGCAGAAGGAGTCCAGGACAGTGGACATACTAGAAAGATAACAATTCTTATGACATCTTATCTGAGTGATCAAGTTAATGCAAGGCCAGTCAAGCACCTTATGTCTCATACAATGAGCAAATTGAGTACACATTTCTGAGCTGAACTAGTAAGTAGACACCCAGATAATAGATCATTGAACAGTTAAGAAAAAAAAAAAACCTCTGATGGTGTCCCCCCAAATAAGAGAAGAGTAAGGGATCCCTGGGAGGCGCAGCCCTTTGGCGCCTGCCTTTGGCCCAGGGCGCGAACCTGGAGACCCGGGATCAAATCCTACATCGGGCTCCCGGTGCATGGAGCCTGCTTCTCCCTCTGCCTGTGTCTCTGCATCTCTCTCTCTCTCTCTCTCTCTCTCTCTCTCTCTCTCTCTCTCCCTCTGTGTCACTCATGAATAAATAAGTAAAATCTTAAAAAAAACAACTTGAAATCAAGAATAAAATAAATAAATACATTGAATTAACCAACATACTAGTTTTGGATGTAGAGTCCAATAATTCATCCATTTCCAAGCCAATTCCTAATCACACTTCCAAGTGCATTAGGAATTTGTCCCTTCCCATTCCAGTTTTTATAGGTCACTAGAACTCAGTTTCATTGTCTGTAAAATGAAATATATATATATAAATTATATAAAATATATATAATTATATACCATTATAATTATATACTACAATGCTTTAAGTTATATTGTGTAAATACAGTTATATTTAATATTATTTGATTCATTAAATTAACCCCCCAAGACAGGGTAAATCTTAAGACAAAACTGTGGAAAAGCAATATTTATTTTTAGCTTCTATCTACCTCTCCACTTCTGCCCAACTCTTCCTGGCACATCCATTTGCCCATTACCAAGCTCTGTATATCCTTCTTCGAATTGAGTTATCTGATAAATGCATATTTAATACTTGTCAATAATGACAATATGTTACTTTTTTCACGGGGTATTTTTATTTTAATAGCAGAGTATAGGAAGGTAGTGCCTTAGCCCAGATGGCAGACTTTCAAGCACATTAGCGAATCAACAGTCAAAAATTAGAGAAGAGGAATTGCTTTCCAAATGCACAAACTTGGCAGTTGTGCACTCCACATTCCTAGAGCATTACAATTGGTTAGTTTCTCAGAGTTTACAAAAGAGTTTCTCTAAACTCTGAAGATACTCCTTTTATCAGTTGGCTATTACTACAAAATGGCTAATTAACCACAAATTCTCAATGATATTCAACAAACATATTTTTTAAGCTTCGGAGGTGTTCTGCTGATTTACGCTAAATGTGGATGATCTTGGCTGGCCTTCTCATTCATGAGATGTATCTAGTTCACTCATGTGCCTCTATGTTGACTCTAAACTATGTGACTTTATTTTTCTCAGGGGGGCCAATGAACTAACCTGAGCATGACCTTACTGTGGTGATGGCAAAGTTGAAAGAGTACAAGTGCATTAAGCAAAATCTCTAAAACGCTAAGGTCAGTGGGACACCTGGATGGTGCAGTCAGTTGGGCATCTCCTTCAGATCCACTTGTGATCCTGAGGTCCTGTGATTGAGCCCCACATGAGACTGCCTGCTCAGTGGGGAGCCTGCTTCTCCCTCTCCCTCTGCCTGCCACTCTGCCTACTTGTGCTTTCTCTCTCGCTTGTTAAATAAATTTAAAAAGTAAAACCTTTTCTTAAAAAGGCTAAGCTCAGAACTGGTATGCTGTTATTTCAACCACATTTATTGTAAAAGAAAGTCATATGACCAAGCCCAGAGTCAGAGTGGAAAGGTACTGAAAATTTGCATGACAGAGAGCATAGTTATACGAAGAAGGGATGATTGGAGTCACTAAAAAGATCTATCTCAAGTCCACAAGAGACAAGAATTATTCATGCTCCTTCCATTTGAAACATATGCTCATCCCAGGAACCTCAAAAGTTTTATCAAACACATTAGGTTTGAGTCCCATATGATTTAAATAGCAAATTGACTAATTCTTTTGAGTTCCTCATTTTGTACTACCAATATGCAGCTACATAGAAGCAGTTGGTCTTTTCAAGTTTCCACTGGGATACCTCCTTGTCCATAGCCAAAATTTGTTTAAGTACATTCCAAATATCACAAATGACTATTTCACCAAATGGGTTCCCATTTTTTCAGTCTTCTGTCATAGTTTCCTCAACATTTTTCCAACTTCCCACCACCAGCCAATCCTAAAAATAACTCTACACATTTCAGGTGTTTATTGAAACAACATCCATTTCTGGGTACCAATTACTCTTTCACTTCCCTTTGGTTGTATAACAAACCATCAAAAAACTTAATGGCTTAATATATATGACAGAACAATATTTGAAAATGTATTTGAAAAGATAGTTAAAACTTTCCAAAATTAATGAAAGGTAGCAATTCACACACCTTTTAAGTTCCATGATCCCCAAACATGATAAACATAAACATCACATCTATTCAAACACAAAAGTCAGATTGCTGAAAAAACAAAACTAAGTAGTAAATTTTTAAAGTAGATTTTTAGCTTTTAGGCAGAATGAGTCAAAAAGAAGAAGACACATTACATACAATGTAAATCCATATAAGTAATAGTCAATATGTTAGTTACCTGGAACAATGAAGGACATAGGACAATGTGACATCTTTAAAGTGATAGATGAAAAAAAAAAATAAAGTGATAGATGAAAACCAAAAACACTCAGCTTAGAATTCTCTATCAGGAGACAAGATCCTTTTAAGAGGAAAGTAAAATAAAGACATTTTCAGAGTGACAACAGCAGAATTAGTCTTCAGAAGACTTGTATTATAAGAAATACTGAAAGTTCTTCAGGCTGAAAAGAAACAATACCGGACATAATACTAAATCTGCAGAAAAACATAGACCACAGTGAGGTGAGAGTGTATATGTGCATATCTTTAATTTTAATGTGTAAATTACTTTTTAAAATATTAACCAAGGATTATGGGAATTATCATATATCTAGAAGTAAAATATAAGACAATAAGAATAAAATAGGGGACCGGAAAAAGACTTGTAAGGTTCTTATACTATTTGTCAGTTAGTGTGTTATTATTTGAAGATAGACAACAATAACTTAGATCACATTGTAATCTCTAGGATAAAGCACCCCTTAAAAGTATTAAAAAATATATATCTAAAAGGTCAATACATGAAATTAAATATAATAATAAAATGTGAACTCATCCAAGAAAGGCAGGAAAGTAGTAACAGAAGAATAATGAGCTTCATAAGTGAATTGAACTAAATATTTAAAATAAAATAATACTAATCATACATAAACACTTTCAGAAAACAGAGCAGGAAGGAATGCACCCCAACTTGATTTTTAAAAACCTGAAAAGAATATTTAGAAGAAGGCTACAGATCAATATTAATCATGAACACAAAAGTCCTAAGCAAAATGCTGATAAATTGAATCCAGAAATACTAAAATAATATAGTAATAATAATAAATTATGACCAAATGATATTTTCCCAAGAATTAAAAATGGATTTGACTTTCAAAAATTAATGTACTAGACTTCTGGTTTCAGCTCTAACATATGAAAAGTATAGAAGTCTTCTCTCCTGTTCTCCTACAAGAAAAAAAGCTGAACAAATTAAAATAAACATTGTTCTTAGATTTCTTTTTTTGTTCTTAGATTAATGAGAGAATTGAAGTCACAAAGCAGACCACTGCTGCCTTGAAAACTATAGAGACATGTGAATACAGAGGATCACAGTCTATCAGGAGCAGAATCCACTGGAGCTATAAACTGGTAGGAACACTTAATGGTAATTGAAAAATCACTGGAGACTAAGTGTAGATGAGCTTGAGTGTTAAAAACCCCTTAAAGGGATCCCTGGGTGGCTCAGCAGTTTGGCGCCTGCCTTTGGCCCAGGGCATGATCCTGGAGTCCTGGGATCAAGTCCCACATCGGGCTCCCTGCATGGAGCCTGCTTTTCCCTCTGCCTATGTCTTTGCCTCTCTCTCTCTCTCTCTCTGTCTCTCATGAATAAATAAATAAAATATTTTTTAAAAAAACCTTAAGATCCAGCGTTAGGGTGTCTCCTTTACTTCCAAGAGTCCAACCAGGTTTTCCCAGGGAAGAACAGAGAAAAACAGCCTCTTGATCCCAACTATGCAAGGGCATGTAGGAAGTAACCACTTTGAAATAAGCGTAGAGCATTCTGTCTACTTTACCGGAGCCTTATCTGATGTAGGGAAAAGGCAATTAGACAGCAGTTCCATCCCCCTCTAGCCTTCCTGTCTCACATAGAATTAAGAAAAAAAAAGGCTATGAAATTTTTCTGAAGGTCACGCCCAGATACACTGGTCCTCTAAAACACAGACTTAATCATAAGATTAGAATGGTTTTCTTCCTCAAAATCTTACTAACACATTAACAGCGCCCCAATATAATAACAGTGGAGTATAACTGAGAAAACTACAAGACTATTTAAGAAGGAGTTTCTAGGGAAACTCAAAGACAAAAGGGAAGACCAAAAAAGGACACTAGAGAAAATTGAGCTGCTGACACAGCTCTAAGAAACATTAAACACAGCCTCTCAGCTGGATAAACATAACACCTCACATTAAAGTTTGGTTCAGGGATCCCTGGGTGGCGCAGCGGTTTGGCGCCTGCCTTTGGCCCGGGGCACGATCCTGGAGACCCGGGATCGAGTCCCACGTCGGGCTCCCGGTGCATGGAGCCTGCTTCTCCCTCTGCCTGTGTCTCTGCCTCTCTCTCTCTGTGTGACTATCATAAATAAATAAAAATTTAAAAAAAAAAAGTTTGGTTCACCTCAGTACTTATTATCCAACATATCTTATCAGGATTTCAAGAAGAAAATTACAAGGTATGTTAAAAGGCAAGAAAAAGAAAAGTCAATCTGAAGAGCCAAAGCAAGTGTCAGAACTTGACTCACAAATGGTAGAAATTTTGGAATTATCAGCCAGGAACTTAAAAAAAAAAAAAACTATAACTAATATGCTAAAGGCTGTAATGGAAGAAGTGGACAACATGCAAGAAAAAATGGGTAATGTAATTAGAAAGATGGAAAAGATAGAAAAGATAAGATTAGATTAAAAGATTAGAAAGATAGAAAAGAATCAAAAGGAAATGTTAGAAACCAAAACAATTGTAACAGAAATGAAGATTGACTTTCATGGGATTATCAGTAGATTGGACATAGCCAAGGAAAGAGTCATAAGCATAAAAGTTTCTATATCAAAAAAAAAAAAAAGTTTCTATATCAATAGAAACTTCCCAAACTTAAATGAAAATGAAAAAAATAGAACAAACTATCCAAGAACTATGGGCTATTTACAAAGGGTGCAATGTATACAATAGGAATACCAGAAGAGGAAAGAAAGGCAGAGTTGAAAAATATTTAAATTAAAAAAATATTTACATTAATCATGGCTGAGAATTTCCAAAATTATTGACAGATACAAAACTCACAGATTTTGGCATCTCACAAAACATCAGCAGGGTAAATACCCCCAAAATCTACATGTAGGTATATCATATTCAAAGTGTGGGAAATTAAAGAAGGAAACCTTGAAATAAGCCAGAAGAGGGAAAACAAATTATCTATAGAAGAATCAAGAATAATAATTGTATCATACTTTTCTTCAGAAGCCATCCAAACCAGAAGAGAAGGAAAATAAATATTTTAAATGTTGAAAGAAAAAAAAACCCACCAATCTAAAATTCTGTATCCAGTGAAATTATCATAGAAATACAAACTTTCTCAGACAAACAAAACTTGAGGGAACTTGTAATCAATAGAACTGCCTTGCAAGAAATATTAAAAGAAATTCTTCAGAGAAAAGGAAAATATGTTAGTTGAGACATAGAAAGAAATAATCATAAGAGAAAAATAATTGACATTTAGAATGCATCAAAATTTAAAAGGTATGCTCATGTAAAAATATGTTAAAGAAAATAATAGGCAAAGTACAAGTTGAGAGCAAAGGATCAAAAGCATATATCAGACAGACAAAGAACTGGTACCTTGGGTATATTAAAAAATTGTTACAATCAAAGACAAGACAAGCAACTCAATGAAAAAATGCTCAACATAGTTAGTCACCAGAAAAATCAAATTGAAACCACAATGGGATTGCACTACATACTCACCAGAAAGGATAAATAAGTACAACTGGCAGTACCAAATGTTGATGAGAATGTCAAGCAATGAAAAATCTAATACTTTATAGGGAATAATTTTAAAAAATTACAACTTTGAAAAATGGTCTGACAGCTTCTTATGAAACTAAATATATTTCTTCCTTATGAACCTGAAAATACCAATCTTTGTGGTATGTACTCAAAGAAGCAAGAATTTTATTCAAATTTTATTCATAGCAACTTTGTTCAAATGAGAAAAAATGGGAAATAATAGTGTCCATCAACAGAAGAATGGATGGAAGATGGAGGAGTAAAAGAACTCTGAGCTCAACAAAACTCGTATTTTCCAACTAGATAGCATCCATATTAAAGTCAGTAAACTGGAGATTGACCCACAGATTGGCATAACAAACTCCACAACTAAATACAGAGAAGCTGCATCTGAAAGCTTAGAAAAGTTAAAAAGGCAGATTGAGGCCGCCACAGGATGGAGGGAGCTGCATACATACAAAAGGCAGAGAAATGGGCCTTCATGCCAGAGAGCTCACACAAGGAAGACTAATCCCCTTAACATTTAGCTTTAAAAATCAGAGGGGCTGAATTCCATGAGTTTGTGAACCAGTGGGACTTAGAACTCAGAGCTTTAAAGGTCAGCTGACTCAAGACTGGGCTAGCTGAGAAGGTGAGTGATAGCTGCTTGATGTGTTTAAATAGATAGCAGCTTGAGTAGAGAAGCAACATAAAAATGGCAGTTTACCCAACACTGGGGTAAATAGGAGACAGATCTGTTCATACTGATTTTGTTGTTTTTTTTTTTGTGTGTGTGTGTGTGTGTTTGTTTTAATTATCAGTCATGTTCATACTGATTTTGGAGCATGCTGGGGGACTTCTTTGGAAATGAGGGAGCTGACAGATGCCATTTACTTCCCCAACTGCCAGCATGAACACAGACCCATCTGCAGGAGGCAGGGCTGCACAGACACTTGTAGCCTTAAACCAGGGCTCAGGGCAAATTTTGTCAAATCTGTGTGAATGCCCCAGCCAGCCACCAAGTACACGGCTGCCACCATGTGCCCAGGCCAGCCACAGGACCCAGCTGCCCAGCTCCTGCCACTGTTGTGCTCCAGGCCCAACCACATCCAGCCATCATCATGCAATGCACCGAGGCTCACATCTCTGGCCACTCCAGCAGCAGCCCCCAGGTGCCAGTTAATACTTTCACAAGCAGAAAACATAGCTGAATTTCCTAACACACAGAAACAGACATAGAGAGGCAGACACAATGAGCAGACAGAGAAACTTATCCCAAATGAAAGAACAGGACAAGGCCACAGCCAGAGAGCTAAGTGAAACAGATATAAGTAACATGCCTAATAGATAATTTCAAGCAATGAACATAAGGATACTCACTGGACTTGAGAAAAGCCTGCAAGACATGAGTGAGATCCTTAACACAGAGATAAGCAATAACATAGAAGAGATAAAAGGTTTAATAAATGAAACAAGAAACATACTTGATAGAGTGAACAGGAGGATGGAAGAAGCAGAGGAACAAATTCGTGACCTAGGAAACAAAGTAATGGAAAGTAATCAGGCTGAACAAAAGTTAGAAAAAATTTACACAAAATGAGAATAGATGTAGGGAACTTAGTAACTCCATCAAATGTAATAACATTCATATTGTAGGAGTCCCACAAGAAAAAAAGAGAGGAAAGGGGGCAGAAAATTTATCTGAAGAAATGATAGCTAAAAACTTCCCTTATCTGGGGAAGGTAACAGATATCCAGATCCAGGAGGCACAGAGAACTCCCATCAAAATCAACAAAAGTAGACCCATACCAAGACACATTATCATTAAATTGGAAAAACACAGTGATAAAGAAAAAATTCTTAGGAACAACAGACAAAAAAAGTTAGTAACTTACAAGGGAAAAAATCATAAGGCCAGCAGATTTTTCAACAGAAACTTTGCAAGCCAGAAGGAAGTAGCATGATATATTCAAAGTTTTAAATGGAAAAAAATCTGTAGCCCAAGAATACTCTATCCAGGTAGGCTAGCATTTGGAATAGAAAGAGAGATAAAGAGATGCCTGGGTGGCTCAGTGGTTGACCATCTGCCTTTGGCTCAGGGCATGATCCCGGGATCTGGGATCGAGTCTCACATCAGGCTCCCTGGAAGGAGCCTGCTTCTCCCTCTGCCTATGTCTCTGCCTCTCTCTGTGTGTATCTCTCATGAATAAATAAATAAAATCTTTTTTAAAAGGGGAAGAGAGATAGTTTCCTGGACAAAAACAAAAGGAGTTTGTGACAGCTAAACCAGCCCTGCAAGAAAAATTAAAGAGGACTCACTGAGTGGAAAGGAGGGACCAAAAGTGACGAAGTAAAGGTAGAAAACAGAAAAGCAGTAAAAAATGAATATTTCTGTGAAAATGCAGTCAAGGAACTTATCAAAAAAGATAAAATATAATAACATATAACTAAAACATGGGGAGGAGAGGAGAAAAGAGTAAGTTCAAACTTAAGTGACCATTGACTTAACATAGACTTTTATTTTTTTTTAAATTTTTTTTTAAATTTTTATTTATTTATGATAGTCACAGAGAGATAGAGAGAGAGGCAGAGACACAGGCAGAGGGAGAAGCAGGCTCCATGCACCGGGAGCCCGACGTGGGATTCGATCCCGCGTCTCCAGGATCGCGCCCTGGGCCAAAGGCAGGCGCCAAACTGCTGCGCCACCCAGGGATCCCAACATAGACTTTTATATGTAGAAGAGGTTATATATAAACTTAAATGTAACCATATATCAAAAATAACTGATAAACATGTAAGGAATATAAAGAAAGAAACCAAAGTTTATCACTAAGGAAAATCAGCAAGACATGGAAGAGAGAAAGACAAGAATGGATCACAGAATATCTTCAGAAACAACCACAAAACAAAATAAAATGGCAATAAATATACATCTATCAATAATTTCTTTGAGGGGAAGCCCCAGTGGTGCAGCGGTTTAGTCCCGCCTGCGGCCCAGGGCGTGATCCTGGAGACCTGGGATCGAGTCCCACATCGGGCTCCTGCATAGAGCCTGCTTCTCCCTCCACCTGTGTCTCTGCCCGCCCCCCTATGTCTATCATAAATAAATAAACAAACTTTTTAAAAAAATTTATTTGAATGTAGACTCTTGGGATTTCCAAGATGGAGGAGTAGTAGGAGAACCCTGACCTTTGCCTCATCCTTTAGATACAAATACAACTTTCAACTATTTTGAACAACTAAGAAGAGGATCGGAGGAGTGCAAAAACAAGCTATACAGTTGGAGCGAGTGAATTTGGCAGAGGTGAGGTTTAGAATCCTGAATTGGGCTTTGGGGAGTCTTGAAGCTGGGAAGCAGAAGAAGCACAGTACTGGAGCAAAGTCAGGAAGAGGGAGAAAGTTGGAAAGAGTACAGAAGATGATGACCATACAAGAAGCTATGGTAAGTGGATCCTTGGGTTGATCAGAGAGTGATTGCTCCTCTTCCTAGAGGGCATTTGGAGGACCATATTTGTCCTCTCCAGATACAAGGGGACAGCTGGGGAACTGTTGAGTGGAAATCAGCAGCAGAGCCAGAGGGGTGCACAGAGGGCTCTTAACTTTTCAGTGTGAGCCACAATTGGCTTAACCCTCTGTGTGTGTGCTCACTGGCCACTTTTCTAAGGTTGAATGAGCAGAATGCAGAGACTGGAGCTGGTTGTGGATAACCTAGCCACTGCTTTTTGCTGCCTGCCACAATAGAGTCATGGTTCTGTGATGGCTTTTCTGGGACAAGAGGAGTAGGGGACTGAGTTGAGTGCAGAAGGCTAATAACCTGGCTACAAGTTTTCAGTGAGCTTACAATAAGCTCTAGTCTGTAGAGCACACTGTGTGATGGCTTTTTGGGGACAGAAAGGTGCTGAGGATGCCCTGAGCCTCCCAAACTGGGGACAGGAGTGGGTGAGCACATTGCCAAGCCATTTAAAACTTGGAACTTTGAGTCCCAGTCACAGGCCAAAGATAAAATACATAAAATATGTGGCTCTGGGCATGCCAACGACCTGGGCACAGACAGGTTAGGGCAGGGAACTGACCCAGGTCACAGGAGATTGCTCACTTTTCTAAGAGGGCCTCCTGAGCAATAGCTGCTGAGAGTTCCACTCCTCAGAGACAAAAAGGTGAGGTGAGTCCATATTCTACCTTCTACAATGTCCCCTCCTGCCCTCCAGCAGAGTCAACTCCAGAGTGAAACACAGTACCTCTAATGAAGGCTGGAGTCCCATATGTTAAACCCCACCCCTCTGACCTGGCAGGAGCGTCTTTACAAGGGCAAATCAGCTTGTGAGCCAGCAGAGAAGGCCCCTCCCTCAGAAGACCAACAGAAACTGCCACATTTACCAAGTCTAATGATTAAAGAAAGGTCCAAAACATCTGCTTCTGGCTTAATTTCACAAACAAATCAAAGCATATCTACTTAAAGGACCGAACACTCCCCACTACAAGCAAGGAGGAACTCTGTAGCAGAAGGACCAGTGGGAAATAGCAGCCAAAATACGCCATCAGAGTGTACACAGCATACACCAGAATCACTTCCTAAAGATACTGTTGTTATTGTAGCTGCTTTGGCTGTTTTTCTTTCTTTTTCGGCTTGCTCTTTACTTCCTCCTTTCTATTCTGGACAAAATGAGTAGAGGGATAAATTCACAGCAAAAGAACCAGAGATAGTATTCTTTGCCAAAGATTTAATCAATATGGATATAGGCAGGATGTCAGAACTAGAATTCACAACAACAATTATAAAGATATTGACTGGGCTTGAAAAAAGCATAGAATACAACAAAGAGTCCCTTACCGCATAAATAAGAGAATTAAAATCTAATCAGGCTGAAATTAAAAATGCTATTACTGAGATGCAGTAAAAAACGGAGGCTCTAACTGCTAGGACAACTGAGGCAGAAGACAAAGTCAGTGACATAGAAGACAAAATGGTGGAAAGTAAAGAAATAGAAAAAGACAGAAAAACGACTCCTGGATCATGAGGGGAGGCTTTGAGAAATCAGTGATACTATAAAGCACAATAATATTTAGGGGTTTTGGAAGATGAAGAAAGAAGGGGGGCAGAAGTTGTGGACAATTTAGAGCTGACAATTTCCCTAGTCAATGGAAGGAAACAAGCAATCAGTCCAGAGGAACCCCCCTCAAAATCAATAAAAATAGATGAACAACCTGACATAAAATAGTGAAGCTTACAAATTTCAGAAATAAAGATAAAATCCTAAATGTAGCTCTGGACCACAGGTTCTTAACCTACACAGGTAGAAACATAAGACTGTCTTCAGACCTGTCCACAGAGACCTGGCAGACCAGAAAAAAAATGGCATGCTATATTCAAAGTGCTAAAGAAGAAAAACATGCAGCCAAGAACACTTTATCCAGCAAAGGTTGTCATTCAGAATGGATGGAGAGATAAAGAGCTTCCCAAAGAGAAACTAAAAGAATTTGTGATCACTAATCCAGCCTTGCAAGAAATATTAAAGGGGATCATTTGAGCAGAGAGAGAGAGAGAGCCCAAAAGTAACAAAGACCAAAAAGGAAGAGACAATCTACAGAAACAGTGATATTACAGATAATGCAATGGCGCTAAATGCATATCTTTCAATAATTACTCTGAATGGAAATGGACTAAATGTTCCAATCAAAAGACTCAGATATTAGATTGGATAAAAAAATAAAAAACAAGAACCATCTAGATGCTGTCTCCATGAGACTCATTTTAGACCTAAAAACACCTTCAGATTGAAAGTGAAGGGGCAGAGAACCATTTATCATGCTAATGGACATCAAAAGAAAGTGGGAGTAGCCATCCTTATATCACACAAACTAGATTTTAAACCAAAGACTGTAATAAGAGATGAAGAAGGACACTATATCATATTAAATGGTTATCCAATAATATGAGCTAATAATTATAAATATTTATGCCTTTAACACAGGAGCAGCCAATTACATCAACCAATTAATAACAAAATTAAACATATTGATAATAATACAATAATAGTAGGGGACTTCGACACCTCACTCACAGCAACATTCAGATCATCTAAACAGAAGGTCAACAAGGAAACAAAGGCATTGAATGACACTCTGGATGAGATGGACTTCACAGATATGTTCAGAGCCATCCATCCTAAAACAATAGAATATATTCTTCTCAAGTGCAGATGGAACATTATTCAGATTAGAACGGATTTGGGGTCACAAATCAGGTGTTGACCAGTATCAAAATATTGGAATTATTTCTAGCATATTTTGAGACCACAATGCTTTAAAAAATGAACTCAAGCACAGGAGAGAATTTGGAAGGAATACAAATACATGGTTGTTAAAGAGCATCCTAGTAAGGAATGAATGAGGTGAGGAGGGGAGGCAAGATGGCAGAAGAGTACAGGTCCTTGTTTAATCTAGTCCCCTTAATTTAGCTAGATAACTATCAAACCATCCTGAACACCTATGAATTCAACCTTAGATGTAAAGAAAGAATGGCTGAAACTCTACAAATAGAAAAGTGACCACGTCTTGCAAGGTAGGAGTGCAGAGAAGAGAAACCCAAGAAGGGGTATATTGGAAAATAAATGGTGGGAGGTGTGAAACTTTGTAGCTTGCTGCAGGAAAGTGAAACAACTCTGGGGCTCAAAATTGGGATCTTTAGAAATCTGTTCCTGTGAGAAAAATTCCTTGCCTGAAAGGTAGTCAGTGGTGAAAAAGGGAAGAAACACAGGAGGGACAGTAGGGTCTCAATATTCTCAGAGGTACAGAAAGAATAGTGGCATCTGAGCCAGCAGAGTTCCCAAGCACTGGGGTAGGGAAACAGGTCAGTGAGTCTGGGAGAGGCTCAGTTTGTTATGCATAAACCACAAACCAGACTAGTTAGGAGGCTGCTCACCATACTGGGTCCTTGCAAAGGACTGGTTGCAGCAACCCTCCACCTTCATCTGGGAGAAGTGGAATGGGTGCCCACTCAACAGGATGAATGTTCTCTATGCCAGGGCCCTAAAAGGGACAGAAGTGGGGCAACCCTCCACTTACTCTGGGAGGGTGGAGTGAGTTCATGCACAAGTGAGCAAAAGTACTTCCAGGCAGGGTCCTGCAGTTGCACAAATCAATGTCCCCTTGCCTGCCCATGGGAAAGATCTGAGTGAGTGGACACTATAAGAATCTGCAGTTTGGCATGTGCTGGGTTTTCTCAGGATGCGACAATTTTTTTTCTTTTTGCCCCCAAGAGAGGCATAGAAAAGCTCCAGGAACAAAGACCTCACATGATAAACTGCTTACACCGAGTGCTGCAAGGGGTGGTACAGATCTCCCTAGACACAGACACCTGAGAATCCGTGCCACAGGCCCTTCCCCCGAAGATCAGCTGAAAGAACAGAACAGCAAGTTTACTGACCAAAGAGGACTGGAAAACTCCAGGGTTAGGGTAAAATAGTACATAGAACTTGAGGTTTTCTTCTTATGATTCATTTATCTTTCAGGTTAAAATTTTCCAATACTTCTTTTTTTCCATCTTAACCATTATAACTCTTGGTTTTTAAGTTTTTTTTAACTTTCATATTTTACAATTATGTGTTATAGATATATTCTTCATTTTTGGCTTCCTTTCACCATATTCAATAATACATATATATGTATTATATATGTAAGAATATATATATATATATATATATATATATATATTGCTTTTTAAAAAATATATAATCTTGGAATTTAGTATCTTCTGACATACAGATGAAAATACCACTGAGAACCAAGTGGATCACCCTGTTTTGTCCACTCTGTGAGATTATATTCTCTCTCCCCCACCACTTCCCCTGCACACTTTTTTTGGTTTTTCTTTCTCTTCGTCTTTTTTCTTTTATTTTCTGATTTAAGTAAAATGTCAGAGGCAAAGTTCAGGATTTAAATTATCAAGTTACTTGATAGGCCTGAAAAAAGCATAACAGACTAGAGAATCTCTTACTGCAGAAAAGAAACTTAATCAGAAAAAAATTAAAAATACTCTGAGATGGAGCTTAAGCTGGATGGGTAAATGAGGCAAAAGAGAGGATAAGTGACAGAATACAAGTTGATGGAAAGGAAGGAAGCTGAGGAAAAGAGAGAAAAACAACTAATAGTCCATGAGGAGAGTAAAATTATAGTTTAAAAAATCCGTACTATTAGGATTACAAAGGGCACGGAGAGTGAGAGGGCCAGAAGGTATGTTTGAGCAAACCATGGCTGAGAACTTTCTGGGGAAGGAAACAGACATTCACATCCAAGAGATAGAGAGGACCACTCCCAAAATCAACAAAAACTGATCAACACCTGGTATAAAATAGTTAAGATTGCAAATTTGAGAGATAAAGAGAAAATTCTGAAAGCAGCTGAAGACAAGAGATTCCTAATAAACAGAAGGAGAAATGTTAGACTAAGAGAGAGAGACCTGTCCACAGAGACCTGGCAGGTCAGAAAGGGCTGGCATGATAACGTCAGGATATTAAATAAGAAAAACTTGCAGCCAAGAATACTTTATACATCAAGGCTGTCATTCAGAAAGTAAGGAGAGATAAAGAGCTTCTAGGACAGACAGAAACTGCAAGAATATGTGACCACCAAACCAACACTGTGAGAAATATTAAGGGGGATCCTGAAGCAAAGAGGGAGCCCTAGGAAACAGAGACAATCTGCAGAAACAGGGCTGATAGGGGTAATACAAGGGCACTGAATGCATATCTCTAAATAGTTACTCTGAACATGAATGGGCAACATGCTCTAAACATGAATGGGCAAAATACTCCAGTCAAAAGACACAGGGTATTAGACTGGATAAAAAAGCAGGACCCATCTAAATGCTGTCTACATGAGACTCATTTTAGTCCTAAAGACACCTTCAGACTGAAAATGAGGGGGCTGGAGAACTAATTACCATGCAAATGGACCTCAAAAAAAGCTGGGTAGCAATATTCATATCATATAAATTAGATTTTAAACCAAAGACTGTAGTAAGAGATGAAAAGGGACATTATATCATACTTAAAGTGCCTATCCAACAAGAAGAACTAACAATTATGAATATTTATGCCTCAAATGTTGGAGCAGCCAATTATATCAACCAATTAATAACCCAAAGTAAACAGATACATAGATAATAATACACTAATAGTAGGAGACTTCAACACTCCACTCTCACAAAGGACTGATCTTCTATCCAGAAGATCACCAAAGATACAAGGGCCTCGAATGACACACTGGACCAAATAGATTTCACAGATATATACAGAACATTCCTTCCAAATGCAACTGAATACACATTCTTCTCAACTGCACATGGAATTTTCTCCAGAATAGACCACATACTGGGTCACACATCAGTTCTCAATTGATACCAAAAGATTGGGACTGTCCCCTGCATATTTTCAGATCACAATGCTTTGAAACTTGAACTCACTCACAAAAGAAATTTGGAAGGTACTCAAACACTTGGAGAGCATCGTACTAAAAGATGAATGGGCCAACCAGGAAATTAGAGAAGAATTTAAAAGTTTCATGGAAACTAATGAAAATGAAAGCACAACTGTTCAAAACCTTTGGGATACAGCAAAGGCAGTCCTAAGAGGGAAATACATCTCAATACAAGCCTCCCTAAAAAAAAAAAAAAAAAAAAAAAAAAAAAAAAAAAACAGAAAAATCTCAAATACACAAGTTAACCTTACACCTAAAGGAACGGAAGAAAGAATAGCAAATAAAGCCTGAACCAACCAGGAGAAGAGAAATAATAAAGATTAAAGCAGAATTCAATGAAATAGAGACCAGAAGAACAGTAGAACAGTTCAATGAAGCGAAGAGCTGATTCTTTGAAAGACTTAATAAGATAGATAAACCCCTAGCCAGACTTAGTAAAAATAAAAAAGACTCAAGTGAATAAAATCATAAAAGAAAGAGGAAAGATAACTGAAGAGTCAAACAGAACAAAACAGAGTTTGGATATTCACCACACATGCAAAAATTTTATTCTTTGGAAAATGGAACTACTTTGCAAGATCTGCCCCAACCTTAAAGGTGTTTGTTGCTCAATAAATCCTGAGTACTAATCAAGTACTTATCAATTGTATTGCCATTTTGTGTGTGTGTGTGTGTGTGTGTATGCAAGTGCACATGCGTGTGCACATCCATGTGTCTGTCTCTCTTACTAGATAGTTGGTTGAAGGTAGGATAAATAGTTGTGCTCCCTAAGGAATGCCTGTATATAGTTTGGTCCAATTATGGTGGATTTCTCAAAAGGAACATGTTGGCAGCTCCTTCCATGATCAGGTAGGACTTATGGAGACAGAGAGAAATAGAGAGAGACCAAATAGAATTATAAAAATAAGACAATAAGTGTCAAGAAGAAATACTCTTTCAGTTAGTCATTTATTCATTCCATCAGATATTGTGTACCCATTATGACTCACAAGCTGAGAATATGAAAATAAATAAAATAATGTTATTTAGTTATACCTTAATAAAGCTGTCTTTAAAAAAGAAAAAAAAAGAAATAAGTCAAGCAACACCCAGTATTCTGAGTGGGGTAATTTCAAGAAGTGAAAGATTAAAGAAACAAGGAGTGAGTTTGTGGGGTAAGAAAGAATTTCATGAGGCACAGATAGAATGGATCGTCATGGACAAAGGATGAAAGAGTGAAAGTACAAACTGAGATTAGGCTACAGTGTATAATTAGGTTTGAGAAAGACAGAATCCTGAAATGGAGTGGAGGGATTATGGCAAAAGGCTGAAGGAAACACATTGTGGAGAGTTTGCTGAATCACAGGAACCAAGGTGAGGAGTTCAAATTTATTTCAGTAAGCAAAGGAGAGTCTTAAATATGTCTGAGCTGACTGTTGACATACTCTGAGCAGTACTTCAGAAAGAAGATGTTAATTACAGTGTTCAAGAGACTAGAAGAAATGCAGAGCAAGCAGCGAACAGGTTTCCAAGACTATTACAATCCATGGAGTGCCTGGGTGGCTCAGGTGGTTAAGTGTCTGCCTTCAGCTCAGGTAATGATCCCAGGGTAGGAGGATCAAGCCCCACATCGGGCTCCCTGATCCATGGGGAGTCTGATTCTCCCCCTCCCTTTGCCTCTGCCTGCCAGTCCCCATGCTTGTGTGTGCACTCTCCCTCTTTCTCTGTGTCAAATGAATACATAAAATCTTTTTTAAAAAAGACTATTACAATCCAGGCAAAAAGCAATCAAGGTCTTTAAGATATATGCATGATTATTCCCACAATAAATACTATATTTTTAAGTCATTAAAAATAAAATTGGGGCTGCCTGGGTGGCTCAGCTGTTGAGCCCCTGCCTTCAGCTCAGGGCATGATACCAGGGTCCTGGGATCGAGTCCCACATTGGGTTCCCTGCAGGGAGTCTGCCTGTCCTTCTGCCTATGTCTCTGACCCTCTCTGTGTGTCTCTCATAAATAAATAAATAAAATCTTTTTTAAAAGGGGAGAGATCACAACCAACACCAAGGAAATACAAACGAATTTAAAAACGTTATGAGCAACACCAAGGAAATACAAACGAATTTAAAAACGTTATGAGCAACGTTCCAGGCAACCTGGAAGAAACGGATGCATTCCTGGAAACCTATAAATTAACAAAACTGAAACAGGAAGAAATAGAAATAGAAAATCTGAACAGACAATTAACCAGAGAAGAATTGAAGCAGTCATCAAAAGCTTCCAAGAAGTCCAGGGCCAGATGGCTTCCTAGGGGAATTCTACCAAACATCTAAAGAAGATGTTTCAAAAAATAGAAATGGAAGGAAAACTTCCAAACTTACTCTATAAGGCCACAATTACCTTGATCTCATTGTGGTTTTGATTTGGATTTCCCTGATAACAAGTGATGCTGAGCAATTTTTAATGTGTCTGTTGGCCATTTATATGTCTTCTCTGGAGAAAAGTCTGTTCATGTCTTCTGATCATTTATTCACTGGATTATTTCATTTTTGAGTGTTCAGTTTGATAAGTTCTTTATAGATCTTGAATACTGGGACACCTGGGTGGCTCAGCAGTTGAGCATCTGCCTTCAGCCCAGGGTGTGATCCCGGAGTCCTGGGATCGAGTCCCAGGTCGGGCTCCCTGCATGGAGCCTGCTTCTCCCTCTGCCTATGTCTCTGCCTGTCTCTCTCTGTCTCTCATGAATAAATAAATTTTTAAAAAAACCTTTTAAAAAAGATCTTGGATACTACCCCTTTCTCTGATGTGTCATTTGCAAATACTTTCTCCCATTCCCTAGGTTGCCTTTTAGTTTTGGTGACTATTTTCTTTGCTGTGCAGAAGCTTTTTATCTTGATGAAGTCCAATAGTTCATTTTTGCCTTTGTTTTCCTTGCCTTTATAAACACATCTTGCAAGTAGTTGCTGCAGCCAAGGTCAAAGTAGTTACTGTCTGTGTTCTCCTCTAGATTTTGATGGATTCCTGTCTCACATTTATATCTTTCATCCATTTTGAGTTTATCTTTATGTAAGAAAATGGTCCATTTTCACTCTTCTGCATGTGGCTGTCCAATTTTCCAAACATCATTTGTTGAAGAGACTGTCCTTTTTCCATTGGATATTCTTTCCTTCTTTGTCAAAGATTAGTTGACCATAGAGTTGCATATCCATTTCTGGGTTCTTTATTCTGTTTCATTGATCTGCGTGTCTGTTTTTGTGCCATTACTATACTGCCTTGATGATTACAGCTCAATATAGCTTGAAGTCTGGGATTTTGATGTCTCCAGCTTTGGTTTTCTTTTTCAACATTCCTCTGGCAGTTCGGGGTCTTCTGGCTCAATACAAATTTCAGGATTATTTATTTCAGCTCTGTGAAAAATGTTGATAGTATTTTGTGTAGATTGCTCTGGGTAGCATAGACATTTCAAATATTACTTCTTCCAATCTATGATCATGGAATGTTCTCCCTTCTCTTTGTGTCTTCCTGAATGTCTTTCGTAAGTGTTCTGTAGAGTATTAAGAGTACTAATTCTTTACCTCTTTGGTTAGGTTTATTCCTAGGCATCTTATGGTTTTTGGTGCAATTATAAATGGGATCAATTCCTTAATTTCTCTTTCTTCTATCTCATTGTTAGTATATAGCAAGGCAACTGATTTCTGTGCATTGATTTTATATCCTGCCAATTTGCTGAATGCTGTATGAGTTCTAGCAATTTTGGGATGGAGTCTTTTGGTTTTCCACATACAGTATCATGTCATCTGCAAAGAGCGAGAGTTCGACTTTTTCTTACCCATTTGAATGCCTTTTATCTCTTTTTGTTTTCTGATTGCTGAGGCTAGGACTTATAGTACTATGTTGAACAACAGCAGTGAGAATGGACATCCCTGTCATGCTTCCGACCTTAGGGAAAAGTTCTGTTTTTTAACATTGAGGATGAATTTGCTGTGGGCTTTTCATATACAGCTTTTATAACATTGAGACATGTTCCCTTAATCCCTATACTTTGAAGAGTTTTAATCAGAAATGGATGTTGTATTTTGTCAAATGCTTTCTCTGCATCTGTTGAAAGGATTATATGGTTCTAAAATGAGTCTCTTGTAGATAGCATATGGATGTGGGACCCCATTAATTTTAATATTGTTTCACTTTATGGTATTCCTGATTTCTCAAAGGCTCCCCTTATGATCCATTAGTTGTTTCTCTCTCTTTTCCTCAGCTTCTATACATTCCAGCATTTTGTCTTCTATGTATAGACTCTCTCTTCTGTCTCACTTACCCTAGCCATTAGAGATCCATTTTACCCTAGCACCTCAGTTAAACATTTTAAATTTTGGCCTGTGATTAGATTTTAGTTCTTTTATTCCTGCACAAAGGATTCTCTAGTGTCTTTTATGCTTTTTTCAAGCCCAGCTAATATCTCTCTAATCACTTTCCTAAATTGAGGTCCAACATTTTACTTATATCCATATCAATCAAATCCTAGGAGAGAGAATTAACTCTGGTTCTTTCTTTTTTGTTAATTTCTTCTTCTAATCATTTTATCCAGGGAAGAATAGATGAATATGAAAACAAAACAAAAAATATCAAACATGACCCTGGTGAAACACACTAGACAAATCCAAAGAAATCTGAAACCAAACAGAAAAGAAAAAAAGGGAATAAAAGGAGAATATAATCTCACAGATGGACAAAACAGAGTAATAAACTAGCCCCATCATGTATTTTGGTCTGTTTGTTAGAAAGCATGAAATCTCAAAACTGTAAAGAAGAAGAACTTATATAAATACAAAAATAAAATTCAATATAGTGAAAAGAAGCCAAAAGTAAAGAGTATATCTATAAAATGAAATGTTAAAATGAAAAATTTAAAAAGACTTTAAAAAGAGTTGATAAAATAAGAAAGTAGTTGAAAAGGAAAAACAAAGAAAAATTTAAAATGAAAGACTAAAGATTCATGAGAAAAAATCCTCAAATTCTATATACTATTTTCCCCCTAGTGCAATAGTTTTTCAGTTTTGTGTGATCCATAAACTTGGTATTAGCCTGGTGTTCCTTCTGGTTTCTGAGGAAGGGGTCTGCTGAACTGATTCTCAGGTGTCTTTGCCTGGGTGGAGTTACCCCACCTCTTGCCAAGAGGCCAGTCTCAGTTTAAGTTGCTTGGGTTGCTCTATGTGGCTTTGTTCCCTGAAGGCTTTCCTTATTGCTTTAGAGGATGGAGGAAAAAGCTTAAATGGCAGCACCCTGATCCCCAGCTCCAGAGCTGACTGACTGCAGCCCCCATTCTTCAGTGCACCCTCAGAGAAAACAGTCATTCATATTTGTGTGCTCCAAACTCTGCAGACTCCTGCGGTGTGCACCTGCCCAGCTTCTACCTGGGAAGGGAGTAGGGTTGACAGGTTTCTGCCACTAGCCAGGCCCCTGCTTGGAGAGCGATCACCTGATTCTACAGAGATTGGAGGTTTATGGCAACACTGGGCTGGGAGCCCACTCCCAGGCTCACTGATTGTAGCCTGTTTCCCTGCTCAAATGCTTGGAAATTCTGCTACCCTCAGGTACCCTCGTTCTTTCTGTGACCCCAGGGATCCTGAGACCACACTATCCCTCCTAGGATTCTGCCCTGCTTCACCATCTGAGCATCTGTCAGGCAGGGACATACCTCCCTGGAATAGACTTCTTAAAGTTCCGATTTTGCACTCCACTGCCATATCACTTTCAGGTAACCAGCTTAAAGAGTCTCCCTCCCCTCTCAGCTTATCTTTTGATGCATCTCCAGAATCACTTCTCCACACTTCCTCCCTTGCAAAAAGTGGTCACCTTTCTATTTATAGAATTGCAGCAATTCTTTTCTTAGATATTAGATTGAATTCACAGGTGTTCAGAATGAGTTTATAGCTATCTAGCTGAATTCAAGGGACCAAATGAAATGAGAGTCTCCTATTCTTCCACCATCTTACCTCCACCAAAAGATGGTTTCTACACAGAGTTATTTCATTGTGTTAAATGTCTCAATTTCCTTATGCTTCCACAAATACAGTTGAAAACACTTCTATCTTCATATTTTAGATGAAAGATGATTTCTACACAGACTAGTTTCTTTGAATTTAATATATGTCACTTTTCTTATGCTTCCACACATACATTGGAATACATTTATATTTTCATGAAAGGTATTACTTGAAAGATGGTTTCTACACAGAGTTTTTACATTAGGTTTAGTATATGGCACTGTTCTTATGCTTATATGCATACTTCTTATGCATACATATTTAGAAACACTTCTACAATCATGAGTAAAGATGTTAGTTGAAAGATGGTTTCTACACACAGGTTTTTCATTGATTTAAGTATGTGGAACTTTAATTATGCTTCCACACATACAGTTGAAAACAATTATTTTTTCAGGAAGGAAGACTGTAGTTGTAACATGTTTCTACGCAGGCTAATTTTTTTAAGTTAATCATATGACTTTTCTTATGCTTCCTCATATACATTGTTAAAAGCTTCTATCTTCACAAAAGAAGATGTTAGTTGAGAGATGGCTTCTATACATTGTTCTTTTAATAAGTTATGTATATAGCATTTTCCTTATACTTCCATAGCACATTCTTTTTTTTTTTTTTTTTCATGATAGTCACAGAGAGAGAGAGAGGCAGAGACACAGGCAGAGGGAGAAGCAGGCTCCATGCACCGGGAGCCCAATGTGGGATTCGATCCCGCGTCTCCAGGATCGCGCTCTGGGCCAAAGGCAGGCGCCAAACCGCTGCGCCACCCAGGGATTGCTCCCATGATGTATTCTTAAATGCTTCTATCTCCAGGAAAGGAAATGCTCTATTCTCCAGGAAAGTTAGATTAGTTGATTTTTTTATGCATAATTATTTTTATTGACTTAAGTATATGGCATTTTCCTTATATTTCCTTATACTTTCCTTATACTTGGAAATGTTCCTAACTTCTTGAAAGTGAGGATAGTTGAAGGATGGTTCCTATTTACAGTTGTTTAACTGAGTTATGCATATGGCACTATTCTTATGCTTCCACATAAACATTTGAAAATGTTTCTATCTTCAAAAACTAGATATTAGTTGAAAGATGGTTGCTACACAATTGTTTCATTCAGTTAAGTATATGGCAATTTCCTTACACTTCCACACATACATTTGAGTATTTCTAACTGCCTAATAGTTAAGGTTAGTTGAAAGATGGTTTCTACATGGAGTTATTCAATTGAATTAAGTATTTGAGACTTTCCTTATGCTTCCATACAAATATTTCATTAAGTTGTTAATTGGATACACTCTACACAGTGTTGTTTCATTAAGTTCAGTTCATATATGACACTTATAATTCTTGTTATACATTTGAACAGTTCTACTTTATAAAGAGGTTATTTCTCTTTTTTTATTTAAATTCAATTAGTCAACATATCTACAACTACATCATTAGTTTCAGATGTAGTTTTCAGGGCAGCCCCGGTGGCGCAGCGGTTTAGCGCCACCTGCAGCCCAGGGCATGATCCCGGACACCCGGAATCGAGTCCCACGTCGGCTCCCTGCATGGAGCCTGCTTCTCCCTCTGCCTCTGTCTCTCTCTCTCTCCCTCTCTCTCTCTCTCTCTCTCTCTCATTCTCTGTGTGTGTGTATGAATAAATAAATAAAATCTTAAAAAAAAGGTTCATGGAAACTAATGAAAATGAAGGATACAACCGTTCAAACTTTGGGATACAGCAAAAGTAGTCCCGAGGGCGAAATTACACATCACCAATATAAGACATGCCATCAAAAAACCTAGAAAGATCTCAAATACAAAAGCTAACCTGGCACTCTAATAGGAACTGGAGAAAGAACAGCAAATAAAGCCTATACCCAGCAGAAGAGAGTTAATAAAGATTTGAGCAGGATACTCGAGATGAAATAGAGACCTGAGAAGAACTGTGGAACAGTCAACAAACCAGGAGTTGGTTTCTTTGAAAGAATTAATAATATAGATACACATTAGTCAGCCTTATTAAAATATAAGAGAGAAAATACTCAAATTAATTAAAATCATTGATTAAAGAGGCGAGATCACTAACCAAATACCAAGGAAATACAAACCAGTTTTTAAAACTATAATGAGCACTACACGAAATAAATTTAATGCATTCCTGGAAACCTATAAATTAACAAAACTGAAACAGGAAGAAATAGAAATAGAAAATCTGAACAGACAATTAACCAGAGAAGAATTGAAGCAGTCATCAAAAGCTTCCAAGAAGTCCAGGGCCAGATGGCTTCCTAGGGGAATTCTACCAAACATCTAAAGAAGATGTTTCAAAAAATAGAAATGGAAGGAAAACTTCCAAACTTACTCTATAAGGCCACAATTACCTTGATCTCATTGTGGTTTTGATTTGGATTTCCCTGATAACAAGTGATGCTGAGCAATTTTTAATGTGTCTGTTGGCCATTTATATGTCTTCTCTGGAGAAAAGTCTGTTCATGTCTTCTGATCATTTATTCACTGGATTATTTCATTTTTGAGTGTTCAGTTTGATAAGTTCTTTATAGATCTTGAATACTGGGACACCTGGGTGGCTCAGCAGTTGAGCATCTGCCTTCAGCCCAGGGTGTGATCCCGGAGTCCTGGGATCGAGTCCCAGGTCGGGCTCCCTGCATGGAGCCTGCTTCTCCCTCTGCCTATGTCTCTGCCTGTCTCTCTCTGTCTCTCATGAATAAATAAATTTTTTAAAAAAACCTTTTAAAAAAGATCTTGGATACTACCCCTTTCTCTGATGTGTCATTTGCAAATACTTTCTCCCATTCCCTAGGTTGCCTTTTAGTTTTGGTGACTATTTTCTTTGCTGTGCAGAAGCTTTTTATCTTGATGAAGTCCAATAGTTCATTTTTGCCTTTGTTTTCCTTGCCTTTATAAACACATCTTGCAAGTAGTTGCTGCAGCCAAGGTCAAAGTAGTTACTGTCTGTGTTCTCCTCTAGATTTTGATGGATTCCTGTCTCACATTTATATCTTTCATCCATTTTGAGTTTATCTTTATGTAAGAAAATGGTCCATTTTCACTCTTCTGCATGTGGCTGTCCAATTTTCCAAACATCATTTGTTGAAGAGACTGTCCTTTTTCCATTGGATATTCTTTCCTTCTTTGTCAAAGATTAGTTGACCATAGAGTTGCATATCCATTTCTGGGTTCTTTATTCTGTTTCATTGATCTGCGTGTCTGTTTTTGTGCCATTACTATACTGCCTTGATGATTACAGCTCAATATAGCTTGAAGTCTGGGATTTTGATGTCTCCAGCTTTGGTTTTCTTTTTCAACATTCCTCTGGCAGTTCGGGGTCTTCTGGCTCAATACAAATTTCAGGATTATTTATTTCAGCTCTGTGAAAAATGTTGATAGTATTTTGTGTAGATTGCTCTGGGTAGCATAGACATTTCAAATATTACTTCTTCCAATCTATGATCATGGAATGTTCTCCCTTCTCTTTGTGTCTTCCTGAATGTCTTTCGTAAGTGTTCTGTAGAGTATTAAGAGTACTAATTCTTTACCTCTTTGGTTAGGTTTATTCCTAGGCATCTTATGGTTTTTGGTGCAATTATAAATGGGATCAATTCCTTAATTTCTCTTTCTTCTATCTCATTGTTAGTATATAGCAAGGCAACTGATTTCTGTGCATTGATTTTATATCCTGCCAATTTGCTGAATGCTGTATGAGTTCTAGCAATTTTGGGATGGAGTCTTTTGGTTTTCCACATACAGTATCATGTCATCTGCAAAGAGCGAGAGTTCGACTTTTTATTACCCATTTGAATGCCTTTTATCTCTTTTTGTTTTCTGATTGCTGAGGCTAGGACTTATAGTACTATGTTGAACAACAGCAGTGAGAATGGACATCCCTGTCATGCTTCCGACCTTAGGGAAAAGTTCTGTTTTTTAACATTGAGGATGAATTTGCTGTGGGCTTTTCATATACAGCTTTTATAACATTGAGACATGTTCCCTTAATCCCTATACTTTGAAGAGTTTTAATCAGAAATGGATGTTGTATTTTGTCAAATGCTTTCTCTGCATCTGTTGAAAGGATTATATGGTTCTAAAATGAGTCTCTTGTAGATAGCATATGGATGTGGGACCCCATTAATTTTAATATTGTTTCACTTTATGGTATTCCTGATTTCTCAAAGGCTCCCCTTATGATCCATTAGTTGTTTCTCTCTCTTTTCCTCAGCTTCTATACCTTCCAGCATTTTGTCTTCTATGTATAGATTCTCTCTTCTGTCTCACTTACCCTAGCCATTAGAGATCCATTTTACCCTAGCACCTCAGTTAAACATTTTAAATTTTGGCCTGTGATTAGATTTTAGTTCTTTTATTCCTGCACAAAGGATTCTCTAGTGTCTTTTATGCTTTTTTCAAGCCCAGCTAATATCTCTCTAATCACTTTCCTAAATTGAGGTCCAACATTTTACTTATATCCATATCAATCAAATCCTAGGAGAGGGATCCCTGGGTGGCGCAGCGGTTTGGCGCCTGCCTTTGGCCCAGGGCGCGATCCTGGAGACCCGGGATCGAATCCCACATCAGGCTCCCGGCGCATGGAGCCTGCTTCTCCCTCTGCCTGTGTCTCTACCCCTCTCTCTTTCTCTCTGTATGACTATCATAAATAAATAAAATTTAAAAAAAAAAATCCTAGGAGAGAGAATTAACTCTGGTTCTTTCTTTTTTGTTAATTTCTTCTTCTAATCATTTTATCCAGGGAAGAATAGATGAATATGAAAACAAAACAAAAAATATCAAACATGACCCTGGTGAAACACACTAGACAAATCCAAAGAAATCTGAAACCAAACAGAAAAGAAAAAAAGGGAATAAAAGGAGAATATAATCTCACAGATGGACAAAACAGAGTAATAAACTAGCCCCATCATGTATTTTGGTCTGTTTGTTAGAAAGCATGAAATCTCAAAACTGTAAAGAAGAAGAACTTATATAAATACAAAAATAAAATTCAATATAGTGAAAAGAAGCCAAAAGTAAAGAGTATATCTATAAAATGAAATGTTAAAATGAAAAATTTAAAAAGACTTTAAAAAGAGTTGATAAAATAAGAAAGTAGTTGAAAAGGAAAAACAAAGAAAAATTTAAAATGAAAGACTAAAGATTCATGAGAAAAAATCCTCAAATTCTATATACTATTTTCCCCCTAGTGCAATAGTTTTTCAGTTTTGTGTGATCCATAAACTTGGTATTAGCCTGGTGTTCCTTCTGGTTTATGAGGAAGGGGTCTGCTGAACTGATTCTCAGGTGTCTTTGCCTGGGTGGAGTTACCCCACCTCTTGCCAAGAGGCCAGTCTCAGTTTAAGTTGCTTGGGTTGCTCTATGTGGCTTTGTTCCCTGAAGGCTTTCCTTATTGCTTTAGAGGATGGAGGAAAAAGCTTAAATGGCAGCACCCTGATCCCCAGCTCCAGAGCTGACTGACTGCAGCCCCCATTCTTCAGTGCACCCTCAGAGAAAACAGTCATTCATATTTGTGTGCTCCAAACTCTGCAGACTCCTGCGGTGTGCACCTGCCCAGCTTCTACCTGGGAAGGGAGTAGGGTTGACAGGTTTCTGCCACTAGCCAGGCCCCTGCTTGGAGAGCAATCACCTGATTCTACAGAGATTGGAGGTTTATGGCAACACTGGGCTGGGAGCCCACTCCCAGGCTCACTGATTGTAGCCTGTTTCCCTGCTCAAATGCTTGGAAATTCTGCTACCCTCAGGTACCCTCGTTCTTTCTGTGACCCCAGGGATCCTGAGACCACACTATCCCTCCTAGGATTCTGCCCTGCTTCACCATCTGAGCATCTGTCAGGCAGGGACATACCTCCCTGGAATAGACTTCTTAAAGTTCCGATTTTGCACTCCACTGCCATATCACTTTCAGGTAACCAGCTTAAAGAGTCTCCCTCCCCTCTCAGCTTATCTTTTGATGCATCTCCAGAATCACTTCTCCACACTTCCTCCCTTGCAAAAAGTGGTCACCTTTCTATTTATAGAATTGCAGCAATTCTTTTCTTAGATATTAGATTGAATTCACAGGTGTTCAGAATGAGTTTATAGCTATCTAGCTGAATTCAAGGGACCAAATGAAATGAGAGTCTCCTATTCTTCCACCATCTTACCTCCACCAAAAGATGGTTTCTACACAGAGTTATTTCATTGTGTTAAATGTCTCAATTTCCTTATGCTTCCACAAATACAGTTGAAAACACTTCTATCTTCATATTTTAGATGAAAGATGATTTCTACACAGACTAGTTTCTTTGAATTTAATATATGTCACTTTTCTTATGCTTCCACACATACATTGGAATACATTTATATTTTCATGAAAGGTATTACTTGAAAGATGGTTTCTACACAGAGTTTTTACATTAGGTTTAGTATATGGCACTGTTCTTATGCTTATATGCATACTTCTTATGCATACATATTTAGAAACACTTCTACAATCATGAGTAAAGATGTTAGTTGAAAGATGGTTTCTACACACAGGTTTTTCATTGATTTAAGTATGTGGAACTTTAATTATGCTTCCACACATACAGTTGAAAACAATTATTTTTTCAGGAAGGAAGACTGTAGTTGTAACATGTTTCTACGCAGGCTAATTTTTTTAAGTTAATCATATGACTTTTCTTATGCTTCCTCATATACATTGTTAAAAGCTTCTATCTTCACAAAAGAAGATGTTAGTTGAGAGATGGCTTCTATACATTGTTCTTTTAATAAGTTATGTATATAGCATTTTCCTTATACTTCCATAGCACATTCTTTTTTTTTTTTTTTTTCATGATAGTCACAGAGAGAGAGAGAGGCAGAGACACAGGCAGAGGGAGAAGCAGGCTCCATGCACCGGGAGCCCAATGTGGGATTCGATCCCGCGTCTCCAGGATCGCGCTCTGGGCCAAAGGCAGGCGCCAAACCGCTGCGCCACCCAGGGATTGCTCCCATGATGTATTCTTAAATGCTTCTATCTCCAGGAAAGGAAATGCTCTATTCTCCAGGAAAGTTAGATTAGTTGATTTTTTTATGCATAATTATTTTTATTGACTTAAGTATATGGCATTTTCCTTATATTTCCTTATACTTTCCTTATACTTGGAAATGTTCCTAACTTCTTGAAAGTGAGGATAGTTGAAGGATGGTTCCTATTTACAGTTGTTTAACTGAGTTATGCATATGGCACTATTCTTATGCTTCCACATAAACATTTGAAAATGTTTCTATCTTCAAAAACTAGATATTAGTTGAAAGATGGTTGCTACACAATTGTTTCATTCAGTTAAGTATATGGCAATTTCCTTACACTTCCACACATACATTTGAGTATTTCTAACTGCCTAATAGTTAAGGTTAGTTGAAAGATGGTTTCTACATGGAGTTATTCAATTGAATTAAGTATTTGAGACTTTCCTTATGCTTCCATACAAATATTTCATTAAGTTGTTAATTGGATACACTCTACACAGTGTTGTTTCATTAAGTTCAGTTCATATATGACACTTATAATTCTTGTTATACATTTGAACAGTTCTACTTTATAAAGAGGTTATTTCTCTTTTTTTATTTAAATTCAATTAGTCAACATATCTACAACTACATCATTAGTTTCAGATGTAGTTTTCAGGGCAGCCCCGGTGGCGCAGCGGTTTAGCGCCACCTGCAGCCCAGGGCATGATCCCGGACACCCGGAATCGAGTCCCACGTCGGCTCCCTGCATGGAGCCTGCTTCTCCCTCTGCCTCTGTCTCTCTCTCTCTCCCTCTCTCTCTCTCTCTCTCTCTCTCATTCTCTGTGTGTGTGTATGAATAAATAAATAAAATCTTAAAAAAAAGTTTCATGGAAACTAATGAAAATGAAGATACAACCGTTCAAAACTTTGGGATACAGCAAAAGTAGTCCCGAGGGCGAAATACATATCACAATATAAGCATCCATCAAAAAACTAGAAAGATCTCAAATACAAAAGCTAACCTTGCACCTAAAGGAACTGGAGAAAGAACAGCAAATAAAGCCTATACCCAGCAGAAGAGAGTTAATAAAGATTTGAGCAGAACTCAATGAAATAGAGACCGGAAGAACTGTGGAACAGATCAACAAACCAGGAGTTGGTTCTTTGAAAGAATTAATAATATAGATACACCATTAGTCAGCCTTATTAAAAATAAGAGAGAAAATACTCAAATTAATAAAATCATGAATTAAAGAGGAGAGATCACAACCAATTCCAAGGAAATACAAACCATTTTTTAAAACATATAATGAGCAGCTACACGGAAATAAATTAGGCAATCTAGAAGAAATGGACGCATTTCTGGAAAACCACAAACTACCAAAACTGGAAGAGGAAGAAATGGAAAACCTGAACAGGCCAATAACCAGGGAGAAATTTAAGCAGTCATCAAAAATCTCCCAAGACACAAAAGTCCAGGACCCAATGGCTCACAGGGGAAGTCTATCAAACGTTTAAAGAAGAAACAATACCTATTCTACTAAAGCTGTTCCGAAAGATAGAAAGAGACGGAGTACTTCCAAACTCATTCTATGAGGCCAGCATCACCTTGATTACACAACCAGACAAAGACCCCACCAAAAAGGAGAATTATAGACCAATATCCCTGATGAACACAGATGCAAAAATTCTCAAGAAGATACTAGCCAATAGGATCCAACAGTACATTAAGAAGATTATTCACCATGACCAAATGGGATTTATCCCCGGGATGCAAGGTTGGTTCAACACTTGTAAAGCAATCGATGTGATAGATCATATCAACAAGAGAAAAAAACAAGAACCATATGAACCTCTCAATAGATGCAGAGAAAGCATTTGACAAAATACAGCATCCATTCCAATCAAAACTATTCAGAGCATAGGGATAGAGGGAACATTCCTCAACATCTTAAAAGCTATCTATGAAAAGCCCACAGAAAATATCATTCTCAATGGGGAAACACTGAGAGCCTTTACCCTACGATCAGGAGCACGACAGGAATGTCCACTCTCACCACTGCTATTCAACAAAGTACTAGAAGTCCTCGCCTCAGCAATCAGACAACAACAACAAAAAAAAAAGGCATTCAAATTGGCAAAGAAGAAGTTAAACACCATCTTTACAGATGACATGATACTGTACATAGAAAACCCAAACACTCCACCCCAAGATGGCTAGAACTCACACAGCAATTCACCAATGTGGCAGGATACAAAATCAATGCCCAGAAATCAGTGACATTTCTCTACACTAACAATGGGACTGAAGAAAGAGAAATTAAGGAGTCAATCCCATTTACAACTGCACCCAAAAGCATAAGATACTTAGGAATAAATCTAACCAAAGAGGCAAAGGATCTATACCCTAAAAACTACAGAACACTTCTGAAAGACATTGAGGAAGACACAAAGAGATGGAAAAACATTCCATGCTCAGGGATTGGAAGAATTAATATTGTGAAAATGTCTATGCTACCCAGGGCAATTTACACGTTCAATGCAATCCCTATGAAAATACCATGGGTTTTCTTCAGAGAGCTGGAACAAATCACCTTAAGATTTGTACAGAATCAGGAAAGGCCCGGAATAGCCAGGGGAATAGTGAAAAAAGAAAACCAGTGCTGTGGGCATCACGATGCCAGATTTCAAGCTGTATTTCAAAGCTGTGATCATCAAGACACTGTGGTACAGGCACAAAAACAAACACATAGATCAATGGAACAGAATAACGAACTCAGAAATGGGCCCTCAACTCTACGGCCAACTACTATTCAACAAACCAGGAAAGAATATTAACTGGAAAAAGGACCGTCTCTCCAATAATTGGTGCCGGCACGTGCAGAAGAATGGAACTAGACCATTCTCTTACACCATACACAAGGATAATCTCAAAATGGTTGAAAGATCTAAATGTGAGACGAGAATCCATCAAAATCCTAGAGGAGAACACAGGAAACACCCTTTCTGAACTTGGCCACAGTAACTTCTTGCAAGATACATCTATGAAGGCAAAGGAAACAAAAACAAAGAAGAACTATTGGGACTTAAGCAGGATAAAAAAAGTTTCTGTACGGCAAAAGAATAGTCAACAAAACTAAAAGACAACGTACAAAATGGGAGGAGATAGTTGCAGATGGTATATCAGATAAGGGGCTAGTATCCAAGATCTAGAAAGAACTTATTAAACTCAACAGCAAGGAAACAAACAATCCAATCATGAAATGGGCAGAAGACATGAACAGAAGTTTCACAGAGGAAGACATAGACATGGCCAAGAGAAAATGCTCCGCATCACTTGCCATCAGGGAAATACAAATCAAAACCACAATGAGATACCACCTCATGCCAGTGAGAATGGCAGGATCCGGACGTTTAGAAATCTGCTCCTGAGAGAGTCTTCCCTGGCTTAAAAGTGCACAGTGGTGAAAATAGGGCAGAATCACAGGACGGGCAGTGAAGTCTCAATATTCCCAGAGACACAGAAAGAATGAAGGCACCTGGGAGAAAGCTTAACTTGTGCCATAAACTGCAAACCGTGGTCAGATCGGAAGACTGTTGCCATGCTAGGTCCTGGTACAGGACAGGAATGCAGCAACCCTCCATGGGCATCTGGGAGAGACAGAGCAGGTGTGCACTTGATCTGGTGAATGCCCTCTACCCCGGGGCCTGGCAGTGGAGAAAAGTGTGCTATCCTCCACTCCCTCTGGGAGAGGTAAAGCCGGTGAGCACACAAGATAGTAAAAGCTCTCCTGCCACCTGATGCCCTTCAAATTATACAAATCAGTGCCCCATGCTTCCCCCCAGATTCTGAGCCAGTGCACACTAAGAGACTGAAGTTTGGTACATGCTGGGAGTTCTTGGTTTCAGGGCTAAAGATCTGGCCATTGCCATTTTTTTTCTCCTTTCACCCTGGGAGATGTGAGGCCTCCAGGGAACAAAGGTTTTATAGGGCAAACAGCTAACACTGAGCTGGGCCACCTGGCACAGAGCGGGGCATCTTCACTCAGGCACAGACACCTGAGAATCACTGCAGCAGGCTCCACTCCCAGAAGAACAGCTGGAAGAACAGGGTAACAGCAAGTTTACTGACCAAGCAGCACTGGAAAACTCCAGGACTGTGGCAAAATAGTATATAGAATTCAAGGTTTTTTATCTTAAAATTCGATTATGTTTCAGGTTAAAATTTTCCAATATTCTTTCTTTTGTTGCTTGTCTTAACTACAACCTTTTATCAACTCTTCATTTATAAGGTTTTTCCTTTTTTGATTTTCATATTTTTACAATTACATGTCATAAAATATATTCCTTTTCATTTCCTACAGCATATTCAATTTAATATTTGAAAAAAATAAATTTAGTATTTGTAGATATAGAAGTTTGGGTTTTTTCCTTTTTCTTTTGTTTTGTTTTATAATTTTTGATTTAGTACTATTTAACATACAGACCAAAATACACTCAGAACCAAGTGGAGCACTATGTTGGTCTACCCTCTGTGATTATATTCTCTCTTCCTTCCCATTCCACCCCCTCTTTTGTCTTCTTGTTTTTGTTTATGTTGTTGTTGTTTTTCTCTATAAGTCTTGATTTTTTGATAACTTTGGAATTTAGTACCTTCTAACATACAGGCCAAAATACACTCAGAACCAAGATACCTAGGAATACACCTAACCAAAGGGGTAAAGGATCTGTACTCTAATAACTGCAGAACACTTATGAAAGAAATTGAGGAAGGCACAAAGAGATGGGAACACTTCCATGCTCATGGATTGGAGGAAGAGATATTGTGAAAATGTCTATGCTACCCAGAGTAATTTGCACATTCAATGCAATCCCGATCAAAATACCCTGGACTTTCTTCACAGAGTTGGAACAAATAACCCCAAGATTTGTATGGAACCAGAAAAGACCCTGAATCACCAGAGTAATGTTGAAAAAGAAAACCAAATCAAAGGTATCATAATGCCTACTTCAAGCTGCATTACAAAGCTGTGATCGTCGAGACTGTATGGTACTGGCACAAAAACAGAGACATGGACCAATGGAACAGAACAGAGAACCCAGAAATGGACTCTCCACTCTATGATCAACTAATCTTTGACTAAGTGGGAAAGGATATCCAATGGAAAAAAAGCAGTCTCTTCAAAAATGCTGTTGGGAAAACTGGACAGCCACACACAGAAGAATGAAACTGGGCCACTTTCTTACACCATACACAAAGATAAGCATCAAAATCCTAGAGGAGAGCACAGACAACAACCTCCTTGACCTAGGCTGCAGCTTCTTGCTAGCTATGTCTCCAAAAGCAAGGGAAACAAAAGCAAAAGTGAGCCATTGGGATTTCATCAAGATAAAAAGCTTTTGCCCAGCAAAGCAAACAGCCGACAAAACCAAAGACAACCTACAGAATGGGAGAAGATACTTGCAGATGTCTTATCAGATGAAGGGCTAGTATCCACAATCTATAAAGAACTTCTCAAACTCAACCCCCCAAAAACAAGTAATCCAGTCAAGAAATGGGCAGAAGACATGAAGAGATACTTCTCCAAAGAAGACATACACATGGCCAACAGACATAAGAAAAAATGCTCCATATCACTTGTTGTCAGAGAAATGCATATCAAAACCACAATGAGATACTACCTCACACCAGTCAGAATGGCTAAAATTGACAAGTCAGGAAATGACAGATGTGGGCAAGGTTGCAGAGAAAGGGGAACCCTCTTGCACTGTTGGTGGGAATGCAAGCTGGTGCAGCCACTCTGGAAAAGATATGGAGGTTCTTCGAATAGTTAAAAACAGGGATGCCTGTGTGGCTCAGTGGTTGAGCATCTGCCTTTGGCTCAGAGTGTGATCCCAGGGTCCTGGGATCGAGTCCCACATCGGGCTCCCTGCAGGGAGTCCTCTGCCTATATCTCTGCCTCTCTCTGTGTCTCTCATGAATGAATAAATAAAATCTTGAAAAAAAATAGTTAAAAATAGAGCTACCCTAGGACCCAGCAACTACACTACTAGGTATTTTCCTAAAGAATATGCAAGCATTGTGATCAGAAGGGGCACCTGCACCCCAATGTTTATAGCGGCAATGTCCACAATAGCCAAACTGGCTGCAGAAAGAGCCTAGATGTCCGCCAATAGGTGAATGGATAAAGAAGACGTGGCGTGCGTCTATCTATCATCTATTCTCACGCAATGGAATATTACTCAGCCATCAAAACGAATGAACTCTTGCCATTTGCAGCAATGTGGATGGAACTAGAGGGTATTATGCTAAGCAAAATAAGTCAGTCAAAGGAACAGAAATATATGATTTCACTTATATGTGGAATTTAAGAAACAAAACAGTAGAACACAGAGGAAGGGAAGGAAAAATAAGATGAAAACAGAGAGAGAGAGAGAGAGAGAGAGAGAGGGAGAGAGAGAAGCCATAAGAGACTGCTAATTTAGAGGAAACAAAGTGAAGGTTGCTGGAGGGGAGCTGGGGGGGGATGAAGTAACCGGGTGATGAGAATTAAGGAAGGCACTGGATATAATGTGCACCGCATGTTATATGAAACTGATGAATCATTAAATTACCTCTGAAACTAATAATATACTATATGTTAATTAAATTGAATTTAAATATAAAATATTTTTAAATGATTCTCTCTATATATTTTTCTTCCCCTCTCTCCATCAAAAAAAGTGTGTTTTTGTTTGCCTCTGTGTTTTGTTTTTTAAATTTCACATATGAGTGAAATCATACAGCATTCATCTTTCTCTGAGTTACTTATTTTGCTTACCATAATACTCTCTTGCTCCATCCATCTAGTTGCAAAGAGCATTTTATTATTTTTATTCCTCAGTAATTTTAGAGTGTCTTTCTCTCTTTCTCTCTCTATATATATATTCATTGCTTAATGGACACTTGTACTGTTTCCATAGTGAATACTGTAGAAAATGCTTCCATAAATAGCAGTGTACATGTATGCCTTTGAATTATTTTCTTTATATTCTTTCTTTTAAATCTTTATATTCTTAAGGTAAATACCTAGTGGTGTAATAACTGGTTCAAGGGTAATCCTATCATTAACTTTTTTTTTCTATCATTAACTTTTTAAGGAATCTTTATACTCTTTACCAGACTGGCTGTACCAGTTTTCTTTCCTTCCAGCAATGCAAGAGGATCTCCTTTCTCCACATCCTCACCAACACCTGTTGTTTCTTGTGTTGTTAATTTTAATTGCTTTGAGAGATGTGATGTGATATCTCACTGCAATTTTGATTTGGAGTTCCCTGCTGATGAATGATATTGAGCATCTTTTTATGTGTCTATTGGCCATATGGATGTCTTCTTTGGAAACATGTCTATTCATGTCTTCTGCCCATGTTTTAATTGGGCTATTCTTTCTCAGGGCATTGGGTTTATAAATTATTCATATATTTTGGATACAAACCTTTTATCATATGCGTTATTTGCTAATGTATTCTCCCATTCAGTAGGCTGCCTTGTAGTTTTCTAAGAGACTGGGAAAAGAGTAGCAGATATGAAATTTTCCTATTGATTATTATTATTAATCTGACTACATAATTTGTGGAGCCCAGTGCAAAATTTAAAGATAATTATAGCAGAGCATTACAGCAAATAGGTGCCCTTTTAAGCAAGAGGGCCTTGGGTAGCTGCAGAGGTTACATGCCCATGAATCCAGCCCTATTAATGTAATATCAAGTCTACTTACTATAGCTTAAAAATCTTTATTCTTATTCCTAATCCACTACTCTCAATTTTTTTTTATTTTTTATTTCCATTTAGAAATGACCTACCATAAAAAAAAAAAAAGAAATGACCTACCATATAATTGGTGCAAATAAATACTAATATACATTGAACTTTTTTACATAAATATTTATAGAAGTTTTATTCATAATCACCAAAAAAAAAAAGGAAACAACCAAAGGATCTTTTGCTGGGGAATGTAAAACAAATTGGTATATCCATAAAGTGGAACACCACCAAAAAGGAACAACATGAATGAATATCAAAGAAAGACATTATACCCAAATAATCTCCAGCCTTCAGAGGTCACATCATGTATGATTACATTTATGTGATGCCTTAGAAATAAGTACACAGGGAAGAACATATCCTGTTTGCTAGAGGCTTGGGTGGGCCAAGGACTTGACTATAAAGGGGAAGCATGAGAGAATATTTCAGGGTATGAAGTGCTCTGCGTTCTGATTATGGAGATGGTTATATTAAACCATACATGCATCAAAACCCTTAGAACTATTAATTTTATAGCATGCCAATTTCAGAGTATGTTAATTTAGGATTTTTTAAGTGAAAAAATATATACAAATAAATTACTCTTAAAAAATAAATTACTCTTAAAAAGTACTTTATTTTTTAAAGATTTATTTATTTATTTTAGAGATGGGGGAGGGATGGAGAGAGAGGGAGAGAATTTAGGCAGATCCCTCACTGAGTGCAGAGCCCAATGTAGGGTTCAGTCTCACAACCCTGGTATCACAACCTGAGCTGAAACCAAAAGTTGGGCATTTAACCAAATGCGCCACCCAGGCATCCTTAAAAAGTACCTCAAAAGATATTCCATCTGGGTTTCTGCCAGAAAGGGCTCTGCAATACTGTCCCTGATACTCTGCGAGCGTTCCATCTGTAAAATGAGAGATCAGTCCATGGCAATGATTTTTTCATTCATTTTCTCCCCAGTTGTATCCCTAGGCATTCCCTTTGTAGAAGTGGGGCAGATGTATGTTTGGAGGGAATGAATATTCAGCCTTCACTGGGCTCCAGACCTGCAGCACTGCATCAGTTGGAGTAGTTGTGCTTTTCTTTGTCTCATATATAGTTTGTCTGCAGACCCCTTGATTAGAGTAGCTGATCCTAAGCCACATCTCTAGGCACCCTGGAGTGTGAGCAATCCCAGATTCCAGAGCCTAGTTAATGGAGTCAACTGGTTTGTGTCTTAGGCAAATGCCCCCATGGATCTTAGAGGTTAGCCAGACTGGTGCAGTAGTTATAATGGCCAGTAATTCTAAATAAGTCATTTGAGGGAGGTGGAATCATGCTTCTTGCTGACAACCTTTGGATACACATGGATTAAATACAATGGGAACTCTGAAACGGCTGCTGAGTCTAGGCTTCCCCTACCACAGGGTCTAAAATAACCTTAAAAATTTTTACCTCCCATAGGATGATTTTCTAGAAGAGTAAACAATAAAGGACCATGCACAGATGTGAAAACATTGTTATAAGGATGAGTATGCTGACCACGGACCAGAAGAGCCTCAGAGCATCATCAATTACAAGTCATCCTTTAAGCAAGTGCTATTGCCAGACATGCTGCCAATGATTGCTAATCCTCACAACAACCCTGTAAGAGAAGGGCTGTCATTGCTTTGATTAGTAAGGAAAGAGGTTACACAAAGAGATGACGAAAGTGACAGAGCTGGGTCCAGAGCTCCAACCCTCTGAACCAAGGCCTGTACAAGGAAACCTTGAGGCCTGATCAAGCCTGCTCTCTCAGCATATGCCCGAGAGAAAGGGACTAACATCTTTTATCAAAAGCTGGTAGAAGGTCATCAAAGTCACCCTGAGTTCTTGCCATCTGGAACATCACTCAAAATTGTTTTTAAAATTTCATATAAGGAAATACTTTCTTCAAAAACTGTCTTTTGCTTAAGTCCAATCTATAAACCCAGAGTTAAGTAACTATGGTTGAAGTTGAGGGCAAGGGGAACCTGAGGCTCAGAGGGCTCCTAGAGTATTTGAAAGCCACTTATGAAGTATATTAGCACTTACTGTGAGAGACACAGACGGTGCCATGACACCTAAGGCTCTGGCTTTAGGTTCCAAAGAATAAAGTGGGATTCTGGCTGACTTGCTCCTGTGTAGTCTGCCCAGGGGGATGGCTGTGGATTTCCAGTCCTGCCACATGCATTGGGCTTTGAGTGAACAACACTTCCTCTGTGGCTAGGCCCCAGCAGTCATGCCCTGGGACTCACTGGTAGGAAATATTTTCACCATCTTAGCTTTAGTGAGTTTTATTCTTCAAAGAAATAGATTATAAGGTTAAAAACTGCAGTCCCCCTCCCTTTTCTCTTGCCCTTATAAAAGCTATCATCTAATTTTCTGTATCAACAAAAGTAGAATGTTGAAGTTCAGATCTTAGTGTAGGATCAACGGCAGATCTGCACCTCTGACCCCTGGGGCAGGCGCTAGCCAGGATGGCTCACCGTTTGGCTGCCATCAAACCGCCTTCATTCTTATAGGCTCCAGGGATCACGCCCATAGACGAGCTGACCATGTGCGCAGTGTTCTTGCCAAACAGCTGGAACTGTTTGTGGCTGTTAGTGGCTCAGCTGTTACCGAAAGCCGTTGTTGGGCAGGAAGCTGGACAGCAGCACCACCTGGTTCGGCGCGGGATTCGGCAGGACTGTGGCTTTTAGGCCTCCAGAGGTGCCAGGTGGAGGGCGGCGGAGGAACAAAGCAGAGACGGGGACCCTACTTCACCTCCACACGGTGGGAACACTCAGCAATGGGGCCCTCAAAGTAGCAGGGGCACGAGATGAGTGCATCGGTCACAGGCACCTGCATGTACCGGATGTCCTCGTATAAGGTGTTTTCCGCCTCCATCGAGACGTTGAAGACCGTGGTGATCTGGCTGCTGGACAGCTTGAGCTTGTTGCTGATGGCCACACCATTGCTGATGTACAGGCTGCTGGTGATCTGTGAGAGCCGTTGGCCCAAGCTGCCAGAACCGAGCTGGGAGGGCACACAGGCTGCGGTCACCGAGGCAGAGGGGCAGCGGCCAGCGAGGAGCGAGGGCTGCATCTTTCTGTAGGACAGAGTCCTCCAAAAACTCTCAGCGGTCAGCGGGTGGGCTCATTCAGTCGTGCCGTGAAGTCTCAGGCAAGGGTCCGGGGGAAAGAAGACAGGTCACGACCTTGCAGCCACAGTTCCTACTGGCAGTGCTCTGGTTTCCATGGTAGGCACAGATAGGCTGTGCCTGGTCTAGGTGGAAACCCTGGCCTCTGCTCCCTGGCCAGCACCGCCCCCTCCAGCTCACCCAGTTACCCGCCCACCAGCGGGACCGAGGCCCCACTGGAGCCCTGATGGAAGTTGGCGCTGAATTTTGTTGGACATTTTAAATAAAATTAGGTCATTCCTCTTTCTTAAGGAGTTGAAATGCAGTTTGCTATTTCCTCTAAGCACAGAGGAAAATTCTTGTAGTCTATGATATTAGACATTAAATCTGAAACAAAAACTGTTGAAAAGTAGGAGTGTTTTCACTCTCTCTGGAACTTTAAGATGGGATTTCAGTAAGGTCCACCTAAATAGCTCTATGAGAGTTGGACCCCAAAACCCAAATGAAGGACTCCCAAAAAGTGATCCAGAAGTCAGAGAAAATGTCCTCAACTACGGAGAATGTTTTACTTATTTTTAAGAGATACCTGTGTCTCCATAAAACAAATACCTACATTAGCTCATTGTACTCAAGTGCTTAGAGAATTCACCACTGGTTGCTGATGCTACTGATGTTATTTAGGATTCATGATTTACCAGACTGCGGCCTAGGGACTTCTGAGGGAACGTGACCCTGCCAACACCTTGATTTTGGACTTCTAGCCTCCAGAACTGTGAGAGAATAAATTTTTGTTGTTTTAAGACATCCAATTTGTGTGTGATGCTTTGTTATGGCAGACCTAAGAAACTCATACACTTTCTGGTCTTTCACTCATGAAAGCATACCTCAATACAAGCAAATGAGAGGGACAGTAGTACAGGAAAAACTTTGAATTCACTCTTTGAAATCAATATTATTTCCCAAACCTCAGTAAGTGTAATCCATAACTAATCACTATTACACACTTTGCAACCAATTACAATACACCTGAGCAATTCACTATTTGAGCTAGAAACTATTAACCCAACATGTTCATTTTACTAAGGAAATGGCACTCCAAAGAGGCCAAATGGCTAACCAAAGCTGGCATTGCAATTTAACTGTGTTCCTTACCATACCCACTGTGTTCTAGCCAAGTTCCTTGAGTATGGGTAGAAAAAGACAACCTAAGGAATATAGAAGACATCTCAACATTTCTTGCATTAGTCCCAAAATTTCACTGTTTCTAACTCCAGTTTAAATCATTTTGTGCAGGGTGGGTAAATACTCACTTCCATAAGCAATTGTGCTCTCAACTGTGACTCTGAAGGCTGATAAAGTGATTCAGGTTACTGTAGAAACTAAATAACTACTCAATGTGCTGGGGATTAGGCTCTGATACAATATCCTGTGTCAAGGCACAGATCTTGGGCAAGAGAGGAAAAGCATCACCACTTTGATATTGCTACTGAAAGACTCAATTACTAAACTCCCCTTGAATAGAAAGACCAATGCTGAATTTATCAATAAGTTTGCTATATAATTTTGAAGTGAATGATTTCTTTACACTTGAAATAATAATCTAATAGGGGCCTCAAAAGGTAGCCAAGAAAAGATGTCAAAAATCAAAAAGGAGATTTATACATGTAATTAATATTTTTAGCCTCAAAAGATGTCCTTTCTGTTAGGGTGCCTGTCCAACAAAATGACTTTGCTGACCTAGATTTCTCACTGTAATAATCCTATTTGCTTCCTGCTAATATATAAGTGCTAGTTTAGTGCTCATTCATGTTTCATAAAATAATACATCTCCTACTTTTAGGACATAACAATTGTAAAAAACTAACTGCTTTGCCAGTAAAAAGTTCCCATCTACTATTTCCTTAGAAGAAATTGAAGAATTACATAGGTAAACAAAACATTCCAATAACACCTCAAAGAGGAGTCCAGGGGGATCCCTGGGTGGTGCAGCGGTTATGCGCCTGCCTTTGGCCCAGGGCGCGAACCTGGAGACCCGGGATCGAATCCCACATCGGGCTCCCGGCGCATGGAGCCTGCTTCTCCCTCTGCCTATGTCTCTGCCTCTCTCTCTCTCTCTGTGACTATCATAAATAAACGATAATAATAAAAAAAAAAAAGAGGAGTCCAAAACTCATCAAATAATCTAATACTAGATTTTGGATCTAAATACCTGAGCTTGGGATCCCTGGGTGGCGCAGCGGTTTGGCGCCTGCCTTTGGCCCAGGGCGCGATCCTGGAGATCCGGGATCGAATCCCACGTCGGGCTCCCGGTGCATGGAGCCTGCTTCTCCCTCTGCCTGTGTCTCTGCCTCTCTCTCTCTCTCACTGTGTTCCTATCATAAATAAATAAAAATTTAAAAAAAAAAAAAAAAGAAACTTTTAAAAAAAATAATAAATAAATAAATAAATAAATACCTGAGCTAAAGTGTGATAACAACCTTGAGACACTCTATAAGGAAAGAGTCAGGGGGCAATGCTGAAAGATGTCAGGGGTCCAGAAAAGCCAACAGATCACCTTCTAGCCAAATGGGTTGCAATGGTATTTTTATGAGAGAAAAAGTGAGGACTAGGAACTAAGTGGAAAGAAAGTCAAAAATAAAACAGAGAAAACAAGTAGGTCATAAGCAACTTAATAAACTGGAATGTCCTAAAATGACAGTTAAAGTAGACTAAAGATATGATGAAGTATTTTTAATGCACACAGCTGACTTTATTTTGTATTAAAAAAAGAGTTATTTGGTCTGTAAAAAAGTTAGTCTTCTCAAAACCACTTATGTCCTTAGCTGGCCACATTATGACTTATTCTAGTCTGTAAATCTACCCACCCATCCTCAACCTTGAAACAGTTTAAAATACGTTATCCATCATATAATTTCTGTGATTGACTGGATCAATAGGAGACAAAAGAACTAAGACCTGGTAATCAACTGTCTAGCTAAGCCGCCAATAAAAAGATTTCCTCAAGAATTTATATTAAGAGATATCCCAACTGTACTCAGTGGGTAGAGAACATAATTCTTTTTTTTTTTGTATATTTTTTTTTATTGGAGTTCGATTTGCCAACATATAGTATAACACCCAGTGCTCATCCCGTAAAGTGGCCCCCTCAGTGCAACTAAAGAGCCATGTAGCTTTGAGCTCATTGTTTTGGTACAGATGGATGTGTAAATAGGACATTAATCTGCATAAAAAGAGAAAGGATCAAAATAAAGAAAGGGGCAGACACTTGAGAGCCTCTGATTCAAGAGATAGTGAAGGGAGAGGAGGGAAGAATAACTGTCTTGGTAACTGATGACACAACATTCCTCCATTCTATCACCATATGTCTTTGATAGGAGCATTTAGTCAATTTAGATAAAAAGTATTTTTAAATTTTACTTAAATTCAATTTAATTAACATATAGTATGTTATTATTTTCAGAGGTAATTTAGTGATTCATCAGTTTCATATAACACACCGGTGCACATTATATCCAGTGCCCTCCTTAATTCTCATCACCCGGTTACCTCATCCCCCCCCCAGCTCCTCTCCAGCAACCTTCACTTTGTTTCCTCTAAATTAGCAGTCTCTTATGGCTTCTCTCTCTCTCTCTCTCTCTCTCTCTCTCTCTCTGTTTTCATCTTATTTTTCCTTCCCTTCCTCTGTGTTCTACTGTTTTGTTTCTTAAATTCCACATATAAGTGAAATCATATATTTCTGTTCCTTTGACTGACTTATTTTGCTTAGCATAATACCCTCTAGTTCCATCCACATTGCTGCAAATGGCAAGAGTTCATTCGTTTTGATGGCTGAGTAATATTCCATTGCGTGAGAATAGATGATAGATAGACGCACGCCACGTCTTCTTTATCCATTCACCTATTGGCGGACATCTAGGCTCTTTCTGCAGCCAGTTTGGCTATTGTGGACATTGCCGCTATAAACATTGGGGTGCAGGTGCCCCTTCTGATCACAATGCTTGCATATTCTTTAGGAAAATACCTAGTAGTGTAGTTGCTGGGTCCTAGGGTAGCTCTATTTTTAACTATTTTTTTCAAGATTTTATTTATTCATTCATGAGAGACACAGAGAGAGGCAGAGATATAGGCAGAGGACTCCCTGCAGGGAGCCCGATGTGGGACTCGATCCCAGGACCCTGGGATCACACTCTGAGCCAAAGGCAGATGCTCAACCACTGAGCCACACAGGCATCCCTGTTTTTAACTATTCGAAGAACCTCCATATCTTTTCCAGAGTGGCTGCACCAGCTTGCATTCCCACCAACAGTGCAAGAGGGTTCCCCTTTCTCTGCAACCTTGCCCACATCTGTCATTTCCTGACTTGTCAATTTTAGCCATTCTGACTGGTGTGAGGTAGTATCTCATTGTGGTTTTGATATGCATTTCTCTGACAACAAGTGATATGGAGCATTTTTTCTTATGTCTGTTGGCCATGTGTATGTCTTCTTTGGAGAAGTATCTCTTCATGTCTTCTGCCCATTTCTTGACTGGATTACTTGTTTTTGGGGGGTTGAGTTTGAGAAGTTCTTTATAGATTGTGGATACTAGCCCTTCATCTGATAAGACATCTGCAAGTATCTTCTCCCATTCTGTAGGTTGTCTTTGGTTTTGTCGGCTGTTTGCTTTGCTGGGCAAAAGCTTTTTATCTTGATGAAATCCCAATGGCTCACTTTTGCTTTTGTTTCCCTTGCTTTTGGAGACATAGCTAGCAAGAAGCTGCAGCCTAGGTCAAGGAGGTTGTTGTCTGTGCTCTCCTCTAGGATTTTGATGCTTATCTTTGTGTATGGTGTAAGAAAGTGGCCCAGTTTCATTCTTCTGTGTGTGGCTGTCCAGTTTTCCCAACAGCATTTTTGAAGAGACTGCTTTTTTTCCATTGGATATCCTTTCCCACTTAGTCAAAGATTAGTTGATCATAGAGTGGAGAGTCCATTTCTGGGTTCTCTGTTCTGTTCCATTGGTCCATGTCTCTGTTTTTGTGCCAGTACCATACAGTCTCGACGATCACAGCTTTGTAATGCAGCTTGAAGTAGGCATTATGATACCTTTGATTTGGTTTTCTTTTTCAACATTACTCTGGTGATTCAGGGTCTTTTCTGGTTCCATACAAATCTTGGGGTTATTTGTTCCAACTCTGTGAAGAAAGTCCAGGGTATTTTGATCGGGATTGCATTGAATGTGCAAATTACTCTGGGTAGCATAGACATTTTCACAATATCTCTTCCTCCAATCCATGAGCATGGAAGTGTTCCCATCTCTTTGTGCCTTCCTCAATTTCTTTCATAAGTGTTCTGCAGTTATTAGAGTACAGATCCTTTACCCCTTTGGTTAGGTGTATTCCTAGGTATCTTGGTTCTGAGTGTATTTTGGCCTGTATGTTAGAAGGTACTAAATTCCAAAGTTATCAAAAAATCAAGACTTATAGAGAAAAACAACAACAACATAAACAAAAACAAGAAGACAAAAGAGGGGGTGGAATGGGAAGGAAGAGAGAATATAATCACAGAGGGTAGACCAACATAGTGCTCCACTTGGTTCTGAGTGTATTTTGGTCTGTATGTTAAATAGTACTAAATCAAAAATTATAAAACAAAACAAAAGAAAAAGGAAAAAACCCAAACTTCTATATCTACAAATACTAAATTTATTTTTTTCAAATATTAAATTGAATATGCTGTAGGAAATGAAAAGGAATATATTTTATGACATGTAATTGTAAAAATATGAAAATCAAAAAAGGAAAAACCTTATAAATGAAGAGTTGATAAAAGGTTGTAGTTAAGACAAGCAACAAAAGAAAGAATATTGGAAAATTTTAACCTGAAACATAATCGAATTTTAAGATAAAAAACCTTGAATTCTATATACTATTTTGCCACAGTCCTGGAGTTTTCCAGTGCTGCTTGGTCAGTAAACTTGCTGTTACCCTGTTCTTCCAGCTGTTCTTCTGGGAGTGGAGCCTGCTGCAGTGATTCTCAGGTGTCTGTGCCTGAGTGAAGATGCCCCGCTCTGTGCCAGGTGGCCCAGCTCAGTGTTAGCTGTTTGCCCTATAAAACCTTTGTTCCCTGGAGGCCTCACATCTCCCAGGGTGAAAGGAGAAAAAAAATGGCAATGGCCAGATCTTTAGCCCTGAAACCAAGAACTCCCAGCATGTACCAAACTTCAGTCTCTTAGTGTGCACTGGCTCAGAATCTGGGGGGAAGCATGGGGCACTGATTTGTATAATTTGAAGGGCATCAGGTGGCAGGAGAGCTTTTACTATCTTGTGTGCTCACCGGCTTTACCTCTCCCAGAGGGAGTGGAGGATAGCACACTTTTCTCCACTGCCAGGCCCCGGGGTAGAGGGCATTCACCAGATCAAGTGCACACCTGCTCTGTCTCTCCCAGATGCCCATGGAGGGTTGCTGCATTCCTGTCCTGTACCAGGACCTAGCATGGCAACAGTCTTCCGATCTGACCACGGTTTGCAGTTTATGGCACAAGTTAAGCTTTCTCCCAGGTGCCTTCATTCTTTCTGTGTCTCTGGGAATATTGAGACTTCACTGCCCGTCCTGTGATTCTGCCCTATTTTCACCACTGTGCACTTTTAAGCCAGGGAAGACTCTCTCAGGAGCAGATTTCTAAACGTCCGGATCCTGCCATTCTCACTGGCATGAGGTGGTATCTCATTGTGGTTTTGATTTGTATTTCCCTGATGGCAAGTGATGCGGAGCATTTTCTCTTGGCCATGTCTATGTCTTCCTCTGTGAAACTTCTGTTCATGTCTTCTGCCCATTTCATGATTGGATTGTTTGTTTCCTTGCTGTTGAGTTTAATAAGTTCTTTCTAGATCTTGGATACTAGCCCCTTATCTGATATACCATCTGCAACTATCTCCTCCCATTTTGTACGTTGTCTTTTAGTTTTGTTGACTATTCTTTTGCCGTACAGAAACTTTTTTTATCCTGCTTAAGTCCCAATAGTTCTTCTTTGTTTTTGTTTCCTTTGCCTTCATAGATGTATCTTGCAAGAAGTTACTGTGGCCAAGTTCAGAAAGGGTGTTTCCTGTGTTCTCCTCTAGGATTTTGATGGATTCTCGTCTCACATTTAGATCTTTCAACCATTTTGAGATTATCCTTGTGTATGGTGTAAGAGAATGGTCTAGTTCCATTCTTCTGCACGTGCCGGCACCAATTATTGGAGAGACGGTCCTTTTTCCAGTTAATATTCTTTCCTGGTTTGTTGAATAGTAGTTGGCCGTAGAGTTGAGGGCCCATTTCTGAGTTCGTTATTCTGTTCCATTGATCTATGTGTTTGTTTTTGTGCCTGTACCACAGTGTCTTGATGATCACAGCTTTGAAATACAGCTTGAAATCTGGCATCGTGATGCCCACAGCACTGGTTTTCTTTTTTCACTATTCCCCTGGCTATTCCGGGCCTTTCCTGATTCTGTACAAATCTTAAGGTGATTTGTTCCAGCTCTCTGAAGAAAACCCATGGTATTTTCATAGGGATTGCATTGAACGTGTAAATTGCCCTGGGTAGCATAGACATTTTCACAATATTAATTCTTCCAATCCCTGAGCATGGAATGTTTTTCCATCTCTTTGTGTCTTCCTCAATGTCTTTCAGAAGTGTTCTGTAGTTTTTAGGGTATAGATCCTTTGCCTCTTTGGTTAGATTTATTCCTAAGTATCTTATGCTTTTGGGTGCAGTTGTAAATGGGATTGATTCCTTAATTTCTCTTTCTCCAGTCTCATTGTTAATGTATAGAAATGTCACTGATTTCTGTGCATTGATTTTGTATCCTGCCACATTGCTGAATTGCTGTGTGAGTTCTAGCCATCTTGGGGTGGAGTGTTTGGGTTTTCTAAATACAGTACCATGTTATCTGCAAAGAGGGAGTTTGACTTCTTCTTTGCCATTCTGAATGCCTTTTATTTCTTTTTGTTGTCTTATTGCTGAGGCTAGGACTTCTAGTACTTTGTTGAATAGCAGTGGTGAGAGTGGACATTCCTGTCGTGTTCTTGATCTTAGGGGAAAGGCTCCCAGTGTTTCCCCATTGAGAATGATATTTGCTGTGGGCTTTTCATAGATGGCTTTTAAGACGCTGAGGAATGTTCCCTCTATGCCTACACTGAAGAGTTTTGGTCAGGAATGGATGCTGTATTTTGTCAAATGCTTTCTCTGCATCTATTGAGAGGATCATATGGTTCTTGTTTTTACTCTTATGGATGTGATCAATCAACAATCACGTTGATTGTTCTACGAGTGTTGAACCAGCCTTGCATCCTGGGGATAAATCCCACTTAGTCATGGTGAGTAATCTTCTTAACGTTCTGTTGGATCCTATTGGCTAGTATCTCGTTGAGAATTTTTGCATCCGTGTTCATCAGGGATATTGGTCTATACTTCTCCTTTTTTGGTGGGGTCTTTGTCTGGTTGTGTAATCAAGGTGATGCTGGCCCCATAAAATGAGTTTGGAAGTATTCCATCCCTTTCTATCCTTTGTAACAGCTTTAGCAGAATAGGTATTACTTCTTCTTTAAACGTTTGATAGACTTCCCCTGTGAGCCATCGGGCCCTGGACTTTTGTGTCTTGGGAGGCTTTTGATGACTGCTTCAATTTCCTCACTGGTTATTGGCCTGTTAGGTTTTCTATTTCTTCCTGTTCCAGTTTTGATAATTTGTGGTTTTCCAGAAATGCGTCCATTTCTTCTGGATTGCCTAATTTGTTGACATATAGCTGCTCATAATATATATTTAAAATCGTTTGTATTTCCATGGTATTGGTTGTGATCTCTCCTCTTTCACTCATGATTTTATTAATTTGAGTCCTTTCTCTTTTCTTTCTAGTAAGGCTGGCTAGTGGTTTATATATCTTATTAATTCTTTCAAAGAACCAACTCCTGGTTTTGTTGATCTGCCCTACAGTTCTTCTAGTCTCTATTTCATTGAGTTCTGCTCGAATCCTTATTATCTCCCTTCTGCTTGGTGTAGGTTTTACTTGCTTTTTTTCCCTCCAGTTCCTTTAGGTGCGAGGTTAGCTTGTGTGTTTATTTAAGGTTTTTCCAATTTTTGGAGGGAGGCTTGTATTGCGATGTATTTCCCTCTTAGGACCGCTTTTGCTATATCCCAAAGATTTTGAATGGTTGTATCTTCATTTTCATTAGTTTCCATGCATCTTTTAAATTCTTCTCTGATTTCCTGGTTGAACCATTCATCTTTTAGTAGGATGCTCTTTAACCTCCATGTGTTTGAGTTTCTTCCAAATTTCTTCTTGTGACTGAGTTCCAGTTTCAAAGCATTGTGGTCTGAAATATGCAGGGGACAATCCCAGTCTTTTGGTATCGGTTGAGACCTGATTTGTGACCCAGTATGTGGTCTATTCTGAAGAAAGCTCCATGTGCACTTGAGAAGAATGTGTCTTCAGTTGTGTTCCGATGGAAAGTTCTGTATGTATCTGTGAAATCTATTTGGTCCAGTGTATCACTTAAGGCCCTTGTTCCTTTGGTGATGTTCTGCTTAGAAGATCTGTCACTTGCTGGAAGTGCCATGTTGAAGTCTCCTATTAGTGTATAATTATCTAAGTATCTCTTTACTTTGGTTATTAATTGATATACTTGGTGGCTCCCACATTAGGAGCATGGATATTCGTGATTGCTAGCGCTTCTTGTTGGATAAACCCTTTCAATATGATACAGTGTCCCTCCTCGTCTCTTACTACAGCCTTTGGAATAAACTTTATCTGATATGAGGATTGCTACCCCAGCTTTCTTTTGAGGACCATTTGAATGGTAAATTGTTCTCCACCCCTTTGTTTTCTGGCTTTCTGGCTGGAGGTGTCCTTAGGTCTAAAATGAGTCTCTTGTAGACAGCATATAGATGGGTCTTGCTTTTTTACCCAGTCCAATACCCTCTGTCTTTTGATGGGATCATTTAGCCCATTCACGTTCAGAGCAACTATTGAAAGATACGAAATTAGTGTCATCATATTACCTATTCAGTCTCTGTTTTTGTGGATTGTTTCTTTGGGCTCCCTCTTTCTTGTACAGGGTCCGCCTTAATATTTCTTGCAGAGCCAGTTTGGTGGTCACATATTCTTCCAGTTTCTGCCTATCCTGGAAGCTCTTTATCTCTTCTTCTATTTCGAATGATGGCCTTGCCGGATAAAGTATTCTTGGCTGCATGGTCTTCTTCTTTAGTACCCTGAATATATCCTGCCAGCCCTTTCTGTCCTGCCAGGTCTCTGGAGAGGTCTGCTGTTAATCTGACATTTCTCCCATATAAGTTAAGAATCTTCTGTCTTGAGCTGCTTTAAGGATTTTTCTCTTTATCTCTGATATTTGCAAGTTTCACTAGTAAATGTCAAAGTGCTGATTTGGAAAGAGATCTTTTGATGCTTGGGGGAGGAGATCTCATGAGATGCAGGCCAAGAGCCCACAAGATTTGGACTGTGATCTCTCAAGGCTTGGGAGAGGAGATCTCACAGGATGTCCCAGCATTTCATTACATCTATATCTTTGTGGATATAAGATCTCGGGAGTACAGGTGAAGGTCTGGCGAGATTTGGAAAGACATCTGGCGAGATGAGGGATGAGATCATGCGGGGTGTGGACTGTGATCTCCCAGGGCCAAGCAGAATTCTCATAAGATGTGGGCCAAGATCAGACAAGATTTGGACAGAAATCTGGTGAGGCATGTGGTTGGAGCTCTCCCAAGATGCTGGCTGAGATTAAGCAAGACTTGGGCAGAAATCTCACAAGGCTTAGCAGAGGAGATCTTAAGAGATGAGGAATGAGATCTCATGAGATATAGGCCAAGATCAGGCAAGATTTTGACAGAGATTTCAGGAGGCTAGGAGGAGGAGGAGGTCTCTTGAGATGTGGGCTGAAATCATGCAAGAATTGCACTGAGATCTTGTGAGATGCTATAGGTCACGCTGGGGAGCATTTCTGAAAGTGGAAATGCTGGAAGCTGTGCCTAGTCCTGAGGTAGATAATTTCAAAATGGTTGAAATATCTAAATGTGAGAGAAGAATCCATCAAAATCCTAGGGGAGAACACAGGAAACACTCTTTCTGAACTTGGCCACAGTAACTTCTTGCAAGATACATCTATGAAGGCAAAGGAAACAAAAACAAAAATGAACTATTGGGACTTAAGCAGGGTAGAAAGCTTCTGCACAGCAAGAGAAACAGTCAACAAAACTAAAAGACAACCTACAGAATGGGAGGAGATAGTTGCAAATGGCATATCAGATAAAGGGCTAGTATCCAAGATCTAGAAAGAACTTATTAAACTCAACACCCAAGAAACAAAAAACCCAATCACGAAATGGGCAGAAGACATGAACAGAAGTTTCACCAAAGAAGACATACACGTGGCCAAGAAGCACATGAGAAAATTCTCTGCATCACTTGCCATCAGGGAAATACAAATCAGAACCACAGTGCGATATCATCTCAAAACAGTGAGAATGGCAAAAATTAACAATACAGGAAACAAGAAATGTTGGAAAGGATGTGGATAAAGGGGAACCCTCTTGCACTGTTGGTTGGAATGCAAACTGGTGCAGCCCCTCTGGAAAACAGTGTGGAGGTCCTCAAAAAGTTAAAAATAGATCCAGCAATTGCACTACTAGGTATTTGCCACAAATATATAGATGTAGTGAAATGCTGGGACACTTGAATCCCAATGTTCATAGCAGCAATGTCCACAGTAGCCAAACCGTGGAAGGAGCCACGATGTCCTTGACAGTTGAATGGATAAAGAAGAAGTGGTGTATATATATATATATATATATATATATATATATATATATATACACACACACACAACACAATATTCATATATATATGAATATTACTCAGCCATCAGAAAGGGTGAATATCCACCATCTGTTCAACATGGGTGGAAGTGGAAGGTATTATGCTGAGTGAAGTAAGTCAGTTGGAGAAGGACAATCATCATATGGTTTCACTCATCTGTGGAATATAAGAAATAGTGAAAGGGATCATAAGGGAGAGGAGGGGAACTGAATGGGAAATTAGAGAGGGAGTCAAACCATGAGCTATCCTAACTCCGGGAAATGAACAAAGGGTTGTGGAAGGGGATATTCGTGAGGGTTTGGGGTATTTGGGTGATGGGCACTGAGGAAGGCTCTTGATTGGATGAGCACTGGGTGTTATACTATATGTTGGCAAATTGAGCTTTCATAAAAACAAATGAGAAAAATTTTAAAAAGATATGAGTGTTATAATGTGATACGTGATGCAATGTGTATAAAAACTAGGAAAAATCCATGAGTTTACCTCCTTGAAACTGCACTCTGTGTAAAGTGCCCTTCAATTAACATCTTTTCATTTGAATCTTATATGAAGACACATCAGTGAACAAATGTGCTATCTTCCTAAAGCTACTCTGTGCTTAAAGCATTGTTTAAATAACAGCCTTCCTTGGTGTTGGTAGTGATCTCTCCTTTCTCATTCATGATTTTATTAATTTGAGTCTTCTCTCTCTTCTTTTTAATAAGGCTGGCTAATGGTTTATCTATCTTATTAATTCTTTCAAAGAACCAACTCCTGGTTCTGTTGATCTGTTCCACAGTTCTTCTGGTCTCGATTTCATTGAGTTCTGCTCTAATCTTTATTAACTCTCTTCTTCTGCTGTGTGTGGGATCTATTTGCTGTTTTTTCTCTAGCTCCTTTAGGTGTAAGGTTAGCTTTTGTATTTGAGTTCTTTCCAGTTTTTGGATGGATGCTTGTATTGCGATGTAGTACTACTCAGCCATTAGAAATGACAAATACCCGCCATTTGCTTCGACGTGGATGGAACTGGAGGGTATTATGCTGAGTGAAATAAGTCAATTGGAGAAGGACAAACATTATGTGGTCTCATTCATTTGGGGAATATAAAAAATAGTGAAAGGGAATAAAGGGAAAAGGAGAAAAAATAAGTGGGAAATATCTGAAAGGGAGACAGAACATGAAAGACTCCTAACTCTGGGAAACGAACTAGGGGTGGTGGAAGGGGGGGGGCGGGGGGTGGGGGTGACTGGGTGAGGAGCACTGAGGTGGGCACTTGACGGGATGAGCACTGGGTGTTATTCTGTATGTTGACGAATTGAACACCAATAAAAAATAAATTTATAAAAATAACGCTTGTCAAACATGAATGTGAAAGCATAGGGAAAGTGTCATAAACCTAACTGTCAGAATCAAATATGTGTAGAAAGTATCTTTCTCCTAGGTTTGTCCCTCAGAAAGATAGAAGCATTGAACAAAGTTAATGTGAAATTATATAAAAAGTGCCATATACTTAATTCTGAGAAACATTTCAGTGTACAAACCACCTTTAGATTAAATCTTCTTTCATGAATATAGAAATGTTGTCAAACAGATGGGAAAAACCACAAGACAGTGCTAATACTGAACTCTCAGAATCCAGTCTGTATAAAAAGTATCTTTCAATTAACATCTTCTTTCATGAAGAAGGAAGAGCTTTGAAAGGTGTTTGTGAAATCATAAGGAAACTGCTGTATACTTAACTCTGAGAAAGATGTCATATAGAAAACATCTGACAGGGGATCCCTGGGTGGCTCAGTGGTTTGGTGCCTGCCTTTGGCCCAGGGCATGATCTTGGAGTCCCGGGATTGAGTCTTGCGTCGGGCTCCCTGCATGCTTCTCCCTCTGCCTGTGTCTCTGCCTGTCTCTTGTGTGTCATGAATAAATAAATAAAATATTAAAAAAAACATCTGACACCTAGAATAATCTTTCATAGGGTTAGAAGCTTTGTCTAACATGTGTGTGAAACCATAAGGATAGTATCATATACTTAACTCTGAGAAACAAGTCTGCATTGAAAGCCTCTTTCCACTAGAATCTTCTTTCATGAACTTAGAAACGTTGTCAAACTTGTGTGTGTGAAAGCATAAGGAAAGTGCTGTATATAAACTCTGAGAAAGAAGTCTGCGTGGAACCTCTTTTGACTTTTTGTGTGAAGTAGAAGATTTGTCAAACATTCTGGGGAAAGCATAAGGAAACTGCCATTTACCTAACTCTAAGAAACAAGTGTGCGCTGAAAGCCTCTTTCAACTAGCATCTTCTTTCATGTAGTTAGAATTTAGGTCAAACGTGTGCATGAAAGCATAAGGAAATGCCACATAGTTAATTAACTCTGAGTAAAAAAAAAAAAAATTAACTCTGAGTAAAAAAAAATCCTGTGTTGAATGTCTCTTTTGATGACCATCTTCTTTCATATAGTTAGAAGCTACACCAAACATGTGTGTGAGAGCATGAGGAAAGTACCATATACTTAACTGTTAGTATCAAGTCTATGTAGAAAGCATCTTCCCCCTACCTTCGTCCCTCAGGTAGATAGAGGGATTGTCAAAACCTTATTTCAAAGCATTAAAAAAATGCCATATATTTAACTCTGAGAAACAAGTCTGCATTGAAAGACTCTTTCAGCCAGCATCTTCTTTCATGAACCTAGAAGCTTTGTCAACAGCAGATGTGAAAGAATAAGGAAAGATCCATATACTTAATTCTGAAAAACAAGTTTGGTTGAAAGCCTACTTCAATTAGCATCTTCTTTTATGAAATTAGAAGTTTTATCAAATGTTTGTATGAAAGCATAAGAAAGGTGTCATATACTCCACTCTTAGAAACAAGTCTGTGTTGAAAGAGTCTCTGAACTAGCATCCTATTTCATGAAGTTAGAAGTGTTGCCAAACATTTGTGTGAAAGCATAAGGAAAGTGCCATATACTTAACGCTGAGAAACAGGTCTGCATTGAAAACGTATTTCAAATAGCATCTTTTTTATGCAGTTAGAAGCATTTCAAACATATGTGTGAGAGCTTCAGAAAAGTGCCAGTTAACTTTGAGAAACAAGTCTGTGTAGAATTCATCTTTCAAACAGCAACTTGTTTGATGAAGTTAGCAATGTTGTCAAATATATGTGTGAAAGCATAGGGAAATTCCCCTATTCTTAACTCTGAGAAACAAGCATGTTAAGAAAGGGTTTTTCAACTAGCGTCTTCTGTCGCACAGTTAGTTACAAGCATTATTAAATGTGTGTGTGCAAGCATAAGGAAAATGCCATATACTCAACCATGAGAAACAACTCTGCATAGAAAATATCTTTCAACTACCATCTTCTTTCATGACGTCAGATGCATGGTCAAATCTATGTGTGAAAACATAAGCCAAGTGCCTCTACTTAACTCTTAGAAACTTTTTGTAAAGAAAGCATCTTTCCACCAGCATCTTTGCTCATGAAGTAAGAAGTGTCAAAGATATGTGTGAAAGCACATGAAAGTGCCATATACTTAACTCTGAGAAACAAGTATGTGTAGAAAATCTATCTTTCAACTAGAATCTTCTTTCATTTCATGAGAGGTATTTCTTTCTCAAAGCTTTATGTAACAGCATAAGAAATGTGCCAAATACACAACTCTGAGAAACAAATCTATAAAGAAGGCATCTTTCAACTAGAGTTTTCTTTCATGAATTTAGAAGTGTTGTCAAACCTATGTGTGAAAGCATAAGAAAATTCCCCTAAGGGGGCTGCACGGCTGGGAGCGCGAATCCAACAGCGCAGGCCCCGGAGCACAGGGCGCCGGGACACAGCCCAGGATCCGGCCTCCCCCGGGACAGGCAGAGGCCGGGAGGGCCCAGGACAGCGAGGACGCTCCTGCCCCGAGCTGAGCAGATCAGCGGCCCCGCCCGGGAGCCCCCAGGCCCTGCAGACGGAGAGCCCCGGAGTTACTGCGGGGGCTGAATCCAGGTTTCCAGAGCTGCCCCCACCACTGTGGCTGTTCCTCCTGGGGCCTCGCGGGTAAACACCCCCCACTGAGCCCTGCACCGGACAGGGGGCAGAGCAGCTCCCCCAAGTGCTAACACCTGAAAATCACAGCAGGCCCCTCCCCCAGAGGACCAGCTAGACGGACCAGTTCTAGGAGAAGTCAAGGGACTTAAAGTATACAGAATCAGAAGATACTCCCCCGTGTTTTTTGCTTTTTTGTTTTTTATTGTTTTTTTAATTTCTTTTTGATTTCTGATTGCTTCCCCCACCCCTTTTTTTCACCTTTCTTTTTCTTTCTCTTTTTCTTCTCTTTTTTCCTTTTTTTTCTTCTTTCTCTTTTTTCTTTTTCTCTTTTCTTTCCTTCTCTCTCTCTCTCTTTTTCTCCTTTTCCCAATACAACTTGTTTTTGGCCACTCTGCACTGAGCAAAATGACTAGAAGGAAAACCTCACCTCAAAAGAAAGAATCAGAAACAGCCCTCTCTCCCAGAGTTACAAAATCTGGATTACAATTCAATGTCAGAAAACCAATTCAGAAGCACTATTATACAGCTACTGGTGGCTCTAGAAAAAAGCATAAAGGACTCAAGAGACTTCGTGACTGCAGAATTTAGATCCAATCAGGCAGAAATTAAAAATCAATTGAATGAGATGCAATCCAAACTAGAAGTCCTAACGACGAGGGTTAATGAGGTGGAAGAACGAGTGAGTTACATAGAAGACAAGTTGATGGCAAAGAGGGAAACTGAGGAAAAAAGAGACAGAGAATTAAAAGACCATGAAGACAGATTAAGGGAAATAAACGACAGCCTGAGGAAGAAAAACCTATGTTTAATTGGGGTTCCCGAGGGCGCTGAAAGGGACAGAGGGCCAGAATATGTATTTGAACAAATCCTAGCTGAAAACTTTCCTAATCTGGGAAGGGAAACAGGCATTCAGATCCAGGAAATAGAGAGATCCCCCCTAAAATCAATAAAAACCATTCAACACCTCGACATTTAATAGTGAAGCTTGCAAATTCCAAAGATAAAGAGAAGATCCTTAAAGCAGCAAGAGACAAAAAGTCCCTGACTTTTATGGGGAGGAGTATTAGGGTAACAGCAGGCCTCTCCACAGAGACCGGGCAGACCAGAAAGGGTTGGCAGGATATATTCAGGGTCCTAAATGAAAAGAACATGCAACCAAGAATACTTTATCCAGCAAGGCTCTCATTCAAAATGGAGGAGAGGTAAAGAGCTTCCAAGACAGGCAGGAACTGAAAGAATATGTGACCTCCAAACCAGCTCTGCAAGAAATTTTAAGGGGGACTCTTAAAATTCCCCTTTAAGAAGAAGTTCAGTGGAACAATCCACAAAAACAAGGACTGAATAGATATCATGATGACACTAAACTCATATTTGTCAATAGTAACTCTGAACATGAATGGGCTTAATGACCCCATGAAAAGGCGCAGCGTTTCAGACTGGATACAAAGCAGGACCCATCTATTTGTTGTCTACAAGAGACTCATTTTAGACAGAAGGACACCTACAGCCTGAAAATAAAAGGTTGGAGAACCATTTACCATTCAAATGGTCCTCAAAAGAAAGCAGGGGTAGCCATCCTTATATCAGATAAACTAAAATTTACCCCGAAGACTATAGTGAGAGATGAGGACACTATATCATACTTAAAGGATCTATCCAACAAGAGGACTTAACAATCCTCAATATATATGCCCCGAAGGTGGGAGCTGCCAAATATTTAAACCAATTAATAACCAAACTGAAGAAATACTTAGATAATAATACACTTATACTTGATGACTTCAATCTAGCTCTTTCTACCCTCGATAGGTCTTCTAAGCACAACATCTCCAAAGAAACGAGAGCTTTAAATGATACACTGGACCAGATGGATTTCATAGATATCTACAGAACTTTACATCCAAACTCAACTGAATACACATTCTTCTCAAGTGCACATGGAACTTTCTCCAGAATAGACCACATACTGGGTCACAAATCGGGTCTGAACAGATACCAAAAGATTGGGATAGTCCCCTGTATATTCTCAGAGCATAATGCCTTGAAATTAGAACTAAATCACAACAAGAAGTTTGGAAGGACCTCAAACACGTGGAGGTTAAGGACCATCCTGCTAAAAGATGAAAGGGTCAACCAGGAAATTAAGGAAGAATTAAAAAGATTCATGGAAACTAAAGAGAATGAAGATACAACCATTCAAAATCTTTGGGATGCAGTAAAATCAGTCCTGAGGGGGAAATACATCGCAATGCAAGCATCCATTCAAAAACTGGAAAGAACTCAAATACAAAAGCTCACCTTACACATAAAGGAGCTAGAGAAAAAGCAGCAAATGGACCCCATGCCCAGCAGAAGAAGAGAGTTAATTAAAATTCGAGCAGAACTCAATGAAATCGAGACCAAAAGAACTGTGGAACAGATCAACAGAACCAGGAGTTGGTTCTTTGAAAGAATTAATAAGATAGATAAACCATTAGCCAACGTTATTTTTTTTTTTTAGCCAACGTTATTAAAAAGAAGAGAGAGAAGACTCAAGTTAATAAAATCATGAATGAGAAAGGAGAGATCACTACCAACACCAAAGAAATACAAACGATTTTAAAAACATATTATGAACAGCTATACGCCAATAAATTAGGCAATCTAGAAGAAATGGACGCATTCCTGGAAAGCCACAAACTACCAAAACTGGAGCAGGAAGAAATAGAAAACCTGAACAGGCCAATAACCAGTGAGGAAATTGAAGCAGTCATCAAAAACCTCCCAAGACACAAGAGTCCAGGGCCAGATGGCTTCCCAGGGGAATTCTATCAAATGTTTAAAGAAGAAACCATACCTATTCTACTAAAGCTGTTTGGAAAGATAGAAAGAGATGGAGTACTTCCAAATTCATTCTATGGGGCCAGCATCACCTTAATTCCGAAACCAGACAAAGACCCCACCAAAAAGGAGAATTACAGACAATATCCCTGATGAACATGGATGCAAAAATTCTCAACAAGATACTAGCAATAGGATCCAACAAAACATTAAGAAAATTATTCACCATGACCAAGTAGGATTTATCCCTGGGACATAAGGCTGGTTCAACACTCGTAAAACAATCAACGTGATTCATCATATCAGCAAGAGAAAAACCAAGAACCATATGATCCTCTCATTAGATGCAGAGAAAGCATTTGACAAAATACAGCATCCATTCCTGATCAAAACACTTCAGAGTGTTGGGATAGAGGGAACTTTCCTCGACATCTTAAAAGCCATCTACGAAAAGCCCACAGCAAATATCATTCTCAATGGGGAAGCACTGGGAGCCTTTCCCCTAAGATCAGGAACAAGACAGGGATGTCCACTCTCACCACTGCTATTCAACATAGTACTGGAAGTCCTAGCCTCAGCAATCAGACAACAAAAAGACATTAAAGGCATTCAAATTGGCAAAGAAGAAGTCAAACTCTCCCTCTTCGCTGATGACATGATACTCTACATAGAAAACCCAAAAGCCTCCACCCCAAGATTGCTAGAACTCATACAGTAATTTGGTAGCGTGGCAGGATACAAAATCAATGCCCAGAAATCAATGGCATTTCTATACACTAACAATGAGACTGAAGAAAGAGAAATTAAGGAGTCAATCCCATTTACAATTGCACCCAAAAGCATAAGATACCTAGGAATAAACCTAACCAAAGAGGTAAAGGATCTATACCCTAAAAACTATAGAACACTTCTGAAAGAAATCGAGGAAGACAGAAAGAGATGGAAAAATATTCCATGCTCATGGATTGGCAGAATTAATATTGTGAAAATGTCAATGTTACCCAGGGCAATTTACACGTTTAATGCAATCCCTATCAAAATACCATGGACTTTCTTCAGAGAGTTAGAACAAATTATTTTAAGAGTTGTGTGGAATCAGAAAAGACCCCGAATAGCCAGGGGAATTTTTAAAAAGAAAACCATAACTGGGGGCATCACAATGCTAGATTTCAGGTTGTACTACAAAGCTGTGGTCATCAAGACAGTGTGGTACTGGCACAAAGACACATAGATCAATGGAACAGAATAGAGAACCCAGAAGTGGACCCTGAACTGTATGGTCAACTAATATTCGATAAAGGAGGAAAGACTATCCATTGGAAGAAAGACAGTCTCTTCCATGAATGGTGTTGGGAAAATTGGACATCCACATGCAGAAGAATGAAACTGGACCACTCTCTTTCACCATACACAAAGATAAACTCAAAATGGATGAGAGATCTAAACATGAGACAAGATTCCATCAAAATCCTAGAGGAGAACACAGGCAACACCTTTTTGAACTTGGCCACAGAAACTTCTTGCAAGATACATCCACAAAGGCAAAAGAAACAAAAGCAAAAATGAACTATTGGGACTTCATCAAGATAAGAAGCTTTTGCACAGCAAAGGATACAGTCAACAAAACTAAAAGACAACCTACAGAATGGGAGAAGATATTTGCAAACGACATATCAGATAAAGGGCTAGTTTCCAAAATCTATAAAGAACTTATTAAACTCAACACCAAAGAAACAAACAATCCAATCATGAAATGGGCAAAAGACATGAAGAGAAATCTCACAGAGGAAGACATGGACATGGCCAACATGCACATGAGAAAATTCTCTGCATCACTTGCCATCAGGGAAATACAAATCAAAACCACAATGAGATACCACCTCAAACCAGTGAGAATGGGGAAAATTAACAAGGCAGGAAACAACAAATGTTGGAGAGGATGCGGAGAAAGGGGAACCCTCTTACACTGTTGGTGGGAATGTGAACTGGTGCAGCCACTCTGGAAAACTGTGTGGAGGTTCCTTAAAGAGTTAAAAATAGACCTGCCCTACGACCCAGCAATTGCACTGTTGGGGATTTACCCCAAAGATTCAGATGCAATGAAAAGCCGGGACACCTGCACCCCGATGTTTCTAGCAGCAATGTCCACAAGAGCCAAACTGTGGAAGGAGCCTCGGTGTCCATCAAAAGATGAATGGATAAAGAAGATGTGGTTTATGTATACAATGGAATATTACTCAGGCATTAGAAATGACAAATACCCACCATTTGCATACGTGGATGGAACTGGAGGGTGTTATGCTGAGCGAAGTAAGTCAATCGGAGAAGGACAAACAGTGTATGTTCTCATTCATTTGGGGAATATAAATAATAGTGAAAGGGAATATAAGGGAAGGGAGAAGAAATGTGTGGGAAATATCAGGAAGGGAGACAGAACATAAAGACTCCTAACTCTGGGAAATGAACTAGGGGTGGTGGAAGAGGAGGAAGGCGGGGGGTGAGGGTGAATGGGTGACGGGCACTAGGGGGACACTTGACGGGATGAGCACTGGGTGTTATTCTGTATGTTGGTAAATTGAACACCAATAAAAATTAATTTATTAGAACAAAAAAATATTCCCCTATACCTAACTCTGAGAAAAAAGTCTGTTCAGAAAGGGTCTTTTAGCTAGTGTCTTCACACACACAGTTAGAAATGGTGTCAAACGTGTGCAAAAGCCTAAGGAAACTGCCATCTACTTAACTCTGAGTAACAAGTCTGAGTCAAAAACATTTTTCAACTAGTATCTTATTTCATAAAGTTAGAAGCATTGTTAAATATATGTGTGAAAGCATAAGGAAAGTGTCATATATTTAAATTTAAGAAATAAATTTATGTAGAAAGCATCTTTGAATGCTATCTTATTTCAAGAAGTTAGAAGCATTGTCAAATGTATGTGGGAAAGCATAAGGAAAGTGCCACTCATTAACTATGAGAAACAAGTCTGTGCAGAAAGTATCTTTCAGTTAGTTCAAAATTCTCTTTGAATTTAGAAGCATTGTTAAATATATATGTGTGAAAGCATAAGAAAAATGCCATATGCTTACCTCTGAGAAATAAGACTTTGTAGAAAATATCTTTCAACTAGCATTTTTTTCATATAGTTAGAAAATTGTCAAATAAGTGCCATATACTACACTTTGAGAAACAAGTCTTTGTTGAAAACATCTTTCCTCTAACATTTTCCTTGATAAGGTCAGAGAAATCTTGAGAAATCAGAGGTCAGTGTTTGGAACTCCACCCAAATCTCCTGAGGTCTGAGAAGATCTTCCCAAGATCTAGGAAGAAGCATTGAGCAAAGGGAGCCAGCTCATCTCAATATACAGAAAAGGGTCCTGGGTGCAGTCCCAGGCTTTAGACATTTCCACACTGTCTGAGACTCACCAGCTGCACAAATAAGCTACCTCTTTTGGTGGCCAGATGTTACGAGATCTTGGGAGCAAATCTTCAGTGATCTCAGTCCAAAACTTGGGAGAATTCATCCAATTCTCATGAGATCTTGGCCCCAGCCAGCCAGATCTCGGGCCAAACCTCATGGAAGTTCCAGTCAAAGATCTACTGGGCCTTGGGAGGGCCTGGAAACTGCCTAGCAGAACCAGCTGTGAGCTGATTAAGGAGGTATGGATAGCACATTCCAGGACTGGGCCTGACTGCCAACAGTTGCAGTTTCACAACTGCTTCCAGACACAACCTGCCTGCCTCCACAAGGTGTCTCACTCCTCTATCCCTGGTGTTTCGGCATGCCAAGGGAAGTGAGGGGTACAAAGGGAAAATGGAATTTCAGATGAATGGGCCCTGTGGATTCTTCTTCTCAGAAAATGTGGGGAATAGTACTATGAGGGTAGGAGGAGAAGACAGAAGCAGTATGCCACCCCTCCCTGCTAGACATCTGAGCACACTGGCAGTCTCCCTAGGGGCTTTCCCATGCTTTCAATATGTTGAGGTGGCCAGTGTTTGTCTCCCCACCCCCTCTCAGAATACAAAGAGAAGCCACTCTTCCCTTAGCCAGACCTCATGGCATTCGTGAGTTCTGCTGCACAAACAAGCCCGATGTCACCCGATCTTTGGGCAAATCTTGTGTGATCTCAGTCCAAATCTTGGAAGAACCCATCCAACTCTCATGATATCTTGGCCCCAGGCAGTGAGATCTAGGCCAAACCTCCTGAGATCTCTGGCCAAAGATCTCTTCAGTCTCAAATGGACCTGGCATCCCTAAGAGAACCGTATTGGGACTGCTTGAGGAGGTAGAAATGGTTCATTCCAGAATTGGGCCCAACTGCCAATAGTTGCAATTTCACAATTGTTCCCAGACTCACTCTGCTGGAAGGCATGAGGTGTCTCAGTCCTCTATTCCTGGCATTTCAACCTCCTGAATGAAGGGGGTAACAAGGTAGCATGCAATTTAGATTGAATGGGCTCTGTGTCCTGGAGGGTATAGAACCAGGAGGGCACAGAACCAAGAGGGCAGGAGGAGAACACAGAAGCAGTATGCCACCACTGCTAGACATCTTAGCACACAGGCAGACTCCTGGGGGCATGCCCATGCTTTTAACACGTTTAGGTGGCCTGTGTTTGTCTCTCTACTGCCCTCCAGAATAAAAAGATAAGCCAATCTTTCCTTAGCCTGATCTCATGCAATCTTGGTGCAAATATTGCAAATTCTCTGTCCATGTCTCAGGAAACCTCAGATCAAATCTCATGAGATCTCTGTTCAAATATGGAGAGATCAATGGACAGTGTTGGAACCTCTGCCAAAATCCCCTGTGAGGGCAGGCATTATCTCAAGTGATCTATTGTCCAATTGAGATCTGGGGAGAAACCTCATGGGACCTGGGTGGGTTGGAACTCCCTAGCCTCAACTCCTATGCAGCTCCATAGCCAGTGCTGGAACATTTCCTCTTCAGGATGCTCCGGGAACACTTGGCATTCCACAAACACCACTGACACCTTTCGGATGTGGTGGTAAAAACAGAGCACTTGAATAGGGATAAATGGGACTCCAAGTCCTTTATACACACTGTCTTAGAGATGATAGACACAGGACATTAGTAGGTGTGGTAAGAGGCAACAACCACTGGAGTTGGCACATTTGGACACATGGGAAGGCTCCCTGGGTGCTTTCCCAGGTTATGGACAAATCAGGACATTCTGTCTGAGGCTCTCCAATTGCTGAAGAAAGCCACCTATTCCCTTTGCCAGATATCAGGAAACCATGAAGCAATTTGTGCAGGTTCT